>NC_064616.1:491466959-492091959 GCF_023898315.1 Schistocerca nitens
AGGCAATGACTTTGAAGATTTCACTGCAGAGTCCACTGCTAAAGCTTTTATTTATATTTGGATTAGCCAATTCGGGTGCCCAGCAGCTATTCTTACTGAATAGGCCATCAATTTGAATCGGCTTTGTTCATGAACATCTGCAGATTATGCAGCATGCACTGCTTCCACGCAGCTGCCTACCACCTTCAAAGCAATGGACTAGTAGAGCAATGGCACTGTACATTGAAGGCAGCCTTCATGTGTCATAGAGGAGATTGAATCGACTCACTGCCTTGGGTCTTATTGTGAGTGAGATCCACTTTCAAAGAGTATTTGCAAGCTTCACTAGTGGAGATTATGTACAGATAAGAGCTCACACTACTCATTGGCAGTACTGCTCAAACTGGAAGAAGTACTGGTGTCAACGCTCCGACTTGATTTCAAACAGAGGGTGAGAAAACACATGGCTCAGCTCCCACGTCACACAGTCATGGGTTTCCCAAGGTCTTTGTACATAATGATCTTAAGCAGGGCAAATTAGTTATATTAAGAGAAGATACAATTCACCAGTCACTTCAACAGCCATACACTGTGCCAAGGTGGAAAGATTTTTGACATATCACTTCACAGGAAGCACACCAGTGTTTCTATTCATCACCTGAACCCAACGTGGGTCCTGCGAAATAGTACCACAGACCAGGAGCCACGCTAATCAGCAGAGATGCAACTTCTGCAAGATATTAGGATGAAAGACCCCATCACCCCACACCAGCAGACCACTCTTGACCAGACCCTTCGGCTACAATGAAAGCCGCAACACAGTCATGCTTTGGTCGCTGGCACAGGTCTCCAGCTCAGCTGCAGGATTTTTACATGCCATAGTGGGGCATTTCCCTGGCTGAAGTGTTATCAGATACTTGTGTTTACTGTAATGTAACACATATAGTGATTGTTTCTTAAGTGTTTGATAGTGCCTACATGTGTATCCATTTCAACATGTATTAGGTAGTGTCATGTTTTCCTTCCTCACTTTGTCAATTGTACTTTCACACTGTTGTTGTTCTCTCTCTCTCTCTCTCTCTCTCTCTCTCTCTCTCTCTCTCTCCTGTTACTATATTGGTCTCTCTGTGTTTATTCACATGGACTGCTCATGTTTTGTCTCCTTCTCAACAATTCATGTCCCCATGCTCCGCACTGCATGGGAGAGGCTATGTGGCAACATGCTGAAGCAAACATTTCATAGCAGAAGAAATTGATCACTAAAGGATCGATAAAAATGGAAAACTTTGATTCTTCCCAAACAAGGTTAAGAATGAAGAGAGCGTTTTGGTTTACTCTTGTGGGATGTACAGGATTCTGGTGAACAAGTCCAGTTATGTGACACACACAAAGTGGCAATAAAGTAGTTGATTGCTAAACTGTGAGTGTCGACTGCTTATTACTGACTCTCAGTGACTTGTTAATGACATATGCATTATACTGTGTGTATATCCTACATTGCTAGCAAATAGATGTATCACTCCATGACTGCAATCATGATAGCCAAAACTGGCCAGCAGCAGTAGCTGGGTGTCTCCATGGAAGGACATGCCATGAGTCATGAGCAGCAGGCGGCGACTGCCCATATAGATAGATGTGTTTGATGGAATGGTTTGGATTCTACTGTCTGTCACTGGACCTCTTTGCTCACCATTCAGTTCTGTAGACAGATCTGTGCTGTCTCACTGTTGATAGCTACAGTCACCTCCTGTCAGTTGGCACTGCACTCTATTGCGATGGTAGTTGAGTATTTTCATCATGAAATTTCTCACACAAAATGGTTTTATCCTGTCATATATCTTTTCCATGTTTCTCGTAGTTGCAATTCACCTTGTCACTTCATATCAATGCTTTTAGTTCTCAAATGTGTTTGATGCATGTCTAGTGTACATAAAATTTTGCGTGTTTGGTGGAACTGTGCTGGCTAGTAGGATTACTACCTCTCTGATTTGTCAGTTTTCATACAGAACATAGTGTGGTTTATAGGTTATTTTCAGCTTATGTAAACTTTGAACCCCTTTCATTTTTGAATATGGGTTAAAGCACAAGAGTACTTCCTACATTTTTCATATTTCCCATCATTTCAATTTAGGTCACATGGGCTGTGGCTGCAGCAGCTCTATTACAAACAGCATATTACTGGTGGAGATCAAAACTCCTATCCTCCTCTTCTGTGTTAGGCAGATGAATTGACAGTATGCATGCTGCCAGTTATAGTTGGCCGATGGTTGTGCGAGTCCTGTGTGATACTGTGCCAGGCTCTGTGTCTGCTGCAGGCTGTCAGGCAGTAGTGGCATGTTGATTAGAAGGAAACTTAAGGCAAATCAGCTCCAAACTTAATTCTTTAAACTATAATGTTGGGGGGGGGGGGGGGGAGGAGAGGGGGGTGTTTAAACATGCGGGGTACACTGTTTTTAAACTTAAGACAAGGAAAACCAATGATTCTTTTAATTTCCTGCTATTTTAAACCTAGGACTGGATTCTATACTTCTAAACATTCCCAGCATAGCACATCTGGAAAGATGCAAACTTAGGGGATGTCAGAGGGGAATTGTTTAACCTTTGGACAGCTGGGCTAGCAGCATTTTTGAACTTAGGGAAAGTGGGCTCCTGTATTGAACAGAACAGAACTGAATTGAATTGAACTGAAAGTAGGTCAGCTAGCAGGTTCAGGCTGGTTACTACCTGTTGGGTGAAAAACATATTTATGTAACCAACATGCTCAAGTTGGCATTCTTTGTATAACAGACAAAGGAAATGACTAGTGGTGGTATGGGGTATCCTCCACCATGCACCAAAAGGTGGACTGCAGAGTATTGATGTGGATGTAGATGTAGATCTGGATCTAGATGTAGGCAAGCAAGCTTGGACCTGCAGGATACAAACACCTTTTGTCCCAACTAGGAATAGCAGACATGCTTGGACCTGCATGGGAGGAAAACATCCTTGAGTGAGAGAGTGCCCTTTGTCCTAGAACTGATACAGGGGGCAGGAAGGTGACCTTGGGAGACAGTGCCCTTTGTCCTAGAACAACAAGCTCAGACTGGCAGGAGAAAAAACATCTTTTGCCTAACAGGCAGGCTTGAACCTGCAGGGGAAACAAACATCCTTTGTCTAACATGAATGATCCCAGGGGAAAACCCTGGAAATCTGGCAACACTGCACAATGGGCTTGTATTCCAGATCAGCCATCCTGGATTGCCATCTTGGATTCTGTCATAAAGTCTACAAGTTCTGAATTTAACATGCACATAACAATGCACCATCTTGGATATTTCAATGTCCCTCCAATTTATAATTAGGACAACAGCGCCGCTTCCACAGTCGTGTCATAAGTGTGTGTGTGTGTGTGTGTGTGTGTGTGTGTGTGTGTGTGTGTGTGTAAGGGGGGGGAGGGGCACTAGCACAATTGAGTTATTTTTTATTATCCCAAGGAGAAGGGGGCGGAGCATTATCACAATTAGGCTATTTTTTAATTTCCCACTATTTTTTTAATTTCTTGCCATTTTATACATAGGGCAGTTAACCTATTAGAGAATATCTGGCAATATTGTATGACATCATATGGAGAGAAGGAAATCTGTCAACAATGCCCTAGGGCCAGCAAGTGCTCTGTATACCTACTGATGATCCTTATTAGAAGTCACATGTTCCCTGTGTGTAAGTATATTCAGGACACCATTGATCTGTGCAGGATGATGACAGACATCAACTCACATATCTGTATACAGGGTGTTACAAAAAGGTATGGCCAAACTTTCAGGAAACATTCCTCACACACAAAGAAAGAAAATATGTTATGTGGACATGTGCTCAGAAACGCTTACTTTCCATGTTAGAGCTCATTTTATTACTTCTCTTCAAATCACATTAATCATGGAATGGAAACACACAGCAACAGAACGTACCAGCGTGACTTCAAACACTTTGTTACAGGAAATGTTCAAAATGTCCTCCGTTAGTGAGGATACATGCATCCACCCTCCATTGCACGGAATCCCTGATGCGCTGATGCAGCCCAGGAGAATGGCGTATTGTATCACAGCCATCCACAATACGAGCACAAAGAGTCTCTACATTTGGTACCAGGGTTGCGTAGACAAGAGCTTTCAAATGCCCCCATAAATGAAAGCCAAGAGGGTTGAGGTCAGGAGAGCGTGGAGGCCATGGAATTGGTCCGCCTCTACCAATCCATCGGTCACCGAATCTGTTGTTGAGAAGCGTACGAACACTTCGACTGAAATGTGCAGGAGCTCCATCGTGCATGAACCACATGTTGTGTCGTACTTGTAAAGGCACATGTTGTAGCAGCACAGGTAGAGTATCCTGTATGAAATCATGGCGGTGAATCGACAAAGTACAGTACATACTGACGAAACTAAAATGAGCCCTAACATGGAAATTAAGCGTTTCCGGACACATGTCCACATAACATCTTTTCTTTATTTGTGTGTGAGGAATGTTTCCTCAAAGTTTGGCCGTATCTTTTTGTAACACCCTGTATGTGCAGGGTTGTGAAAGGTTATTTTTCTGTGAGCACCAAAGTTAGCCATGCTTGTTGGCTCTCTGAAAGATGATGTGATTTGATGAAAAGCAGGCATGTATAAGATTCAGTGTCAGAGCAGTTTGTCCTATATTGGACTCTCTTTATATACAGTTCAAGAACATTATGCAGAACATCAGAATTATACCTGTCTGCTACAACTTAATAAATCTGTCATGGCCAAGCACTATTTAAACAAACTATGCTAGGGACTACAAGAATGTCCAGATTTCAGCATCTGTTTCACCCATGTGGGAGAGAGGCTTCAGGGAAGCTATTGAGATACAATTTCACAAACAAGTAATTAAAGTGATAGTTATAATCTTGACAAAATGTGGAATCCAGCACTGGCAATAGTTAAATCTCACAGACCATGGCTCTATCCCACTGTTGATCAGAATTTGTGAAACACCATCTTTCACAAGGAGTCACAGTAGCACATTTCTCAGTCATCTGTGAGGTATTTCTTCTGCTATGATTTGCCATTTACTTATAGGCACTTGGCCCACCCTGCCAGATTGTAATGGAATGGGAGCATTTTACTGTAAGTCTGTCTGACATGCTCTGAAAACGGCTGAATGATTTACAGCCAAAATATTACTGTCAGCCAAAGTATGGTTATGGCTAAACATATGCTGTTACTTTTAGTTGCTAATAAATTCTTTGCTTGTTAACAGTAATGTAATGTACATTATGTAAGATAATTATACTGTCACTATTTGTGGTGCATTACAAAATTTTCACAAGTATGAAATCTGCAGAGTCTAGGTTTGCAGTTCTGTATGTGGATGTGGCAACAAGCAATATTGTATCATAGTTCCTCTGTTTATCATCAACATACATCAAGAGCATGTGTGTCAATGTATTATTAAACTGGCAGTAGCTAGTTTTCATCCTGTGGATGAAATTATTTCTGACATCAGTCTTGACTGAAACACTTTTCCACAATCAGAGATCATTATGAGTGGTGCTCCAGATTTCAGAAGTATGGATTCTGCAAGTATTCTGGTGATTTCTGGAGCTTCAGCAGTCATTACATCCTTGGTGATGGCTTACTGAGTGAGATAGTCAGTGTGCACTACTATCCATTTATTTCCATTTGTCAGCTTGGGAAACCACCCCAAGAGATCAACTGCAGTCCATTAAAAGGAGCATCTGAAGAAGTAATTGGTACCCTGTATCAAGGATGTAACGGAGGCACATAATTCTGTTATTGGTATTCTCTACAACGCCTTCCATAATGGAAGAAAAAGACATTTTGTTGTGTAGACAGTAACTAACTTTTTAATTGTACACATAGTATTTTCTTTGATAGAATCACAGAACATGTTTTATATCATTAACTGATACTGGCCACCATTGGTCAGTATCATAATGATTCAAAGCAGCTCCAAATGGTCACCAATTAATGCTTAGTTGAGGATAAGGTTAGACGTATTACAGCGCACACAGAGCTATTTAAGCTGTTACCCCATATGTGAATGGAAGTGAATGAAACTATAATGCATGGTGAAGTCCAAAGTACCCTCTGCCAAACACTTCACAGTTGTTTGCAGAATATGGATGTAGTTATCATTTTTTTCTATTCTGCTCATCATTTCAGCTACACGTAATGTCATTGTTTCTAGGGTTCAATGGATAAGTTTCTTCGGTTTCATTAACTAAGAGATGCTCCCTTCTTGGAATGGAAGTTATGAGGCCATTGTTTCTGCATATATTTTCTTGCTTTTGAAGAGCTCCTGAGGTTGGCAGTTGGCAGTCATTGCTGAAGGTTGCACTCCAAGGTCTCTAGCATAAACAACAGCAATTGTGGAACCCTAAGCCTTACTTTGGAGTGTTTGCCACAATTTCCAGATAGTTTAAATTTAATACTGTTATAAATATCATACTTTTTTGAGTTTTCATTCATTTTGTGTCTTCTGTAATTTACAACTTACAATCAGTGAAATCTAGTGTTATCATCTGCCCACTGTCTAAGCATTATGTATTGTTTTGGATTCATTATAGTAGTATGCATTATTTCCTGATATCATTAAGTTAAGATTGTTGTTAGCAAATATTTTGCTTTTTAATGTTCATTCCTTTCATTTCTTTTGCAATCTAAAACTTATGCTCAGCAAACACTGGCTTTTGTTTACATTCTTGATTATTTTACTTGTACTTGCTGCTAAGAAGTTAACTACACAACTCACCAAAAGATATGATTTTACTGATTATTATTAGATTGGTGAATAAATTCATAGAGGTTTTTTTATGTTGGTATTCTGGTTGTTATGGATTTATTTATTGACTGTCATTTTTTACTTTTAGTTCACTGTTGCTACCTGAGTTTACATATTATCATTTTGTCATTTTGACAGAATGAGCGCAGCTGTGGATGCTAAAAAATGGAGTGCCATGTGGAGAAATCAGAACATTTCTGACATATTCTTCTGTTTGAGTTCAGTAGAAGCATGACAGTTGTGGAGGCAGCCAGAAACATTTGTGCCCTTTAAGGGGACAATGCCATTGGACAGAGCATAGCAAGAAAATGGTTTTCTTGTTTTAAGGAGGATTGTTTTAACATTGACTCTCCACATTCAGAAAGACCTTTGGGATTTGATGAAGATTGTTTAAATGTATTAATCCACAATGATCCACATCAGTGTAGTCATGAACTTGCAAATGTGATGAACTGTGATCATTCCACCATTGTGTGACATTCAAATGCAGTGGGGGAAGGTTCAGAACTTGGGTATATGGGTACAATGTGCTCTAAGCTAAAATCACAAAAATCTGTGAGTGGCCATATGTGCATCTCTGCTTGCTAGTCATCAATTGGCTCATGAACAACACCAACCATTCCTATCTTGCATCATTACTGGTGACAAGAAATAGTGTCTTTATGCTAACATACAGAAAAGAAAAGAATGGTTGAGCACAAACAAAGCAGCAGTTCTCCATACAGAGACCTGCATGCATTCACAAAAGATAATATTATGCATCTGGTGGAACAGCAACAGTGTGGTGTACTAAAAATTGCTTCCATGAGGTGTAACCATCACTGCTAATATTTACTGTCAACAACTGAGATCTCCTGCAGATGCACTTCAAGAACAACAATCAGGAAGACTGTGTGAAGTGATGCTACTCCATGATAACATCCTTCCACATTCTGCTAGACTGACAAAAAACACTATACAGGTGTTGGGTTTCGAAGTCATTCCACACCCATCTTATTCACCTGATCTTGTGCCATCAGATTTTCACCTTTCTCATTCTCTATCAAACAACCTTGAAGGATGTACCCGAAATGTTCAGACACCAGAATTGGAGAAAAATGTGACTAATGCTGTGGCTGGCAACTGCCATGTCACTACCAGACAGTTGGCCTGCCAGTACAGGGTAAGCCAGACAACCCTGTGGGACATTCTCCATGACAATTGTTACTACCCTCATCACTTACAGTGTGTGCAGGGCTTCCTAGTGACAGACTTTCCACATTGGGAGCAGTTTTGTTACTGGTTTCTTCACCAGGCAGCCACGATTCCAGGATTTGTGTCATCCATCTTATTCACAGGCCACCTTTACATAGAGTAGTCATTGTGGGATAGTATGCAGAACCCTCATGGTATGGTGACACCGAATCATCAGCATTGGTGCAGCTGGAATGTGTGGGCCGCGATAATTGGCAACCATATATTGGGACCAGTCTTCCTTCCACATCACCTAACAGGTCTGAACTATTGGTGTTTCCTGTGGGTGACCTTGCCTCCCCTTCTGGAAGAAGTGCCATTGATGATTCAAAGGGTTATGTGGCTGCTATACGATGGTGCTTCATCATTAATATCCAGACATATTTCAATCGTGTCTTCCCTGGTCGATGGATCAGACGTTGGGGTCCAGGTGCATGGCCTGCTCATTCACCGGATCTCAACCCGTGTGATTTCTGGCTATGGGGGCATCTCAAAAGTATCGTGAATGTGGAGCCCATTCCAGATATTGAGACACTGGAGCAGCGTATTCATGCTGTGTTTGACGTTGTTCAGATGCAGCCTGGCCATTGTGAGTGTGTGAGACAGAACATGCTACAGTGCGTACACACATGCATTGAGGTACATGGAAACCATTTTCAACACATATTGTAACTGTGACTACATAGTACAGTCCATATTAGACTGCAGTCTCTGTAACAATGCATGACTGAATAAATGGTCTCTAGCATGGAAACCATGCATTTCCAAACATAAGTTCATTAGACCTTTTTTGTTCCGTAACCTCTCATCGCTTTTGCTAGTCTGTTTTGTGGTAAGAGCAGAGTAGTACTTGTTCTTGTATTATAATCACATATTTGATTTGTTACAAACAAATTTGGTACTTCAGTGAGTATATAATTAACAATTTCTACAATATATAAATTAATTATGGTTAAAATCTTACAGTTAGTGAACAAAGGCTTGCAATGAGTTCTGCTATCTGTTCTTGCCATTACTCTAAATGCCTTCTTCTGAATTACAAGAATGTCATTTTTTCTGTTTCCCCAGTGTATTAATCCACATATTAAAATAGACTGAAAAAATGCAAAATACGCTGACCTTACATAATATTTAAATGTGACACTTCACACTAGTCTCTTCAGCAAGTATAATACTCTTGGTAACCAAGTGTTACTTGTTCCATATGGGTGTTCCATGTTAATTTGTTGTCAGGTGTAATACCCAAAAATTTAACATTTTTTCTTCTCTTTTTGCAGTCTTTGATAAATGGAGCCACATACTGTGCATATATTCTTAGTTTAATAGAAAATCATTTGCAATGCCTTTTCTTTCACCAAATTCATTCTTTTGGAAATTGCCACAAATTCTATAGTATTCTAGTTCGGAGAGCAAAACATGGTGATTAACACAGTCAAAGGCATTACTCAGATCACAGAAGATTACCTGTTTATGAGCATGGTCCTCAAATGATGATATCTGCTGGTACTGGAACTGTGTTATCAGAGTTTCTGACTACACCTTTAATATTATTAATTACTCACCAGGCTGCTTTGCATTGGTTTTTACTACTTTTTAGTTTTGGATCTTTGTTTAGCCAACCGGAACTCTTTCTGGTATAGCTTCTTGGTCATTTTTTGCAGATCCTTAATTTCATCAGAATTACACTCCTGGAAATTGAAATAAGAACACCGTGAATTCATTGTCCCAGGAAGGGGAAACTTTATTGACACATTCCTGGGGTCAGATACATCACATGATCACACTGACAGAACCACAGGCACATAGACACAGGCAACAGAGCATGCACAATGTCGGCACTAGTACAGTGTATATCCACCTTTCGCAGCAATGCAGGCTGCTATTCTCCCATGGAGACGATCGTAGAGATGCTGGATGTAGACCTGTGGAACGGCTTGCCATGTCATTTCCACCTGGCGCCTCAGTTGGACCAGCGTTCGTGCTGGACGTGCAGACCGCGTGAGACGACGCTTCATCCAGTCCCAAACATGCTCAATGGGGGACAGATCCGGAGATCTTGCTGGCCAGGATAGTTGACTTACACCTTCTAGAGCACGTTGGGTGGCACGGGATACATGCGGACGTGCATTGTCCTGTTGGAACAGCAAGTTCCCTTGCCGGTCTAGGAATGGTAGAACGATGGGTTCGATGACGGTTTGGATGTACCGTGCACTATTCAGTGTCCCCTCGACGATCACCAGTGGTGTACGGCCAGTGTAGGAGATCGCTCCCCACACCATGATGCCGGGTGTTGGCCCTGTGTGCCTCGGTCGTATGCAGTCCTGATTGTGGCGCTCACCTGCATGGCGCCAAACACACATACGACCATCATTGGCACCAAGGCAGAAGCGACTCTCATCGCTGAAGACGACACGTCTCCATTCGTCCCTCCATTCACGCCTGTCGCGACACCACTGGAGGCGGGCTGCACGATGTTGGGGCGTGAGCGGAAGACGGCCTAACGGTGTGCGGGACCGTAGCCCAGCTTCATGGAGACGGTTGCGAATGGTCCTCGCCGATACCCCAGGAGCAACAGTGTCCCTAATTTGCTGGGAAGTGGCGGTTCGGTCCCCTACGGCACTGCGTAGGATCCTACGGTCTTGGCGTGCATCCGTGCGTCGCTGCGGTCCGGTCCCAGGTCGATGGGCACGTGCACCTTCCGCCGACCACTGGCGACAACATCGATGTACTGTGGAGACCTCATGCCCCACGTGTTGAGCAATTCGGCGGTACGTCCACCCGGCCTCCCGCATGCCCACTATACGCCCTCGCTCAAAGTCCATCAACTGCACATACGGTTCACGTCCACGCTGTTGCGGCATGCTACCAGTGTTAAAGACTGTGATGGAGCTCCGTATGCCACGGCAAACTGGCTGACACTGACGGCGGCAGTGCACAAATGCTGCGCAGCTAGCGCCATTCGACGGCCAACACCGCGGTTCCTGGTGTGTCCGCTGTGCCGTGCGTGTGATCATTGCTTGTACAGCCCTCTCGCAGTGTCCGGAGCAAGTATGGTGGGTCTGACACACCGGTGTCAATGTGTTCTTTTTTCCATTTCCAGGAGTGTATTTAACTTTGCATGAGCCTTTTAACAGCAGTAGTTTAGTCTTTATATTCTCCAATTCTTGGGTGTACCATGGTTTTCTCCTTCTAATTACATTTTTTTTCTCTGGAACAAGATTGGCACTTAAGATACTAATTAATTAACTGTGGAAAGTTTCATAAACAAGTTGGGCATTGAAACCACATTTTAGAAATAAATTGTCCCAGTCTGTTACGCCCAGCATGTACACTAGTTTTCAGATTGTATTTTGTTAGTATTAGGAATTTTTAGACTCAGTTAACTTTGCTGAGATTCCCTAAGGGCTCCTTGACTGAGAATGCTGTTTATACATTCACTCATCAAATAGCACAAGTCTTAAATAATAAAATGTCACCAGCTGGTATTTTTTGTGAATTTTTCAAGTCATTTGATTGAGAAGATCATATAACTCTCTTACCACAACTCAAGTTTTATGGAACTGATGACTTTGTGTACAGCTGGTTTGAATCACAGTTAACAAACAGAATGCTTAAAGTTTGCTGAATAGTAGAAAGAATGTTAGAAGGGTAGAAAATTTTAGTGACTGGAGAGAAACCAGTACAGGAGTCTCAAAGGTTTCAATTTTGGGTCCACTTCTATTCTTTATATATGTGAATGACATTCCACTTAACATTAATCAAGCAGAATTGGCACTTCTTGCAGATGGTATTAGCGTTATAAAGAATCCCATTAAAGAGAAGGAAACAGAAGAGATTGTAAATGACATTTTTCAAAGAACTGTTAAATGGTTAAGAGAAAATGGACACTCCCTGAATTTGGAAAAAACCCACTTTCATTCAGTTCTGTACAACAAATAGTCATCCCAACAACTGATGTAGTAAATGAGCAGGAGTCAGTAAATAGGGTAGGATGCTCCAAATTTCTGGGTGTACATACTGATGAAAACTTGAACTGGAAGAAGTTTATTACTTAGCTTCTCAAACAGTTAAGTTCAGCTATTTTTGGTCTTTCTATAATAGCTAATATTGGAAACAAATGACTCAACCACCTGATATACTTTGCATATTTCCACTCAATAATGTCTTATGGAATAATTTTCTGGTAACTCACCAGTTAGAAAGAAAGTATTGGTTGCACAAAAGCGAGCAGTAAGAATAATATGTGGTGTTCATCCATGGAGGTCTTGTATACACCTGTTCAACGAGGTAGGTGTTTTGACTGCACCATCATGATACATACAGGGTGGTCCATTGGTAGTGACCAAGCCACATATCTCACGAAATAAGCATCAAATGAAAAAACTACAAAGAACGAAACTCGTCTAGCTTGAAGGGGGAAACCAGATGACGCTATGGTTGGCCCACTAGATGGCGCTGCCATAGGTCAAACAGATATCAACTGCATTTTTTAAAACAGGAACCCCCATTTTTTATTACATATTCATGTAGTACGTAAAGAAATATGAATGTTCTAGTTGGACTACTTTTTTCGCTTTGTGATAGATGGCACTGTAATAGTCACAAAGGTATAAGTACATGGTATCACGTAACATTCTGCCAGTGCAGACAGTATTTGCTTCGTGATACATTACCTGTGTTAAAATGGACCATTCACCAATTGCGGAAAAGGTCGATATCGTGTTGATGTATGGCTACTGTGATCAAAATGCCCAACGGGCTCCTGTGGTACCATTGAGATAAGATTAGGTTAATTGCAGCATGCACAGAGACATTTAAGCAGTTATTCTTCCCATGTTACATATACGAATGGAACAGGAGGAAACTACATGTGGTACAGTGGGAAGTACCTTCTCCCATGCACTTCACATTGGTTTGAAGAATATGGTTGTAGATTGAGGTGTAGATGCAGATGTAGGGAAGGAACACGGTCAGAATCGAACCTTGACGGATTCTATAACTTATATTATTCTATAATTTATATTATTACTCTGAATTTAGTCTTATCCTCTTCATCATTTGTAAATGTGGATAATTTTTTTCTGTTGTTAAAATAGAACTCAATCCACACAACAGAATGCTTTTAATGTGATACAACTTCAGTTTCTTTAGTGAAATTTTATGCTTTGGTAATCTCACAGAAAATTCCAACAGGATAAGTTTTCTTGTTTATGTCTACCAGAACCCAGTTCATGAGAACATATATTGCTTCCTCAGTAGAGAAGCCTTTATGAAAGGTGAACTGAGCAGCTTTCAAAGTTTTAGTACCAACAAGGTGATTAAATATTCTGTCCTAAAATTGTTTCTCAAAAGGATTTGAGAACATAGGAAGGAGGGAGATACATCTGTAACTGCAGGGCACTTTCTGATTTCCATTTTTATAAATGGGTGTTACTACTGCATCCTTCAGTCCTTTAAGAAATGCACCTTTGCTCCTGACTGGCTCCAAATGTAGCTCAAGGTGGATGCCGCCAAGTCCACACAAAATTTTATTACTTTACTTGAAATAACATCATAGTCCAGTCAATGAAGGAAAATTAGGGAAAACAATTTGTGTAGTCAAAAGTTTTTTTTTTTTCAGTGTTAGGGGAGAGTGTCACGAACAACAAACTAAAAATCCCCACTTGTGGGGTGTGAGCATTGTGGTGAGGAAGCATTTAAAGGTCACTTTTTATGTCTTTTCCTGAATAACTAAAAAATTGCAGCTTCTAGTGAAAATGTTTCACAGTACAAAATGAAACAACATTAAATTTCCTACAAAATAAATCCTAGTCATTTCTTCTCTAGGACCATCAGTTTCCACATTGCAGGGATAAAAAATCACAGATTATTAAAAGTAGAGTGTTAATGGTATAGAATTAATGTTTATTGTCAAATAAAGTTGATTAAGAACAAATACTAAATTTGTGTACTACATCTGGGTGAAGGGGCCAAGGGTTGCGGATAGAAATGCGATGGATGGTAGATCGCCAGAATGTAGTTGTGTAGTTTTCTTCATCATAGGTCTGGAAACTGAAGGAGGAGCAGGTGATTACCCATTCCATCTACCCCACCACATCACAAGAAGCAACTACAAGGTGATAAACAAAGTTGCACCAATGCACCGCAGTGTGCCTTATGAATCACAATGTTCAGACATACCAGGGTTGTGTTTATTTTCCATAAAAGGTGTTAACACTACATGGAATGCAGATATGAGTTACAAACAATACTAACACAAGAAAAATGTGGACAGAATCTACATAAATCTCTGCACACTGTTCTACACTGCTCAGGGTGTATATGTGGACGAGGAAAAAAAATTCCTGGATTTCCCGGTTAAAAATACACTTCCTCCTGGATGAAAATACACTTTTTCCATGTTAAGTAACAGTATACATTTCCTCAGAACTGTAAAACTTATCAATCCTTTCAATTGTTGTGATTTTATATCCACCGGCATAGAATTTCCAGGCAGTTTAGGGAAAAAGAAAAACCTCAGGGGAAAAAACACGTCTTGGAAAGATGTCTGAAGTGTAGCAACATGTACACTGCATATTTTCGTATTACGAAAGTATAAATTCGAATTCCACCAAACACTGCATGTTACTTTCCGAAGGATTGAAATCGAGATTGCGATCCGCTTCTACAGTCGTAGCTCATGTCTAGCGATATCGCCAGCCAGTGACAGTGGGCATTCAGAGCATAGGACATGTGATGTAGTCAGCCAATAACAACATCACTGTTAAGTAGCGCGAAAACACAAACAGGAAAACGTAATGGTTTAAATTAATATACATAGTGTTGCTACAAGAAAAGAAACGCTTTAATGTATAATATTGGTCTCTCAGATTAATAAGCTGCAAGAGAAGCTAAGCTTTCACACATAATGTTGAACTTTTTTGCACGTGTTACACTTTAAGATACATCACACAAATGTGTCGGTAAAATTTTTAACATCGACATAAATGTCTGATCTTCTGGGCTCGAAAATATTCTAAATGGTCGTCCTCAAATATTTGATTTTTCAATGAGAGTCAAACGCTTTGTGTTTTAAGAAAATCATCAGACATTTGTGCACAGAGTTCATCTTGGGTAAAAGGAAATTTACCTTGAAAGTAACGCTTTCCACACAACCATTCGGAATATTTTCCTGCGACCTGTTAGAAATAGATTCGTTTCAGCAGTTGCCAGAGAGCGCCAGATAACAGGCGTCGCCGCGCTTGCGCAGCTACGATGACGCATGAAATCTGTACGTTCGTATGTGTAAAACATTAAAAGATCTTACATTATGTCATAAAAGAAACAAGACATTAGAGGATACTCCAAGAGCATGGGAATTTTGTGAACTATACTAAAATGCATCATTCGGCTTAAAGTGCACATTCGTGTGTCCAGATTCATATGTAAATTTTCTTGGAGTTCCAGTACTGTATTATCTCATGAAACTTCCTGGCAGATTAAAACCGTGTGCCCGACCGAGACTCGAACTCGGGAAAGGCAAAGGTCCCGAGTTCGAGTCTCGGTCGGGCACACGGTTTTAATCTGCCAGGAAGTTTCATATCAGCGCACACTCCGCTGCAGAATGAAAATCTCATTCTGGAAACATCCCCCAGGCTGTGGCTAAGCCATGTCTCCGCAATATCCTTTCTTTCAGGAGTGCTAGTTCTGCAAGGTTCGCAGGAGAGCTTCTGTAAAGTTTGGAAGGTAGGAGACGAGGTACCGGCAGAAGTACAGCTGTGAGTACCGGGCGTGAGTCGTGCTTCGGTAGCTCAGATGGTAGAGCACTTGCCCGCGAAAGGCAAAGGTCCCGAGTTCGAGTCTCGGTCGGGCACACGGTTTTAATCTGCCAGGAAGTTTCATATCAGCGCACACTCCGCTGCAGAGTGAAAATCTCATTCTGTATTATCTCATATTTGGTTCTTTATTAAGGCATAATGCCATACGTGCTACAAGATGTAAACGTGAACTTGAAATGCAGCGAACAGTTGAAACTAGCCAATAGTGTGAAACTAAACACTTCGTTTCAAATAAATTGACTGCCTCAGCAGAAAATATTAACAAAAGTCGAATTTCTTTAACAAACCGACAAAAATAACTTCACTGTTCTGCAAGGCGATTAACGCTTGGCTGTAAGAAAGGTGGAAATAAAATAAAATCTGAAACTAATTACATATTTTGGCCTTCCGTAATTACACTCCTGGAAATTGAAATAAGAACAGCGTGAATTCATTGTCCCAGGAAGGGGAAACTTTATTGACATATTCCTGGGGTCACATACATCACATGATCACACGGACAGAACCACAGGCACATAGACACAGGCAACAGAGCATGCACAATGTCGGCACTAGTACAGTGTATATCCACCTTTCGCAGCAATGCAGGCTGCTATTCTCCCATGGAGACGATCGTAGAGATGCTGGATGTAGTCCTGTGGAACGGCTTGCCATGCCATTTCCACCTGGCGCCTCAGTTGGACCAGCGTTCGTGCTGGACGTGCAGACCGCGTGAGACGACGCTTCATCCAGTCCCAAACATGCTCAGTGGGGGACAGATCCGGAGATCTTGCTGGCCAGGATAGTTGACTTACACCTTCTAGAGCACGTTGGGTGGCACGGGATACATGCGGACGTGCATTGTCCTGTTGGAACAGCAAGTTCCCTTGCCGGTCTAGGAATGGTAGAACGATGGGTTCGATGACGGTTTGGATGTACCGTGCACTATTCAGTGTCCCCTCGACGATCACCAGTGGTGTACGGCCAGTGTAGGAGATCGCTCCCCACACCATGATGCCGGGTGTTGGCCCTGTGTGCCTCGGTCGTATGCAGTCCTGATTGTGGCGCTCACCTGCACGGCGCCAAACACGCATACGACCATCATTGGCACCAAGGCAGAAGCGACTCTCATCGCTGAAGACGACACGTCTCCATTCGTCCCTCCATTCACGCCTGTCGCGACACCACTGGAGGCGGGCTGCACGATGTTGGGGCGTGAGCGGAAGACGGCCTAACGGTGTGCGGGACCGTAGCCCAGCTTCATGGAGACGGTTGCGAATGGTCCTCGCCGATACCCCAGGAGCAACAGTGTCCCTAATTTGCTGGGAAGTGACGGTTCGGTCCCCTACGGCACTGCGTAGGATCCTACGGTCTTGGCGTGCATCCGTGCGTCGCTGCGGTCCGGTCCCAGGTCGACGGGCACGTGCACCTTCCGCCGACCACTGGCGTCATCATCGATGTACTGTGGAGACCTCACGCCCCACGTGTTGAGCAATTCGGCGGTACGTCCACCCGGCCTCCCGCATGCCCACTATACGCCCTCGCTCAAAGTCCGTCAACTGCACATACGGTTCACGTCCACGCTGTCGCGGCATGCTACCAGTGTTAAAGACTGCGATGGAGCTCCGTATGCCACGGCAAACTGGCTGACACTGACGGCGGCGGTGCACAAATGCTGCGCAGCTAGCGCCATTCGACGGCCAACACCGCGGTTCCTGGTGTGTCCGCTGTGCCGTGCGTGTGATCATTGCTTGTACAGCCCTCTCGCAGTGTCCGGAGCAAGTATGGTGGGTCTGACACACCGGTGTCAATGTGTTCTTTTTTCCATTTCCAGGAGTGTATGTGAATGTATTTTAATTCACTTGATAGCTCCCGGCCACAGAAATCCGTTTTGTTTTCATTTCACGTGAGAGCAATAAAAGAAGAGGAAACAGCAAAATCACTAACGCCAACACGGGTCACGTGGAGACTACCACCTCCCCACTCAAACTCAGACTGCTCTGTGCATCAGGTCCGGATCTACAATATTTCCGAACTGGGGCAATATTAGATAGTGGCGCTCCCCCTCCCTCGAGCGTTTGTGGTAGGACGCCAAAAATTCAAAAAATCGACTTTTCAAAAATATCTTCATTTTGTAACGCACATCTTTCTGAAGATGTTTGATACATAAAACACACATGTTCGAGGAAACGTAACACATTTTATTTGGTCTTACGTGTGCCAAAGTGGTGTCACGCCTCTTCACACAACATTCTTCCATCGCCCGTCTCTGATTTCGCTCTGTGGAATTCAGACACATAATATTTTGTAACGGGTGCCATCAAACTATATTCACGCCAGTGGAAATTAAAACGTCCTGTAGTGCCTCTTCTGCTCCCAGTCGGCCAGTTTGACATCCTGCCTCTCTTTTAAAAAATCTCGCAATTAGTATTGGATGGGGTTATTTGCAACTGGCAGAAAAGAACTCTTCAGAAAATTTGTAGTCTTTACTGCCTATTAGCTAATAAATTGCTGTTTTGTGTGATATAAAATTAAATATAGGATACATAAAACGAGTAAAGACAAGAGACAAACAAAACAGTACACATTTCTTCAATCCTTAATCCCTAGGTTTTTTTCTCTCTAATATTGCCACAGCTTTATATGGCGTACTTTCCTTTCTGGGAAAGAATCTATTACCTCATCAAAGTTCTTCAACGTTTTGCTACACAAAGAAACGGAATGTCGTTGTCTAATACTAGAAAAGCTGTTAATACAAATTGTACCCAAGACTGGTGTGGTTTCTCGATCTGATGACGTGTATTTTGTCAGTGCTGAATAAAACGAAATAGGCCTGTCTAATGTTGCAGCAATTGTTACACACACCAAATAAACGAGACTGTTTTATCACAAATGGTCATTTTTATAATACGACCGAATATGATTCACGAAGTACCAATATCAAAATGCCTATTAGGCCTACTACAAGAAAAAGTTTTATGTCAGGAAATAGTTTCACATTTCATTCATACTCTCTAGCTTCTGAAGCATGAGATCGAAAAGTAGTAGTACGAAATTTTTACATAAATTCATATTCTTCTGAAATTTGTATGAGTCCTCGTTTCTTCTCCTTCCTCGTTCTAACAGACAATCTTGTCATCACTAATTCTGTAACTATTCCTGCCAGTGTCAAAACTTATTCTTTGGTTAACTTCAATAAGCCCGCCACAATCACTGGTTTAGGTATCCCGCATTTATTCACCGGTTAGGCGTTATTACGTGTTCGTACAACGCGTTTTCCGCGCTACTCCCAGAGTAGAACTTCAGCGGCTGTTAGCCGGGGTCTGTATAATTGGCCCTTAGTGGTGTAGCGGTCTGGTCAAAAATTTTCCGTCAAAATTTCATTTTCTCGGATACACGGAGGAGACAATACGCAATCTTTGTTGCCTGTTATTCCTGCTAGTCGTTTTTTTTTTTTTTTTCACTCTGGTAGTCTGAATCTATGGAATTCGCTAGTAGTTATAACAAAAATGGCTCTGAGCACTATGGGACTTAACTTCTAAGGTCATCAGTCCCCTAGAACTTAGAACTACTTAAACCTAGCTAACCCAAGGACATCACACACATCAATGCCCGAGGCAGGATTCGAACCTGCGACCGTAGCGGTCACGCGGTTCCAGACATAGCGCCTAGAACCGCACGGCCACCCCGGCCGGCTTAGTTACAACAACGCTGATCATTTGCAAACCCAGTCAAACACATAAACAGCGATTGGCATTCACCCGTTCGGCCTTATTTCGCTCAGCTCGTATAGACCCGTCCTCTTTTGTCTGCAGGAAAGTTTCTAGATGCGACGGGGATTCAGCTGGCAGTGACATCACATACACCATGCACGCATTCAAAAATCAACTTACGATTCTTTCAGAAATCAACTTAGAATTTGTTCTAAAATGTTCAAAAACCAGCAGGGATGAGTTCAAAATCATATGCGTAATCGATAGACCAATGTGCGCTGGACGCTAGGTGCTTTGTGAAACAAGGTCTTTTTCCTCAATAATATGAATTTGGCGCCCTTCCCCCCGAAACTGTCGCCCGGGGCAGTACCCAGGTTTGCTCCCGCCCCGTAGTTCCGGGCCTGTTGCGCATACGTGAATCTGGCAGCTTAGGCACACCAGTAAAATTTTTCCGGATAGCATCTAGCTGCATGCTGCTATTGCTTATACAGCTAAGTGCCACACTTCTGTAGCCAGAAGTGGGAGAAGGTACTACTGATACGTGACTCAACTGCACATGCGCATAAGCTCGCTCGCAGCCACTAAAACGAATCTAATGTAAAAAGTTGTGACGTCACACTCATCGGAGGCAATTTGTTGATGTGAAACATTGCATAGTCTTCCTAAAGCCTTTGGCACATTTTGCTGTCGGCAGACACTTATATGAGCTCTGTGTTTTGTTGTTGTATATGGTGCATTTCCTTTGCTACTTAAGTTTTATTTTCGTTTTTTTTTTCTCTCGTTCGTTTTTTATTGCTGCACTATTATTCTGCATTAGCGAGATGCAGTAATATTCTTTGTTAGAGTATTGGTTCTTACCAGTCAAAGTTACAAAAATTTAACTGAAAACTAAAACAATGAAAAATTCCCGAGGTTTTCCCGGTTGTCCCGGGTCGTATACACCCTGCTGCTAGATGGGAAACTGGTTCTTAGTCATGAGATTAGATTAGATTAGTTTTTCGTTCCATAGATCCGTGCTGAGGAGATCCTCGTGGATGTGGAACATGTCTTTTTTTTTTTTAAGCTGAAATAACAATACTAATAGTGTGAATATATACATCATTTGTCTCTATTAAAAAATTCGTCAATGGAGTAGAAGGAGTTGGCCACTAGTAAGTCTTTCAGGCTCTTTTTAAACTGATCTTTATTTGTAACCAAATTTTTCATGTTTACTGGCAAATTATTGAAGATGAGTGTTCCTGAGTAGTGGACCCCTTTTTGAAGTAAAGTAAGTGCTTTTAAGTCCTTGTGCAGATCATTTTTGTTCCTGGTATTGTATGTATGAACTGAGCTGTTTGTTGGAAAAAGAGATATATTATTTAGGACAAATTTCATTAATGAGTAAATATACCGAGAGGCAGTAGTTAGTATACCCAGTTTTTTGAAGAGGTTTCTACAGGACGTCCGTGAATTTACTCCACAAATAATACGTATTACACGCTTTTGGACTCTGAAAACTTTTGTTTGACTTGAAGGGTTACCCCAAAATATTATACCATATGGCATTATGGAATGGAAGTAGGCAAAGTATGCAAGCTTTTTCATTTTTATGTCGCCTATGTCTGCTAACACTCGAATTGCAAATACAGATTTGTTAAGGCGTTTCTGCAGTTCTGTGGTGTGCTCTTCCCAACTGAATTTATTATCAAATTGTAATCCCAGGAATTTAAGACTGTCAACCTCTTCTATCTGCTCTTCTTCGTATTTTATGCATATGCTGGGTGGAAACCTCTTACAGGTTCTGAATTGCATATAGTGAGTCTTATCGAAGTTTAATGTCAATGAGTTGGCTTTAAACCATTTATTAATATCCATGAAAATGTCATTAGCAGATCTTTCTAGAACTACACTTGACATACTATTTATTGCAATACTTGTGTCATCTGTAAACAAAACGAACTCTGCTTCTGGCAGTGTAACTGATGAGAGATCATTAATGTACACAAGAAAAAGCAATGGCCCTAAGATGGATCCTTGTGGGACACCACATGTAATTTCTTCCCATTCTGATGATGACTGATGACTTAATTTACTAGTCCCTTGCACTGACACCCTTTGTTTTCTGTTAGTGAGGTATGACTTGAACCATTTTGCAGCACTGCCCGTGACAACATAGAATTATAATTTACTTAAAAGGATGTTGTGGTTCACACAATCAAATGCCTTTGACAAATCACAGAAAATACCTGCTGCTTGTAATTTGTTATTTAATGAATTAAGTACATTTTCACTATAGGTGTAAATAGCCTTCTCGATATCAGAACCCTTCAGAAATCCAAACTGTGTTCTTGACAATATGTCACTTGCGGTCAGATGGTTGAGCAGCTGCCTGTACATTACTTTTTCTAAAATTTTTGAGAATGCTGGCAAAAGTGAAATCGGTCTGTAGTTTGATGGTATCTCTTTATCCCCTTTCTTGAATAGAGGCTTAACATCTGCATATTTTAGCCAGTCAGGAAATGTCCCAGTTATAATTGACTGGCATGTCGGTCAAAATTGTATCTCAATATCGTGCTCATTCTCCCCCTCCCCAATCTTGAGGACATAATGCAATCCGAGTTCATTTCATTTCAAGGGGAACAATTGTGAACGCCAAAGTTTACAAGGGGA
Organism: Schistocerca nitens; assembly: GCF_023898315.1. Taxonomy (NCBI): domain Eukaryota; kingdom Metazoa; phylum Arthropoda; class Insecta; order Orthoptera; family Acrididae; genus Schistocerca; species Schistocerca nitens. Next base: position 491,489,134 of record NC_064616.1, read on the forward strand.
TAATGCAACAATTGCAAAACAATGTATGAAGGAAGAATCCAGAAAAATGGGCCACTGGGATTCCTTCTACATCAGCACAATGAGCTGTACCTTACCTGGCTTTTGATATGCTAGTTCGAGGCCGGAAGAAGTGTTCCTGTCAGCCCAAATCCGCTTTACTCACCAGATTTAGTACAATGTGACTTCTGGCTCTTCCAAGATATTAAAACTGCACTTTTAAGGAAGACACTGGCACCATTCCTGACACTGAGAGGGCCACAACATAGCAGCTGAATGCTCTTCCACACACACACACACACACACACACACACACACACACAAGGACGGACCAGAGGGGGGAGAGGGAAGGGGAGAGGGAGGGGTAGAGATATTCAAAAAGCTGACATGTTCTTTCACTATCATATACCTTGTGACTCAGCTGAAGAAAGAGGATAGAAAAGAGAGTTTCTTTGTTAACTATGGGCAGTTTACAAGGAAAGTACACTCATGAACAAATTACTTAAAAGCATCTACCATAGTACGATCTGTTCACAAGGAAAAGGAATTAACACTGATTGAGGTGCGAACTGGGCAAGAGGCAACCTCTGTTCATGGACTCCCAGCACATTGACTACCAAGGTGTGAGGAGGGAACAAATCACACTTAAGTCACACAGTGCAAACACCACAGTTGCACCCACATGTAAATTTATCCCCCAAGTGGCACTGACAGTGTGATGTATTAGCCGTCATACCAGCTGTCCACTGCTATATACTGCATGCCTATGAAAGTAAAAACTGAGACAGGGGCATAACAAAAGCTTACAGGATTTGTGAAACTGAAAGTAACAGAAATCACCATTATTCAACAGAAAACCAATTCTGCATCAATTCACATAGACAATTTGAAATCAAAAAGTGCCAGTAGAAAAACTTACATTGTGGTAATAATCACTGTTGTTATTTTGGCTTCAGTCATGTTGTGGGTAACAGGAAACGCATTTTTGTTGATTACTTGTCAACTAGGGCCCACCAGGGTGTATGATTTCGGGGGGAGGGGGGCCTTAACATACATAACTGCATATGTGGTTCCAAAAAGTCTCCTTGAAGTGAAAAAGTACAAAAAATTCCTACAATCAGTAATTGTGATTTTACACACACACACACACACACACACACACACACACACACACACACACCTTGTCTCATTGGCTGAGAGAGAGGGTGGGGCAACTCTCAATTTTTGCTCTCCTGTTTGCAACATTCTGCGATATTATTTTTCTTGTTCCACTCCATAAAATACCATCAAATGCCCTTCTCCAAGGGATGAAAAGTATCTAGCACTGCCCGTGGTAGGCCAGGAACCATTTTGTGATGTGCAAAACATCACAACATGGAACAACAATCACTTTGCAACAGCTATATACACAAGTTTCTTCATTAAATTGTTGAGGATTGCAGCGGCCGGACATGAAACACAAGTGGGCTTAAGTGTACCAATCTCTACAGACATCTGATAATTCAGAACTAGGAAGGCCTTGTTGTTCTCTTTGTGGTCAGGCTATAGTGTGTAGCATACACTTTTGCACTGATGACTGCATTCTGACGACCTATTACTGTACACTGAAATAGGAAATTGTGTCCTATTGTACTAACATGGCAAATAAAGTTTATTCAGAAGCTGAAAGTGTAAGAAAAAGATTTTCCTCAGTGCAACATTAAAATTCAAATGCCTTATCTTACAAAATATGTTTTTCTTTCAAGTTCAAAGAGAAGTGTTTTTTGAAAATGTCCATCAAATTGGTGCAAAAATAAATTTTTTAAACAAAAAGGTGGAGTTTTCAGAGCTCTATGAAATGGTAATAGTTTTGTACTACGTTCCTATTTGAAATTCTTAAGTTGAATTTGTTTTCTCCATTTTGTAGGAGTTTACAGGTAATGTAGTGTTCAATTTCTCCTAGTCAGTTTGCTTACAACATTACCTGTAAAATATTGGACATAATGTTCCCGGGAAAAATGGGGTGGTATTGTAAATCTCAAGCAGTACATATCAAATGGTGATCTTATCATATTAAAAAACTATCCTTTGGATAACTTTTGATTTTTAGCTTTACAGAAACCTTTAGAATGTGTAAAATATCTCGAGATTTTCATAAATTTTAACTATTATTCTATAAACAGTGTCTGAAAATATGTATAAGCGTATAAATTACAGTTTTAACGAGTATGTGAAGGAAACATCACTGTTTGGTTTTCTATTAAAATTACACTGAATTGTATGTAGCCAAAGCTAGGTCATACACTGGAGGTAAGGGTTTACGCCCTAAGACCCAACTGAATTAGAGGTAACTACCACATCAGAGATAAGTAAAACTTATTAGTTCAAAATTTCACACAACTAGGATGTTTTCAGTCCCTATACTGACTGTTCACATGACAGTCAAATACCAGATTGTCTAAATGCTCAATCTCTGATGATGTGTAGTTGCCAATTTTCCCAAATGGCACTGTTTATACGGGGTATCTCAAGTACAAGGAGAGGGAACTATCACCAACAGTCAAATGCCATGGGTAACAATGTATCGATGACAGGAGTCACAATCAACTATCAAGAATAGTAACAACAGTCATACAAGCCAAGATACTGCGTATGGATAGTGGGTAACACCTGCTACGCAGAAGTACCACCCAAGGTATGTCTCCAATCCAATTCCTCATTAATAAATGCTACTGGCTAATACTAACAGCTTAATTTTTACTTCAGTGACAGGATGGCCACAAGAGGCTGAAAATTATTTTTTAATGGTTCTTTTGTTGTAAGTATGCTAATGGGAGTCAAACAGGTACCAAAAACAGGAGGCAGTAATCATGGTAACCCACAACTGCTCAGCAACTGAGCACATAGTTTCATGCCCATGATGTGTTAACAAAAGCATTCTGAAAAAATTTGGAAGGGACTGTGAGGTGAATTATCATCATATACACCCTTTTCTGCCTCCAGTGAGATGCTGTAAAGATATGAAGGGTGCAAAATTTGAAGCACGTCCCTGTCCCATACGAGTTTGATGGTGAAAGGCTCATTAGAAGTTCTCTATTTCCTACCGCATGAACTCTACATCAGGGATATTTTCTGCTTGAAATACAATCTCTTACAAAGAGAAATCTATTGTATCACATGTTTCTCAAAGCACTATTACCTTCAAATGGCATTTTCCACACATCAGCATGAGCTACTGTTTTCCTTGTGCTTCGTGTTGTGTCGATTCCCTAAGGTCTCGACACAATGAGTGGCTAGGTGCACGCGAAACTAACGCAGACGGGCGTAAATTCTGAAACAGGAGACTGGATGAAAACTATAAAGAAAAGAAGAGAGATTTTAATATACTTAACTTTAATGTAGTCTTGTTCTTGTTGAAATACATCTCTTGCATAGTAGTAAGCAATTAGCAATGATACACATGGCGCCTTGCTAGGTAGTAGCGATGGACTAGCTGAAGGCTATTCTATCAGTCTCTCGGCAAATGAGAGGAAGACTTGGTAGGTCTAGTCGCAAGCTATGTCGTCCGTACAACTGGGGCGAGGTCAAGTCCGTGTCTTGTGACCTGCCCTGTGGTGGCGCTACGTTTGCGAATACACAGTGGCGACACGCGGGTCCGACATGTACTACAGGACCGCGGCCGATTTAAGTTACCACCTAGCAAGTGTGGTGTCTAGCGGTGACACCACATTCCTCCCCCGCAAATCGGCGAACGGTCGTGAGATAAGGCTTCCGCCCGCCGTGGGGAGGACCCCATGTTGACGTATGCGATGAGGTGGGGAGCCTAACAACAGGCGAGGCTGTGCCACCCGCACCCGGCCATTCGGTCCGAGGGGAGCTAGGAAACGCCTGCAAACCTAGTCCAGGGTGCACGTCAACATGAGGTGTTTGCGCACGGAATGATATAGAAGGGTCGACCTCCATGTGGTCGGAGCACCCGACGGGCGAAGACGACATCTGGTCCGGAGCGGGCAAGAAGTCCATGGCGGAGGACGGCTGGTCACGGGAAGCAAGCGGCGGCGCGTGACCCAGGGAGGCGCGAGGCGGCTGCAGCGAAGCGTCCGCTGCTGGCGGCGCCGGCGGCGGCTGCGGCGGCGCGACGCCATGAGGCATAATGGAAGGCATCGTCGGTAACACCTGGGGATGAGGCGAGCCAGTAGATGGGTCCCCAGGGCGCTGACCTGACGGCACCGTCGCTGAAAGCAGACGGGGAGCGGCAGAACCCAGGCGACGACAGAGGCGCAGCTGATTGAGATGCCGACGCACCTCACCAGAGGCCCCCAAAACCAAATACATCACGCGGCCGAGGCAGCGAAGAATGCGCCCTGCGAGCCAACGCCGTGAACCGCGATAGTTGCGATAATAGACAACGTCGCCAGGAGCAAAAGCAGGAGTCTGCCGCTGCACAGGAACCTGATGCGGCGGATGCAGCAAAGACATCAGAGTTCGATGAGGACGACCATGGAGCAATTCAGCCGGCGAGCGACCATCGCGGGGCTGAGAGCGATAAGAAGACAAAAAGAGCAACAAAGCGTCCTCCCGAGAATGCGACTCTTTCAATTTCAACATCCGGGACTTGAAAGTCCGGACCAATCGTTCAGCGGCACCGTTTGACTGAGGCGAAAACGGCGCGGATGTCAGATGTTGAATACCATTGGCCTTGCAGAACGACTGAAATTCTGCGGACATGAATTGTGGGCCATTGTCGGAAACAATAGTCTGCGGAAGACCTTCAATGCAAAAGATAGCAGACAAGGCTTGGATTGTGGCAGAAGACGTCGTGGAAGACATCCGGACAACAAAAGGAAAATTACTGAAAGCATCGACCACAACCAACCATCGAGCATTCCAGAATGGACCAGCAAAATCGATGTGCAAGCGTTGCCAAGGGGAAGTGGCTTTCGGCCATGCAAAGAATTTCCGCGGCGGTGCGGATTGTTGTTCGGCACACGCCACGCAAGAGGAGCACATATTCGTAATCGCAGCATCGATTCCGAACCAAGTACAGTGCTGCCGAGCAAGTTGTTTCGTTCGCACTATACCCCAATGTCCTTGGTGAAGAAGCTTTAAGACAGAGGACTGTAACGAACGTGGGACCACGACTCGGGATTGATCATTATCGGAACGCAACAACAAAACACCACGTCGTACAAAAAGTCTCTCCTTGTGAGCAAAAAAACGGCGAACCAAAGGATCCTCGATCCGTGACTTTGACAAGGGCCATTGCGTAGCAACAAAACGCAAAACGGAAGCAAGGACAGGGTCAGCAGCTGTGGCAGTAGCTACACGACGACAATCAATCGGAAACGATGTGACCACGTCATCGGCTTCCGAATCAATGAACATGCAAGCAAGTTCGGAAGAATCGAATGCTTTATCCTCAGCAACAGGCAAACGGGACAACGCATCAGCGTTTCCGTGCTTAGCAGTGGACCGATACAAGATATCGTAGCGGTACTGCGAGAGAAAAAGAGACCAGCGAATGAATTTCTGCGCTGTACGTGGAGGTACAGGCTTGTTTGGATGAAAAAGTGATGTCAAAGGTTTGTGGTCCGTGATGATTGTAAAGTGACGACCATACAAGAAATCGTGAAACTTTGTTACACCAAACACAAGAGCCAAAGCTTCCTTCTCTATTTGGGAATAATTTCTTTGCGCAGATGAGAGCAATTTTGACGCAAAGGCAATAGGGCGATCATGCGAACCATCTTTGTGCGCAAGCACAGCACCGATCCCGAAATCCGATGCATCGACCATCAACAAAAGGGGTTTTCGGGGATCGAATGGCGTAAGGCAAGTATTTGAAAGTAACGCCGATTTCAACTGGCGAAAGGCGCGTTCGCATTCCGTCGTCCAGACGAACGGAACACCTGTACGGCGTAAGCGATGAAGCGGAGCTGAAATAGAAGAAGCATTGCGCACAAACCGATGATAATAATTTACCTTACCCAGCACACTCTGTAGCTGTTTTAAGTTCTGCGGTGACGGCAAGTCCTGAATGGCACGAAGGTGCTCTGGACTCGGATGTATACCTTGGGCGTTAAGGACATGGCCCAGGTACGGTAAGTCACGAGCAAAAAACACACATTTGTCCTTCCTCAAGCGAAGACCATTCTGACGCAAGACCTGAAATAAGGTCCGGAGATTCTGCAAATGTTCGGCTTCTGTCTTTCCTGAGATCACAATATCGTCCAGATAGTTCGCAGCAGTAGGGACCGACGCACAAATAGTTTGTAAATATTGCTGAAATAAAGCAGGGGCGGATGCACACCCGAATGGCAGTCTGTTGAAGCGATACAAGCCAAGATGCGTGTTAACCACTAAGACGCGCTGGGATTCTTCGTCCACAGGTATTTGCAAGTACGCATCTGCTAGGTCCAATTTTGAAAAATATTTTCCCGGGCACAGTTTGTCAAAAAGATCTTCCGGGCGGGGCAAAGGAAAAGTAGCAGTCACAAGTTGTGGATTCACAGTTGCCTTGAAGTCCACGCAAAGTCTCAGTTTTCCGGAAGGTTTTGGCAAAATGACTAAGGGTGAGGCCCAGAGAGAAGCCTGCACACGTTCAATGACACCTTGAGATTCTAATTCGGCTAATGTTCTTGCGACCTCATCACGCAATGCGTGGGGAACATTGCGCGCTCTGAAAAATTTTGGTTGCGCGTTATCTTTCAGTTCCAAATGCGCTTCATAGTTCTTAGCGCAACCAAGGCCCGGTGCAAAAATGTCTGCAAATTCGTCACAAAGACTAGAAACGCTGGCGGAAGGCACAGTCTGATTCACTGATAGGACCTGATTTACTATAGACAAATTAAACAATTGAAACAAATCTAAACCAAACAAGTTCACTGCACTAGAGGAACGAAGAACATAAAATGACACAAGTTTTGTCTGTCCCTTGTATGTGGCCAGAAGGCTGCACTGTCCTAACACAGGTATATGCTGTCCTGAGTAACTAGTTAACGTAACATTTGCGGCACGCAATGGCGGTTTGCCCAGTTGTTTGTACGTGTCGTGATTGAGCAATGAAACAGCAGCTCCGGTATCGAGCTGGAATGGTATCACTTTTCCTGCAAAGTCTAAGTCCACAAAAAGTTTATTGTCTTGTTGACGACAAGAGCGACTGTCTCGTGCAATTTGAACGGAGACAGGTACAGAAGCACTTGCGACTTTACGGGATTTCCGGCGACGTCGACGCACACTTTGGGTGGGACGAACACAGTCACTGTTAGCTAAAGTGTCACTGGACGGGTGGGCATGAACTACATGAATGTCCATGGGCGAAGGTCCACGAGCCTGATTGTCCTGGGTTCGATTCCGGCGCGAAGCAAAGGGCCTGGAATTGGTGTGATTGTCTGACCTAAGCTTTTTCTGGCAAACACTTTGTACATGTCCTTTCTTTTGACAGTAAAAGCAAATAGCTTGGCGTGACGGGCAATTTTCACGCGAATGTCTAGTTGCACACCGCGGGCAAGATTTCACTGCATTTGCTTGCTTACGCGGCGCACGTGGTTGCAAGCTAGGCGGCCGCAGCGAAGTCGGGCGCGAGGGCCGCTTAGCGTCCCGTGCAGCGGGCCGGGCGGGCCGATTAATGTGACACACTGCTGGCGAAGTTTCAAATGATTCCTGAGCAAAGTCAAGTGTGTCTTGCCTGTCCAATATGTCTATCACTTGTTGCAGGGAGGGATTAACTAGTTTCAAAATCTGTTCCCTTATGCGAACATCAGAAACGTTCTGTGCAATTGCATCACGCACCATAGTATCTGAATATGGGAGGCCACATTCACAGGCAAACGCGCAGTCTCTAGTAAGGCCTTGCAAAGTTGCTACCCACTCCCTGTTAGTCTGACCGGCCGTACGTTTTGTACGAAAAAACGTATACCGTTTGGCAACTACATTAACTGTTTCTTTGAAATAGGCATCTAAAGCCGACAAAATTTCCTCGTAGGTCAGAGTTGCTACGTCGCGTCGGGGAAACAATTTCACTATCACACGGTAGGTAGACACACCGACACAAGAAAGCAAAAACGGCTGCCGCTCTTTACCTTGAATTCCATAAGCAGTGAGGTGGAAGTTGAACTGATCGGCCCACTCAGTCCAGCTTTCGGTTGTGGCCTCAAAGGGCCTAAATGGCGGTGCGACAGCGTTGTGTGGCTGCGGTAGCGAAGAAGCGGCTGCCGCCGCATCGGTTTGCAGCGCACGTTGACCCTGGACGAGCTGTCCAAGGGCTTCCAATAACGCCTGCGTCTGCTGATTCTGCAAGCGAAAAAATTCGGACAGTACATCTGGAGAATGCGGCGAAGCCATGACACAAGCAAATTAGAGCAAATAGAACACAAAGACTGCAACGTGGGCGCGGCACCACACCTCGGCGCCAAAATATTGTTGTGTCGATTCCCTAAGGTCTCGACACAATGAGTGGCTAGGTGCACGCGAAACTAACGCAGACGGGCGTAAATTCTGAAACAGGAGACTGGATGAAAACTATAAAGAAAAGAAGAGAGATTTTAATATACTTAACTTTAATGTAGTCTTGTTCTTGTTGAAATACATCTCTTGCATAGTAGTAAGCAATTAGCAATGATACACATGGCGCCTTGCTAGGTAGTAGCGATGGACTAGCTGAAGGCTATTCTATCAGTCTCTCGGCAAATGAGAGGAAGACTTGGTAGGTCTAGTCGCAAGCTATGTCGTCCGTACAACTGGGGCGAGGTCAAGTCCGTGTCTTGTGACCTGCCCTGTGGTGGCGCTACGTTTGCGAATACACAGTGGCGACACGCGGGTCCGACATGTACTACAGGACCGCGGCCGATTTAAGTTACCACCTAGCAAGTGTGGTGTCTAGCGGTGACACCACACTTCGAGTGCCCAGTCACAATGCTGCTCTGTCTGCATTAATCTCTAGCACTGTTACATATAGTTAGTAGATAGAGATCGTCATGTGAAATGGTCTCTTCAGTTCCTCATGGTGTGGATATAGTTCAGAATCAGCCAAGCTCCCATAGCATATTCCAATTACTACATCTTCATGTGTCATGTGTAAGATATTTTACATTCTACTTTTAACTTGCCAAGAATTACAATGGTTGAGTTTAGCTTCAAAAAATTAACTGCTAATGAATTTTAAACCAAAAACATGTCAGCAGACAGGGAAACTATTGGACAATTTGACAAAATCTCTTACATAATGGCACAACCACTTTATTTCATGAACATTTTCAAAATGTTGTCTCACAGGGAACAAATACTTTCAGCCTCAGGTAAATCAGCAACAGGCAATGGGAAAGGAGAAATTGCAGTACACACAGTACATTTTAGCTATGAACAATATTTATTTCTGTATCTGCATTACAATGTGTTTCAACAGACAAACAAAGAGACATAAATACTAAGAATTATTTACAGTTGAGGAAATTGCTTGTAGTTACTGGAATTTGAAGCGTCTGTCCCTATAGGCAACCTGTCCAGTACGAAGTTTGTGTTCTTGTTCATCCTGAAAGACAATTAAAAAGAAAATACAGTATTACATTAATGTAAAATACAATAATTATCAGTGGCAAGAAAATATTTAATTTATGTATCACACTTCAGAAACTTGCATTTTTTAAAGTGTACTCCAGGGTTCTCTTACACAAATACAAACACCTGAAGCATGAGAGATAAATGTAGTGTTCAAAAGACATTTCTTAGAAATAATATAAAGTGCATCAGTGAGAGTCAAAATCTTGGCTGCAAAATATACACAAACTCAATAAATGTTTTGAAAGGGTGTGGCTGTCTACAGTTAGGAGGGGAAGCAAGGCCAGGGGTAGAACGTGCTGGCAGACTACGTTCACTGGCCGTATCATAAAACCATGTTAACTGAATGGCGTCAAAATGAAAAATCAACACTTCGGTTATTAGCTACACAAAAGGAAAGTGTTTGTTTACATTAATTACAAATGATTCATATGCAATGTGACTGGCCTTGTTAGTGGAACTCCTACTTATTTGTAGAATCATTTTTACACTAGTATTCATTTTCTGTAGGTCATGTAAATTAAATTATTGTCAGTTACAGTAGGCCACAAGCCAGACATGATCATATCATCATGTGCTGAAACTGCATACCTCCACCACAGTTTACTGACAGAGAGAAAATTATAGGCAATTCGAAGGGAAGTTGTAATGTCAACATGACAATGTCAGCAGTTTCATGACCAGAACCAAGTAATACAAAATAAAGTTAAATTTACAACCTAAACAGGAGTACATTTAGATATGGTACTGCCTTCTGCATGAATGAGTATCTGGTTAAGCCTATACTCTTATCCCTGCCCCCAGTAAAAGGCAAGGTGAAGTCAACACTCATGGGGGAATAAGTGCAGATTACAAATCTCTATGCACTCTACGTACTATGTGCTCGGTATCCTCTACATTTGCCTTTGAGTTTTATTGTCATCAATAAAAACGAACCAGAAACATCATTAAAGGAGCAGAGTATTGGCACATGAACTGTACCAAGTCTCTACAAACCTGGTAGCTCCCAAAATGTAATTCAAGAAGAACAATATGAAGCAAGTAACCACTCACAAAATCACCTGATAAGGTAGAAGTTTTTGTAAATACCTTTGCGAATACCATTCTGAATTGGGATTCTGGCTGCTTTTTCACCATGCTCAACAAAAGCAAACCAGATGAGGAAAAACGCAAAACCAGCCTTTTTTCATACCTTTTATGAATGGAATACAGTCCACCATGAATTTTTTCCTTCAAGAAACTATAGTACACCAACACTACCTTCAAGTGCTCAAAGAATTTTGTACATTTCAGAAAATAGGCATGCTTTGTCATTACCAAAGAACAGGCTGCACCACCATGAAAATGCTGTCAGTGACACAGAACTTATGAGGTTTTAGGTAAAAAAAAATAATATCATGGCAGTTCTGCACCAACCAGATCTGACCACTGTGATTTTTTCCAGTTACTTGGAAAGAAAAAGTGACCTAAAAGGAAAACGTTAGCAGAAAACAGTAGAGATGAAACAAGTATCACTGCAGGCACTATGTGGTATAACTTCAGATGGCCCTAAAAATGTTTCCGTCAATGAAATGTAAGGACAAATGTAGTATGTCCAATGAGCATTATTTTAAAGGTAATGCAATTCTGTACATTTCCTTTGGCATACACAATGTACAACTTAACAATTCTCATTATTTTTGTATCTCAATATAGGAGCTCAATTTATAACAGGAATACTGTCCTAATGGGTTTCTACTATTAATAATAGAACAGTAAAAATTAATCAAAAGGCATCTTTCAACTTTTATTTTCACAATAAAGAATTCCGTTTTTACCATTTTTCCACCAAACTTCGTGAAGTATATATAGAACAATAGGAGGGGTGAACTAACCACTGGCACAACTCATTTTTATAATACTGCTGTTCTGATAATTACAAAGGCATTTTGTTGCATTTTGCTTTTGTCAGCAATTCCTGCCTCGAATGAGGATAGTCGCACTGTTAGAAAGGGTGTGACACCGGATGCTGGAATGTAACTTTACAGCCAAATTTCCTGTGTTGCTGTAGTTACTTGCCTCAACAGTTAGATAGCGTTCTTTGGCCTGTAAAACTGTTTTCAATCATGTTGTGTCTGTAGGTCATACTAATAAAGATATTCAGCACATTCTAGAAAACTCATATATTTAATCAGAAATTATATATCAGATCACGATGGTATTTATCTGCCAGAGTCAACTGACAATGAAAGTAGTGAAACAGAGGAAGAGTTGCAGTAGATGTCTCCCCATCACAATTCTTTCCACAACAATCTCAAGAGTTAGCTGGCATAACAGTGAAGATGGCAGCTAGAGATGGGACACAATGGATGGACACTAACATGTCGTCACAAGGAAGAACAACATAGGAGGGCCCACTGCATATTCCTGGCACCAAGTGTGTGACTCAGTCATGAGTGCCTTCAGGCTTCTTTTAGAATTGATGCCATGTACCATAAAAACACACAGAACTGAAGACTCTGAACAAAATAAGAAAAACACCACTCGGAACATATTGGAGGAACTAGAGACAATATTAGTTGTGCTATAGGTGTCCTGTTGAATGACCCTTAGTCACATTTTTGAGAGCATAATTTTATCACTGATAAAATGATGACACATTTTGAGTGTATCAGATTCCTCCACTTCGATGAGAAGTCATACCGAGCTCAATGCACCCCTGCTGAAAAGAGCGCTCTTATTTCTGAAATAGTGGATAAGTTTGTGCAAAACTACCTCCCCTGTCACCATCCTGCTGAAAATAATACAACTGATGAGCAACTACTTCCAAGTAAAGCAAGGTGCAGATTTACCCAGTTTATGCCAAATGTAACTGACAAATAGAGACTCAAGTATTGGATAGCTGTAGATGGGGCATCCAAGATCATTGCAATGCCTTACCGTATCTTGGTAAGAAGGTAGGTCAACCAAACAACCAAGCCATTGGAAGAGTAAATTGTTCTTAGGCTCATGGAGCCTTTTCTAAACCAAGGAAGGAACATGACAATTTTTTTCATATTCATTTAGCTTGACAAGAAAACACAAAAGGAAATGTTATTAGTGGGAACAATGAAGAAGGTTCACCAACTTGTGAAGAAGAACAATTCTGACAGAGATCCCATCATTTTGAAAAAGACTGATAAGCCAGAGTGCACCCAGACAGGATACCAAGTAACAATGAATGTGAATGGCATTATTCCAGCACACTACATCTTGAAGTAGCAGTGAGGGGAGAAGGAAATAAGAAACCAGAAACTGTGACCTTCTATAATGCCACAAAGTATGGTGTAGACATCGTTGATCAAATGATTCGTTAAAAGCAAACTAAAGTTGCTATCAGAAAATGTCTGATATGTCTTTCACAATAACCTGTACATGGCAACAATGTGTAAACCATGTAGATAAGGGTTGGCCAAGGAGTAAAAGCTTTACGCATATGTAATGTGCTGCTTGCTTGGGGTCCGACGCTCAGCCTGTCTCATCACTACTCGGTAAGTCTCAGCTTTGTTCGGTCCATCTCGGCTGTGCTCAATCCATCTCTTCAGGAACAGCACGACAGTTCATTTAGCAATGTGATGTGCCACTGTTTTTCCCGACATTTGGTGTAGCATCCTCTGCTCGACATAACTTTCTTCAGTTCAGCAGAATCTTAGTGACAGCACTGTTTATCCCTCACTATCTGCTCATGATATAAAGGAAGTTCAAAGGTCTAGCGGTTGCTGCTCAAACATACACAGTCTACCAATCTATCATCACAAGCCTTCAAAAATGAATAGAAACCACAGTTCTTTTTTGAAGAGAAGGCTGGGAATTCTTGGTATCTATTATGCAATCATATAATTGATGAGCATCACAAATTTACTACGGAACGGTATTACACCACAACACAAACAGAGTTTAAAGAATTAGTTGACAATGAAAGAGCAAAAAATTACAACAGCCAATAGATTTATCCAGAATTTATCATTCTGTACAACAAGAAGCACTTTGTGCTAAATTTGCAGGCACTTTCATGATGAAATTGGGGGTATAGACAGTAAATTTTCTGAAATTGCATGCACTATTACTCAGTCAGTTTCAACAGTTTTTAATACAAATAAACAAAGAGTATGGGTACATTACACTGATGGTAGGCAATGAAAACCTCTTACCGCTACCTCTACCTCTCTGTGGAAATTTGTAATTCCACTAACAAGTGACTTAACAATCAAAGAAAGATTTGTAAGTGTGTGGATTTCTCTTATCTGTCAATAACTAGGCCTCTATTACATGGTTACACATGCAGCAACTTTCTGTACTTTATATTATTTTTTAAGAAACCATTTTTGCTTCATCTCAAAAATGGAGTTACAAGGTTTTCATTGACTACAATTGATATATTCCAGTGGAATATGGTGTGTGTGTGTGTGTGTGTGTGTGTGTGTGTGTGTGTGTCACTATACTGTTTGTTCTGTTTCAAATGCACCATATGCTGGAACCGAGTAGTTTCGTATGTACCACTAGAAAATGCTGTCTACAATATAAATTACTTTGCCTTTCCGGGTTTTTGGGGAGCAAAATAACTGATGATGGTTCGAAGTAGAGAGGATATAAAATGTAGACTGGCAATGGCAAGGAAAGTGTTTCTGAAGAAGAGAAATTTATTAACATCGAATATAGATTTAAGTGTCAGGAAGTCATTTCTGAAAGTATTTGTATGGAGTGTGGCCATGTATGGAAGTGAAACATGGACGATAAATAGTTTAGAGAAGAAGAGAATAGAAGCTTTCGAAATGTGGTGCTACAGAAGAATGTTGAAGATTAGGTGGGTAGATCACATAACTAATGAGGAGGTATTGAGTAGGATTGGGGAGAAGAGAAGTTTGTGGCACAACTTGACTAGAAGAAGGGATCGGTTGGTAGGACATGTTCTGAGGCATCAAGGGATCACCAATTTAGTATTGGAGGGCAGCGTGGAGGGTAAAAATTGTAGAGGGTGACCAAGAGATCAATACACTAAGCAGATTCAGAAGGATGTAGGTTGCAGTAGGTACTGGGAGATGAAGAAGCTTGCACAGGATAGAGTAGTGTGGAGAGCTGCATCAAACCAGTCACTGGACGAAGACAACAACAACAACAACAACAACAACAACAACAAACCCTGGGTGGTTAGTGCAAATTTTACCCATGTGCTGCAATACAGTTTTACAAAAATTAAGCAGATTGTGTTTCACTATGTCTTAATGACTTAATATAGTTATGGTATTAGTTTTACCTAATACGCAAAGATCAAATATGTTGGTTTTATGTTTATGATTTCTGCTATTTTCATTTATTAACGCATAAATGTGTCCCACATCTTTCACTCATCATGTACGCTGCACACCATTGTTCCTGAAGAACATGGTAAGCAAAAAAGTGCACTGTGAACATCACACTCACAGATCCAACTCTTTTCATACTGAATTTCCCCAAGTACTCATTTTTTTACCACCACCACCTATTGTCTTTTGACCTACAAGGGTAGTAATCATAACGAAACTGAATATATTAATTTTACATATATAAATTGAACTGTTAAAAATATATTTAAATTTTATAATTAATTGATTAACATAGCAAGGGGGTGGGGAAAGAGGGAGTGAAAACGGGAACCCAACCCTAGCCAACAAATTGCTAGTCAGCGTGCTTAACCACTGGGCCACAGTAGCGATATGTCAACCACTACTCAAAACTCCATCATATCCTATGTTTACACAATACTTTACACACATTTTCAAAGAAAGCGAAGGAATGATGTCATATCAGGGCATGTGTAATCAAAAACAAGACAGCTGTGTCCCTTCTCTGAGCTGATTGTAGTACAGCTGACGATCATTTCAGCACTCACTCAACACTGGTTTCTAGTTATTGCGGAGGGAGCACTACGAAACACATCTTGTTTCCATTTTATTTGCCTAACAGCACCCCATTTTAAAAGAAATGGCATACTTTAAATGTGTTTTTCATCTCATATTCAAAAATAAATGTAAATATTGCACTCAAATTATGCCAGTGTGCTGTAATGTATTAGCACATGATCACTAGATAAGCATGCCCTATGGAAATATATGTTCTTGTACACTAATATTTTCATGCACTAACACCTTCAATTTAAGAGCCAAGTAACTAGACATTAGACAAAATAAACATGACAACAGTTGTGAAACTGTCAATATTGCTCTACAACATACACATGAATACTGGACAGAAAAGATGAAAAATGGCTGCATATCACAACACTTATTCTGATAAATTGAAAAGCATGGGCATGCGATAGCATAAGTAGAACTATCACTAGTGGAAATATTTATCCAGTTTTATGTGAAAGTAACAGAGTACAGCAAGATAATAAATGATTATAATGATGCATTACAGAACAGTGTGGTCTAATTTTAGCATAACATGACATCTTAAATTAGATTCTTCATGCTACAAATATGGGTGGCTCCTAGGACTGACAAATATATACTTTATTTATTTGATTACTGAATAATAAAAACTGTACAAAAAGAATGTGCTGAGAACAACTTGTTTTTAGTGGTTAAGAATGTAACCTGTTCCGTACAGATTCAAAGAGGGAAAAAACCTATCTTCCAAAGAACAAGCAGGATGCGATAGCAAGATAATATGCAAATGAACAGGACCATTCAAAAATCATACACATCATCATCATCATCATCATCATCATCATCATCATCATCATCATGTGTTCTGCCCTAGGGCAGGTCTCCATACTTTGCTCTCCATACAGTCTTGTCATTTGCTACCCTCTTTGTTTTCTTGTAATTGTTTTCTATCCTTATACTCTCCACCAAATTATCTTTTATCTTCTTCTCCTTCCATTGATCATTCCTTCCACAGCATCCATCAGTAAACAATCTCTTTATAAAAAGTCCAAGCCAATCGTGCTTCCTCTTCCTGTTAACTTTAAAATTCTCTCTCTTCCCCCAATCTTCTCATTGCCACCTCATTTCTCACTTTGTCTACCCATTTTATCCCTTCCATCATCCTCCAAATCCACATCTCAAATGCTTATATTCTTCTTTCTTCTACTTTCCTCAGAGTCCGTACCTCATCTCTGTACAAAGCCATGCTCAATATCCAGCACTTCGCCAGTCTCTTTCTGAAATCCCTGACCATCCACCCACATACAAGTCTCCTCTTATTAAATGCCTCTTGGCAATTGCTATACATGTTTTCACCTCCTTACTGCATCCCATGTCTTCTGTAATTATGCCTTCTGAGATATTTGAAAGCACTAACTTGTTCTGTATCTTCCTGCCCTATCTTTATAGTAATAGTTTTCCTGCACTTATTGCTATACATTTTGTCTTTTTCTTACTAATTCTCATTCTGAATTTCTCACAGGTCTCATTTAATTCTTTTAAAATTACAATCCTAGTCCTTTCACACTCTGCCAATAACACCACATCATCCGCAAGTCAATCACACACTTATCCTCCCACCACCAACCCGCTCTCCTCTTTTTCGTCTCAAACATTTCTGAGTAATATACTCCACATACATGTTACACAATACTGGGGAGAGACAGCAAGCTTGCCTCATTCCCCTTCCAAATGTGCTTTCCTCTGTCATCTCACTCCCAATCTGCACTGGTATCGTCTGTTATAGGTATCGATATTTAATCAACCTTCTATGCCTCCAGTTTACTCCATTCTTCCTTAATATGTAAATTCACTTATTCCACTGTACTCTATCAAAGGCTTTCTCCAAGTCAATAAAAACAGTTTAAACTTCTCTTTCAATGTGCCTCTCAACTCTAATTCTCAACAGTCAAACTGAATCTCTTTTACCTTTCCTCTTCTAAATCCATACTGTTCCTCTGCAATACTTTTTGCCAGTCTACTGTGAAGTCTTCTGTTTATCACCCTTAGAAATTTTGCTGCATGAGAAATCAAACTTATGTTTCTAAAAGCCTAACATTTCTTGGCATTGCTTTTCTTCTCAGTTGGTATCATTAATGCCGAGATAAAGTCATCCGGCCATTTACCTTTTTCATTACCTTATTATCTATGTAAGTTAACTTTCTCACACCACTACTCCCAAGGCTCTTTATACAACTCTATTGGTAATCCACCAATTCCACTTGCTTTATGATTCTTTCTCTCTCTTAAAGCCCTTTCTACTTCTCCTTCCAAGAAACGGCATCATTTGTCCTGTTCTGTAACTCTCGTCTCTTCTTCTAACTCAATATTGTTTGGTTTTTCCATCAGCCTTATATATGCACTCTATGTATTCCTGGCACCTGCCCAACACTTCCTCTGGTTTATGATCCATTACACTGTAACTTATTTCTATTTGGATACTTGTCCTGCTTTTCTTTGCTTCAAAGACTAGGTCAGCAGCTAATCTATACATTACTTCATATCTTCCTCCCTTTTCTAGTTTCTCTATTACTTTACATTCCTCTTTCATCCATCTCTTCTTGCCTCTTCTGTCTCTGTTCTTAATTCATTATTCCGCTTTCTGTAGATTCTTTTCCCTTCCTCAGTTCCTAATGCCTTACATCTTACCAAACAGTGTCTTAGTGAACTATTCCTTCCTTGTTCTTTCGAACTTCCACGCCCCTCTAACTACTTCTGCTGATTCCTTCAGGTTTTGTCTCCTCCTCTCCTATTTCTCACTTGCACTCTCTTCTTTGGATCCTCTATACCCTTTTGACAAATGTGTTTTCCAACTCAGCTCCCTTACCTTCTTCCTTCAGTCTTTCTCAGTTAAAATTTCTCTCTTGGCTTTCCTCCTCTCATTCTCTTCAACTTTATTTGCAAGTCCATCACCACCAAGCTGTGGTCCAAATCTGTTGGCTCCTGGGTAAGCTCTGACATATTTTATGCAGTTTTTGTACCTATACTGAATATGATATAATCAATTTGGGATCGGACCTGCTTCACCCTAGATATCTACATATATCTTCATCTTCTATGATGTTCAGGAACATTGTGTGTCACAAGAGATAATTCTCTGTGGAAATTAACCAGCCATTCACCCCTCTCATTGCTGTTTCCCAATCCAAATCATCCAACCACATCCCCCTTCTTTTCCGTGTCCTACAACTGCACTCAAATTTTGCATTAGGACGATGTAGGCATTAATTTTTTCTTTATTCATAATTTCTTGAATCTTTTCATTATATTTCTCTGCTTCTTCAATGTGTGGGCTTTCATCATCATCATCATCATCATCATCATCATCATCATCATCATCATGTCGTTTATCTATGTACTCCACTTTCAATACATTTTTCCATCTGCCATTTTCCTATCACAATTGCTACACCACAGCTGTCACTGTTCTCTCTGTTCGAGTAAAACAATTTATACTCTCCACAACCCAATTCTCCTTTACATGGGCATCTCACTTCACATGCACCTGATACACCCAGTCTATTCTTCATTATTTTCTGTTTGACATTTTCCAGCTTGTCGGTCTGAAATACTGTGTTCCAACCCTTAATTTCTCTTTTCTCATCCTACAATGTTTACTTTTCCTTCTTCATCCTCCTCCAACGCTTCTGCATTTGATCTTGATATAATCTCCTCCCACAGATCCGACAATTATACAGATGAATATTACATGACAATATAACAATGGCTATGTAAAAAGAGACAGAAAAGTCACAGAAGATTGTGAAATAAACAAACCTGACATGAAGCCAGAGACTGCAGTAGGAAATGTGTCAGTGTGTCAGATCTGAAGAGATGATGGCCTTGGCCACACCGCACACTGAACAAATAAACAAAGGAACTAAAAATAATGTTGAAGTTTGTTTGTTAGCTGGTTTGAGGGAACGAACCAAACACTGAGGTTATCAGTCCCATCGGATTAGGCAAGGATGGGGAACGAAGTCAGCCATGCCCTTTCGAAGGAACCATCCGGCATTTGCCTGAAGCAATTTAGAGAAATTGCAGAAAACCTGAATCAGGATGGCTGGATGCGTGTTTGAACCATCATCCTCCCGAATGAGATTCCAGTGTGCTAACCACTGCACCACGTCACTCAGCTGTTGAAGTAACAGATCAAAAAGAAAAGTCAATAATGGTGAAATTGATACATGATGCAACAAAAAAGCAAATATTCTGAAAAATTTGGAAATACCTAAATGTGGAAACACTATAAAAGATGCATCAGAAACTGTTACGTAAGTGAAGGTTCTGGATGTAAACCAAGCAAAACTGACGGAACTTGTGTAGTTAAGCATTCTAAATCTACAGCCTATGAACACACCTCTCCAAGGAAAGTATATTGAGAACAATCAATGAAGGGCAACAGGTAGATTCCACATTTCTAGATTTCCAGAAATGCGTTTGACATGGTGCCCCACTGCATGCTGATAACGCAGGTACAAGCATATGCAATAAATTCACAGATATGCAAGTGACTCGAGGACTTCTTAAATAATAGAACCCAGTATGTTGTCCTCGACATTCAGTGTTCATCAGAGAAATGTGTAGCGCAAGTGTGCCCCTGGCAAGTGTGATAGGGCTGCTAGTGTTCTCTATATACATAAATGATTTGGCGGACAAGGTGGGCAGCAATCGGCGATTGTTTACTGATGATGCCATGGTGTACGGTAAGGTGTCCAAGTTAAGTGACTGTAGGAAAATACAAGACAACTTACACAAAATTTCCAATTGGTGTGATGAATGGCAGCTAGCCCTTAATTTGGAAAAATATAAGTTAATGCGGATGAGTAGGAAGAACAAACCTGTAATGTTCAGATACAGTATTACTAGTGTCCTGCTTGACACAGTCAAGTCATTTAAATATCTGGGCGTAACAGTGCAAAGCGATATGAGGTGGAACGAGCATGTGAAAACTGTGGTAGGGTAGGTAAATTGTTGACTTCGGTTTATTGGGATAATTTTAGGAAAGAGGAGGAGACTGCGTATAGGACGCTGGTGCGAACTATTTTTGAGTACTGCTTGAGTGTTTGGGATCTGTACCACATCGAATTGAAGGAAGACATCCATAAATTCAGAGGCGGCAGCTAGATTTGTCACCAGTAGGTTCGAACAACATGTAAGTGTTAAGGAGCTGCTTCGAGAACTCCTATGGGAATCCCTGGAGGGAAGGCGACATCCTTTCCGAGAAACACTATTGAGGAAATTTAGAGAACTGGCATTTGAAGCTGACTAACGTTCTACAGCTGCCAACACACATCGCACATAAGGACCACAAAGATACATGAAACTGGGGCTCCTATGGAGGTGTACAGTAATTTTTCCCTCACTATTTGCAAGTGGAACAGGAGGCAAAATGACAAGTAGAGGTACATGGCACCTGTCACGCACAGTACGGTGGCTTGCAGAGCATTTATGTAGATGTACAAAGTTGTAAGTGGAGATACAAGTATTAAATGCATAAGGAAATGTACTTTTGTACACAAAATAAAAATATGGTCTGATTCCCACAATCAACAGACATAAAAAACAGTAGTTAGTGAGTTGTGATACAAAAAATTCTAATCACAGTCCTTGCTTACTGAAACTAAGCCAGCAGATACTAGACAGAGGCAAGTAATACATGCCTTCACGAATAATAAACACCTGCCTGTTTTAAATGACGCTTGGAATGGAGCAGCTGCCTTCGACAAGATAGCTGAGAACCTTTTGAAGTAATAACGTAAGATCTGGGTTTCAATAGCAGTTGGTGGTGTGATTTCGTGGTCATTGTTCAAAAATTTGTTATACACATGACGGTTTTTCCAATAAACAAGACCAAAATTACTGCGACATTATTCATCATTATCACTTAACAAAATAGTGAATGACCAGCTTCGTAAAACCAAAGATAAATGTGGTGTCTAAAGGTTAAGGAGAAGTTTGCTGTTTGTCCAACGAGTCGTTTTATTCAGCGCATAAAATTAGTGTTCAACTGTCATAAAAGTGGTAATGGTCATAGATAAGGTCAATATTCAATCACATTTATGTTATGTGGGAAATTACTTCATGTACTCAGCAAGTGTGACTAGAAGTTTGAATCAGAATCACTACTACACCTGGTTCAAAAGAAAAAGAAGTAAAAACTAATTTTATATACATAATATAAAATGAAATAAAAGTCAACAGATTCAAAGGAAAATACCAAAATTACAGTGGCAAAATTCTTTCACGAAGAGGAGGAGGTGAGTACAGTCCACTCCTAACAAATTAACTGCTACAGAATGAATTGAATGGGGCTGTTTAGAATTGCACATCACAATATTACAATGGCATCCAAAACAGTTTTTATCACTTTATGTACTATGGAATTAAATTGATTGGGTTGAGAATAAGTATTTACACTGAATCAACAGTAGGATAATTTTGACAGCTGGGTCAGTTCAAAAATTGCATATTCACATGCAGAAACACACCAATTTCTAATTCCATACATTTCAGGCATCCTTCAATAACTCTAACTGAAGCAAGCTGTTAAATGGGCCCAGTACTACCTCACTCTAATGCCACTATATATATATATGGGGGGGGGGGGGGGTACATATCAGTTTCAATATATTGGCACATGTAGATATCACACATGAATTCATAGCTATCCATAATCAATTTCTGTGTTGTTCTACTAATTTTCACTACTGTACAAGATGGAAAGAAAGACAACACAATGATTCACCTAAAGAGCAAATGAAATAGCTGTGTATTTAACTCTGCCAATTAAATAGACATTATCTACAAAATAAAAGAAGAAGCAGTTTGTTAAAGTTAATTTGCAATGATTAATACAATATGGAACTATTTTACAATTGCTTCATCCCTACACACTGTCAATTGTGTCATCATAAAATTTGTTCCTGTAACAAATCGTGTACCACTGTTTATAAACCAGTTCATTGCAAAATGTTTTTCTCCTTCTGTATGAAAATATTTAATCAATTATATTATTCAATAAGTTATGCTCTAGAATACTTGCTCTCTCTCTCTCTCTCTCTCTCTCTCTCTCTCTCTCTCTCTCTCTCTCTCTCTCTCAGAGAGAGAGAGAGAGAGAGAGAGAGAGAGAGAGAGATAGAGAGAGAGAGAGAGAGAGAATATGACTAATTTACTTCTTAACTGCCGGACTAGTATAGGGCACTCACACCTATCATCAATGCTATCTTATATACAGGGTAAGTCAGGAGGAAAGGTAAATGCTTTGAGTACTAGGGATTCTGAACAAAAAACTTCATACAGATATATGCCCTATTCCGAATGGTTTCCTTTAATGTCAGTCTTTAACCGTTTTCTTGAATAACTAATACCATGGCATCTAGCAAATGTGTATCACAGTAAAAAATAAGATTAAATTTTCTGCAAAAAAGGTCCTTTTCATTTATTTTTTTTTTTTTCTCTAGGGCTAATAGTCTGTGTGATGAGAGCGAGAGAATAAGGAGAATCTCTCTCAACGCACATGCACTGTACCTTAGGTAGTTTTTGAGGTACTATCCCAATCTGATAGACCACAAGTGCCCTATTTCAAATTCTTCATCTCAAATTCCCCTACATTACTGTGTTATATTTTTAACAATGACAATGTACTGAATAATGTAGAAAATAAACAACAATGTACATCAAATATGTTTTGTCTCTGAAACCATTCGCATTAGGGTGCATGTCCATACGAAGTTTCCGTTCAGGGCCACCAATACCATCACCCTTCAAAGCAAGTATCTTTCCTCCTCACTCGCACAGTGTATAGTTTTCTTTGGGTCTGCTTTCTGTGAAGAACAATGCTTTTCTTGGAGTGCCTATTGTTGAAACATGCTGTGCATTTCTGTGGAAGTAATTCTGGGGTATTACTCTGAATTGTCCCTCAATTAACTGTTTTTATATATCCTTTCTGGACATGTATATTTTTTTTTCTTTCTCTCTGAAGCGTACCCATTCTAACACACATGCTCTCCAGGCTTACAAAGACATTTCTCTGATGTAAAAAATCCTAATGTGCACAATTCATGAACTGTTCTAACCAAGAAGCTGCTATCTGTGCACTATGTACACCTTACCTATTTAGAGAGCCCTACAGTTCTCTACCCAGCACACCAGGTCGACAAATTTGCACGCAAGAGTGTCAGAGAATCAGTATAGCCTTTGCTTTAAGCCTTCTACGCAGATCCGAATCAGAGCCATCCACTTGGTCCAGGATACAGTACTACTAATTGTTAGCTAAGCTACCAAACCCCACTGGTGATGGTAGTCGTCAACACTTCAGCCAGCTACTAATATGAACTAAAAATTATCTTAGAACCCAGGCTCAGGAATCTTAGTAAAATCATACAACTAACATTTGTTGTTGAAGTATGCAGGAGCAGCCTGGTAACTAGTATCCCACGTTCACTATTAACCTGTTGATGTACAATCTGTGCATGGTTGCCACTGACACATGGACAATGGCAATCCAGATTTATGAGGCACACTTGGATGATGAAGAAGCATCAGTGCTGCCAGGTAACACCAGTATAATGAGCTCATCCCCATTACAATGTAGTGCATCGTTTTGTAGCCTATTAACTGTACCTACTGTAGCTGCTGAATTTATGTTGCTATCAATACAAGTAACTATGTCTGAGAGATTTAAAAGGTGTCTCATCTGATCTGAGACTGACTAATTAGTACTGAATCACACAAAAAAGTGCTAACTTTGCTACAGCTGGCTGAGGTTCCAAACACTATTAAGGTTTGCACACATGGCCCCATATGTCATGAAACATACGAATAAGTAAATATGCCAGGCTAAAGAAAAATCTTGAAGGAGTATGTAAATTAGACTGCATACAACTACCCTATGCAAAAAAGATAACTATATGAGTGTCATGAACACGCACAGACAGCAACAAGAAATTAAAAAGCACCAATGAACAAACAAAAAAAAGCTTGTAACTATTCACTTCCACACACAATCACATAATAAAGTGACTAAATGTATTGCTCTGTACATTTTAAGCACTATTATGACTGGGCACTTAGAGCTTGATTAATTTTCTTCCCTACGTAATATCCACATGCATAACAATCCCCAGTTCAATAGATTTTTGTTGTTCTGTCTTGCACTGTGCGTCTCTCGAAAGTTCCTTCTACACAGTCATCAGGCGGCAGAGAAATGACTAACCTAGGCATAGACAATATCAACTAGTCCTTAAATTTTGAACATTCTTACTTTTTCTATATGAATCCATAAATGTTCATTTACAAGCTGTAAGTGCAATACAGCTGAACTGTTTTGATGTACTTATTTCCCAAAATGAAAACAAAATAATAATGAATATGTTTTTGCCTTATCCATTATCTCTAAACTATTTACAAAAGAAGGAAATCTACTACCTTAAAACTCAAAAGCGCCTAAGCACGCAGCTACAATATAATAAGTAAGTGTGGTGTTTAAAAACTTTGTCTGTGACATGACAAAGCACAAGGATTTAGTTAAAAATTTTTTTGCTAATGTCAAACTCACCCTCTTATTCTTTATAAACCATATGAACAGTGCCATAGGTGCTGCAACCAATGCAAGGCCATAGAATGAAGACTTTGGTGTTGGGCGAAAATGTTCATATTGCGTAGCACGCATGGCCATAAATCTTTGCACTCCTGTATCCAGCTGAAAACAAAAAAAAAAAAACACACATAGCAGAAATTCTTGTAACTGGCACTCAAAGAACAGGAATGATAAGCATTTATTCAGTGTGTACAGAGGCTAAACGAGTCAGAATACTATAACAATACTGGTTTTTAAAACTCAACTCTACATTGTACGGAAATGTATTTTCTGAAATGTTCCTTTATCTTTGGAACAAGTAAACAATTAATAAAATTGGCAGCTTTTCTAATTAATTGTCAATTTCCTGTATCAATACAGATCAGAAGATATTCCATAAATGTTGAAATTATTCAAGAACACATGGTTTTCAGTAAGAAAACTACTTTCATTGACAAGAATGCTCACACAGCAGAGGAATGGTTATCCATTCTTCACTCTTTACCTGGTGACCTATGGAAGACTTTCAACCACTTTTGGCAGATAACACTTTTACAAAATTATATAATTCTTCTTAAGCTGCATTACACATGAAACAGAGGTGAAAATTACACTTCAATATATGACGCATCATCTCCTGCAGACTATTAGTTATCTTGAGAAAGAAGTGCCAAGTACAGGCAAGTTATTTTAGTCATTGTAATTTACTTAACTGGGCATACTTGATTAAACACTGTAATAATTATACCAACTCTCATTTTTCTATATAAAACTCTTTCATAGTGTAGGAGTATTCTTTATATAAAATTTACCATACTATTTCTGCTCGTATGCCTAAGAGCGTCAGCTATTTGATACTCGCCAATTATCAATATCACGTTGTTCACTTCTTCGGCTTCACCTCTTGCTAAAGTTCTGAGGTGCACTTTATGTGGATTACATTCTAATATGACAACATTAGAGTTATAAGGGTCCACCAAATTTGGACGAATTTCCGGTGCTGATAAACTGTCCGGACCATATTTTACCCTGGCATAGCGTTAAAATTTATCCATTTTAACAAAACAAGAGCAGCATGACAACTTTAAAAAGTAGTATAAAAACCATTCTGCAAGTCACAGTGATACTTCTGATACTGTACAACACGTATCAAGGTGGCAAAATCAATGTCATTGATATACACACCATCAGTCAGGCAGAGTACTTTCATAACATTTCCTTCATTAAATACTGCACACAACTGTTAAGGGGAAGACTAGTCTCACCACATATTATGTGAACAATAGACCTGTATGTGGAGTATTAGTCCAGTCAAAAACGGAAAATTAGGATAAAAAATTTGTTTAAGTGCAAATTTTTGTACAGTCATAGGAGGAAATGCCATCAACAATATACCAAAAATCCTGACTGATGGGGTACAAGCATTGGGGTGTGTTTAAAGGTGACCCCCCCCCCCCCTCTCTCTCTCTCTCTCTCTCTCTCTCTCTCTCTCTCTCTCTCTCTCTCTCTCTCTCTCTCTCAACTTCTGTTCTGACAAAAATGTTTCCCAGCATAAAATTAAACTACATCAAATTTACTCCAAAATATGATTTTTCTCTGGAATTATTGAAGATAATGTTTTAATAGCATAAAATTGATGTTAACTGTGAAATGATGTGGGTTAAGATCAAACATTGAATGTGCGTACCCCATCTCAGTGAAGTTGAATCATATTAAGGGATAAGTTGTATTTAGGGGGCATGACAGGCTGGACAGTGATAGGGGTATTGCATTTGAAGAGACTTCTGTTAATACACAGGCTAATAGTTTCTGGGATAGTGTAATAAAAGACGCAACTGAGATAAAAATTTGTGACAACACCCTCAACAAAGATGGCAGCTTGCAGCTAAGCAAGGCTTGGAACCCGTCCATTAGAAGGTTGAAGCAAATGCGTAACGAAAACATTACCTTACATAGCGCTGGAGCGAGTGCCAAAGACATTGCAAAAGGCAGCACTGCTATACAAGGATGGTAGCAGCAACCAAAAGACAGTCACCACTCAACAATGGCCGAGGAGTACTTGGCCAAAAGATTGTGCATTTTAAACCACTTGAGGTGGGTGGAGGCTGGAGAGAATTTTGTCAACGGTTGAGAAGTGTTTAATTTGTAAGTAATCTGTCGTCAGTGGCCTATGTAGTGTTGCTGGGAAAGGGACTGGATTATTAAATGTGGCCCCTAGTAGCTGTCTATCATTGTGTATTGTAAAGCAGTGTAAGTGTGTTTGTGTACTTGGTCAATTAATAAATTAGCAGAAATTTACTCCTTTTCTCTCACCATTGATTGTGTTACTGGTAGACTTCATAAATCTATTCCCTTCAGGAACTCTTAGTATATGTATTGTGGGCTGCACTGAGTGGAGCCCCTTACTGCCCAGCCACAGCTTATTCAGAAATGTGGATCTGAATCTGAGTGATGGAATGAGGCTGAACACATCCAAGTATAAAACATTAATCTGCTGCCAATGATTTACTTGACTTATGCTGAAATTCAATAACACCTACATGACCTACTTTCACCACAGAATAAGCCAATTTAAGGCTCTGGGCCTCTTTGTATCTTCGGAGAACTGAGGCTTGGGTGATGCATTTGACATTTCATACGCTGTGGAAAGTATTCAAGCCAGTGATAATGGAGACAATGAAATCAACATTGTTGAATACATTTAGGGTGGTAGGCAGTTGACAGATACAGCTGCTAAGCTTTTTTACATAACAGCTCAATTCACGAAAAAAAAAAAAAAAAATTAAATAAATAAAAAATCCACCGTAAACGTATGAGCTCCTTGAAGTTATTTTATGCATTCACATAAAGGAATTGGACAGGAAATGCCGGGGAGGTATAGTCAGTCTGTAATCTGAAAAGAGAGCACTGCTTGTGGTGGTGGAAGAATACTACCGCTGCCACGCAGGATGACGAGAATCAGTTCCTCCTTCAGCAGTGTAAAACAGTAGGCAGAGATTTACATTGATTCTGTCACATGCTTTTCTTGTGTTAGTGTTATTAGTTACTCTTACCTGCATTGCATGTAGTGTTAATGCACTTTCTGGAAAATAAACACCCCCTATGCAGGTCTGTACACTGTGTCCCAGTGATTTCTAAGCTGAGCTGCAAAAGTATTGGTGTAACCCTGTGTTTACTGCTTGTGACAAGAGTCAGGTGGAGCGAATGCAGATTCACCTGCCCCACTTCAGTTTGCAGTGTATTTGGGAAGCGCATGACCATTATCTGGCAACCTGACTTCCATCACACGTCTATGCACAGGGTTCTTTGTCACACTTCCAAAACACCATTTATCCCATACACGGTTCTACTGCACATAGATGGGGTACATACACATTTAATATTTGTTCTTAATCCACTTTAAGTTAACACTAATTTTATATCATTAAAACACTATCTTTAATTATCTGCAGTTTTTGTTTTTTTTTTCAATTTTCCATCTCCTGCAACGTGGGAATTATTGGTCATAGCGAAAAATATGAATAGGACCTTTTTTGCAGTAAATCTAGCGTAGTTTAATTTTGTACTGGGAAATATTTTCGTTGGAGGTAGCGGTTTTAGAGTTATTCCAGAAAAACATAGCGTGACCTTCAAAATGCACCACCAACCCCACACTCACATCCCATCAGTCAGTATTTTTAGTGTATTGTTCATGGCAGACCGGCCTACCACTGTACAAATATTTTCGACTACACGAATGTGAGAATACACGAATTCCAACCTCCCCCCCCCCCCAACCTTCGATGACTGGGCTACATAATTGGGATATAAAACGATAAGTGATTTATTTCGGCGCCAGAGAGTACTGACGAAAAGAATAGTTGCTTTCAGAATCCATGTTACATATGACCAGAAATTCTCTCAAGGGTTCTTTCAAATATATTTTGTCTGGGCTTGTTGAGGGATTCATTGACGTCTACACACATAGGTTTTCATACAGAAGTGTGCATTTCTACGAAGTTTCGCCTGCCTGCCTCCAAGTTTTCTCTTTAACCACTGACGCAATGGCTCTCGCACTTTTTCCCTCAGTTTAGTTGGCATGAACTTATCCTCTGAACTTTTAACAGCATACCATCACACAAGCTAGCTTTGTGTTTGACTGATTAATACAAGCAACTCCTTGTTGAGGCACCATATGCAGTAAATCTAGATCAAAGCGGAATTTATGTAATTCGGAAGTCTGGCCAAACCTAACAAATATTTCAGTCTTGAAGCATTCAGTATACTTTTATACGCAAATTTTTTTGTGTAAAGCTGAACGTGCCTACATCTACATCATTACTCTGCAATTCACGTATAAGTGCTTGGCAGAGGGTTCATCGAACCACAATCATACTATCTCCCTACCATTCCACTCCCGAACAGCCCGCAGGAAAAACGAACACCTAAACCTTTCTGAAACTTCCTGTTCGAGCTCTGATTTCTCATATTTTATTTTGATGATCATTCCTTCCTATGTAGGTTGGGCTCAACAAAATATTTTCACATTCGGAAGAGAAAGTTGGTGACTAAAATTTCGTAAATAGCTCTCGCCGCGACGAAAAACGTCTTTGCTTTAAAGACTTCCATCCCAACTCGCGTATCATATCTGCCACACTCTCTCCCCTATTACGTTATAATACAAAACGAGCTGCCCTTTCTTGCACCCTTTCGATGTCCTCCGTCAATCCCACCTGGTAAGGATCCCACACCGCGCAGAAATATTCTAACAGAAGACGAACGAGTGTAGTGTAAGCTGTCTCTTTAGTGGACTTGTTGCATCTTCTAAGTGTCCTGCCAATGAAACGCAACCTTTGGCTCGCCTTCCCCACAATATTATCTATGTGGTCTTTCCAACTGAAGTTGTTCGTAATTTTAACACCCAGGTACTTAGTTGAATTGACAGCCTTGAGAATTGTACTATTTATCGAGTAATCGAATTCCAACGGATTTCTTTTGGAACTCATGTGGATCACCTCACACTTTTCGTTATTTAGCGTCAACTGCCTCCTGCCACACCATACAACAATCTTTTCTAAATCGCTTTGCAACTGATACTGGTCTTCGGATGACCTTACTAGACGGTAAATTACAGCATCATCTGCGAACAACCTAGGAGAACTGCTCAGATTGTCACCCACGTCATTTATATAGATCAGGAACAGCAGACGTCCCAGGACGCTTCCCTGGGGAACACCTGATATCACTTCAGTTTTACTCGATGATTTGCCGTCTATTACTACGAACTGCGACCTTCCTGACAGGAAATCACGAATCCAGTAGCACAACTGAGACTATACCCCATAGGCCCGCAGCTTGATTAGAAGTCGCTTGTGAGGAACGGTGTCAAAAGCTTTCCGGAAATCTAGAAATACGGAATCAACTTGAGATCCCCTGTCGATAGCGGCCATTACTTCGTGCGAATAAAGAGCTAGCTGCGTTGCACAAGAACGATGTTTTCTGAAACCATGCTGATTACGTATCAATAGATCGTTCCCTTGGAGGTGATTCATAATGTTTGAATACAGTATATGCTCCAAAACCCTACTGCAAACCGACGTCAATGATATAGGTCTGTAGTTCGATGGATTACTCCTACTACCCTTCTTAAACACTGGTGCGACCTGCGCAATTTTCCAATCTGTAGGTACAGATCTATCGGTGAGCGAGCGGTTGTGCATGATTGCTAAGTAGATAGCTATTGTATCAGCGCAATCTGAAAGGAACCTAATCGGTACACAATCTGGACCTGAAGACTTGCCCGTATCAAGCGATCTGAGTTGCTTCGCAACCCCTAAGGTATCTACTTCTAAAAAACTCATGCTAGCAGCTGTTCGTGTTTCAAATTCTAGAATATTCCATTCGTCTTCTCTGGTGAAGGAATTTCGGAAAACTGAGTTCAGTAACTCCGCTTTAGCGGCACAGTCGTCGGTAACAGTACCATCGGCACTGCGCAGCGAAGGTATTGACTGCGTCTTGCCGCTTGTGTACTTTACATACGACCAGAATTTCTTCCGATTTTCTACCAAATTTCGAGACAATGTTACGTTGTGGAACCTATTAAAGGCATCTCGCATTGAAGTCCGTGCCAAATTTCGCGCGTCTGTAAAATTTAGCCAATCTTCGGGATTTCGCGTTCTCCTGAACTTCGCATGCTTTTTCCGTTGCCTCTGCAACAGCTTTCGCCTAACACGGAAACTAAATGCAAATTTTAAGATGTAAATGATAAGTCACTCTAAGATTCGGAAAAAAGCTTGTACAGTACTACTGTATTACTTTATACCTTAGTTATTCACGTCTACGCAAGGACGCAACTTTTAACACGAAGATAGTGTAAGCCCTGACTATGATGATACGTGAAAAACGTGATTGTTGTTCCTTTAAACAATGGTTTTACCCGGGAAGGTAAAAAATTGCAAAGAAATCCGCATATTTTCTCTCAGTTTCAGTTGACTTTTAACACTTCGTGATTACATGACGTAGAACAAAAGGTATGTGCCACTAACATTTGACGAAATGTTTTAGGTAATCTAGGCGACTGAGAAAGACAAACTCTATGGGAGAAATAATGTTGGGATTAAAATGTGGTAAAACACACATTTATGAAACTCTAAGGAACGACGATAGGATACGACATGAATGAATAAAGAAAGAAGAACAGGCAAAGAAAGGCGAAGACGTCGGGAAATGAAAGTAACACGATAGCGTGGGAATGGTTCGTAAGTGTGCGGGCGAGCTTATCTTTGCCTGGACCCATGTTGCAGAGTGTGACCTGAAAGCCGCTAACGAATACTGCACAACCCAATTGCGAATTATGACACGAAAGGTATGTTCAGCGTCAACGAACCAGGACTGGTTTATCGCGCACTGCCTTCAAAATCTCTAGCAATTCGAGGTGAAAAGTGCAGCGGCAGAAAAATGTCAAAGTAAAGACTCACTATACTGCTGTGTAGAAGCATGTTTGGTGAAATGGAGAAGCCACTGGTGATTAGGAAGGCGGTAAAACCGCATTGTTTCAAAAATAAAGACGTCACTTGGCTTCCAGTCAGCTGGCGAAGCGATAAAAAGGCATGGATGGCCTTAGTAGCTGATTTCTTTCGAAGTCAAAATAAAAAAAATAAAAATACTAAACACGAAAGCGCGAAGTTTTCCTTTTCCTAACCAATGCAACTAGCCACCCGAAAGTCTAGTTTTCAAACGTGAGACTGGTTGGTTCCCGCCAGGTTCAACCAGCCTCACACAACCCATCTTACAACTTACATATTCCAGTCACATTATGGGCGATTTTTGATGCAGTCTCTTATTCTTATTGTTAGTGTTACGGCCGAAAACGCATTTGCTCTTATACGATTAGTTTCTGTCCTGGATGCAGTCAACTGAACTGGCTTAGCAGTACGGGAAATAAAACCCAAAACTGAACTGTCACCAAGTGCTTCACAAAGGGGGGATTGGAAGTGATGAACAGGAAGCTTCTGTACTCATAGAAGCTCAAGAAACTGCAGCAAAAATTGCTGAATTAATTCAAATGTAAAGCATTTCATGTAGTCCACATGACTACATTCGAAATGATGACTTTCTGTCAACTCACTGCACTTTTACTTCGGCAACATATCTAATGGAAATCTTCAACAAAGGGGATGAGGAGGAGGAAAGAAAGGAAGGAAAAGAAGAGAACCAAAATGGAATTCCCAGAAAAATTAAAGCGCCTGAAGAAGCAATTGCATGCATGAACGATGTTATGCAAGTTTTGTCCCAAGCTGTTGGAACTAATGTATAGAACACAACATTCCGTAGAAAGAAACGATTTTGAACAGGAAATTCGAACGAAAGTGAAATGTAAGCCAAATTAACATGTGAATAATATGTGTGTGTGTGTGTGCAACAATACAAGAATTTACAGATACACTAAAAATACACACACACTGTATTATATATCAATTAGTGTAATAGTCGTGTGTGCTATTGTACTGTGGACAGTAAATTTACGTCTACTCTACAGGAATAAAGGTACGTAAACACGTGCATAATTTCAAATTTATTCTTTTGTGCATCATACCTGACATATTTCATGTAGCGTAGTGCGTTTTGTGCAATCCGGAAACTTGTTCAAAACGGAATCGCATGGGACTAAAATGATTTTCCAAATTATACAAGTTTTACTGTACTAAATTTGTTGTCTTACGTGATTTTCTGAACGGGTAATACCCGTTCAGTTTGGGAAGATGACCTGCACATCACTTTTGTGTTCCTAAATGTGTCTTTACAATGAAATAATATTTATTGCAAAGTATCATGTCTTGACACCACTCAAACCCACTGTAAAAGCATACTGGTTCTACATTCCAACGAAAAGGTCTACGCTGATCACTTACTGAAGTCAAGTCATGAAATATTGGACGAAAACAGACTGTAATGATACTGACTAGTAGTAAGGGTACCAACAATCATTCGCTGTGGAATCTCTAAACTATTATGCTGGTGCATAAGTTCGCACCGTTTTTTCACAAGTTTAATAAGCACAACAGATACACATAGCAGAGGCTTTAGTCATCAGTAATATATTCTCCTAGACTATTTAAAACAGTCCGCCAACGCAGGGGTAAATTTCCTATTTAGAAACAGTGAGGTGAAGAACTCATCGAGCCACTTTTGCAGAGCATTTTCATTCGGAAAGGAAGTTCCTTGAAGGTTGTTCGACAACGAGCGGAAAAAGTGAAGATCTGAAGGCGCAACATCAGGTGGATAAGGTGGGTGCGAAATGACTTCCCAACCTAACTCCTGTATATAGTTTTTTTGTCAGTCTAGCAGAATGTGGGCGGGCAATATGTGGAGCAGCATCACTTCACGTAGTCTTGCTGGTAGTTTTTCTTGAACTGTGTCTACAAGGCGTCTCATTTGCTGGCAATAAATGTCAGTAGTGGTGGTTACGCCTCGGGGGAAGCAATTCGTCGTACAGCACGCCGCCGCTGTTCCACCAGATACATATTATTATCTTTTGTGGGTGTGCGCAGGTCTTTGTACAGAGTGTCGCTGCTTTGTTTAGTCTCAATTATTCCTTTATGTTACCACAAAGACACCATTTCACGTCACCAGTAACGATGCAGGAAAGGAATAATAGTAGCTGTTCACGATCCAATTGACGATGAGCAAGAAGATATGCACGTACTGCCATCACTGATTTTTATGATTTTGGCTTAGAGCATACAGCATCCATACACCCGATTTTTGGACCTTCCCCACTGCATGCAAAAGGTGGTAGAATGACCACAGGTCGTCACTTTTTTCAGTTCTCGAGTACACGAACATGGATCATTGTGGATTAATACGTTTAAATGATCATCAAACCCTGCCTGAACGGGATGGATCACTAACGTCAAAACGCACTGCAAGAAAAACCATTTTCTTGTGGTGCTCAGTCCAATGGCATTGTCCTCATACAGGGCGCAAATGTTTCTGGCTGCCTCCACTGCTGTTACCCCCCTACTGAATTCAAACAGAAGAATGTATCGGAAGTGTTCCGATTTCTCCACTTGGCACTCCATTTTCTAGCGTCCACAGCTCCACTCATTATCTCCAAATGACAAAAGACAACTTATAAACTCAACAGAAACAGTGAACTGCAAATAAAAAATTACAATGGATAAATAAACCCATAGCAACGGGAATACCAACATGCAAAACAAAAACGCTACGAACTTATGCGTCAACCTAATACTCCGTTATTCATCATGACGCTAATAGTAAGAGTGCCCGGTCCCCCACAAAACCCCATGACCCCAACTGAGATCCTGGATACGCTTGTGAGTAGTGAAAAGATTTTAAGGTACAAATTATGTTCAGAAAAGGGGAGAAGTTCTGAAAATACATGCAGAAAGGTGGAAACAAAAGTGCTGATGAAATGACTTTATTTGGGCTTAAACCAGGTACATGAACTTTCTTGTACCATTTACATGTTCCGTTATCCTGGATCACTCACATCATTTCATTTCCATGTTTATGAAACGCGTAATTCGCTGGCGCTTTGAGCTCAACAGCTCCTTATATGCTGAGAAACTCTGCTACGCATGCACACAAACCAATGGAGCATATCTTGTCAGCACCCGTAAAGGAAGTTCAGTCACAGTTGCAAAGGCTTCCACATCTGGATTGTTATTCCAATTTAATTCGAATTTGTCCTTAGTATATCCATCAAGGATATCTCTAATACTCGTCAATTTCTTCCACAGTTCCTCCTCCTCCATATCTTTTACCAAACTCTAAATCACACCATGCCAATATTTGGAGCCATACACTGCAAAAAGTCACAACTCTAGGTCTTTGTTGTTGACTGTAACTGTTGAGCCTGCTTGATAGCTGCTGCGTATATTGAGTCTAGACATATAAAGTGTTTGATTTTACCGAACTTCTCGCAAAAGAAATTTACCCCACCTTGTGACAACAGGGAACTGTAGAAGGTGGAGCCCTGTCCCTTCTTTTATTAAAAAAAAAAAAACGGTGCGACTGGGAGCCTTTACCAGAATCTTCTTTAGAGCAACACTGAAGTCATTTACCCTGCAGTAATTCTCCCTGATACTTTCGCAAACACGGAGCAGACCAAGCGTGTCCCATCTGCGGCCCATGGGCCGCATGCGGCGTCAAACCACGTATCAACGCGGCCCAAGAAGTGAGCATCTATGACACGAGTGGTAAAAAAAAGTTTATGTAATGTTATGAAAACTCAATATTTTCAATTTGAAACTCCCGCCACACAATGCTATTCTCATTGGTCCATCTTTTGTTTTCTTCTCAGCGTTTATTATTAGTGTTGCGTATATTATGTGCGGCCCAAAAATACTCATCTTCTTCGAATGTGGGCGAAGTAAGCTAGAAGGCTTCCCATCCCTGGTGTAGACCTTGTGCAATAAACGTCACATGATTTAGGTTGGGGTACATGCAATTCAATTGCTGGAAAGCCGGAAGCGTGTAGCGTGCTTGATTAATCACCACAAGCATGACTTTTTCGTCTTGTAAGCTCCCCGGCCACAGGTTCACATGAGTCGTAGAATGATTGCATTATCGTTCAGGTATTTCTTTTCTTCTCGAGTTGGTACATTTTAACAAGCATAAATGTTTTTCCCATTGCCAGATAATGGAAAAACCAACACATTCAAAATATGTCTTTGCAGCTCATCAGTAGTTTCAACTAAAACGAATTCCACTTCATGTTTGCCAACCCCCCCACCCCCATATTTTCTCTAAAACGTTCTCATAAATTAGCTGTACGTAACTTTTTCTCAGCGTGCTCCAACCCGGTGTTGACCTTTGTGTGTACTTCTCAGGAAATGATTTGACTGCAGGATTGTAATTCCTGACTGGATTAATGTCAAGGTAAGATCCGCACTAAACTCATTCAATGACAGCTGCTTTTCAGATCCTGATGCCAAAGCGTATCATAGTAGTTTCCTTAGGTTTTGACTTGCGAAGATCAATGTTCTTTAAATGTTTGTCGTTCTGGATGTGCTGGTTTAATGTTTCTTTGACGCTTGTCATCGATTGCAATATTTACCTCACAGACGACACATCGAAGAATGATGCAATCCGTTTCGATACACTGAGACCTGAATTCTTCTGAAAGTGCACACAATTTCTCCTTCACAAACTTCGGCATGATTTTGTTGTGAAAAATCCGTTCTGGTAAAACACATGGCCAACAAGATGACACACAGACGACAGGCAGGAACCGTTAAATTCATACCAGCACTAACTGAATTTAGGTTTCAACTTTTGCAGCATGATTGTCAACATTTTGATTTCACAGCTGCTGGTTGACCATTGATGCTGAGGTTGGCCATTGTGCTGGGGGTATAAATAAATGCTAGTGCTTTCCATATATTATATTTTAATATTTATTGACCGTTGTTGACTTCTGATTAAACAAAATCTTAAGATCCTGTCCTGTCCAGAAGAGACGAAAATTCTATCTAATCTATTAAAAACGCAGATAAAAATAGGGGAAAGGTGCTTAAGCTTGGAATAGAAGGGGAAAGGTGCAAAACTTAGTAACCTCGAAAAAAGTGCTTCTTTTGCATCACATCGTGTCCCCAAATTGACTTGTGTGAAAATAGCTATATTTTTGCAAGAGTGCTGCACCTTACAATTGTTTTAGTGATGAGTGCGTCATATGTTACTAGAGAAATTGAAAATCATTAATGTAGACCATCAAAGATCGTAATATGTCGTACCAAATAGGAGTTACATTGTGCTTTAATACATCAACAAGGTTTTGCTGTGTGATGACAAAGAAGCTGCGAAACATGTGCAACTTTGATCTCTCAATTGGATTATTGTGGTAACAAATGGATAAACAAATATACTGAGTACTTATGTCGCTGTACTCTAGATAAATCATGAATCACTAAGTAATCAAATTACAATAGCTATGAATCATCGCCTGCGACTCACTGCTACTGTACAGATTATGTCTAAAGATAAAAGGGGAATCCCCCTAATATCATCTCGCATAAACCAAGCAGCAAGGAAATGGGGGAACCCCCGAGTTGACAAGTCACGCTATTAATATACTGTGCGCAGTGTCGCAACTGATATGCTCTCTTATCCGTCGGTCCGTAATGCGATCCCCTCAACTTTATTGGTATTTATAATTTAAAGTTTTTCGGCTCAAGTAAATAATATCTGCACAACTAACACATTTATTTGGAATTTCTGTAGCATACGGTAATCTATATTCGAGGAAAATATCTTGCAAAGCTCTTAAGAATTCTGAACTGTTTAGCTATTGTTAGTCTCCTAGGTGCAGAGATTACATACATCCCTTCAGTTTTGAGTAAGACTAAATCACACGAGGGGCATTCAGTAAGTAATGCAACTTATCTTTTTCTGATAGCAGCTTGGTTTTATTCAGTATTCCAATAATCATATTATTCCCCACTCTTTTGGCTAGAAAACTATTTTTCCAACACAATCTCCGTTCAATGCGACGGCCTTACGCCACGTTACTGGGAGGGCCTATAGGCCCGCATGGTACGACTCTACGGGTCTTGCTGCACCAATAACCTCCCCATCATCCACGTACTGCTACCCGCGGAGTGCGTCCTTCATTGGGCCAAACAGATGGAAGGCGGAAGGTGCGAGATCCGGGCTGTAGGGTGAATGTGGAAGAACATTTCAATGAAGTTTTGTGAGCTCCCCTCGGGTGCGCAGCCTTGTGTGAGGCCATGTGTTGTCATGAAGGAGGAGACATTAGTTTGCATTTTTGTGGCGACGAACTTGCTGAAGTCGTCTGCGCGACCTTCTTGCGATGATGACAGATGCATTGCTTTTCTTCTCTGCCAGGTCTCCGTACAAATTCCGCAAGCGCCTGTGAATGTCCCACAAATTCCACCTTTTTCCGCCGAAATTGGCCGAGGAGAAAATGTGTAAAATTACTTATAGAACACCCCTCCTACATTGATGGCCAAGTTCGCTTCGCTGACAGAGACAAGTTAGACCTTAAAGGGGTTCAATATTTGTTGCGCAACATTGAGCATTCCGCAATAACATTGGGCGTCTGAGACCGGTATTGTCGGTTCGCAAAATTTAGTGAAAAATACTGCAGAGTTTAAAAAAATACTGACGCTCGCTTAGGATATTGTACCGTGTAAGCCTGGTATTGCGCAGTACAAGGCAGTTCCTGCCTACACCGAGAGAAATTCAAGACGCTCCAATCGGTTTCCGCAAAAAACTAGACAAAATGAAAAGATCAGGAAACGGACTGGAAGATGTAAATAAATGCACCACTCGGTGCGCAGAGAAATGAAATTCCTAACTGATCAGGAAACGCCAGATACTACGTTGTCCACAATAGCAGAGCAAAATTGAGTACGAATCTTTGCTGCCGTGAATGATCTCCTGGCCCACTGAAATGGCCACTGGGAAGTTTTCAGACTTGTTTCGCCCGTTCTGCATAATTTCTGCTTGTGTTTTGCAAGGCAAGCAACTAAGTAGCAATGCATGCGAGGTCCACATCGTCAAGCGCTGACATGTTCGCTATGAAGACACACTTCTAACTGAAGCTCCATGGAAATGCTGCGCAACATTGTTGTGCTGTTATTGGCCTCACACACCCGCGCAATTTATTAACAATACTATGTTGTGTTGTGTAGCACTAAACCTGCATCAAATGAACAACATCCGGTGTTGATATAAATTAATACGAGACTCGCTTCGCAACACCGCTAACTCGGCTGTCGATACGTTTATGGCGCTTCGACAACATATTAATCGTACATCGTACATACACGGTATTGTTGAAAGTTTCGTGTTGCTAAGATAGAAAAAAAGAAGCAGAAGGAGCACTTCTCAAACTTCGCCACAGCCGAAAAATATTTACTGTGGGAATCGTCTTTCAGCATAAGTGTTAGCAGTGGCATGCAACGTGGCTGGTTTATTTTGGTTGTTTGGTTTGTTTCAGTAGATGTTCTCTCGGTCTTACAAGGGAAACTCCCCAGCGCACCCCCCTCAGATTTAGTGGTAAAATGGCCCAGTGGATAGCCCGCCAAAAACTGAGCACAAATCAAACATGATAACAGGAAGACGGTGTAATGAACTGTGGGGAAAAAAATAATCAAAATAGAAATTGTGAACGGTCCAAGATCAACATGTGCAACACAGAGCGACATTGAATGACCGTGGCATCTTTGTCAAGTGGTGCCTGTGTTAAGACTGCGAAGGGGGAGATCTGGGTTCAAATCTCCCTCATGACTTTTTTTTCACGAATTTATGAACTGTCCGTGTGGTCATTGACGTATCTCTTCTGCTTCTGTAGTGTTGGCAATTGTCATACTATACAATGGTTATAAAAAATGAGTCATGAGGTAAGGTTATATTACCGTCGCAAGTAAATGTGATTAATAGTGACATAGACCTCTCACAGAAATGAAAATAGCAGATAAACGGGTGTGAACTATGTGACAACGAAGGAATTCAGAGTCAAAAACTTCCAAAACAGAACGCAAGAGGCATAATATGTGGTACTGGTGTAGAATGAAGAGGTACGTTCGTCTGGAGGTCCTTAGTTACACGTCGCTGTTGTGGACGGACGTTACACCACGATAAAGACACAAACTTGAATACAGCGAACAGACACGTCAATGACCGGACGCACGGTTCATAATTTCGCGGGGAAAAACGATATTGGACATGAGGGAGATTTGAACCCTGATCTTCCCCTTCACAGTCCACCATCGTGATTACATAACCACAACTCTACGGTCGTACGAAGTCGCTCAATGTTGCACATATTAATCTTGGACCGTTCACTGCTTCTACTTTGCTTCTTTTTTTCTCAGTGCATTATATCATCTTTCAGTTTTCATGCTTGATATGTGGTCAGTTTTTTTACTAGCGATGCAATGGGCCATCTTATCGCTAAATCTGAAAGGGGGAGGGGGGGTACGATGGGGAGTTTCCCTCGTTAGTTCTAATCATTGCACCATACTTCTGACCAAGTGAAAGCTGAGTTTAAATTGTTCATTTTTAATTCCAAGAGAGCGGTTCTAGGCGCTTCAGTCTGGAACCGCGCGACCGCTACGGTCGCAGGTTCGAATCCTGCCTAGGGCATGGATGTGTGTGATGTCCTTAGGTTAGTTAGGTTTAAGTAGTTCTAAGTTCTAGGGGGCTGATGACCTCAGCAGTTAAGTCCCATAGTGCTCAGAGCCATCTGAACCATTTGAAATCCAAGAATTGGTTCGCTGTTTAGTGAAACATGTGGGGAGTTCGTTGGGACTCATTTCCCTCCTCAATACATACAGCGAAAGTGTCATATCTATAAAATAAATTTATAATTCTCAGCGCTAAAGGCTCTTGCACACAGAACGCTGTCCACCACTGTAGTAGAAGGCTAGGAAAACAGCAAGAAGCATATCCTGGCTGTGTTACTGTCAAAATTTTCTTTGTAATAAATACAGAACAAAATACATCGTTCGGCTATAATTCATGGCCTCTATCGGATAAGTGAGGGGCCAATTTTACCTCACTTTGACGTCGTTTCGCATCGGGATTTCAACTGTTTGCCGAGTACGGTAAACATACATATAACACATCGTTGGCCGTGATTTACACAGCTTTTTGTGTGGACGAAAGTTTAAATAGTTCGCAAGTCTTAAAGCCACTGTTAAAAGAAGTGGTAAAACTGGCACATACCCGACATTCAACGCTGCAGAAAGTATCGGCGTACATATCGGCAGAGGTATGCATTTGCATTGCCGGCTTAGGTAAAGCTGACATAAACCCGAAGGTTGGTATGAAAGCCACACTGATTTACTAAGCATAGTCGTTTTGGAGGTGTTATGCACCTGCCTTCCTTCGACCTCTGAGCTGGCTGACGTAGCTATTTATAGGGGGACCAATAATTTAACGTGGCGTTCGAACCGCAGTGCAACTTGGTACTTTTCACAACAAACAGACCCAGAGGTGAAAGAAGTGCTAAGTGCCAGAAAAAATTTAAGATTGACCGGGAACCGAACATCACATTTTCCTATTCTACCGAGCTTATTCACCGATTAAACAGCCATTGCTAACTGACCTACATGTGCTTGCTATCACCAACGCGCGCAGTTGTCATAGCAGAAACCACGGGTCAAAGGCGAAGTCGGTATCGGTAGGTTAAATTTATACGCAATTTGAGTCATACAAAATAACAGCGTAATTCGAATTATAATGGCCTTTTGTGGTTCTCGTCGACTCACTGGTTGGAACTTTGGAAATAAAAAGGAAAGCTTTCTCTCTGAAGCGTTTGTGCGCGTTTAATATTGTCGCAAACGAGTTTATACAATGTTTTCGTTATCTTCTCCTATAATAATTAACTCTTCAGCGTCGTAGGCCATGCAACGCTAATCAATAAGAGCTTCTCTTTTACTCAAAATACATGTAGAATATCGTCCGTCCA
The DNA here is from genome assembly GCF_023898315.1 of Schistocerca nitens. Classification (NCBI taxonomy): domain Eukaryota; kingdom Metazoa; phylum Arthropoda; class Insecta; order Orthoptera; family Acrididae; genus Schistocerca; species Schistocerca nitens. The sequence goes on from NC_064616.1 coordinate 491,531,111, forward strand.
ATCTCTTAATGCCATTTTTTGCAAAACTGATGCCCCAAGGCTCCAATGTATTGTGCTTTGTTATCTGCAAAAGTGAAAAAACTGTGGATTATTATTCCACTGGAGCTGTCCAAATTGAAGTCTAATCACTCTGTGTTCGAACATTGTTTCTCTAAATTACTCAAAGCGAAAGTTCTTCAAGAGAGCCACTACACTTTCTTCTTCCGAAATGTCGAAACTTGGTTCTCTCCTGTGTTCCATATCCAAGAAACCACAAGTATAACAAAGAAAAATCACAAAAAATTTTATTACGTAAGTTTTTGAAGACACTGATGTGTCTGTAGAACTTAAATTTGAAACACACTAGTTATTTGTGCTACAAGAGTGATTAAACTGTTGTATTAACTACAGAAGAGGATTTTGCCGTTTCTGGGCACGAGGTAATGTTATTGCCAGTCATGCACGACACTGATCGTGCTCAAAATTCCCTTAAAATCTATTGTATTATTGCGTAAGGTATCATTTTTCTCATCAATGTCCTAATAACAACTTATGTTCCAAAATAATGGCATTTTCACAGACGCCTATTCCGTACGTTTATTCTGAATAGCCAAGTGGCAACTAACTGAGGCTACTGGTACTGGTTCGGAGGTGTATTTTGATATCTCAGTTGGTGAGATCGCTATATGTGAAAGGCAGGGGGGTCCTGGTCCTAGTTCCGTTCCTGCACGATGCTTTAATCGGGCAGGAATTTTCTTAAATTATGCTGATCTTAAGAGAAACTGGATACACCATAGAGGTCTCATAATGAAAAGCATGACATCTGACACACATTAACTTAATCACAAAAGCAATTGTAGTACTTCAGACCACTGGAACTATATTACTAGGACAGAATCTCCGTATTTGTAAGACCAGTGTGAAGAAGTACAGTAAGAACTTCTATTAGTTCCATTTGGTAGGAGGATAGCTGGGCTTGAAACATGAGAATTAAATGTCTCTGGTTAATTATTAACCATCCTATTATGTACACTCGTGAGTGCAACAGTAACAACTGACCACACTGAAAATGATCAGCTGCAAAAATAAGAGTACAGAAATATTATAGTTTCACGGGAATAATATATTTTTGGGTGCGCCTATATTTGACCACCATATATATGTTTAGAACATTACAAACATAATATAGTTACAGTATTTAGAGAAACCCCAAATTCTTCAGAATAATTTAATGTTTAATGAAATATCACACTTTCTGTGTTAGCATCACGGGCTCAGTTTTTTGGGTTGTTAATGCTTTACAGCTTTGAGGCATTTTCGAGCAGTGGCATGCATACGTTTAATCAGGTGTTCCAGTGCATTTTTTGCCGGCAAGAAGACGTGGTTGCGGTGGTATGGTACACGCAGCTTCCACAAAGCGTGAACAACTCGGTGGCTATTTGTGCGCTTCATGCAGCCTTTCTTAGCTCCAGTAACGTGTCATGCAACATTTATCGGCAATGTCTAGAGTATAGCCTTTGCATAAGTTCTGATAAACGACTTTAGGCACTTTTTACGATAATGCAATGTTCTACGCTCGGGCCCCTCGAGTTCTTTGGTGAAAAGTAAATGTTCATTTCAGACGCGTCAGCTATCATTTGAGGAGATGCACCATTCCACTACATTTTTAGCTTCTTAGGTTATAGAGTCGTCTGAGATTTGTGTGAGCTGTGGGATTAAGCTAGATAAGGAAATACTTCGGCGTTCGCACTTGCCAAATTGCAAAGATGTACGTTGTCTGATCGGTGAAATACGAGGTGGAATCCAAAATTTTCGGGACTGGTGCTGCCATCTGGAATGTAGCAGTAGTAGAGCTTTGCACCGCTAGGTGGCGAGAGCTGCATATCTGACGAGTCAGTGTGCGGAGTGGCATTCTGCTGGGAGGACATGTTGCATGTCCACTGTGATTCCCGTAATTCTGTGTGTTTGGTGTGTAGCGATTTTAAGATGGGACCGCGACCAGAACAAAGCGTGTGTATCAAATTCTGTGCGAATCTCGGGAAAAGTGCTACGGAGACCCTTGCAATGATTCAACAAGTGTTTGGTGGACAGAGCATGAGCCGTACGCGTGTGTGTGAGTGGCATACTTGGTTCAGGGCCGGGCGTACAGACGTCGAAGATGATGCTCACGCTGCAAGGCCCGTTAGCCGCACAACGCCAGACATTGTAGCCAAACTTCAACAATTGGCTCGTGCGGATCGACGTAGAACCATTCGAGACCTTGCGGATGAAGTGGGTATTAGTTATGGGACATGTCAACGAATGCTGACTGATGAATTGGGCATGCATCGTGTCGCCGCAAAATTTGTCCCAAGGCTCTTGGCTGCCGATCAGAAGGAACAGCGTGTTGAAGTGTGCACGGACCTTCATCAGACCGCATCTGATGATCAGACTTTCTTGTTACGAGTTATCACCGGCGACGAGATCTGGATTTACGGTTATGACCCAGAGACAAAGCAAAAATCGTCCCAGAGGAAGAGCCCAGGCTCTCCAAGACCCAAAAAAGCGAACAGGTGAAGAGCAAAGTGAAGAGCATGATCATCGTTTTCTTTGTCCGCCCCCGGTAGCTGAGTGGTCAGCGCGACAGGATGTCAATCCTAAGGGCCCGGGTTCGATTCCCGGCTGGGTCGGAGATCTTCTCCGCTCAGGGAGTGGGTGTTGTGTTGTCCTAATCATCATCATTTCATCCCCATCGGCGCGCAAGTCGCCGAAGTGGCGTCAAATCAAAAGACTTGCACCAGGCGAACGGTGTACCCGACGGGAGGCCCTCGTCACACGACATTATTATTTATCGTTTTCTTTGATACCAATGGAATTGTGCACAAAGAATTCGTCCCACCCAACCAAACAGTGAATTCCGCGGACTACTGTGACGTTTTACGATGGCTCCGTGAAAAACGGCCCGAACTTTGGCGTCAAGGGAACTGGCTGCTGCATCACGACAACGCGCCCTGTCACACGTCCTTTTTCACCAGGACCTTTTTGGCAAGAAATAACATGGCAGTTGTGCTCCACCCACCGTACTCGCCAGATTTGGCACCTTGCGACTTCGCGCTATTCCAAAAACTGAAAATCTAGTTGAAATGCCGTCGGTTCGACACACTGGAGAGGATTCAAGAAGTATCGCTGGCAGTGATAAACACCCTCAAAGAACAGGACTTCAAGAAAACGTTTGACCAGTGGCAGAAGCGCTGGGCCCGGTGTGTACGTGTGGATGGGAACTACTTCAAGGGCGATGGTGACCATTAGTCCAAAGGAGGTTTTCAACAAATGGCAGCACCAGGCTCGAAAATTTTGGATAGCACCTCTTACGTGTCAAATGGGTAACTTACTGAATCAGCTGTTCCTCTACGGAAAGGGTGGGTTGTTATTTTTCAGAATATATACAGTCGTATGTTGCCATGACAATATCTGGAGTGTGCTGAAGGTAGTGTATCACATAAGTTTCATTAACTTCCCATAAATAACCGTAGTCGTTGAGAGTACCTATAGTTGGCAGCAATCTATCTGAGCAATGATACCCACACCATAACGCCTGCCATCATTTAGGATTTAAAATTTACTAAACCACAACATTCACCATAGTTTCGTTTGATGAAATTATTCAGTTGTCCAAGCTAAAGCGAGACGCTCATGTAGACCTAACCCATTTCCACTTATCAGGATAGTGCTCTTGCTCATGGCCGTGTAGCACCACTACCCTCAGATGGCTTTCGAGTCCAGCATGAAGGAATGCTTCACTGGGGAACAGTTAATGTCATTTCTCTATGACGTTTTCATTGTAGTGCTACCAACCGAGAAACTGGTCGGTCCATCACTTCGGTCTGGTATTTCTTTCTCTCTCTCTCTCTCTCTCTCTCTCTCTCTCTCTCTCTCTCTCTCTCATATCTTTTCTTTCAGCCAGCTGAGAAGGACTTCTGAAGCATGTCACGATATACCAAGAAAAGTACGTGAACCAGAGATAGTGCAAGGGACAACGAATGTGATGACCTGCGCAGTGCATAATTCGATACCCTACTTTTTCTGTATACCTTGTGGTAAGTTCTCTACCATGGTGGTCACAAGAAATTCATGGCCATCAGAAACAGACGAGGAGTAATACAGTACGAAGGACGCGTTTCTCCGCTAATAATCTAATTTTATGTAGACGTACTACAAGCAAAAGCATACAATTTCATCGGACAGCAGAAACAGAATTACAGGGAACAGTATGTCGTTTCATTGAAGGTACATACAAAGGCATCGTACGTCTGAGGAAAACAGCGACGTACCATCGGACATTCCTAGCCGGAATACCTGGAATTTTAGATCGAGGAGTACGTCATACCAATCCTTGTGATGTAAGGAAATTGCCGGGAACGTATTATGATGAAATCTCAGCTTCAAACAGTTTTCACTTAGATTTTATTCTACATCGAATTTTAACCGAACGTAGTACTCTAGTCTTTTAACACCCGGCAGATACAGTCCTGTAACACCACTTTCACAGGCTGATAATTCAACAGTACGCTACCATAATGCGAAGATACCTCCCCAGACTCAGATACCATACACATGTAAATGTTTCATCATCTAGTAATTATAACAAAGGATCCTAATGATGTTTAACGAAATGTGGCAAGAGGTAGTTTTCCCCCCACCAAATGGACAAAGTACCTTTGGGCCACTGTTTAAACGTGGTAAAATATAAGTAAATAAAATATAGACAGTTACACACACCGATAAGTTTAGCGGCGTGTCTATTCAGACACCTGAACCGGATGGCCAATCAGTCTTCGTTAGTGTCTGGAAAAAAGAAATTTCCTTTTACAATTTCAGATTCTGACGATACAGATCCACAACAGGCTACAGGTCTTCGTCCGCTGTCGGAAAGACATTTGCTCTTTGTCGACACCCGATGGTGGTCTTCCTAGACTTAAAAATGTCATTCAATACAAAGTCACGTCGCCGCATCTTAGCTACGATAAATGGATGGGGCTTCCGAGGCAGTGTACCATCTTGACTTACACAAATTATGTCATCTGCATTTCCTAGTTACTTTTGGTACGGCCATTATGAATCAAGATTTACCGGAAAACGGGCTCCCACAGTGTTTAATCTTAAGCGCAGCCCCCTTTGCAACTGCCATAAACAAAATTGCCGCCGTTGAAGGATAAACTATATCATCAGCCATAACTGCCAACGACTTTCGTTTTTACTGTAGTTCTGCATTACAGTGCTCAGCATAACGTCTTCTTCAAACGGCCTTTCAGAAGATATTGGTATAGACGTAGTTTTTCGCCTATAGAATACCGAGTCATGCACGTCTGCAGAATTCGATCTGCTCACCCACACCCTTGGATAATCGACATCTGGAAATATGCCGTTAAGAACTCATTAAGGGTATACGGGATGCCCTATACTTACAATGTTAAACTGTGCCAGAACGTAGGAACATTTTCTCACGAGTTACTGGGACTATACTCTTCTTTCATAGCATGCGGGCGTATGTTTCGCCTTTCTACTGAATTAACCATTTTCGAAAAAGAAAATTACCTTTCTGAATTTTATTTTTTCTAAATGTTAAAGTTACACTTTTTTTAATTTGTGGTAAGTTCCTATGGGACCAAACTGCTGTCATCGGTCCCTAAGCTTACACATCTGCTGTAATCGGTCCCTAGGCTTAAACGCTTCTTAATCTAACTTAACGCTAAAGACAACACACACATACAAACACACCCATATCCGAGGAAGGACTCGATCCTCCGATGGGGGAAGCCGCGTGAACCGTGGCAAGGCGCTCATTAGACCGCGCGGCTAACCCGCGCGACTTACACAGATTACATTTTAACAAGTGTTTTAAAATACCATTCCTTAACCCAAAACGAATTCACAATTTTTTTAAATTCAAATATACTCGACGTTAAGGACAACTCCCGAAAATTTCATCTATCTTCTATAAATAGACTCTGAAAAAAATGTACCTTGTATACGAAAAAATTATAAGTTATGGGAAATGAGCTTCAAACTTTTCACTTCGGTGCATACCTGCTCCATAACTAGTATCATAACAACTGTCCAACAGCTTCCTCTTGATGGTTCCCCTATGCTGTCTAGTCATCTCTGAATAGATTTTTACTGCATTATCTAAAAACTTGACCTGTTCCTTGTGCAAACAAAACATAGCTGGTGCAGCTCGTAGTCCTATGGAAAGTGCCACCTTCTGCAAAACTTTGCACTTCGTTGTACTGCCCTGATAGAATGAAGAAACAGCATCATAAACGCAAAAAGTGAAGTGTGTTTATACCTGAAAACATAATTTCAGGTATACTTATATGGATATGATGTCTGTTCTTTCGGACATGTCCGAAAGAATAGACACCTTATCCATGTAAGTATATAGTTCTGGCAATACCGGCCATGACCTACCTCTTCTGTGCGGATGCACACATATTACCCGAACTCTTACGGGACTTGGTAAGAATGTCTTCCACCAGTAGTGAGTGTGTTGGGTTGGGACACTACGAATGTAATGTGTAGACATATAAGATGAGAATTTGGGTCTCGCGGGAGGCGTGCACGAGATAATCCCTGCAGTCGCACTATCCTCTGTGCCCTCGGTGGCTCAGATGGATAGAGCGTCTGCCATGTAAGCAGGAGATCCCGGGTTCGAGTCCCGCTCGAGGCACACATTTTCACCTGTCCCCGTTGATATTTATCATCGCCCGTCAGCAGCTGAAGGTATTATATATAATTCTAATTTCGTTTAATTTCAGGTAGTCTGTTCAGTAGCACATGGTTATCTCTCTCTCTCTCTCTCTCTCTCTCTCTCTCTCTCTCTCACTCTCTCACTCTCTCACTCACACACTCACACAGATTTAGATTCAGTTCCTCAATGTCTATGAATGCCTTGGTCACCGTCTCCAAAATAGTTTATACATCTAACGTTGTACCATTTTACGGGTAACTGATAAATACTTCCTACTCCAGAAACTTCGATACTACACTTGAACCATAATAATTTGCTTGAAAAATGGCATAGCGTGCCACACCGTATTCGAAAGGTTGGCTGTGACTTTTGGCGGATCTACTACGAATAACTTAAGAGTTTCAAAGTGAGTTGAGAATACGCTGAATACGACGACGACCGCCCTGGGCGCCCCAGCACATCAATTTATGACAACACGGTGGCAAACGCAAAGAAAATTGTTCTGGAAATTCGCGAATCACTATCAGAGAGGTTGCTGATGCTGTCGGCTTATTCTCTGGCTCATCACAAGCGTTTTTTCAGGTGTTTTGGGCATGAAAAGTGTAGCAGAAAAGTTTGTTCCGAAATTGGATTTCGACTAAACCGTCGTCGCGTAGACATCGCTCAAAAATTGCTGAATGAAATCGACAACGATCTAAAACTTCTAAAGAAGGTTGTAACACGTAGCGAAACAAAGGTCTATGGGTATGACATCGCCAAGGCACAATCTTCCCAATGGAAATTGGCTGAAGAGCCATGACTCTCTCTCTCACACACACACACACACACACACACACACACACACACACACACACAGAGAGAGAGAGTTAGATTCAGTTCCTCAATGTCTATGAATGCCTTGGTCACCGTCTCCAAAATAGTTTATACATCTAACGTTGTACCATTTTACGGGTAACTGATAAATACTTCATACTCCAGAAACTTCGATACTACACTTGAACCATAATAATTTGCTTGAAAAATGGCATAGCCTTATGGTCTCATGGTCAATGAGGAATATTACCTGGAAGTTACGTGCCATTTGCGTGAAGCAATCCAAAGGAAACGACCAGAATTATGACACAAACACTCTTGGAAATTGCATCACGATAATGCTCCCGCTCACACTTCAACGCTTGTTAGTGATTTTTTGGTAGGAAACAAAACCGTTATGTTGCCTCAGCCACCGTATTCGCCAGACATGGCCACCTGCGACTTCTTTCCATTCCTGAGGCTGGAGAGAACCATGAAACGACGTTGTTTTGCCACCACTGATGACATAAAAACAGAATCGCTGAAGGAGCTGAACACCATAACGGAAAGTGAATTCCAGAAATGCTTCCAAAACTGGAAAAGGCTCTAACACAATTTTATTATATCTGAGGGGGGTTACCATGAAGGGGACAGAGCTGCTAATGTTGATGAATATAAAGATTCTGTAGGAGAAACAAAACTTTCCGTTACTTTTGATCACACCTCTATGTATGTTTTCAGTGGAACTCCACATTTTCCACATTGTTTGCAGGACACATTGTTCACCGAAACATCTGATACTAGACACACATTAATTATCTCATATTTTGTACTCCCAGCATTTAGTTGCTTCTATTGGTCTTGAATTGCAATTGTTTTTCTTTTTGAAGCACTTTTAGGTGTAGTAGCAGCCGCAACGTTCAATTTATGACTACTAGCGTAGAAGTTAAGGCGCTGCTGTGATGTCAAGTACTGATGCAGATGATGAATCAAACGAATTCTGAGTACGCTTTACTTTCTTGCGCCAATGAACATGCTTTTAAATTACTTCAGACTAGATCTTGGCATGATGAAGGCAAAAAACTCAATGATTTCGCCAAATATGACGTTAACAACAAGCACATTGATTTATTCCTAAGGAAACAATATAAATTGCGCAAAATCGACTGTCAACTGTCTTGCAGTGTAGCTAGCAGAAAAGGTAACTCTCTTGTGCTCAATTATATCCTTGCAAGGCAGGCTGTATCAAGGGAGATTTCTTGCCTCAAACATGGTGCGGATCATCATATGCCCCAATAAAACAAAATAAAATAAAAAACAATAAAAAATATGTAAAATACTTCTATACACTTAATTTCGGTATTTTATACACGGTTCTAAACGGGGGAATACAATTTCCCAAAAACCGATTTTCTCATTGAAAAATTCATTCCGTATACCCTTAATTAATTCTGCTGCTGAGATTTATTTTAGACAATAAAATCCACATTATACGATACTTCCCCTGAAACCATATGTCTGTCTCCTTATGAACCGTTCGACAAGACGGAGGACAGCAGCGGTTACACAAACAGATACAAATCCGGAGCTTATTTCCACGCGATAACTCTAGTGCCCACCCCCAGACGAAGGAGCTTCACCCATAGTGTATCCTCAGACCAACTGTACGAATCAACTTCTGGTGTGGCATTAATGATTGCACATGCCCTAAAATTAGTCGCCGTACGCAGACCATCCATGAATGGGCAGCCATAAGTCTGATGTATACTGGTGTCCCAACTACGATGATAAATTTGCTTACGAATTTCTCGGAAAAAGTTTGTGAATAACACTTCCTTTCCATCATAATACAGTATGCACACGGCGTAATTTGTAGCGATCCACAGCACTCTCACACAAGTAAAACTTTATCCTGCCAAAAATATTCTCCTATTCTATGACACCCTCAGTTGTACAAAAGTGATTATTACTCTCCGACTCCACCATTCACGAGCTTTTACACGACCTCCATATTACAGGAACCTCGGTGGTATTCATCTGGACACAGAGCAACATGTGCCTCGCAAGCAATGATCATGCTGTCACATTAGCTACGGAAGCCTCCACAATGGACCTGCTGCCAGTGTACACTGAGGTGACAAGAGTAATGGGATAGCGATATACACATACACAGACGGCGGCAGTATTACGTACACGAGTTACAGAAGGGCAGTGCATTTATGGAGCTGTCATTTGTACTGAGCTGATTCATTAGAAAAGACTTCCGACGTGGTTATATGGCCGCTATTAACAGACCCTGAACGCGGAAAGGTAGTTGGTGCTAGACGCATGGGACATCACCTCACCACAGACAACGCAGTGGGCCGACGGCCTTCATTAACGGCCGAGAGCAACGGGGTTTGCTTAGAATGGTGAGTGCTGACAGACAAGAAACACCGCGTGAAATAACCACAGAAATCACTGTGGGACGTACGACGAACGTATCTGCTAGGAGAGTGCGGCGAAATATCTCGTTAATAGGATATGGCAGCAGACGACCGACGCGAGTGCCTTTGCTAACAGCCCCAGAATACACGGAAATGGTTGGTTAGTTAGTTGCATTCCACAGTATAGTTTTATATTATTATTATTATCTTTACTTTCTCAGACGTTAAGTCTGGTGAGGAATGGAGTGACGCGGACCTTTATCAAGCGTCACTTCCTTTTTGCTGTACGGTATATGTTATATTGCATTTAGGAACTTTCGGGTAATTGAACATGTATCAATAATTACGGATTTATGTAATTGTATATATATGTTTGGATGTAGCTGTATTGCATTGATGTATTGGTGGATATTGTGTGGTATGACTCCTGTAGTTGATAGTATAATTGGTATGATGTCAACTTTATCCTGATGCCACATGTCTGACTTCCTCAGCCAGTTGGATGTATTTTTCAATTTTTTCTCCTGTTTTCTTTTGTATATTTGTTGTATTGGGTATGGATATTTCAATTAGTTGTGTTAATTTCTTCTTTTTATTGGTGAGTATGATGTCAGGTTTGTTATGTGGCGTTGTTTTATCTGTTATAATGGTTCTGTTCCAGTATAATTTGTATTCATCATTCTCCAGTACATTTTGTGGTGCATACTTGTATGTAGGAACGTGTTGTTTTATAAGTTTATGTTGTAAGGCAAGATGTTGATGTATTATTTTTGCGACATTGTCATGTCTTCTGGGGTATTCTGTATTTGCTAGTATTGTACATCCGCTTGTGATGTGATCTACTGTTTCTATTTGTTGTTTACAAAGTCTGCATTTATCTGTTGTGGTATTGGGATCTTTAATAATATGCTTGCTGAAATACCTGGTGTTTATTGTTTGATCCTGTATTGCAATCATGAATCCTTCTGTCTCACTGTATATATTGCCTTTTCTTAGCCATGTGTTGGATGCGTCTTGATCGATGTGTGGCTGTGTTAGATGATATGGGTGCTTGCCATGAAGTGTTTTCTTTTTCCAATTTGCTTTCTTCGTATCTGTTGATGTTATGTGATCTAAAGGGTTGTAGAAGTGGTTATGAAATTGCAGTGGTGTAGCCGATGTATTTATATGATTGATTGCCTTGTGTATTTTGCTAGTTTCTGCTCGTTCTAGAAAGAATTTTCTTAAATTGTCTACCTGTCCATAATGTAGGTTTTTTATGTCGATAAATCCCCTTCCTCCTTCCTTTCTGCTTAATGTGAATCTTTCTGTTGCTGAATGTATGTGATGTATTCTATATTTGTGGCATTGTGATCGTGTAAGTGTATTGAGTGCTTCTAGGTCTGTGTTACTCCATTTCACTACTCCAAATGAGTAGGTCAATATTGGTATGGCATAAGTTTTATAGCTTTGGTCTTGTTTCTTGCTGTCAATTCTGTTTTCAATATTTTTGTTAGTCTTTGTCTATATTTTTCTTTTAGTTCTTCTTTAATATTTGTATTATCTATTCCTATTTTTTGTCTGTATCCTAGATATTTATAGGCATCCGTTTTTTCCATCGCTTCTATGCAGTCGCTGTGGTTATCCAATATGTAATCTTCTTGTTTAGTGTGTTTTCCCTTGACTATGCTTTTTTCTTACATTTGTCTGTTCCAAAAGCCATACTTATATCATTGCTGAATCCTTCTGTTATCTTTAGTAATTGGTTGAGTTGTTGATTTGTTGCTGCCAGTAGTTTTAGATCATCCATGTATAGCAAATGTGTGATTTTGTGTGGGTATGTTCCAGTAATATTGTATCCATAATTTGTATTATTTAGCATGTTGGATAGTGGGTTCAGAGCAAGGCAGAACCAGAAAGGACTTAATGAGTCTCCTTGGTATATTCCACGCTTAATCTGTATTGGCTGTGATGTGATATTATTTGAATTTGTTTGGATATTAAGTGTGGTTTTCCAATTTTTCATTACTATGTTTAGGAACTGTATCAATTTAGGATCTAGTTTGTATATTTCCAATATTTGTAGTAACCATGAGTGGGGTACACTATCAAAAGCTTTTTGGTAATCAATGTATGCGTAGTGTAGCGACCTTTGTTTAGTTTTAGCTTGATATGTCACCTCTGCATCTATTATCAGTTGCTCTTTACATCCTCGTGCTCCTTTGCAACAGCCTTTCTGTTCCTCATTTATAATCCTGTTCTGTGTTGTATGTGTCCTTAATTTCTGTTTAATGATTGAAGTTAATATTTTGTATATTGTTGGTAGGCATGTTATGGGGCGATATTTAGCTGGGTTCGCTGTGTCTGCTTGATCTTTAGGTTTCAGATAAGTTATTCCATGTGTAAGTGTATCAGGGAATGTGTATGGGTCTGCAATGTAACTGTTAAATAATTTAGTTAGATGTGAATGTGTTGATTATTATTATTATTATTATTATTATTATTATTATTATTATTATTATTATCTTGTATGATAATTACTGAATGATCGGTTTATTTATTACAACAGTGACTATTTCAAAATTAACTATTTTAGTCCATAAAAAGAAGCCAAATGTACGAAACATTTTGAAATGGATACATACTAGTGTATAAATCCTGCTTCTAAAATCTTTAAAAAATGACCTAAGAGCATTGGAGCACAAAGAAAACTTTTACTTCCGCCAGAAATAAAGTTCACCTCTGAAAGGGTGAAAGACAGGCGCGAGAAATAGACTACGATGTGACGGTTTGTCTAGCAGGTACAGTCAACAGGCAACCATATCAAACAATAAACATTCTCGCGAAACAAAATATGGCTCTCCAATTCGCAGAATAGATTTTATGAGTACTTTCAGTGACTTGCGAAGGTTCGACTGTCGACTAATATTCCAACAGCAAGTGCTGTTTCTTCTCCACCGGAGTACATGGTCTGGATTGATTTACTCTACGGACGCTCCCACACCGATACAGAAAGGCACTGCTACCGTAGCACAATGTCAACAAGAAGTTCTACCAACACCATATCAAAATTCCCCAATTCCCTTCCCATTATTATTAATTCGAAATTAACGTTTTATAGCTATTATTGTTATTTTTATAATTATTATTATTCAATGGATTTAAATACTATTCATTTAATGTAATTAAACGTTCATGATCTTGTTACGTTACCATTGTACTAACAAAAAATAAGATATAAAAAATAAAAACTACGATGGTTGGTGCAAAAGTCTAAACGATCCACAGCTCTTTAAATCGAAGTCTGGCCACCCCAGAAGTGTTTTCACGGTGTCCCTAAATCACTTCCTGAGACTGCCAGGATACATTCACCAACACTACGTTTTATTCTTCTTAACGTTCGTATTCTTCCATGCCTATAGAATCTCAAAGTTTCTGGATTAATACTGCCACGACTATGTTAAACCGTAGCACCACGCAATAATCTCGACATTTCATGACATAACGTCGCAATTTGGGAGGAGAAAAGGTCTATGTTAAATAGCGAGAACCATCTCTCTACGTTATACCTAAAGAGTATAAGACAAGTAAGCTTACGTCAGAAGAAATCCGTTTTCTGTATTTTTCCGAGCACTTTTATGAAAAATGAGAACAGAAACCGAAAGAATTCGATACTTCCGCCATCTTAAGCAAAGCTCCTTTGCAGAGCTTCATAATGGGGCCAGAATCGTCAGTTGTCATTGACGCATGGTCCTCCTCAGCTGCACATTGATCTGAAGATGACTGAGGAGGTCGCAATTGGTAATCGAAAAGATAAAGGCGAATTTTTGTGGCAACAAAAATCATTTAACTATAAAAAAATTCTCTGATGTCTTGCAACTTGTATATATGGCGGTTGGAACAGTCTGAAAAGCTTGTAAGGCTGTTGCAGGGTAGGTTGTGCTGAAAAATAATTTATGATAAAAAAATTTTGATTGGCTAACTTCAATGCTAATTAACTCGGAAACGGCACAACGTATCGAATTTTTTCCGAACAATTATTTCTCAGCACAATCAACCCTGCAACACCCCCACAAGGTTTCCTGTCTGTTTCTGACCACCTGTAGGAGGTTCGCCTGCGGCTGCACGACGCGGATCTGACGGGATGACGTAGCTGAACCTGCAGCGCCTCTATGAATGCAGTACTCAAGGATATCTTGACCTTGGCAACAGCTACCAACGGTAGCTTGGCTCAAAGGCTCACCGTGCCCTTCGGTGTGTTTCTCTTCAGCGCTCGCTCTCGCTCTCGCTCGCTCTCTCTCTCTCTCTCTCTCTCTCTCTCTCTCTCTCTCTCTGTGCGTGTGCGTGTGTGCGCGCGCGCGTGTGCGTGTGTGCGCGCGCGCGTGTGCGTGTGTGCGCGCGCGCGTGTGCGTGTGTGTGCGCGCGCGCGCGCGCCACAATAACATGATCAAGAGAGCGATTTGAAGTTACTACAAGATATACGAGCCATAATCCTTATAAAACTGTGTTTTTTACAGTTGCTGCAGAAAGAAAATACAGCCAAAATTACTGAGGAATATGAGTGAGTCTGACTGTGTATAGCGACAGTCTCTCACAAGCAGTTCAAATATCGACAACAAATTATTGTAATGAACTATAAAGCAGAACGTCTGTGATGTAATTCCCATTTGTTTGCATAACACTCCAAACTGACCGCTTTTAACACAGATCCAGAGGCGCTCTATCGCGTGGGCGAAGTAGGTAGAAGCCTAGGGTAGCGAAATTGAAGGTGGTGGGGGCGCCAAATTTAGACAAGGTTCCAGAAAATTCCAACGAAATGAGTTTTATGTTCGATACGTTATTAGCGATTTAGCCACCAAGTCGGCATGCTCTCAGTATAAATGAAAGCCCTTGCGGCCACAAAAGCACCATCCACTAGCAGTTCCCATCGACACTGACTCAAGCCGGCCAACAATGTCCTCATCAGAAACAGCTGCGATAAAAAGACGAACTTCCGTTCTGCCTCGCACTAAGAACACCGCAACCCCCAAAGAAATTAAAACGGGATAACCTAAGTGTGAGAAAAGATTCTTACCCGTCCCTTCACGTCATACCTGCCTTGCCATAAATTGTTTTTCTGTTGATAAACGCGAAGTGTGTCCATTTACACTAGTCGTTTAACACAAGCGGATGTGTTGTCACCGTCAGTCAGGCAGTGCCCTCGCTGACAGCCTTCATTTCCGTATAGTTTCGTATGCCTAAGCTACTTGAGTTCTGTACACTGTGAGCAATGGAAATAATTACAACGGAAGGGAAGCCGTGTCTTGTCAAAGATGGTCATAGCAACCGGCTGCACACAAAATATAACACCTAGTTGTGAGTGAATTTCGAGCGGGTATGTGTCGAGGCCGTTTAAAAACTGGTAATGGCAGTATCATGCTGAACAGCAACATTCTTGCCCACCTGACGAAGTAGATGTGCAGATTAACAAACGAATGCGTAACTGCAGAAAAAGGGTTCACGAAGAAAAGACAGTGCCTGTTCCCAAATTTTTAACGAGGAATTTCGAGATCTGAGGGATAAAGGTTTAAATTTCGTCTCAAGTATGCCAAATGATGAAAACTCCAAGACTGCAGTGTGTAAAGCAACAAGGGAAGCTACTGGGACGACCCAGAACCCTGGCACTAGTTCGAAGATTCAAGTGAGCGAAGACATTTTGAAATCCAATTAAGGTAACACTTAAAAAAAAAAACGATAGGTCTGTTCCTCACAAAAGACTCGTGTGAAGAAGAGCAGAAAATCTCGTGTCAAAATGGAACTGTTCTTATGGAAGGGAAATTTAACACTTGTATGAAACAAAACAACTGTACGCCAGACATGTTGCTATTGGAAGCAGAGAAAAAGAGATGAAGGTATTAGCTGTTTTATTCGCTTTGCTCCACGTCAAACGTCAAAATACATATCAAAGACTTTTTTCTGGATTGAAAAATACGATGCCTGGCTGGATACCGCCATCTGCAGTGCTAGACTTTCAAATGGCTACAATTAAAGCCAAGCAATCAGTGTTCTTAGATATCGCCCTTTCCGGTTGCAATTTTCACTTGAACCAATTATTTGGAAGAAAATACAAGAACTGGGATTTCAATACAGTGGTAGAGAAGAAGTCAGATTGTTTTGCCGCATGTGTGCGGCACTGGCACATCTTTCCTCAAACAGTATCGATGAGGCTTGGATGCTAATAATGGAGGAAATGCCCAGTGGAGAAACGGTGATGAACTTCGCAGACAATATGGTTTATCAATGGACAGAAAATCCCAGTATACCAATTGAAACGTGGAATGTTTTTAACCAGTGGCACAGAACCATAAATGCTGTCGAAGGATGGCATACGAAACTAAATTCCACAATAAATCAAAATACATGCGAACAGATACTTTCTGATAAACAAGCTGAAGGAGCAGGCAGTAAAAAAGATGCAATTTGCCTGCCTTTTCAAGAAAGAATAAAAAGGTACACAGAGCTTGACAAAAAATTAAAAGAGGTAAGACGATGTAAAAACTCAGTTTAAAATCCCTGGCTATCTCACAAGAAGTTGAGTGAGAAATTAAAATTCATGAAAAGTTTAATAATTTGCTATAGTAATGTTGCAGAAAGGACAAAGGTAAATATAAAAAATGAAAATAAAGGCAATAACGAACAAACATTTAAAGATAGCTATGCGCTATGTAATATGTGCACAGCCAGTCATAAGTCTGGATAAAACGTAAAGGGATGTATGTCCCGCTAAAATATTTGTGATCGGAAACACCATGCTGACGTCACGGGTCGCAAAGTCCACGACACCGGTATACCGGAGACGTTCCACAGCGCTTCCGTTGTGGAATATTACTGGAGGCGAATTAGCGTACTGTTGTCCTGAAAGCTGTGTAGCCGCACCATGAAAAAGACTGCACGTCAAGATTTCGCAAGACATTCTTTAGTTTCCACAACTATTAAAATATTAGCATATACCTGCTAGAAAAAACTAGTTATGATAATGACAAACAAACAGTAGCGCAAATGTTACTTGCGGTAACTTCGTATATACAAAAAATGAAAAGGCCAGACAACTAATAATCATTGACAGCTGTCTATTTTGCGACCTTTTTCAGTTATTATCGTGATGTTTGCTATTTCAAGCCGGCCGGTGTGGCCGAGCGGTTCTAGGCGCTTCAGTCTGGAACCACGCAACCGCTACGGTCGCAGTTTCGAATCCTGCCTCGGGCATGGATCTGTGTGATGTCCTTAGGTTAGTTAGGTTTAAGTAGTTCTAAGTTCTAGGGGACTGATGACCTCAGATGTTGAGTCCCTTAGTGCTCAGAGCCATCTGAACTTTTTTTTTTTATTTCAAAGTACTCCAAATACCCCTCATTTAATCAGCATTTATGGTAACATGTAACGGCAATGTTCTTTGCAGCTGTAAGTACCTTCACTGACAACCATTTACGGTAGATTTGACGGAGAGAGTACTGAAAAGTAATACCTTTTTAATTAAAACAAACTTTATTAACATTCTACATATTTATTCTTCTTGTCAACATATTTGCAGCCCTTTGCCGCTAGAAGGCTCTGAATTGTTGCGAGTAACACGCCAGTGTGTAACCTATGACCGTGCAAGGTGTAATCGAGTTTCGAATTCGAAGAGTCTGTCCACACATCGAGCACCATCTCCTTCAGCAAGACAATGCCAGGTCAGACGCGAGCGCTGCGACATCTGCAACAACCCGACGCCTGGGGT
Organism: Schistocerca nitens; assembly: GCF_023898315.1. Lineage (NCBI taxonomy): Eukaryota > Metazoa > Arthropoda > Insecta > Orthoptera > Acrididae > Schistocerca > Schistocerca nitens. The sequence continues at coordinate 491,548,770 of NC_064616.1, forward strand.
TCACTGTCATCGATCATCCTCCGTATAGTCCCGACTTGTCCCCATCTGATTTTCATCTATTTTCAAAACTTGGAAACACCTTCGAGGACGTCAATTTCATAGTGATGAAGCGGTGCAAGGAGAGGTGAAGTTGTGGCTCTGTCAATAAAGTCAAACACTCCACAGTGGCGGTATCAACAAACTGGTTCCCTCGTCATGAGAAATGTGATAGTCGCCAGGGTAACTATGATGAGAAATAAATACGTAGACATTACAAATAACAACGTAGAATGTTAAGAACGTTTGTCTTATTGAAAAAGGTGTAAGAGTTTTCACACAAAAATTCGGAGCCATTACTTTTCAGTACGTTTTCGTAGAACTAGCCTTCGGATGGGATGAGAACGGCGAACTGAATGGAGATGAGCTACATCTTGACTTTGCGATTAATCTACAGCAATTTTATGTACTGCGGGAAAATAATTCGTATCCCCAGCAGTCCTATACCCTGACATCATATATTCATCTAAAGCTGCAGCACGAGAAATATCTGTATACCCTGTCATCATATATTCATCTAAAGCTGCAGCACGAGAAATATCTGTGTTTTTCATATGGTTGAATAAAACCTAGATTCGTTCACCAACAGTAACCACGTTCGGCTAAGGCCAGGAATTTCTCATTGTCACTGGCTGCAGCATTCTAGCTTATCAAATCCTCTCTTTATCAGCCTGGATATTGTTACAGAAGGGCCGCACCGAGTCTGACGCAGAGGAAATTAACTGCAGACGCTGCCGGTTCCGACAGGCGATCTGCAGTGACTGCAAGACACCGCAAGAATCTGCAACGTAAATGTTAGATATGCCATGTCATACTATACGTGTGCGCACATCCTCACGACGACTCATCCTTTGACGTTAGACTGCCCTAAACGATCTCTCAAGCTATGTAAAATGGATTTTCAATTTTATTATTTAAACAAGTCCTCCCTTTGCTTTTCACCACACATTATCTTCATCAGGCTGATTTCTAGGTACTTGGACCACACTACTACACGGAGAAGTTGCAGAAGTAAATGCTGAAGCTACCGATTGCTTTGATTCAGTCATATTGTATTTTAGATAACTGACGTTACAACGCACAAGAAAATAACCACGAATTTCTGAGAAGTGATGAAAAACTCAAGGCTTCTAAAACTGAGACTGAGACAGACTGAGAAGCCTGTTCAATTTCTAGCACTTTCTGTAGTGTCTTATACCGAAGCTGCAAATAGCAAATTCTGCTCTAAATAAAGAAAATATCAATGAGGAAACCGTGAAAGTTAATAACTGACTAAAATGGTTAATAATACATACGACTTCTGCACGCAATATTGATTACACTCTTAAATTGGCTAATGTTCGTTTACTCCTACTTATTTCTACACACCTGCTCACCTAACAATAAAAGGTGAACAGATGACAAAGCATGTCAACTCATTTGACAGCTATCCCGTGCCATATAAAATAATCACTATTGTCTGTCTCTGAACTCCTGACCCAAAAGCGCTGCATCGCTCAGCAGAAACAAGTATCATAAAAGAAAAATATTTTATCCAACAATCGTTTAAAATCTTGGAAAAAGTTACATGCAGACAGAGAAAACATGAAGCACGCAAACACATAGGGCATAACACTCTGAGGTGACAAAAGTCATGGGATGGCGATAGGAACATATACAGATGGCGGAGTATACCGTAGACAAGGTATAAAAGGGCTGTGCATTGGCGGAGATATCATTAACACTCAGGTGATTCATATGAAAAGGCTTCCGACGTTATCATATGAACGCACGACAGAAATTAACAGACTCTGAACGTGGGATGGTAGTTGGAGCTAGACGCATGGAACATTGCACTTCGTAAATCGTTAGGGAATTCAATATTCCAAGATTCAGTGTCAACACTGCACCTAGAATACCAAACTTCAGGCATTACCTCTAGTCACGGCCAACGCAGTGGACGGACGGCCTTCATTTACGACCGAGAGCAGTGGCCTTTGCGTAGAGTTTTCAATGCTAACAGACAAGCAACACTGTGTGAAATAACCACAGAAATCAATGTGAGACGTAAGGTGAACGAATTCGTTAGGACAGTGCGGCGAAATTTGGCGTTAATGGGCTACGGCAGCAAACGACCGACGCGAGTGCCTTTGTTAACAGCACGACATTCCCTGCAGCGCCTCTCCTGGGTTCGTAGCCATATCGGTTGCACCATTAACGACTGCAAAACCGTGGCTTGGTCAGATGAGTCCCGATTTTAGTTGGTAACAGCTGATGGTTGGGTTCGAGTGTTACGCAGACCCCACGAAGCCATGGACTCAAGTTGTCAACAAGGCACTGTGCAAGCTGTTGGTGGTTCCATAATCGTGTGGCTGTGTTTATATGGAATCGACTGGGTCCTCTGATCTAACTGACCCGATCATTGACTGGAAATGGTTACGTTCGGCTACTTTGAGACCATTGCCGTCATCCATGGACTTCATGTTTCCAAACAACGACGTCATGTCGCCGCACCACAATTGTTCGCGCTTTGCTTGAATGATTTGGCCACCCGTATCGCCCGACATGAATCTCATCGAACACTTCTTGGACATAATCGAGAAGTGAGCTCGTACGTAAAATCCTGCACCGGCAACACTTTCGCAATTATGGACGTCTATAGAGGCAGAATAGCTCAGTATTTCTGCAGCGGACCTCCAACGACTTGTTGAGTCCTTGCTACGTCGAGGTGCTGCACTATGCCGGGAAAAAGGTGTTGTGTCTAGACAAGACAGCCTAGACACAATGAGAGGAAGCCGAAAGGCACGCGCTTAAACTCACGCAGGCTGGCGTGAGGTCTGAAACAGGATACGTAATGAATGCTATAAAGAAAAGTACGTAGCTTCTGGAATACTTAACTTTAATCCACATTTGTAGAACATCGCTCTTGATGATACATTAATAGAATCTCAATATCAATTGAATACGGCGCCTTGCTAGGTCGTAGCAAATGTAGCTGAAGGCGATGCTAACTATCGTCTCGGCAAATGAGAGCGTATTTGTCAGTGAACCGTTCCTTGCCAAGTTGGCTGTACAACTGGGGGCGAGTGCCAGGACGTCTCTCTAGACCTGCCGTGTGGTGGCGCTCGTTCTGCAATTACTGACAGTGGCGACACGCGGATCCGACGTATACTAATGGACCGCGGCCGATTTAAAAGGCTACCACCTAGCAAGTGTGGTGTCTGGCGGTGACACCACAAAAGGAGGTCGGACACCATGTTAGGAGGTATCCCATGACTTCTGTCGCCTCAGTGCATTGACTACAATGGAGTGAAAAAGTCATTACTCTACCTGAATGTTAACATTTGTGGAGGATTTTATCGTATTGTAATAGATTTAAGTAACATCGTTGCAAGCTGCACCACAAGGTCTACAATCTCTTGATTTTCTCGTAATATTTTATCCTTTTCCTTCCGTGATCATTTTTACTCTGGTGAAGGAACATTGGGACATAAAATTCCATGGGCAACGAGGTCATTACAGCGTGAGCACAAGAGAGGGTTGGACAAGGATGAGGAACACGTCACGGCGCAGGAGGTAGCCGGTAGAGAACCATAGTCCCTGCGAGAAGCCCGCATGGTGGACTGCCACACATTCGTATTCTCCTTAATGGCACGCAGTTTGTTGTGCGTACTGAGGCTATGCCATTCCGTCTCCCAAAGCCGAAAAACCTGGCGACGTAAAAACGAACGCAGATCAGTTATTGGAATGACGATCTGCATAATCGGTTTCCGTGTAGCCTGTCTGGCCAGTCTGTCAGCAAGTTCGTTGCCTCGGATTCCGACGTGTCCTGGGGTCCACACAAACACCACTGAACGACCGGAACGTTCCAGGGCATAGATGGACTCCAGGATGGTCGCTACCAAAGGATGACGAGGGTAGCACTGATCGATAACTTGTGGCAGTGAAAACACTGCAGTCATCGGGCAAGGAATGCTGTTCAATATGTTCTCCATGGACATACGCAAAGCCGACGTGACCATCAGCCAACGAGCAGTCAGTGTAAATCACTTCATGGCCTCGGCACATGTCGAGAATAAGAGATGAAGCGACAGAGGAGAGCCGCGGAGTGAACTGAGTCCTTTGGACCATGTGAAAGGTCCAGGCGAAGCCGCGGCCTAGATGTACACCATGGAGGAGTTCGCGAATGAACCTCAAGTATAGGTGGTAAAGGCAAGGACTGTAGTTCGAATAGAAGGGATCGGACACGAACTGCAATTGTTAGCCTTGACCTGGGCCGCCGATGCGGGAGATGAACCGTCGTGGATGGGAAAAGGAGACGGTAATTCGGATGCGACGGAGAACTACGAACGTGAGCAACGTAACTGGCGAGCAGTTGTGCGCGCCTGACCTACAGTGGAGGGACTCCAGCATCCGCCAGGACGCTGGTCACCGGACTCGCCCTAAAAGCTCCCGTCGCTATTCGAACGCCACAGTGGTGCACTGGGTCGAGTAAACGAAACGCTGAGGGCGCCGCCGAACCATAAACCAGACTCGCATAGTCAAGGCGGGATTGAACAAGGGCTCTGTATAGCTGCAGCAGCGTAGTGCTATCTGCACCCCAGTTGGTGTTGCTGAGGTAGCGGAGGGCATTGAGATGTTGCAAGCACTTCCGCTTAAGCTGTCGAAGTTTAGGAAGCCAAGTCAATCGGGCATAGAAAACCAGTCCTAAAAATCGATACGTCTCCACTATAGTGAGGGGATCGTCAGTAAGGTAAATTTCTGGTTCCGGATGAACGGTACGACGCCGACAGAAGTGCATAACACACGACTTTGCGGACGAAAACTAAAAGCCGTGGGCTAGAGACCACGACTACGCCTTGTGGATGGCTCCCTGAAGGCGCCGCTCAGCAACAACAGTACTCGTGGAGTAGTAAGAAATGCGGAAGTCGTCTGCAACAGAGAAGGTGAGACGGACGGCCCTACAGCTGCTGCTAGACCGTTAATGGTCACTAAAAATATACACTCAATATGGAGCCCTGCGGGACCCCATTATCCTGGATATGGGGCGAACTATGGGAGGCACCAACTTGGACACGAAAGTACGAAGCGACAGGAAATTCTGGATAAAAAGCGGATGCAGGACTAAGAAACCCCACTCGTATAATGTACCAAGAATATGATGTCGCCAGGTGGTGTCATATTTTTCGTAAGTAAGGAAAAAAAGGCAACAAGGTGTTGGCGTCTGTAAAAGGCTGTTCAGATGGCAGACTCGGAGCCAACCCAACCGCCGACACACCATACGTTCAAGCAGCTTACAAGGAACGTTGATGAGGCTGATGGGCCGATAGCTATCCACATCAAGCGGCTCTTTGCCGGGTTTGAGCACTGATATGGTGGTGGTCTCCCGCCAGTGCGATGCAAAGACACCATCGCACCAGATCCGATTGTAGATGACGAGGAGACGTCGCTTGTAGGCACATGAGAGATGCTTAATCATCTGACTGTGGATCCGATCGGGCCTAGGAGCTGTGTCGTGGCAATGAGCAAGGGCACTGAGGAGCTCCCACTCTAAATGGGGCGTTATAGAGTTCACTGTGGCGTGTAGTGAACGAGAGGACTTTCTTTTCCATCCGCCGTTTGAGAGTGCAGTGGTGGTAATTCTCCAACGGAGAGGCGCGAGCATTGTGCTCAGCAAAGTGCTCGGCCATTGCGTTTGCGTCGGTAGATAACACGCCATTTATGTTAACACCAGTAACACCTGTAGGGGACTGGTACCCAACAACTCGTTTGATATTTGTCCAGACTAGGGAAGGTGACGCATGGCACCCAATGATCGACACGTACCTCTCGCAACACTCCTGTTTCCGCATTTTGATAAGCTGGCGAACGCGGGCACGGAGTCTTTTGAAGGTTATGATGTGCTCCATGGAAGGGTGCCACTTATGACGCTGTAGAGTCTCGCCGACGCTCCATAATTGCCTCAGCGACTTCCGGCGACCACCAAGGGACTGTCTTTCGCCGGGGGCACCCAAAAGAACAAGGGATCGCGTTTACTGCCGCAGAAACGATCGCTGTAGTTACCTGCTCAACCACCACATCGATGTTACCGTGTGGCGGAGATTAAACGGTGACAGCAGAGGCGAAAGTTTCCCAGTCCGCCTTGTTTCAAGCCTATCTGGGCAGACGATCGTGGGCCTGACGCCAGGGCAGTGACAGGAAGATGGGGAAGTGGTCACTACCACACGGGTCGTCATGTGCTCTCCAGTAGATAGATGGGAGAAGGCCAGGACTGCAATCAATGGCCGAATACGTGCCATGTGCCACACTGAAATGAGTGGGGCCACCTGTATTTAAGAGGCAGAGGTCGAGTTGTGACAGTAAATTTTCGACATCTCTGCCTCGGCCAGTAAGAACTGTGCCACCCCACAAGGGGTGGGCGTTAAAATCTCTCAAAAGTGGGAAAGGTTTAGGGAGTTAATCAGTGCAGCCAATGCGTTCAAGGGTATTGCACCATCTGGAGGAAGAGATACGTTGCAGACAGTTATTTCCTGCGTCGTCATCCTGATAGTCATAGCTTCAAGAGGGGTTTGAAGGGACACAGGTTCACTGCATACTGAGTTCAGGACATAGACGCAAACTCCACCTGACACACTATTATAGTTGCTACGGTTCCTATAATATCCCTTATAGCCACCTAGGGCAGGCCTCTGCATTGCCGGAACCAGGTTTCCTGGTGGGCAATGCAGAAAGCAGGTGTAAAACTTAATAGTTGCCATGGCTCAGCCATGTCGTAGAAAAAACCGAGGCAATTCCACTGGAGGATAACGTTATCGTGAGGCTGGTAAGGCATGAAGCGCACAAGGAGGCAGGTTATGCCTCAGGGTCACCTGCTGCCTCCGACTGAGTATTTGTAGCCGTTTCTATGGTGAATGAGGCATCAGTGAGATCCAGGTCCGCAGGGGACACTAAGATCTTCACTGCATATTCAGATGCAGAACTGATAGGGAGTGGTGGTGTTGGGGCCACAAGAGGGTCTTGTTTCTTAGCAGACTACTACTTAGTTTCCTTGTTCTCTAACTTCTCTTTAGGGGCTTGCTGGGAAGATTTCTCCGAAGCAGCTTCAGACACGGAGGAAGACCGTGAAGCTCTTCGTCCAGCAGCTTTTGGCTCCTTGAGCCACTGGCGAGTGTCTGCCATAGCGTTAGTGGAGACCTTGGAAGAGAGGGCCCCAAGGGACCTTTTCCACACGACAGGAGCCGGAGGACGTTGTTGCTTCCCCGGCCTGGGGGAAGGGACCGATATCCCCTGTGTTTGGGGAGCCTTGCTCCTGAAGTAGGTGCTTTGGGAGCAACAGAGGAAGATTTACCCCCTACCACCAAGGGGCGGATGTATTCTGGTGGCTCAGCGGGTCCACTGTTCGCGGCACACAGTGAGGAACCACTGGCACATGGGACAGCGATGGTGATGTAGCTGCAGCTTATGTTGACATCAACCGAATGAGGTGTAATCTTTCGAATTTACGTTTAGCCTCTGTGTAAGTCAACCGGTCCAGTGTCTTGTACTCCATGATTTTCCACTCCTTTTGGAGTACTGGGCAGTCTGGTGACCAGGGGGAGTGATGTTCTCCACATTGATGCAAGTGGGAGGTGGCGCACATGGAATATCTGGGTGCAGTGGATGTCAGCAGTCGCGACATGTGGCGCTGGAAGTGCAGAGGGAAGACATGTGCCAGAACTTAAAGCACTGCATATCGAGAGAGATGTATGGTTTAACGCCACATCGGTAAACCATCACTGTGACCTTTTCAGGCAATGAATCACCCTCAAAGGCCAAGATGAAGGCACCAGTAGCAACCCTGTTGTCTTTGGGTCCCCTGTAAACGTGCTGGATGAAATGAACACCCCGCCGTTCTAGATTGGCGCAGAGCTCGTCATCAGGCTGCAAGAGGAGGTCCGAGTGGAAAAGAATCCTCTGGACCATGTTGATGCTTGTAAGGGGAGTGACGGAAACAGGAATATCACCCAACTTGTCACAGGCGAGTAACGAACGGGATTGGGCTGGGGATGCTGTCTGGATCAAGACTGCGCCGTTTCGCATCTTGGCCAGCGCTGTCACTTCTCCAAACTTATCCTCAATTGAGGCTTCGTCGGTATAAAAGTGTCCCCATCAATTCTGATACAGACTAAGAACCGAGGCGAATATAGGTCTCTCCGTTCTGTAGCTCTACACTCCTCCCAGAGTGTAGCAAGGGAGGGAAACTTTTTGGGGTGATACCCGTCGTCGGCATTGTATTCTATCTTGTCCTTCTTAGAGACTGCTGGTGCCGTACGGTCACCAGCAAGAGATGAGTTAGTACGCTTCATTGCGGGTCATCCGCCCTGATGCCACCCACTCTGATCAGGAGCTCTCCCCACGGGCGCCACCCAGCCACAGCAAAGGCCAACTGGTATGATGGCCGTTGCCAGGAATCCTGATGCCCCAGGAAGACAGGCATGTACTCCTTGGCATACGTGGGGAGTTTACAGCTCAGGCATCAGCAGTGCGATCCCTGTGTTTTCAGGGGGCTACCACCAGATGGGTACATGACGGCCACACCACAACAGACTGGCTACCGTGCTGGATATTGGGTGCAGAGAAATCCAATATTGTCATGGAGCGAAAGGGGACAGGAAACAACGGAAGAAGACGACATACCCCGGAAAGTGTCCTCGTCCAAATAGTTGAATCGCAGGTGGAGACGCAAAGCCATGACAAGAGATTCAGGAGATCGAATCTAAGGGTACTCGTGCACCACATAAGGTCCGCACTTTTGTAGAATTTTGAAAGTGGCAAGTCAAACCATGAAATGGAACTCATAGGGCCGAAAAGTGAGAGACTCCTTTTAGTTGCCTCTTACGACAGGCAGGAATACCTCGGGACTATTCTAACCCCCCCCCCCCCCCGACCCGAAGGGGGCAGGGGAACATGACTTTGCGCGTCTCCCATACGCCATTGAGCAATAATTTAGGACTGGGTAGATTAACAAAATATACCTCTATCTTTCAGAAATTAAGTACACAACAAAACATCATTACACCTTCGATCGTTTACATAAAAAGAACTGAAATGTTCAACAGGTGTCGGAAACAACGTGGAAACCATCATTCATCCCGTCATCCTGGGTGCTTTTCATTGGACTTTGATACCTTCAATGACGCGTATCCCCTTCTCGAGCTTTTATCACTGCCTGACATCTTCGCGGCATGTTCTGTACAAGTCTACGGACGTTACCCTTTCGTATCCATTCCCATTCTTCGACGGCAGCCCATGTGAATTCTTAGAGAGTCTGTGGTGAAACAGGACGACCCACATTTATCAAGCGTGTCCCACATATGCACGATGAGGTTTAGGTCTCTCAAGACATCCCTGTTGACGCCCGCAACATAAGCCCTGGCATTAGAAGGACTTCAGGCAGCCACCGTATTCAGCAGTTACCCCATGTCCGAACTGTATCTGTTCGATGCACTGTATGGCGGTAAGCCGATCACGGACGACGACAAGATCTGTATAGCTATAAACACTGAAGCCTGCCCACATCGTCACAGAACCTTGGCAATCAGTCTATTTCCTGGATTACAATTGGCAGGTACTTCTCACTACGGCGCTCCAAATTCGAACGCGGCTATCACCTTGCGTCAGAGGATATCTGGACTTGTCTGTGAATAACACGTTTCATCAATGACGAAGTTGCCAGGTGACATGGTAATGGCGGAACTGAACGCAAGCTGTAAGATGTGTGAAGTGTTGTTCTCGTAAAGGACTTGTGGGTCGTAAGGCCCCTCCTCGCAACCTGTTCATTGCCGTCTGATCGAACACAGCGGCTCCAGTGGCCCTGAGAGCATCTTGCAGAGCTCTGGCGGTATCTGTACGACACCGCAAAATAGAGATGGCCAGAAATCGGTCTTCCCGTGGGGTTTTAATGCGTCGACGACCTTGTCCAACTCATCTTGTGTATGACCTGTCTTTCAGTAGCGTGTCCACAACCTATGGTGACACATGGAGAGGCGTTGGCGTCTGCAGCAACACGGCCGAAAGTCCTTCCTTTCTGGATCGAAAGACCACCCTTGCAACTTGCACTGCATCAAGATGTCGTACTGCAATACAACGCCCATAAATGACAACTGCCATCTACGTAACTCAGTAGAAAACATTCGCACACCAGTACTCACTTTCTTCTGAGGTGTCACCTGACCCTGTAATGGCTTATACAGGCAATATGGCAAATTATTTTAATTGTTGCCTGCACTGAAAGTAAAAGATCTCAAGCCATGCAGTAAGACCACAGGTACAGCTTGTATCAGAACACTTAACATACCATATTTTGATCCACGTATTACCCTAATTCTTCTGAACAGTGTATTCTTAAGTTTTAGAACTGCTCGTGAGAGCAGTTGGTTGGTTGGTTGGTTTAAAGATTAAAGGGACCAAACTACAAAAGTCATCGGTCCCTTGTTTCGTAAAAACACAGAGCACAGTAATCCATCCACCAGTCAGGCGAAGCACTAAAATAAAAATTTCGGGGGAAGAAAAGCCCCATGGTCAATGGTAAGACAACACGGAAAACGGAGCACAGCAACAAAAACAACATAGAGAACAAGGGCAGAAGGAATTAATACTGCACAGCAGAGGACTGTGGCTGGCTGATCACGAAAATAATAGGATGAGCCAGCCACTCTGCAACACGTTAAAACCTCCAGCCTAAAAGATTAGGGTGGAGTCGAATTACAACACAAAACAAAGTACAAGATACAGCACAAAAGAGGGTGATGCAATAAAATTAGAGGGACCTATAAAAGCCACTTGCTCGAATAAAACTTAAAACACGATCTCCCATAGAGACATCGTCACCTAAAAGAGACGATAAATCACCCAGGAGATTAAAAGTTCGCCTGAGGGCGGTTAAAAGAGGACAGTCCAACAATATATGGGCCACCGTCATGGTTTCACGACAGCGACAATGAGGGGGGTCCTCTCGACGCAGCAGATGACCATGCGTCAGCCAAGAGTGTTCAATGCGGAGCCTACAGAGAATAACAGAATCCTTAGCCCGCATGGAGGAACCCCACACGGTCGTGGTCTCCTTTACATGCCGCAGCTTGTTGGGTACAGACAGAGTGCGCCATTCGTCTGCCCACATCCCAAAGACCCGACGGCGTAACACCGATCGGAGATCAGTTGCCGGGAGGCCGATCTCCAACGGCAGTTTGCGGGTTGCTTCTTTAGCTAACTTGGCGTGTTCGTTTCCCGCTATCCCAACGTAGACTACTGAGAGAGTCACTGCAAATGACAAAAGACTCGCCAGTGCTGGTACGAATACGCTCAATGGCACGAAAAATGGCTGTTAGCTCTGCGGTGTAAACACTGCAGCCGTCCGGCAAGGAGCGCTGGTCTACATAGTCCGCATGAGCATAAGCGTACCCCACACGGCCATCAACCATCGAGCCATCTGTATAGATAGCCTCCGAGTCGCGGGATGCGTCGAGGAGAGCAAGAAATTGGCGGCGCAAGACTGCAGGAGGAACTGAATCCTTTTAACATTGTGAGAGGTCCAGCCGAAGCTGCGGCCTACGAATACGCCAAGGTGGTGTATGTGGGTGGACCTGAAAAGCAGATGGAAGAGGCAAAGACTCGAGGTCACGAAGGAGTGACCGAACACGGATCCCAATGGTATGGCCTGATCGAGGCCGCCGGTGTGGGGTATGGACTGCCACATTAGCGAAAAGGAGACGGTAGTTAGGGTGACGAGGCGAACAACGAACGCGGGCAGCATAGTTGGCTAAGAGTTGTAGACGCCGAATGTGGAGCGGAGGAACCCCAGCCTCAGCAAGTAGGCTATTAACAGGACTGGTGCGGAATGCTCCTGTCGCCTGTCGAACCCCACAGTGGTGAACGGGGTCCAGCAGTTGCAACGCTGAGGGCGACGCTGAGCCATACGCCACACTCCCATAATCCAGTCGGGACAGCACAAGGGCTTTGTAGAGCTGCAGCAGCGTGTTACGATCTGCACCCCAAGTTGTGTTGCTGAGGTAGCGGAGGGCATTCAGATGCTGCCAGCACTGACGCTTGAGCTGACGAATATGTGGAAGCCAAGTAAGCCGGGCATCGAACAGCAATCCCAGAAAACGGCAAGTGTCAACAACCCTGAGCATGGCATCCTGAAGATAAAGCTCAGGGTGGGGATGGACAGTTCGACGCCGACAAAAGTGCATAACACAAGTCTTCGCAGGAGAAAATTGAAACCCATGGGCTAGGGCCCACGCCTGCGCCTTGCGTATGGCTCCCTGCAACCTACGTTCTGCAACACTAATGGTGGAGGAGCTGAAAAAGATGCAGAAATCGTCAGCATATAACGTGGGTGAGACAGACGACCCTACTGCTGCTGCAAGGCCATTAATGGTCACAAGGAAAAGGGGCACGCTCAATACAGAGCCCTGTGGAACGCCGTTCTCCTGGATATGAAGTGAACTATGGGATGTGCCAATTAAAACGCGGAATGAATAAAAATGGGGAGAGAGCCCCGGAGACCCCACCCGTGCAACGTGGCGAGAATATGGTGCCGCCACGTCGTGTCATATGCTCTGGAGAGGTCGAAAAAGACGGAGACGAGGTGTTGGCGCCTGGAAAAAGCAGTGCGGATTGCAGACTCAAGGAAGACCAAAGTATCGGCGGTGGAACGGCCCTGACGGAAGCCGCTCTGGCACTGAGCCAGAAGACCCCGAGACTCGAGCAGCCAACACAGCCGTCGACTCACCATACGTTCCAGTAGCTTGCACAGATTATTTGTCAAGCTGATGGGCCGATAGCTATCCACATTAAGCGGGTCCTTACCAGGCTTCAGCACCGGAATGATGGTACTTTCTCGCCACTGCGACTGAAAGACACCATCGCCCCATATGCGGTTGAAGATGGCAAGAACACATCGCTGACAGTCCGGGGACAGGTGTTTGAGCATCTGATTGTGGACGCCATCTGACCCAGAGGCTGTATCGGGGCACTGTACCAGGGTGCTTTGGAGTTCCCACAAACTAAATGGGGCGTTATATGCCTCAGGGCGGCGAGAAGCAAAAGAAAGCCGTTTGCCTTCCTCCCGGTGTTTGAGCGCGCGAAACGCAGGCGGGTAATTCCCCGACGCAGAGGCCCGAACATAGTGCTGTGCGAAATGCTCGGCGATTGCATCGGCATCGGTGGATACCGCCCCGTTGATGGTAAGCCCTGGGACACCTGTAGAGTACTGCAATCCAAAGATGCGCCGAACCTTCGTCCACACCTGGGAGGGCGAAGTACGGGAACCAATGTTGGAAACGTACCTCTCCCAGCACTACTGTTTCCGCCGTTTGATAAGCCTCCGGACCTGAGCACGGAGACGTTTGAATAAAATGAGGTTCTCCAGAGACGGGTGCCGCTTATGTCGATGAAGAGCCCGTCGACGTTCTTTAATAGCTGCAGCGACCTCTGGAGACCACCAAGGCACTGACCTTCGCCGGGGGCACCCTAAGGAACGAGGAATGGTACGTTCTGCAGCGGAAACAATCGCTGCAGTCAGTGTCTCAACCGCCACATCGATGGTACCGTGGGGGAGAGATTCAACAGTGGCAGCAGAGGAGAACGTGTCCCAGTTTGCCTTGCTAAATGCCCATCTAGGCAAGCGTTCAAGGGAGCGACGCTGTGGGAGTGAAAGGAAGATGGGAAAATGGTCACTACCGCCCAAGTCCTCGTGGACTCTCCAGTGAACCGATGGTACAAGCCCTGGGCTGCACAACGACAGATCTATGGCCGAGAACGTGGCATGCGCCACACTGAAATGTGTGGAGGCGCCAGTGTTTAAGAGGCAGAGGTCGAGTTGGGAGATGAGATTCTCGACCTCTCTGCCTCGGCCCGTAACCTTCGTTCCACCCCACAGAGGATTGTGGGCGTTAAAATCCCCCGGGAGAAGAAAAGGCGTGGGGAGTTGGGCGACAAGTGCAGCCAATTCGGTCAGGGAGACTGTACCACCTGGAGGGAGATAGACACTGCAGACGGTTATGTCCTGGGTAGTCCCTACGCGGACAGCCACAGCTTCCAATGATGTTTGAAGGGGCACAGGAGCACTATATACAGAGGTAAGGTGAAGGGACACAGGAGCACTATATACAGAGGTAAGGACATACACGCAGGCTCCACCTGACACACTATTGTAAGTGCTACGGTTGCAGTAATAACCCCTGTATCCACGAAGGACAGGGGTCCGCATTGCCGGGAACCAGGTTTCCTGGAGGGCAATGCAGAAAGCAGGTGTCATGCTTAGAAGCTGTCGTAGCTCAGGGAGATGGCTAAAATAACCGCCACAATTCCACTGGAGGATTGTACAAAGCGTGTCCTGTAGGGGCATTAAGGTACTGAAAAAGCAAATTACTTCACAGAGTCACATGCTGCCACCGACTGAGTGACTGACGTCGCAACTGCCATCGTTTCTGAGACGGCGAGATCGAGGTCATCAGGGGACGCAAAGAGCTCAACCTCATCCTCAGAGGCTGAGCTGACAGGAAGCGTTGGCGCGGGAACCACTGGGTCCTTAGGCTTCTTAGAGAGCTTCCTCTTCTCTCTCTTGTCTTTGGGAGGAGGGTTCGCATGCTGGGAGGGCTTTCCTGGTGCATTGTCAGGAACAGAGGAAGAGCGTGAAGCCCTTCGACCAGCAGCTGGTGGCTTCCTCAGCCACTGGCTAGCGTCTTGCGAGACACTGGTAAAATCCTTGGAAGGGACTCCCCCAAGGGACCCCTTCCGAACGAGTGAGGCCTGAGGAGGCTGTTGCCTCTCCGGCTGGGCAGCCGGAGGAGGCTGTTGCCTCTCCGGCTGAGAGGTGGGGATGGATGTCCCCAGTTGTTCGGGGTCCACTGCTCCCAAACCGGGTGGTTTGGGAGCAGTGGAAGAGAGTGTGGCCCCTACCTGCGGTGGGGCAGTCTAACTTTACTGTTCTGTGGGCCAACTGAAAAGGGAGTCTTTGCAGGAACTGGTGGCGGCAGAGTTGCAGCAGCATAACTCCTCAACATAGATGTGGGGTTGAGCCGTTCTAGCTTCCTTCTTGCCTCTTGGTAAGTCAAACGGTCCACGGTCTTAATTTCTTGTATCTTCCGCTCTCTTTGGTAGACTGCACAGTCTGGCGAGCAGGGAGAATGATGCTCCCCACAGTTAACGCAGGTGGGAAGCGGAGCACATGGAGCATTAGGATGTGAAGGTCGTCCACAATCACGACACGTGGGGCTGGCAGTGCATCTGGAGGACATATGTCCGAACTTCCAGCACTGGAAGCACCGCATAGGGGGCGGGACATAGAGCTTGACATCGCACCGGTAGATCATGACCTTGACCTTCTCAGGCAAGCAGTCACCCTCAAAGGCCAGGATGAAGGCACCAGTAGCGACCCTATTATCCTTGGGCCCCCTAAAGACACGACGGACAAAGTGCACACCTCGTCGTGCCACGTTCTCCCGTAGCTCGTCATCAGACTGTAGCAGAAGATCTTTATGAAAGATAATCCCCTGGACCAAATTTAAGGACTTATGGGGAGTGACGTTAACGGGGATGTCACCGAGCTTCTCACAGGCGAGTAACGCCCGTGACTGTGCAGATGAAACTGCTTGTATCAAAATAGAACCCGCTCCTCATTTTGGAAACAGATGCCACTTCCCCAAACTTATCTTCAAGATGGTGATCAAAGAAGAGAGGCTTAGTCCCCAAAAACGAATCCCCATCGGTTCTGCTGCACACAAGGTATCGCGGTGAATACGGCTCCTGTCTGTCCGCAGCCCTACGTTCCTCCCATGGCGTGGCTAGGGAAGGGAACGATTTGGGGTTATATGTCACAGCATTAAATTCTGTCTTACCGCGCTTAGAGACGTTGGCGGTCGTGCGACCACCGGATTGAGACTTCACCCGCTTCATTGCGGGGCATCCGCCCCGATGCCACCCACTCCGACCAGGGGCTCTCCCCACGGGCGCCACCCAGCCACAGCAAAGGCCACCTGGCAGGATGGCCGTTGCCGGGAGTTCTGATGCCCCAGAGAGACGAGCATCGACTCCTTGGCTTACGTGGGGAGGTGTCAGCTCAGGCATCGGCAGTACGATCCCTGTGTTGTCAGGGGGCTACAACCTAGAGGGTACATGACGACCCCACCACAACGGGCTGGCTACCGTGCTGGATTTTGTGTGCCATGGGTAGTCCATAGTGATCGTGGGTGCAGATGGTGACGCACTAAGGGCGTAACTTACACAATCCATCAGCTGTGTAAGCCCAAAATGAGGGATGGAGGGTGCAGTGACGACGCAAGACGATAAAGAGTGCCAAGGTCTTAGGGCACAGAGGACTCATGGTGCACCACGTAAGGTGTCCTTCCCCAAAAGGCTCGTACTTCTGTTGAATTTCGAAAAATGGAGGTCAAACCCCAATGGGGACCATCACATTAAAGGCCGAAACAGTTGAGACTCCTTTTAGTCGCCTCTTACGACAGGCAGGAATACCGCGGGCCTATTCTAACCCCCCGACCCGCAGGGGGGGGGGGGGGGGGGGTGAGAGCAGTGCACCATTACTGAGAGAGGTCTATGAGACTGCACTCTCTGAATTGCAAGTGAGATGCACATTAATGATTTCCAGGTGTCTTCGACCTAGTTAAACAGAAACTGTACAAAAAAAGGAAATCGCACAATTACGTAATTAACTTCAAGTAAAGGCGTAGAGGAGATGTTAATAGAAAAATTTGTTGCTGACATGAAAATGAAACTTCTTGTTATCCCCTCACTTCTTACGTATAAATCCATAAAGCCTATCAGTCAGGTTTTGTGCAAGAATTGAGTGCGAACAAAACTAACATTTCGAGTGAGTAAGGTCAGAGTCACTTTGTAGTCGATGAGTGCTATGACGAAGTCATAAAAAAAAATGCCAATGATAACTCTCGTCAGTGGATTACTGTTTCCGCAGCTTCACATCTGTCTACAGGAACCTCAAGACAAATTAGGAACAAAAATTTTAAAAAAAGACTTTAGTTGCAAAAATTTTTTGCAGTCGGCATACAAAAATCTGGAAAATAGGCACTATATCCGATCCGAAATGTCTTCTTAAAAGTTGCAGAAAATAATTCATTGCTTTTATTGGACGCTTGGCCTGGACATAGCCCATCTGTCTTTAGCTGCACCCCGTAAAGAGAATATACAGTATTGCGGACTCAGGTGGAGTGTGATTCAGCCTCGCAATAAAGATATTTTTCAACAGTGTAAAGCATTTTTCAGCAAGTTGTCAGACAATATAATTTCCGATAGCTCTTTGTCATTTCCAGCTTATCAGCGGAACAGTATTCTTAAACTTCCGTCATTTGTACGTTGTCAGTATTTATCACCACGTTTTACGAATTTGATAAAGCATGTCTCGTCTGCAGCATATGCAGAATAATGGCCATGACCATTTCTTACTCCATCCCAATTGTGTCTAAATAAAACTAGGAATTACTGTGAAGTGCCTGAATGCAATAAGTTTTCTTTCATCGTGTGCCTGGTGTATGGAACATGTTTGTATACGTCATCCAATAGACACTTCGCATTCAAGGAATAAGCAAGCAACTGTTTCACTGCTAATAAAATATACATTACTGAAAAATTATCACACGAACTGTGTTACACGAATTGTTATATACTATTGCATGTCAACAAATTAAAGTTCCGACTGAGTAAAGTCTTCTGTAATGTAACATTATACAACTGATTTTATTTTCTCTATTAGTCACTTGTGTAACAACTACATCTGCAACAGTTTAGCTGTCGATATGACCTGCAAATATATCAAAAAATTAATGATTTGAGGGAATTTGTAACGATTTAAGTGCTTAAAATTCGTTTCTGCAGTTTGGACTTGGCTCTACGTTTTCTTGTAACGGCTGCGTCTGCTTATTCGGCGACTCGCGCGCTCGGCACAGAAGGATTGTACAAAACCACTGCTATAAACGATTCTTCGTACAGCAAAATTGAGTAGCTTTAACTTTTTTTTAATACTGGCGGTGCGCCTTAGCAGGTACAGTTTTGACAGCGCATTTTTTTTTTTTGTTTAAGGCGCAAAACTGCTATGGTCATTAGCGCCCGGTCCGTGACTTAGGAAACAGTAAAAACCGGAAACCAGCAGCAATGGGAACGAAACTCAAAAAATTGGAGAAACTAAAAGCAGAAGGAAGGCTTAAAAATCTACTACAGACAGGGGTTGGTTGTCCCCAAAAAAAAAAGCTTCAAATGACTGACGTCATTTCACTGGCACTAATGAACTCGAGAACGCGATCGGCCGAGCGCGTATCATCTGCTAAAATTGACGATATATCAGGCGACAGCTGTAGACGGGCGCGTAACGGAGTAAAATAGGGGCACTCAATTAAAAGGTGTCTTACCGTCCACAGCTGAGAGCAGTGGGGACAGAGTGGGGGAGGATCGCCGCTTAAAAGATGTCGATGGCAAAAAAGACAGCGCCCTATCCGGAGTCTAGTTAAAATTACCTCCTCCCGACGACGCGTTCGGGAGGAAGAGGTCCAAGCAAAAGGAAGAGCTTTCACGTCCCGCAATTTATTATGGGGAAATGTCGACCAATATGCGTGCCATAAAAGAACACGACGACATAAAACGCTCCGTAGATCGGCGAAGGGAATCGATTGAATAGCTGGCCGAAGAAGAGAGACTGCAGCCTTGGCCGCAAATCGGCCGCCCCATTTCCACCGATACCAACGTGTCCCGGGAGCCAGAGGAACGCCACCGAGACGCCCCCCAGGTGGAGCAAGCGCAGACAGTCCTGAATCCGGTGGACCAGAGGGTGCACAGGGTAAAGAGCTTGGAGACTGAGGAGAGAGCTGAGAGAATCTGAGCAGATAACATACTGTATCCTCTGATGGCGGCGGATGTAGTGGACAGCCTGGAGAACAGCGTAAAGCTCCGCAGTATAAACCGAATACTGGTCGGGAAGCCGAAATTGATATGGGGTGTCGCCAACAATATAGGCACTCCCTACACCTAACGATGTTTTCGAGCCATCAGTGTAAATAAATGTGGATTCCTTCATTTGTGCACATAGAGCAGCAAATGCCCGACGATAAACAAGTGAAGGGGTACCATCCTTGGGAAATTGACAAAGGTCACGGAGCAGGCAGATCCGGGGACGGAGCCAAGGCGGTGCTGTACCCCAAGTTGTCAAGAAGGATTTAGGAAAGCGGAAGGAAAGAGAATGGAGCAGTTGACGGAAGCGGACTCCCGTTGGTAGTAGGGAGGAGGGGCGGCCTGCATACCATACATCAAAGGAGGCGTCGAAAAAAATGTCATGGGCTGGATTAGCAGGCATGGAAGACAGATGGCTAGCATAACGACTCAGAAGGACTGCTCGCCGATTGGACAGCGGAGGTTCAGCAGTCTCAGCATAAAGGCTTTCCACAGGGCTGGTGTAAAAAGCTCCAGACACTAAACGTAATCCACGGTGGTGGATACAGTCGAGACGACGAAGAATAGACGGCCGAGCAGACGAGTAAACTATGCTTCCATAGTCCAATTTCGAGCGCACTAAGGTGCGATAGAGGCGGAGAAGGACCACTCAGTCCGCTCCCCAGGAGGTACCATTCAGGACACGGAGGGTGTTGAGCGATCGCAGACAGTGAGCCGAAAGATAGGAAACGTGGGAGGACCAGCACAGTTTTCTGTCAAAGATAAGACCCAAGAATTTAGCGACGTCCGAAAACGGAAGGTTGACAGGTCCTAGATGTAAGGAGGGTGGAAGAAACTCCTTACGTCGCCAAAAATTAACACAAACGGCCTTACTGGGAGAAAAACGGAAGCCGGTTTCGGTGCTCCAAGAGTTGAGGCGATCGAGACATCCTTGAAGACGTCGTTCAAGAAGGCTTGTCCCTTGAGAGCTGTAGTAGATCGCAAAATCGTCCACAAAGAGGGAGCCCGAGATATCAGGAAGGAGACAATCCATAATTGGATTTATGGCAATAGCAAACAGTACAACACTTAGCACAGAGCCCTGGGGTACCCCGTTTTCTTGGGAGAAAGTACGGGAGAGAGTAGTGTTCACCCGCACTCGAAATGTGCCATAAATTCGCGAAGAAAAAGGGGCAGCCGACCTCGAAAGCCCCACGAGAACAGTGTGCGGAGGATGCCTGTCCTCCAACAGGTATCGTATGCTCTCTCCAGATCAAAAAATATTGCTACTGTTTGGCGTTTCCGGAGAAAATTGTTCATGATATAAGTGGAGAGAGAAACAACATGGTCAACTGCAGAACGATGCTTTCGGAAACCGCATTGGGCAGGTGTTAAAAGACTGCGGGACTCCAGCCACCAAGCTAAACGGCAATTCACCATACGCTACTCGTGAGAGAAATGGGGCGATAGCTAGAAGGGAAATGTTTGTCCTTTCCAGGTTTCGGAACGGGAACGACGATAGCTTCCCGCCATCGTCTGGGAAAAGTACTGTCGGTCCAAATTCGATTATAAATGCGAAGGAGGTAACGCAGACTATGGGTCGATAAATGCAGCAACATTTGGATGTGGATACCATACGGTCCTGGGTCGTAGGAGCGAGAAGAATAAGAGTGCATGTTGGAGTTCCCGCATGGAGAAATCAGTATTATAGCTTTCGCGATTTTGAGAGAAGAAAGCAAGAGGTTGCACTTCCGCTGCACGTTTCTTCGGGAGAAACGCTGGCGGGTAATTTGAAGAACTCGAAATCTCAGCAAAGTGTTTACCCAAGGAGTTAGAAATTGCGACGGGGTCCACTAACGTATCACGCGCGACAGTGAGCCCAGAGACCGGGGAGAAACTAGGCGCGCCTGATAACCGTCGAATCCGACTCCAAACTTCCGAGGAGGGAGTGAAGGTGTTAAATGAGCTAATAAAGAATTTTTTCCAGCTTGCCTTCTTGCTATCGCGGATGACGCGACGGCATCGCGCACGGAACTGCTTATAGCGGATACAGTTGGCCAAAGTAGGATGGTGGCGGAAAACGCGAAGAGCACGTCGCCGCTCACGTATTGCGTCACGGCATGCCTCGTTCCACCAAGGAACTGGGGGGGGGGGGGGGGGGGGGGGCGCCGGGGCAATTCGGAGGTGCGTGGTATTGAACGTTCCGCAGCTGTAAGAATAACGTCGGTAATATGTGTGACCTCATCGTCGACGCTAGGAAAGTGACGGTCATCGAATGTCGCTAGAGACGAAAAAAGTGTCCAATCGGCTTGGGCAAACTTCCAGCGTCGCGGGCGCATATAGGGCAGTTGAGGCTGCAGTCTAAGGACACATGGAAAGTGATCACTCGAGTGTGTATCATCAAGGGCGAACCATTCGAAGCGGCGAGATAGCGGAACAGTACCGACCGAAAGGTCCAAATGAGAGAAATTTGTCGTGGAGGCAGACAAAAAAGGAGAGACCCCAGTGTTGAGGCAAACTAGATCCGCTTGGTGGAAGACGTCTAGCAATAGTGAGCCACGTGGACAAGGATGTGGAGATCCCCAAAGCGGGTAGTGGGCATTGAAGTCCCCAACCAGCAAATAGGGGCGTGGAAGCTGACCAAGAAGATGAAGGAGATCAGCTCGTGCCATTGGTGTGGACGATGGAATGTATACAGTACAAAGAGAAAAGGTATATCCAGAAAGGGAAAGACGGACAGCGAAAGCTTGGTAGGAAGTGTTTAAGTGGATTGGGTGATAATGGAGAGTATCATGGAGAAGAATCATGAGTCCTCCATGGGCTGGAGTGCCTTCAACAGAGGGGAGATCAAATCGAACGGACTGAAAATGGGGTAGAACAAAGCGGTCACGAGGACGCAGCTTTGTTTCCTGAAGACAGAAGATGACCGGCGAGTAGGATCGTAAGAGGATCGACAATTCATCCCGATTGGCTCGAATGCCGCGGATGTTCCAGTGGATAATAGACATAGGGTGAACAGAAAATGGAGGAATGTGACCAAGGTTGCCGTCAACTCAACGACTGCTCAGAGCTTGCGACCAACAGCATGGAATGGCATTCAGCCGAAGGCAGAAGATCCTGATCCATAGGTTGTTCAGGAGCAGCTCCTGCCACCAGCGATCGGCCGGTTGATCGGCCGCCAGCAGTGCGCCTCGGCGACACAGAAGACGGCCGAGGGCGATTTCCGCCAAGTGGTGCTGTAGATGAGACACGCCTTGGCGGAGAAGGAGATGAACTGGGTTTCTTATTAGCCTTCTTGGAAATATGATGTTTAGATGAAGGAGGAACCGATGGTTGTGAAGTTGGGGTACGTAAAAAATCTTCTCGAGTATGCTCTTTTTTCGGAGTCTTGGTGTCTGACTTTTGGGCTCGAGATTTAGCAGAACCCAATGAAGGGTGAGCCATAGAGTGAGCAGGCGAAAGTCGTGAGGTTGAACGGGCGATCTTTGCGCTGGCCGATCTGACGACCGTGGTACTAAAGGTGAGGTCGCAAGTCTGCGTGGCCGCCTCCTTTGTTGGCCGAGGAGAAGCAAGGACAGTGCTGTATTTTCCTGTCTGAGGCACAGTGGGCTGTCGACTGGCGAATAATTTTCGAGCAGCAAAGGTCGCCACCTTTTCCTTCACTCTGATTTCCTGGATGAGCTTTTCGTCTTTAAAAATGGGGCAATCTCGAGAGGAAGCAGCGTGGTCACCCATACAGTTGATGCAGCGAGGGGATGGAGGTGGACAAGCACCCTCATGGGCATCCTTGCCACACGTAACACATTTGGCCGGATTGGAACAGGACTGGCTGGTGTGATTGAACCGCTGACACTGATAGCAACGCGTAGGGTTTGGGACATAAGGGCGAACGTAAATTATCTCATAGCCTGCTTTGATTTTGGATGGGAGTTGAACTTTGTCAAATGTCAAGAAGACAGTGCGGGTTGGAATGATGTTCGTGTCAACACCTTTCATAACTCTATGAACAGCCGTTACGCCCTGGTCAGACAGGTAGTGCTGAATTTCGTCGTCAGACAATCCATTGAGGGAGCGTGTATAAACGACTCCACGCGAGGAATTTAAAGTACGGTGCGGTTCCACCCGGACAGGGAAGGTGTGGAGAAGTGAAGTACGCAGCAATTTTTGTGCCTGGAGGGCACTGACTGTTTCTAACAACAAAGTGCCATTCCGTAATCTGGAACAAGACTTTACAGGACCTGCAATTGCGTAGACACCTTTCTGAATAATGAAAGGGTTGACCGTGGAGAAGTCGTGACCTTCATCAGACCGAGAAACAACAAGGAACTGTGGCAACGATGGAAGAACTGTCTGTGGCTGAGACTCAGTGAACTTACGCTTGTGAGCAGACATAGTGGAAGGTGAGGAAACTATTGCGGAAGAATCCCCCATTATTACCGGCGTCTCCGATGGCGCGCTCCTCCCTTGTGGGGGCCCTCTCTGAGGGCACTCCCGCCTTAAGTGATTGTTCACACCTCAGGTCACACCTCCCGACAAACTGATGGAGGGACCAATCGGCACTTTCGGAAGGTATCAGCTCGGGTAATCATCCCTCCCTGGGCCTGGCCGTTACCAGGGGGTACGTACGTGTCCTACCTGTCTACCTGGGGCGGGGAATTACGTGTTACCCCGTCACCAGCTACGCACGAAAATGCGTGGGTCGGCCTTCAGACACGCACAGGGAGGAAGAAAGAGAAAGGGAAAAACAAAGAAAGGGAAAGGAAAGAAGAGAGGTCTCAAACGCCGCAGCGGAGAAAAGGGTAAAGATAAGAGGTAAGGAAAAGAGAAGGACAAAGGAAGAATGAAGACATACAAGCAGAGAAGACGAAGAATGCGTTAAATTTACGAGCGTCCGTCTCCGGACGTAGGCACAAACCATACTCCCAGAGGGGGAGAAAGGGAAGAAAGAGCCAGAGGTGAGGGGAGGGGGGGGGCGAAGATGGGAGATAGGGAAGGATGCGGAAAAGGAAGGTATGCAGCCCGGAAAGGAAGAAGGGCCACATTAGCTCGGGGTCCCGTGCTCGCTACACACGTATCCACAAGAGAGTTGTGGACCCCCTGGGGGGTATTCTTCCTGTGTCAAAAATTACACAGTAGGGTTCGACATATCAGCTTGGACCATTCCCTTGTACGAAACCAGTTCTCCTTGGATGGTTTAGGTAATAAGGTTTGGGGTTAACTTCCCATCGACGACACCATTACAGACGGAGCAAAAAAAATACCATTAGTGGAGGAAAAAATCAAATGGCTCTGTGCACTATGGGATTCAACAGCTGAGGTCATCAGTCCCCTAGAACTTAGAACTACTTAAACCTACCTAACCTAAGGACATCACACACATCCATGCCCGAGGCGGTCACGCGGTTCCAGACTGAAGTGCCTAGAACCGCTCGGCCACACCGGCCAGCCCATTAGTGAAGGATGCGAAGGAAATCTATCTTATCCTTTAAAACGAACCTTATTAGCATCTTCATTTTTTGAGATTATTAATTATAGATACGTTAAATATTACGCCGCTTTCAAGCTTTGATTCCGCAGTAATGCCGTAATACACAATTCTTCGAGCACTGTACCACCTCTACAGAGTAACACATTCTTACACACACTGTGTAACGAAAACTGTGCTGAATTAGTTTTTCCGGCCAGTCAGTTTCGCCTCCATTTTCTTCACTGGGAAGATACTCTACTCGCACTCGAGAGAGGCGAAGTTCAAATCTCCGCCAGGTCATCCAAAATAAGGTTTTCAGTGATTTCTGTAAATCGTTAAAGGCAACCAGCCGGACTTTCGGCTTGCAGCCGATACGACAGTCGTCAACGCAGGGATTGTAGAAGTTATACATCAGCTGACTGATTATTAATCCTAAAGAGCAGGTTGTATTGTAAGAATTTTCACGGGACTTCACTCCCAGTGAGGAACGCAAATATACTGATGAGCCAAAACGTTATGACCACGAAACTGAATGCCGTCTGGTGGCGTTATGAGCACGTGTCGCAATAAGGGAAGTAAGCTACTGTCTGTAAAAAGTGAAACACTCAGAAGAAATGGTCTGCTACATGCCATTATATGAGGACGTGTAGAACAGCAGAACCATAATAAGTGATTTAAATGACTGAGACGTGGCGCGCACGTGGGTGCTACAGTGCTCTCTTTTGTGTACACGGAGAGGTCAGTGTTACGCAATGTTCAGTCGGTGCGAAGGCGTCATACGATGTGGAAACGTGTAACCAAGTGTCAATATGCCTCGCCAATATCGCAAAGCGGAATATCGGCATGCGAGTGCGTTCGAACAGGGCAGAATGATTGGTGTCCGGGAGGCGGCGGCTCTGTCGTTCTGTGATAGTACAGCTAGTACACGGCACGCTGCTTCAACAGAGGCGTATGTGGAATCAGTGGAGAGAAACGGGCCGTACACAGCGCCAACAGGGTACTGGACGACACAATATGACAACGCGAGGTGACTGTCAACGCGTCCGCTTGGTTGTAACGACCCTAACAGCTTCGCCCACAGTGTTGGCCCGACGTTTGAGCACTGCAACGGTAATGGACATGTCTGCGCCGACGGTTTGACGCCGCCTTCTGCGGGCTGGGCTGGTAGCACGCATGCCATAGTGTTCGGCTTCCATTGACCAGAACCAACCAACGCAGGCAAACTGCAATAAGCACGTGTATGCCGACACTGGCGTGCTCAGTGCCAAATTGTAGTGTTTTCAGAGGAGTCCCGCTTCCTCTTGTCCGACACTGATGGCCAAATACGCGTTGGACGCCGCTGTGGTGAACGTAATCGGCAGACTGTACCGTTACGCCGTATAGGGGAAAAACGCAAAGTATGATGGGCTGAATGCCACTGCCTACAACACGTGATCTCACCTCCTACATCTTGAGGGCAATCCGAACAGCTACATCAGGGACGTTTTACAACCCGAGGCACTATCCCTCCTATAGGCCATTCCACGTGCCGTATTTCATCACGACAACGCAAAGGTGTATGTGGTGAGGGATGTGCAAACCGCCTCCGAAGAACAATGGGTGCCACTGCTTGCCTAGCCTGCTTGTTCGCATGATGTGTCGCCCATCGGACATGTCTAGGGTATGGTCGGTGGGCAACTTGTTCGTCCACGTCCTCCTGCAGCCACAGTTCATACAAATCGCGTGGCAGAGTATTCTCCAGCAGAAAATTCACGCACTCTTTTATTCCATGCCACGACGTCCAGCGGTGATGATTGCAGCACGTTGTGGCGCTACTCTGTACTGAATTTCCACAGCCACAGTGCATGTACATGTCCGTAATGCTAATGATTTGTGCAGTGTCATGTCCTTAATCGATGGAATAGATTTCATTATGATCGCATCTCTCAGTCTTCGTATTTCGCTTTTTCCAAACAGTAGTGCATGTAAGAGGAGCAGAGACGAATGGGGAAATAATTCTAGCAACGATACGGGCTGCAAATGGGAAAATTCACTTACGAGATAGACTTTGAGAAAGGACAGAATATTATGGTTTGGCGCCTAGGAACGAACACCTCGGAAACGGCAAAGGTGGTCGGCCTTTCGAGTGCTACTGTCGTGATCATTTACGAAAAATCGTTGAAGGGCGGGGAAACCAAGAGTAGGCGATAATGTGTTGGACGTCCATGCCTCATTACAGAACATGGAGATCAGATGCTTCCAGCTCTGTAAACTAGGTGTGATGACCTCAACCCACAGGAAAAATAATTATCAAAATCTGAACTGTGAAGTCATCCAAAATTCTAGTTGGAAAACCACACTCTTTGTTATACTTCTCAATTGGTCACGATCCCACTTTGTTTATGAACTGAAAACTCTAATATTCACGAGAAACTGCTCTGAAATTAACCTCAACCGACAAAAGGAATTAGAAAAAGTGACAAAATTTCGTGAATCACACACAATACTGTTAACAATCGCATGAACACTGGGGGGTTTCACCATACATCTACCCACTTTTGAGTATAACCAGGGTCTCTTAATACTACGACTCGTAGCAATACAATATCAAAAAACTTATTACTGGGTAAAGAGTCACTACGTGATTTGACAGCTGACATTTATAATTCCCGCTCACGTCAGGAAAAGCACCAATACGGGAATAGCAGCTTTTACATTATTGGTCAGAACGCAAGCAATTATGGCAGTCGCCGTAATTTTCGCGCGAAGCCATATTTCGCGACAAAATACTCTTATTAGTTACTGTCATATATCTAGTCTCATAACAATACATAAAACTACATAAAATAACTACAACCATTTTGACATGCAAGGAGAATTAATCCTAATGAGAGGAAGAAGTTTATATTTACTGGTGTTTCAACAATGATTACCAGGCACCTTTTAATTCACTGATTGTAATTTTATTTTCGTTAGCAGAAAGCAAACAAATTAAACAAAGAATTTAATTAAACAGAGTCTGTAATTCTTATACTTTTAATAGAGAACGAAAGTTTCTAGGTCAGGGGATAGCGTTCAGCGAAGTCCTTTAACTTTTTGTTGCATACGAAGCGTTGCGTTAGGCAGCACGATGTCTGCGGGTTACGATGATGAGAGCAGGATACAGACAGTTCCGCTGGTTAATCTTCTCCGGCGAAACGCAAATAAAGTTTCAGCACAGCTTTATCATTAACCCCGTGGTGATTAACAAACCACAAGACGCCAGTATACGAACGTTGTCGACGTGTCCTCTCTTTCAAAGTACATGACGTAGACATCGCTCGTTTTTACACTTTATGCACTGTCCGTGACGCTATCGTCCATAATTACACGGTTCGTCACATTCATATAGTCTTAGCCACAAATACACAGTTCATAGAATTGTTCATGTATGTGAAGCACACCGTAAACATTGTCCACTCTGTTCTCGCATTTCCAACTTCGACAACGTCACTGAAAGCCATTTATATTTCACAGTTAATTAGTCTTCACTTTCATGGCTTGATAGAATGTGATATACAACAGTTCCACCACCCAAAGTCAATACCAGCAAAGTTCATTCGAATAAAGGCACAGTTCATGTCGGCCACAACAAAGTAATGTTAGCGGCACTTTCACAGTCCGGTTTATTTGCTCTTTAAGTTCGCTGGCGATGGCATTACATAGCGCAGTGGTAAAGAGAATTAACAATCTGATAGTTCGGTATCACTGTTCATACAATTACGTATGCTTTTCATGGAACTATTTTTCCCGCGCACACTTCACAGACATGCCATCCACCAACCCCTCTACTACGCAAAAACCTTTCAACTCTCGATATCACTATCGCTGTCCCCTGTCTATAGATGTTGTATCGTTATCGTTCATTACATAAACCTTTATAAATGTTATTGACTGCATTTTTCACAATTAATAACATTCCAAAAAAGAACTTTAGAAACTTTACCACAGGTACAAAGCAAGAAACATATTTATCCATTGGCAAACGAAATAATCACAATTACATATTTACATTTAAAAACCACAGTAGAATGTTACATAATCACAATTAGAAATTCCCATATGAACAAAAGAAAAAGAATAGAAATCTAAAGAAAATCACGAAAAAAAAATTTATAGGCGTAATTAGCAATGCCTTCACATAGGACAGGTGGAGTTCTATGGCAGGTATGACGACAGAGTACAATGGTGGTGCAGGAACAAGTGTTTCGCAGCACACCATTAGCCGCACATTGTTGAGCATGAGGCTCTTTAGCAGACAACACTTCCGTGTTCCCATGCTGAGCCAACGACATCGTCTGTTGCGAGTGTAGTGATCATGCAGTCATCGAGATTGAACCGTGGATCAATGGAAACCTGTAGCCTTGACGAGTCTTTTTCTTATTCCATCATGTCGATGATCTTGTCCGGAACAAGCACCCGCCAGGAACGCATGCCGGTGAAGGCAATATTATACAACTGGGGGTAGGGGGGAGTGGTTGGGGGGGGGGGGGGGGGGCGACATTCGCTTAGTCTTCCACATCTGTTGCAGTAATCGAAGGCGACAGCTGCGGCTTACGTGAACATTAATGCCGAGGATCTGTATCTCTGCATGCTTCATGTCATAGCAACGGCGATGACATTTTCCGAAAGGATCGTGCTACCACCACCGGCCCCGTTATCTACGGGAATTGCATGACCTATGGGTAGACACTGGTGCCACATACATGTACCTCCGGAAACCTACCAAGGATTTATCGAACCCAAGCCATGGTGTATTGCGTCTCAAAGGGGAACCAACACGCTATTAAGCAGGTGGCCGTACTGTTGTGGCTCATCGGTGTACTTTCTTGCACAATAACCACTAACGCAAAAGAGACGTCTGTATCAGCACAAACCCATACAGATAAATAGATCAACCAACGAGGCAAAATATGTAGACGCAGTGTGACAATTCACTTCCATGAGCAGTCACTGGAATATGTCGAGAATTATTACGAATAGTTACAAATCTTATTTCAACCGTACTCCGTATTCCGGTTCTCACTTCGAATGGCAAACTTCACAAAGTTGTCAATTGCAAGGTAACGACTTTTTCGTATGAACCTACTGAGTGGGTAAACAGCTACGGTGCAAAAATGGGCGATCACGTGAGACATCTTTGTGTGAGCGTACACCAAATCACCGTAACCGAGGTTTAAGAAACTACAAGCGATTACAATTAGTTTTTCCGTGCTAAGTGTTTCTTATATTGTTTTGCGCCAGATGTATGGATAGTGATTGCAAAATTTTATTAGCGAGTTCCAAGAAACCGTATTTCAAATTCTGCTGCACACTGCACTTAACACATTATAAAGTTTTCTGGGAACCTATCACTGGCCTACGAAAACTGAGACTAGATTCAGGGAGATCCCATTTCCTCTTTTACTTTGGCAGGTCGGTTAGATGTTTGTGACAGGAGACAACGTTTATACCGTATCTCGTCAAAAACGCATATTTCCAATTTTGTAGATTTTTAAAAAATATAGCCGATGTACGAAAGTTAGTCAAATGAAAACCTTAAATATTTTTTTAAATATTATTTTTGTGCAGAAGTGGTACAAAGCTGTATCACTTTTCAACATACTCTCCCCCACGCTCAATGCAAGTCCTCCAGCGCTTACAAAGTGCATCAATTCCTTTAGAAAAGATTTTTTGGTAGTCCGCGCAACCACTCATGCCCCGCGTGGCGTACCTCTTCATCAGAACGCAACTTCTTTCCCATTGCGTCTCTGAGTGGTCCAAACATATGGGAATCTCTTGGGGCAAGGTCTGGTGAGTATGGTGGATGAGGAAGACACTCAAAATTCAAGTCTGTGATTGTTGTAACTGTTGAACGAACAGTGTGGGGCCTTGCATTGTCATGTTGCAAAAGGACACCTGCTGACAGCAACCGACGTCGCTTTGATTTGATTGCAGGCCGCAGATGATTTCTTACGACATCTGTGTATGATGCACTGGTGATAGTGCTCCCCCTAGGCATGTAATGCTCCAAAATGACGTCTTTTTCGTCTCAAATGATAGTCATCATAACCTTCCTTGCTGGTGGTTCTGTTCGAAACTTCTTTGGTTTTGGTAATGAATGGCGCCATTCCTTGCTCGCTCTCTTCGTTTCCGGTTGGTGAAAGTGAACCCAGGTTTCGTCCCCAGTAACGATTCTTGCAAGGAAGTCATCACCTTCTCGTTCAAAGCGCCGAAGAAGTTCTTCACAAGCATCAACACGTCGTTCTCTCATTTCAGGAGTCAGCTGCCGTGGCAGCCATCTTGCAGACACTTTGTGAAACTGGAGCACATCATGCACAATGTGGTGTGCTGACCCACGACTAATCTGGAAACATGCTGCAATGTCATTCAACATCTTCCACTGAAGTCACAACATTTGCGAACTTCCTACTCCATTCGTAGACTTGCTGCTGTGACAAACATGCATCTCCGTACTGAACCTTCATTCGTCGATGAAATTCAATGGGTTTCACACCCTCACTACGCAAAAACCGAATAAGAGAACGCTGTCCTTCCCTCGTGGAAGTCGCAAGTGGGGAGGCCATCTTTATACTGATACTGCGACGGTATGTGTGCATCGGCACTATGCTACCACCTACAGGCCATTCTACACGCTGTTTGTAGCGCTTACAGGATAACGGCGCGAAATGTCGATTTGTTATTACAAATTTAAGGTTTTCATTTGACTCACCGTTTTAGATTAACAAATGTGGCTGCTTACTACTTCACCTAAACAGAAATGATCAAGATAAAAACTATCTCCCGAAACGTTATCTTTTCGTTAAGCTATCAGAATACTGACGCACACGCGTGTATGTTTAAAAGGTAGCAATGCTCGTTTGTATACAACCAACTCCTTCCAACATTAAAAACTATACGACACCGAACATTCATGTGATTATTACACAAAGAAAATCATGACGCTGAATAACGGCCACTGGATCAAAAATGACATACTTAAAAATTCTATGGTTGCTTTCCGTTCCGGCAGTCCAAGACAAACAATCACTGCTTTAACAGGTAAGGCCCTGATATAAGTGATTTTTTCCAACAGTCGCCGTCTGATAGGCTAAAAAGCATTGCTTTTCAATACTGACGCATCTGCAGTGTACGGAGTGAGGACCAATCTGCGACTGTTTGGTGATGGCGCTGTTATAAGAGACTGTAGGAGGATACAGGATGATAGATAATTCCTAGTTGGTGTGATGAACGGCAGCTTGCTTGAAATGTTGAAGACTGTACGTTAATGCAGATGAGTGGGTAAAATAATCCTATCTTTTGAATATAGTATTAGTGATGTGCTGCTTAACACAGTCACGTCGATTAAATATGTAGGCGTAACACTGCAAAGCGATATGAAACGGAGCGAGCACGTAGGGACGGCAGTATGGAAGGTGAACGGTCGACTCGGGTTTATTAGGTTAGGAAGTTTTAGGAATGTGTAGGTCACCTATGAAGGAGATCGGGTACAGAACTATAGTGCGACCCATTCTTGTGTACTGTTCAAACGTTTGGGATCCCCATCATGTCGGATTAAAGGAACAACGTCGACGCAATTCATAGGTTTAATGTTATATTTGTTACCTGTAAGTTCTAACAACACGCAATTAATACGGGAATGTTTCATGACTCAAATGGGTATCCCTGGAGGTTAAACGACGTTCTTTTCGCTAAACACTATTGACAAAGGGAACAGGCATTTGTAACTGACTACAGCACTATTCTACTGCCGCCAAAGTACATTTCGTGTATGGGCCGCGCAGATAACGAAATTAGAGCTCGTTTTTAGGTATGCAGATAGCCTTTTTTTCCTCGTGCCATTTGCAAGTGGAACAGGAAAGGAAATGGCTAGCTGTGGTACACGATACCCTCCGCCATACACCATACGGTGGCTTGTGGAGTATATATTTAGATGTACATTCTCTAGCAACTAGCAAATCAGTCTTTTGCTTTCTCCTGGAACTAAACACACCGGCCGCTGTGGCCGAGCGGTTCTAGGCACTTCAGTCCCGAACCGCAATGCTGCTACGGTCGCAGGTTCGAATCCTGCCTCGGGCATGGATGTGTGTGATGTCCTTAGGTTAGTTAGGTTTAAGTAGTTCTAAGTCTAGGGGACTGATTACCCCAGATGTTAAGTCCCATAGTGCTTAGAGCCATTTTTGGAACTAAACAGGATTTCTATTTGTTGCTTGTATACGTAGCTGACGTTCACAAAGATTCATTTACGCCAACCTCTGTGTTAAATGATATCGGTGTAGTCCCGTAAGAAAAAGAGAACACGAACTCTTGGTGCGCGAAGGCTGCATAAACGATTATTCTGTCAGAAGCACGCTAGACTCGATAACACTGGTGACGTCGAAACAAGCGTTGTGCAACTTTACAATTAACACTCAGCGTCCAGGCGCAGCGGCTGTCCCGGATACAACAGGAATGAGACACAATGCCTCATATCCAGGACACTGCGGTTGCGGAATGTGTGTCGGATGCAAGCAAATCAAGCTCAGCTGGTGTTTCGCAGGACAAGGGGCGAGAGAGGAAAACGCGGAGGGGACGGGTGTACATCGATGTACATAAATACACTCCGCTAAACACTATTCAGTTTAAGGCGGAAGTTTCATGTAACTGTGTAAAAAGATATGAGAATTATTTGTAGGAACCTGGATTTCCATTTTGTAAACAGACCAACAGTAATGATACCAAGAAAGAACTGAAGTATGATTTATTATGAAACACTACAAATAATACCGACCGAAGTGCTAAGTTTGAAAAGTAACTAATCCTTTATGAAGAGTGGCTTGGAGGGGAAAAAAAGTAAAGACGAAGAAATCTCTCTGCGACAATGGGCAGCTTAAAACCAGTCGTCCTATTAATTTCAACTCGTGTTCGCTAACTCAGTAAAATAAATGACTATCCTATTTCTCCATCCGATAACAGAAAAACTAAGTGCAAAAATAAAAAAGGAGAGTAACACCTTCCCAACCAGCGTGCATGAAATGAACAGTGACTTACTGAATAGGTAGTAGATGCAGTTGTAAATACAGTTTACCTTTGTTCGGCGCAAACGTTTCTCAAGAAAGAAAACGACAAACAATTAAGTACATGCTTCAGACTCTG
The DNA here is from genome assembly GCF_023898315.1 of Schistocerca nitens. Lineage (NCBI taxonomy): Eukaryota > Metazoa > Arthropoda > Insecta > Orthoptera > Acrididae > Schistocerca > Schistocerca nitens. The sequence goes on from NC_064616.1 coordinate 491,582,338, forward strand.
GCTGAGTCTCTCTTGCCACAAGAAGTATGTCTCTACACCTACTATGTGCAGTCAACCAGGAAACCTGAGAACAAACTTTCCTACAGTTTATTATTCTGGGAAATAATTAGCCGACATTTTCATTACGTCGTCACCCTTGTTTCACCTAGAGCGATTATAGAAATTACGAAAGTGTCCACATTACTGAGGAGAAATACTGGAAATTTAACTTGGGAACCCTTAGACAATGTGTTCAAAAATGACCGCCGGTATACTACTCCAGTACACAAAAAAATGTCCACTGTATGTACGTATTTTTATTACATTAGCGCCTGTAGAAACCTGAGAGAGAATTTTTAACAGCACATCCTAGAATGATGAAAAATCGTATAAATATGTACTGTACACTTCCACGTATTAACTACAAACTAGATATCTACATAACACTGAGTGGAAAAGCTGGAATGTTCTCTTCGTGTTACAAGGCCCTTCACCAGTTTTATCACTGCTACATCCTTATCAACAGTGATGCCATTGAGAAAACGCCTGCAGTATGTTTCGAACAAAGCGAACATTGAAACGTCAAAGGCTGTCCTTTATCTTAGTACAAACAACGTCCTGAGGTCGCTGATGAAATAGACACTTAGGTTTGCCTAAGCTGCACTTCCATCACACAATTCTAAAGAGAACCAAAATCCATAAACTCACTAAACACTGTAAGTGCATTGAGGTGTGTGCATCTTCTCTATCTCCTACTCGTTCCTCAAAGAATAACAACAAACGAGAACTGCTTTAAGCATATGTCGTCCGAAGCGCCCGGAGTAGAGTCTACATAACCGGCTGACATTTCGAAACAGGAGTGCTGGCCATCGCACACAAATTCAAAGATCAAAATACATTATAACACCGATGCTCTCTCATCTAAGCGACAACAATAAGAATCAGGAAATCCATAAAGCTTGCACAAGAAGCACAATTGTAAGCGGCAGGCAATTAGTAACTTACATTAAGACTGAACTTAAGTCTTAAGAATGTGAGGTATACACTGTTCATGTTAGGCAGGGAGCAGCAGCGAGCACATTATTTAACAATGCAGTTTACATAGTTGGTGAGATTTGACGGTAATAAGCCTCACTGTAAGGTCTAATCAATTCTGTACAAGTTAGCACCAGCCTAATGTCACAAAATGACACTGAAAGTAATATGAATAGCTGCCTTTGGCACGACATCTTTATCAGATACATACTCTTCACTAGGTTCCTCAATCCAAATGTGAGTTTCTATTACCTGTAAAGACGAACAGCAGTATGGTTAAAATGCGACAACAGCCCTTTCTGAGAAAAACGACAAACCGGACGAATTCAGAATTTTCCTTATCTGCGACACTTTCTTCAGTACTATAACTGAAATCTAATGACCAATTTGCTGAATAACGGGATAATCTTATTGTCTGATCCACATTTTTTAAGTATGTAAGGCTATGTCTGTCACAGCCACAAAAAAATCCTCTGTTTTCAGCTGGAATATATGTTTATAATCTGCATATTAACCATACATAATATGTTATAGCTATTTCACACATACATACCACCTGTCTGTCTGTTTCAAGAAGTAACACGTCCACTCTCACTGTATCAGTCTTCCATATGCATTTGAGTTGAAAAGTTTCATATTACTCCGTTATTACAGAGACAGAGGGCCTAGCATCTGTTTGCATATTCAATGTTTTCAGGTTACAAATTTTGTCAACATTATCATAAGGAATACGAAAATTCAGTTTAGACAGACTATTAAAGCATTGGGAAGTATCACCATACCGTACATATAACTTTAATATTTGTTAAACATACACACAAACTAATTGCCTTTTTTTTTTTTTTTCTTTTTTTTTTTTTTTTTTTTTGACTGCTGGAAGACAACAGATCACTACACCTCTAGCAAATCTAAGAAATACAATGGACAAGAAAGTAACGAAATTTTGTGCTATTTGTCTTATCTACATCGATTCCGTGAAAGATCACACACTTCACCAGCATTTCCGTAATTTCAAAACTTAATCATATTTCTTCCCCATTCATGTGAAGCTATTCTCTTACTGAACCAGGTTCCAAGACAGTATATCAACCAGACATCACAGTAAGAAAAATTTTTGATCCAAATGATGCCTCGTGTCACATATTTGCGCCATATCCGCAACAGTAAATCGCGTGAGAAAAATGTGAAATGAATGAGAGCGAAACTGGGTCGTATAACATGTCTCGCAGACTTACGCAATGACGAGCATACAACATATTAAAAACTAATATGTCAACGCAACGGAGAAAATGGTTGTTGGACGCTTCTTTATAGGAAGAAGATCGTAAACCTGCAGTGGAGATGGATAGATAACCTGCAAAAAGTATATATAAACTGCTTTATAAAACTCAAAGTTTTAGCATAGTTTAATGCTTACGGAAACTGATGATGCGGATACAACTGAAATATGAAGAATTAAATACTTTTATATTACGACCAGTTACAGTCTTCTGGCCACATCACATATAAAACACTGAGGGCAGATTACCCGGAGATATAAAACCCATGGCGTCAACTAGCATGAAATCCATTATAAATTACTGTTGTCAAGTACATTTTATTACTGACAATGTTATATATTTTACTGTATTTCTTTGTTTTTACTACTATCGCCATGTAACCTGTATTAAACGACGTTTGATATCCGACGTTGGTCAGAAGCCAAACTGGTCGTAATAAAGAAGAATTCATTATGAGCTCTTGGCGGTGAACTAAGACGTTTTTGAACATTTTGTGTAACTTGCTAACGGCTGCGAATCTTTTACATTATTTACGGGAATGAGATTAACATCCAACCGGCAAATTATTAAGATCCCTGTACGGCTCTCTTTCAGTTACGAACAAAACACACACACACACACACACACACACACACACACACACACACACACAAGCGCGCGCGCGCGCCTTTGAGTCACACGCCCGGGAAACCTATACATCAGAGGAACAAGCTATGTATCATAGGACAGTGACCAATGCGGAAGCAAGTCGTGATGATTTCACAGCGCATCAGCGCAGAGAGCAGAGCAGCGAAAGTGAGATAGTGAGGTGGACTGTCTGCGACTAGTATTCTCAACACCTATTTGTTCTTATGTCCACAAATGACCATCACAAGCTGCGCCTCTTCTACCTACTTCACGTGTACTGACAGTGAACTTATATTCCACATCAACCAAGTCATGAGTCTCTTCCTGTTACAAATTCCACGGCTAGCGACAAGGAAACCACTACTCAGTATTTGTTTTAATTGTTATCTGAGTAATCAAATCAAGTCTTAAAGGCTTATGATATCCCTGGAACTGCAACCTGCGGAGTATGAACAACGCTGTGTTTGACAATATCTACAGGAAAGACAAGATGAATCACTACAAAGCCCTTGTGTTTTCCACAGCGCGAATCACGTTTACTTTTTTAGCTCTTCAACTTATAATGGACGTGTCTAATGTTAACGGTGGTCCATGTTAGTATATATACCGCAAGCCACAGAATAGTGGGTCGTGTGACTGTTAGCAGCCGTCAGAAATGTCAAGGATTTTAGGCCATGTATTATTAATTTACATTTTACGTTCGTTTCCCGAGTGTACAAAAGAAAGTCTAGTAGAGCGCGCGATTAACGAACTGAAGAAAAGTAAGTGTGTAGTGTTACTTCTTGCTGGAGGTAATTTTGTTAGATAAAAAACACATGTCGCAGCTAACTAAAAGAAAAGTCTGCAGTAGTACGCCTACATCAGCGTGACGCCAGTTCAATTTCTTACGGAAGTCAAAATGTGAATTCTGTTAAGAGGCGGTGGCTCTGAAACGCGATAACATTTGCTGCCCTACACATGGTGTGTCTGACATGTTGCAATAAACTTCGGCGGGGTGTAGACGGTGTCTTTAAGAACAAATCGACGGCTGGAACCCGAGTCTGGGAACGTAACCAACGACGCTACAGAGCCTCGAAGTTATAGACGCCGGCGCCTGCCATACCTTCGAGAACATACGTGACTTGTACGCTGACGGACCGTAAGCGGAGCGTTTAGCAATGTTTGTCATTCAGCGGTCGCGACTGATTGCCAAGATCACCGTTGGAGAAGATGGAGCTAGCAACTGCGTAGACAGGTATTGTCACCTATGAATGCGATGCTATGTTGCATTGATGGATGACTGTTTCGGACACGGGTTCCATGTGAAGTTTATTTTTTCCCTACATACCGAAAAACATTGGAGATCTTAGAGGGTTCCGGGAGGAAAATAAACTGCGGATGGAAACCCTTGTATGAAAGTTTCATCGGCCGAAGTAACAGAGCATCGCCTTCATACACGACAAGGCAATTCTACGCAGCAGCTAGCTCCATCTTCTCCACTGGCAATCGTGGCAATCCGTGGCGATCACTGAATAACAAACAACATAGCAAGACGTTCCACCTACGATCCATGAGTGTACAAAACCACGTTTGTTGTGGAAGCGAGTGATCTAATGGCAGGAACATGGGTTCCTATTCTGCTTTGTTCTTCAAGACAGCATCTAGAACCCCTCCCTTTCGTTGCAACATTTCTCCGATACCCTGTATAATGTATTAGCGAACATGACAATGCTTAGCAATTGCTAAATGAGAATTGCATACGCGTCCTAATCTACTCCTCCCTCTCTGTCGTCCTCGGCCTCTCCTCTCTCCACATCCTTCTCCTTTTCTCTCTCCATCTCCTCGCCGTCCCCCCCTTCTTTGTCCACCTCCTCTTCCCCCCCCCCCTCTCTGTGACCATGAGCCTTGTTTATTGTTAGTGCAAAGGATACATTGATTGGGAATTGCAATCGCTTAAAATAAACTGGCAAATCAGTGACAGTATTCGCATACTTTTAATCTGCAAACTGGTAGGATTACAAAGTTTCGGATGATTCAGATTCCATAAAAATATTCTAATCATCACGCCGATAAGCCATAAATACAATGTTCCTTTCTCTGTTAAAACCGACTGCGAGGAAGGAAACAAAACAGCACATTGTAGCACGCACAATCTTTGATAAAATTATGTATAAGGCATAACTATAAATACACTGAAGAGCCAAAGAAACGGGTACACCTGGCTAATATCATGTAGGGCCCCCACGAGCAAGCAGAAGTGCCGCAACACGACGTGGCATGGACTGGACTAATGTCTGAAGTAATGCTGGAGGGAACTGACACCATGAATCCTGCAAGGCTCTCCATAAATCCGGAAGAGTATGAGGGGTGGAGATCTCTTCTGAACAGCACGATGCAACGCATCCCAGGTAAGTTCAATAATGTTCATATCTGCGGAGACTGTGGCCAGCGGAAGTGTTTAAACTCAGAAGAGTGTTCCCGGAGACACTCTGTAGCATTTCTGGACTGGTGGAGGCGGCACTGTCCTGCTGGAATTGCTGAAGTCCATGTGTCACCTTTCAGAGTCGTATCTGGACGTATCAGGGGCCCTATATTACTCCAACTGCACACGCCCCACACAATTACAGTGCCTCCACCAGCTTGGACAGTACCCTGCTGACGTGCAGGGTCCATGGATTCATGAGGTTTGTCTCCACACCCGTACGCGTCCACCCGTTCGATACAATGTGAAACGAGACTCGTCCTACCAGGCAACATGTTTCCAGTCATCAACAGTCCAATCTTGTTGCTGAGCCCTAGCGCGCAAAGCTTTGTGTCGTGCACTCATCATCAAGGTTACACGAGTGGGTCTTCGGCTCCGGAAGCCCATATCGATGATGTTTCGTTGAATGGTTCGCACGCTACCACTTGTTGATGGACCAGCATTGAAATCTGCAGCTATTTGCTGAAGGGTTGCACTTCTGTCACGTTGAAAGATTCTCTTCAGTCGTCGTTGGTCCCGTTCTTGCAGGACCTTTTTCCGGCCGCAGCGATGTCGGAGATTTGATGTTTTAGCGGATTCCTGATATTCACGGTACACTTGTGAATGGTCGTACGGGAAAATTCCCACTTCATCACTACCTCGGAGATGCTGTGTCCATTACTCGTGCGCCGACTATAACACAACGTTCAAACTCACTTAAATCTTGATAACCTGCCACTGAAGCGGCAGTAACCGTTTTAACAAGTGCGCCAGACACTTGTCTTATATCGGCGCTGCCGACCGCATTGCCGTATTCTCCGTTACGTGACCTTCCAGGGGGCGGGGGTTCAAATTTAGACGCCTTAGAAAGTTATTTTAACGCCTTTTTTCGTCAGGGGTACCAGCACGGCGCACCAGTGCGCACCGTCACAAATCAAGCACTATGGGAGAAACAGTTCGTCTAATGGCTAAAAGGCCCTGGTACTGTAGTCAGAACTGATTGCGAGCAAGAAAACGGAACCGCACATTTTCACAGCAAAGCACAGCACAGCATTTTCTTTCTCGCAGTCGGTTTTAGCAGAAAACCAGTACATTGTCGCTAAAAAATTATTGCCTATGTCTATACGAAAGTTACAGTATCTTGTAAGAACTTAAAAGTAAATCGGTCAAGAACTTTTACTGATTTTTTGTAATAACATTGAACAACGACTTGTTTTTATCCAGTACGATACTGATTTCCACAGAAAATTGTTTCTTCTTTTGCGTCTGATGTCCAACAATAAGCGTGATAGCTTGGGAGAGAGCATTAGATTGGTCCTAACGAACCTTCACAAAATAACTAAGGTAGCTTTGTTGTGTGAGCCATGCCACTTGTACCGTTATTTAGGGAATTTATGGAAACCGTCGAACGGTAGGACCGGATGGACATTCCAGTAAACTCAGACAAAATATTCAAAAATTTACTGCCGTGTTACTTGAGAGGGCGTTATTTCACGTAAAATTCATACTTAAATATATGAGCGCTCGTAAGCGTGCAGCTATTTTTTTTGTCGTGACCCGGTCAGGCACTTATCACGCCACGTGCAGAGGTTCCGCCACTGAACTTCACTGACCAGCAACTCAGGCTGTTTACGATCCTCTAAAGTAAGGATTCGCTCGTGGTCGTATCATGTCAAAACAGTAGTACATCAACTACGCCTTACACAGCAACAACAATTAATGTCGGTTCTTGTTTGTCCATGAGGAGACTAAGATAGAAAGGAAATACAGTACACATAGAAAAGACATTAATACTCGCAGTGGGCGCTTTAACAATGCGCTGGATTCCGGACGTGAACGCTAACAAGGAAGCAGCCGTGTGCCACATTCCGAACAACTCGTCGTGGTCAACGGCTGTGCCATAGAAGCCTGAGCAAGTAGCAATTGTTTGCGTACGTGGAGCGACGGCTATCAGACACTGTCCACCAGCAACGGAAATTTTTCACCACTTTCGGAGAAGGGCCTGGTCCCGAAACAAGTCACGTAAATACTTCCTAAAACGCAAGCTACCATCAGTGAGGACGCTTGCTTGCAATGCAAGAGAGAATTAGATGATTTCAACAGATATGTTAGCTTAAATGAGAAAATCTGAAATTCAAAATGTCGTTCCTAATGACCTTGTTTTAATGCTACGTGCTGGAATAACTGTCATCCCATTTAAACGTCTCTACGGAGTGCCAGTGATAAGTAAACGAGGCTTGGTTTATGTCTTGTAAGACATGTTTCCATCCCCGTTCTCAATTTAAATTAATATTTTAATAGCCACTTTATTATTCATAGGAAGAGAGAAACTGTTACTAACGGCGAAGAGTCTATATATAAAGCTCTTGTGCGACGAATAAAGGAAATAACAGAGTTGTTTAATATTTTGGCAACGCAAGAGCTCTGCCAACTCAAATCGTTACTATCGATACGGAACTCGATCCCGCGATCTCCGGCTTGGGCTTCACCGACTCCATCCCGTGAACTCGAAGACAGGAAAAAGGAATTCTAATATCAGAACTCACTAACTTCAAGCCCCATGACGCTTCGTGTAATTAAATGAAATGTCAAGCTGTTAACAAGAATTTCACAAACTTGCCTCGATTAAAGTACCTAGCGTTGTTTGAGTAACTTACAATTCTTCTGAAACTTCCTGGCAGATTAAAACTGTGTGCCCGACCGAGACTCGAACTCGGGACCCGCGAAAGGCAAAGGTCCCGAGTTCGAGTCTCGGTCGGGCACACAGTTCTAATCTGCCAGGAAGTTTCGTATCAGCGCACACTCCGCTGAAGAGTGAAAATCTCATTCTGGATACAATTCTTCTATTTGTCCTGAACTGTATAACTACAGAAATGAAGGGTTAACAGTCACTAAAATTTTGCTACCGATATCTACACCCACAAATAGTACATTAACTAACGTGATAGGCGAAACCAAAATGGTTCAAATGGCTCTGAGCACTATGGGACTTAACACCTGAGGTCATCAGTCCTCTAGACTTAGAACTACATAAACTAACTAACCTAAGGACAACACACATCCATGCCCTAGGCAGGATTAGAACCTGCGACAGTAGCAGCGGCGCGGTTCCGGGCTGCGGCGCCTAGAACCGCTCGTCCACAGCGGCCGGCTAGGCGAAATCAAATGATAACCAACGAACCACAATTTTTTAAGTCTTCATGATTAAACTTTAACAAATCCTGTAACAGCTACTTTCCAGACACAAGGAATCGCGGACATGAGCGATGATCTGCTACTTTTAACTGGATTCGAAGGGTTTTACCAAAACAGAATGTCATAGCAACCCACGTGTCAATGCAGGCAAAATAAAGAACTGAGTTTGACAAACAACTGCTAGGTATAAGAGGAAAGATAAAATATTTTGTTTTGCAGTCCGCGTACAGGCGCTGAACACAGGAGCGCTTTGGTATTGCTTGCTATCGCCTTTCGGTGGTGTGACTAACATGAACCTTAAACTCTGCAGCTCATCCGCAAACAAGGAAAACATCCTCCAAAATCTGTCACATGAGAGAGATAAACTAGCGCATTAGGCGCTACGTCAGAATACTCTTAACAATATGTGCTTACACAATAGTTTCTTATTTGAGGGCACAATACGCTTTGTTTGCGACAGGAAGTGGCAGATGGCTACTATGTTTGCTATCAAACATACCAGACTGCTACTAATCAGAATGGAAAAGCTGTATCAGCGACTAAGACGGATAAGGATACGAGTGACACAAACCAAATACTTTGGGAAAGACTGGCAATGTGACATAACATTCAAGATGCAAATGACAAAGCTACTGTTAACGCTAACGTCGCTGCAGATTCATGAGATCAAATCACGGATGATGCATCTCCTTCGAACCTAGTAAATTTCGAAATATATAGTATGTATACTTCGAAAATACATGCGTCACTAACTTGCAGAAATAATACATGGGCATGCAAAACTTAAGGACAAAAGTAACTTTCGCATTATGTTCAATATATCCTGGACAAGTATGTTCCGAGTAAGGTTTTAAGGGATGGGATCCACCATGGTTTAATAGCCGTGTTAGAAAAGCGCTACGTAAACAAAGAGCACTTCATCTCAGATTCAAGAAAAGTAAAAACCTAGCAGGCAAATAAAAGCTGAACGAAGCGAAAATGAGCGTAAGAAAAGCAATGAGAGAAGCGTTCACTGATTTTGAAAGTAGGACGTTGTCAACCGACCTGAGTAATTACCCTAGGAGATTTTGGTCGTATGTAAATCAGTTCAAAAATTGTTCATATGGCTCTAAGCACTATGGGACTTAACATCTGAGGCCATCAGTCCCCTAGACTTCGAACTACTTAAACCTAAGGACAAATGGTTCAAATGGCTCTGAGCACTATGGGACTCAACTGCTGAGGTCATAAGTCCCCTAGAACTTAGAACTACTTAAACCTAACTAACCTAAAGACAACACACACATCCATGCCCGAGGCAGGATTCGAACCTGCGACCGTAGCAGTCGCGCGGTTCCAGACTGTAGCGCCAGAACCGCTCGGCCACCAGCGGCCGGCAAACCTAAGGACATCACACACCCTAAGGACATCACACACATCCACGCCCGCGGCAGTTTCGAACCTGCGACCGTAGCAGCAGCGCGATTCCGGACTGAAGCGCCTAGAACCGCTCCGTCACAACAGCCGGCGTAGAATCAGTAAGTGGGTCAAAATCATCTATTCATTCTCTCAGTGACCACACCGGCACCGAAACGAAAGATAACAGAGAGAAGGCCGAAATACTGAATTCGGTCTTCCGAAGTTGTTTCACCGCGGAAGATCGTAACATTGTCCCTCCTTTCAATCGTCGTGCAAACGTCGAAATGGCAGATATTGAGATAACCGATCGCGGAATTGAAAAGCAGCTACAATCGCTTAATAGTGGAAAGGCTTCAGGACTAGTTGAGATACCTATAAGATTTTATAAAGATTATGCGAAAGAACTTGCTGCCCTTCTAGCAATAATTTATCGTAGATCGCTTGAGCAACGAAAATACCCAATAACTGGAAAAAAGCGCAGGTTATTCCCGTTTTTAAGAAAGGCCGTAATACAGATCTACACAATTATAGACCTAATATCGTTGACGTCAATATGTTGTAGAATTATGGAACATGTTTTATGTTCAAGAATTACGACGTTTTTAGAAAATGAAAATTTCCTGTATAAAAATCAACATGGATGCCGCAAACAGAGATCCTGCGCAACTCAGCTCGCTCTGTTCAAATGGCTCTGAGCACTATGGGACTTAACATCTTAGGTCATCAGTCCCCTATAACTTAGAACTACTTAAAGGTAACTAACCTAGGGACATCACACACATCCATGCCCGAGGCAGGATTCGAACCTGCGACCGTAGCAGTCCCGCGGTTCCGGACTGCAGCGCCTAGAACCGCACGGCTACCGAGGCCGAGCTCGCTCTGTTCCTGCATGAGATCCACAGCGCAGTGGACAGCGGCGTTCAGGTAGATTCGTGTTCCTTGATTTCAGTAAGGCATTTGACACCGCACCGCATTGCCGTTTAATGAAAAAAATACGAGCTTACGGCGTATCGGAGCAGACCTCCGATTGCATCAAGACTTTCTAGCAGATAGAACTCAACACGTCGCTCTTAACGCAACTAAATCTATAGATGTAAAGGTAATATCTGTAGTACAACAGGGAAGTGTGACAAGACCGCTGCTGTTCACAATATACATAAATGATCTAGCAGAAAGCGTCGGATGCTCTTTAAGGCTATTCGCAGATGATGCAGTCGCTTATACCGAAGTAGCAACACCAGAAGATAGTAAGAATTTGCAGAACGACCTGTAGGGAATTGATGAATGGTGCAGACTCTGGCAGTTGACCCTGAATGTAAATAAATGTAAAATATTGTGCATACATAGGAAAAGAAATCCACTACTGTGCAACTACACTATTGATGACAAACAGTGGGACACAGCGTCTGTCGTAAAATATATAGGCGTAAATATCCAGAGCGACCTTCAGTGGAATGACCACATAAAACATAGTGGGAAAAGCAGACACCAGACTCCGATTCATCGGAAGAATCTTACGAAAATGTAACTCATCCACGAAAGAAATGGCTTATAAGGTGCTTGGTCGCCCGATTCTTGAGTACTGTTCATCTATCTGGGATTCCTATCAGGTAGGACTGATAGAGAAGATCCAACGAAGAGCGGCGCGTTTCGTCACGGGATCGTTTAGCTGGGGAGAGAGTGTTACGGAGATGATAAACAAACCCCACTGGAAAATGTTACGAGAGAGACGTTGTGCATCACGAAGAGATTTACTACTGAAGTTTCGAGACAGTACTTTTCAGGAGTAGTCAGACAACATATTACTCCCCCCCCCCCCCCCCCGCCGCCAGATACATCTCGCGTATCGACCACGAGGAGAAAATTTGAGAAATTAGAGCCAATACAGAGGTTTACCGTCAGTCATTCTTCACACGCACTATTCGCGAGTGGAACAGGGTCGGAGGGGTCAGATAGTGGTACCGAAAGTACCCTCCGCCACACACCATTAGGTGGCTTGCGGAGTATGATGTGGATGTAGATGGTTCACTGCCAAGTAACATAGTTCGACGGAACTTGGCCCATACACAGAAAGAACAGCTACAATATAGTACAGAACGTAATTGACAGAAATATGGCCTACCGCCAGAACTCCTTACCAATATTGTGGCCAGCATGGAAAATGCTGCAGAGCATGCACTGTCGTCCGTCATCATCACACACCGTATTAAATAAGAATCATGTCCCGCGTTTATAAGGTCCAGGGCACCATCACGAATCGTGGTGACTTTAGTGTAAATACTGTCTTGAATAAAAATATAATTTCTGCTGTTCTCATTGCGCATTTCTTTCAGTTACAATCCCTACTATACTGTAGCAGTTCTTTTTATGTAAGGTCATTGTTTAGCAATGACACCATTGAAAGACTTTCGCAAGTTTTGCACACCCGTGTATATTACACGTAAACAGGGGCACTGTTGTTTTTATGCCCCAAAAAAATTTTATAATCGTTCATATGCTTCATTACAAAATATCGCGCGCTAGATCTGTAAACGATCCGGGCATGGATGTGTGTGATGTCTTCGGTTAGTTAGGTTTAAGTAGTTCTAAGTTCTAGGGGACTGATGACTTAAGATGTTGAGTCCCATAGTGCTCGGAGTCATTTGAACCATTTTTGAAAACGGTCAGCAGAACTTAGTTTAACATTTGTTTCCGTTTTTCAAATGATTACGGCGAAATTCATACAACTAATTTGTAAGGTTATGCCACGTTCATTGTCGGCTCTGTCCGTGGAACTACAGTGTCTCATTACAGTGGCTGATCGTATAGGTGCCACTTTCTTTGAATCCATACAGACTGCTGCTATTACATTTTCAGTTTCATCGCTCAACGTAGTAGTTACCGTCGAGCAATGAAGTTTTCTTTTTCTAAAATGATCTACAACTTCCTTCCATGTATTTAGGTAACAGGAGGGAAAAAATGAATTTTTTTTCTCTCTTTTTCACTCTGAAGTCCTACGCATTGTGTCTTCTGATTACGAATTTGCCTCCTTCCAAGAGTCCAAATAAGGTTGCGATAATTAGTTATGGGTGATACAGTTCTAATCTGAGGGGGACAGACAAATTTGACCACCACAACTTAACACGAAGGAAAGTTGTCGCTCCTCTATCGAAAGTAAAAAAGGCTTTACTTCGTTAGATCTGACCAACACAATGTTCCAGACAGCCAGAATAGTATATACCATCCCTTTTTAAAATTACAGTATACGGGTTAATTTTCTTGCTTTGCTTCTTCTTACTAAGGTTATTATTGAAGATGACGTTTCTGTATTATATGAACCAATATGAACCAAGTGGTTATCGACGTACCGTTGGATCTCCAATGATTCGTTTCTTTGTAAAACCTTATCTCTGTTTCTAGTATATTTCGTCGCCTTCCCCAACGGTCTCGTAAGGGTAGCACAATTTCCCTGGCAGTCATAAAGACTAGCTCTGTATGACAAAGATAGGACGTCTTCGCAGACTTCTTATTTCTTTATAATGACACATTATCAGACACGGCCGCCTGATACTTTTCGCTGTAGAGGAAGGCAGGAAAGGGGAGGGGAAGAAGAATGGTCAAAGAGAATAAGTATTTGAATCATGTTCACCTCCATAACGAACACTTCTATCCATTATGTGCACGTTATAATGTTACTCCTCTTTCACCTGATGCGAGTACTTACGATTGAAAAAAAAATTAATATGAAAAACAAGATCTCGTATCTGCACGCAAAATATTTTCTGCGATCTCTTTCTATGTATGAATTGTGAAACAACAAAAGGTGTAAATTTAGATTTGAACGCAGCGGTACTATGTCATGAGAAAGTAAAGGCCAAAGTGCCCAAAGTGCCTGGGGACCCTACTTAGATGTATTAATTTGTAGATAACAAGAATAGAACAGAACAGAAATCATATCAGCAAATAGTTAATTTACTCCTACTCTCCTATCTAATTGTTGGTAATGACAGTTATTTGCTCAAAAAGATCGCAACTAATGTTGTTTTACGGGTCTTCAGTCTGAAGACTGGTTTTGATGCAGCTCTTCATGCTAGTCTATGCCATGCTAGTCTTTGTGTAACTACAGCAACCACCATTTATTTGAACATGCTTACTGTAGTCAGGCCTGGGTCCCCCACCGACAAAGTTTACCTTCCACACTCGCCCCCATTACCAAAATGACGATTCCTATAAGTCTTATCATGTGTAGCTAGGAATCGATACAGTCTCTTAGTCAAGTTGTCTCATGATTTTATTTTCTCTTCAGTTCAACTCAGTACTCCACATTAGTTATCCCATTTATCCATCCAATTTTCGACACACTCCTATAGCATAAGGTTATAAAAGCTTCTGTTCTCTTCCGTTCGAATACCATCAGAAAATACTTCCTAACATTTAAATTTATATTCCATTTTTAAAAGTCCCTCAGGCTCCCCTGGTTTATTTCGACTACATTACATTACCCTCATTTTACTGATGCTGATGTTCACCTTATATCTTCTCCCTGAACTTCAATTTGCCTTCCTTAGTTCTTCTTGGTTTCCTTTGCAGCATGCTCAATGTAAAGCTCTCTCTCGCAACCACTGCTTCCCTTTTATGTCCGAGTCTTATAAGTGCAGAGTGGTTTCTATGCAACTTACATATTATTTTCGCTCACTGTATTTCATCCTAGCTACCTTTATAATTTCGCAGAGTGCATTCCACTCAACACTGTCCAAAAACTTTCTTTAAATTTATACATGCTATAAACATTGGTTTTCCTTTCTTCAACGTCTTTTTTAAGGTACTTCGTATAATGAGCACTGCCTCGTGTGTTTTTATTACTTCTCTTCAACCTGATATTCCCTGAGATCGGCTTCAACCAGTTTTCTCCATTCTTCCGTAAATAATTCGTGTAAACATTTTGCAACTAATTAAACTGGTACCTTTTTAATATTCACACGTCAGCCTCTGCCTTCCTAGGAATCAGGATTATAGCATACATCTGAAAGTCAGAGTATTCCGCTCGTCTCGTATTTTTTGCACCAGGTGAACACAATCAAATTAATCCAATTCGCGCTCCATTACATCACACCCACTGCTCAGTTTCAGAGCTGAATGTAACGACAGACATTACACATCGAAAATCTTAAAGAAAGTTAAATTTGAACAATATAACTTTGGCGTTTACGTGCTGACCTCCGGAAAAACTTAAGCACAATTCGTAGCTGTGAATAGCGACATGGGGGAGGGGGGGGGGGGGGGGGCAGCATGATTACAGTTCAACATTCTTGTTGATGTCTTATGTCACATGACATTCTTCCTTCAGTTACCAGATGAGTCTATTACTCAATGAGAGAAATGTTGCCATGTACAATGCAGGTTTTCACATTTTGTTACTCCTGTGAAAGCATGTAAGTTATACAGAGTGTGATTAAAATGCGTTTATTTACCAAAACTCATTGTTTGCTCACAGTTGGAGCAAATATAGCATTTAGTAGAAGTGTGAGGAGGTACAGTCTTGCCGCATGGGGTAGCGGTGCGGTCTGAGGTGCCTTGTCACTGTCCGTGCTGCTGCCCCCATCGGAGGTTCGAGTCCTCCCTCGGGCATGGGTGCGCATGTTGTCCATAGCGTATAAGAGTAAGTAGTGTGTAGGCTTAGGGCCCTATGACCTCAGCAGTTTGGTCCTGTAAGGCCTTACCACAAATTACCAAAAAGCACAGTCTTGCCATGTGCTTCACCCAACATAGTCTCGATGCTATATGTGTTCCTCCACATTTACACCTGGACTGATATGTTGGTTTGTGACATGAAGCTTGATAGTTGTTCTAGGTTCTCATACATCTCATCTCCTAATGATTTCACAAAATACTCGAGTATGGTCTGTTTATGACAGAAACTGGTTGCTTAATAAAGTGACAAATGTAGCTGTTCGCAAACCATGATTTTTCAAAAAAATTTCTGAGGCGTTGCTATCATTTATTTTTTTTAATAACTGCTATACATCACAATGCAGCAAGGTTATCACAGACTAAAGACTTGTTCTGTTATACACGGACTGACAAAGGAAAAACTCATTTCTGGCAAATCAATGAAGCAGGCTCACATTCCCTTGAATCAAAATTACAAGCAAAGACATACACATGAATACTCAGTCACTATCCTCACTGTCGCCAGAACTTGAACCTTCACCCTGATAAAGAATAGCATGCAACTTTTTCTAACATTCAATATCACTGAACAACATATTGGGGCATAACATTTTTCTTGAGCCAGTTGACCTCCCTTTAATGTTACTTGTTTGGGGGTACCAAGGATACGACAGCACAAAGGACACTATGAGACTCCCAGTTCACTTGCAACATATAGATAAACTGGATTTCAGCAAACAATTATTTCAGCATTTATTACTGTCAAGCATGGAGACCCACCTATCAGTTGGTGTTACTAAGATTTCCTAAAGATCATCGTCCGAGGCAACCAAGTACATTACAGAGTTTGTAAAATTCAAAACCTCCATTAATGATGATTTGGCAGATAATATTAACATCACACACCTTGTGCACGATATGCTTAACAATTGTTAGGAACGGGGAGGAGGGAAGCTGTGTTTGTTGCCGGACAGTGGCATGACTGTCTGTGACAAAAAAGCCAGAGGTGTCTTCAAAGCCCAAGGTTGGTTTAAACACTGCAGCGCTTTATCAGTCCTCATTTCTCTGTAGGTGGTGGTCTCTTCTGGAACCAACTACAGATTTTGAATCCTAGCCCATAGTGCTCAAAGTTTTCCCCTTAGAGATTGAGCCACCTGATCTAAAAGTAGTGAATTGTAAAGCTGTGACTACTGCAAAACTTACTGACAACAGGAGCAACGAGTTAAATCACATCATACAAATTCCTTAGAATAACAACACACAGACAAATTAAATAGAATGATCACAAAAATTTACCAGCCGCAGAATTAGGTTTACTTGACATAATACTGAGGAACTAGTGTTTAGGATATACGTAATGCTCGAATAGTTCAGCACTTGCTTGCATATTAATCCCTTGCCTGTTGCAGAGCAAGGCTCCCAAATTGGTGTTCCATGACAAGTGAATAAGTGCTCTGTGAAAAACTATCAATAACACGACATTTATTTTCAACTTTTTGATGATTTCAATTATTTTTTTAAATGTATTACGATTTATGTGTAATTTTGTTATGAGTTAAAATTGAAGTAATCACTGAATAAAACAAGTTTATCTAGTTTTTTAAAACTTAATTACCCTTCAAAACAAACAAGGTATTCCAGCACAATATCAGCATTCTCAAACCGACCTGTCATAGGAAAAGATTGGGAACCCCTGTAGTGTACGAGGGAGGGACGATGGTTAGTTGGGATTAAGGGACTAAACAGCAAGCTCACATGTTGCTCTATCAAGAGAGAGTTCATCTAGTATTAGTGATGTCAGGCAGAAATATAATGTAGTTGTGAAAGTATTAGGAGTGATAAAATCGAGGGCTTGAAAGTAGTACTGAAACCAGAGCTCTGAAATAATTAAAAAAAGAGGTAAAAATACACTGAAGCACCAAAGAAACTGGTATCGGTATGCATATTCAAATACAGCAATGTGTAAACAGGCAGAATACGGCACTGCGGTCGGCAACACCTATGTAAGACAAGTGGCTGGTGCAGTTGTTAGATCAGTTACTGCTGCTACAATGGCAGGTTATCAAGATTTAAGTGAGTTCGAACGTTGTGTTATAGTTGGCACATGAACAATGGGACACAGCACCTCCAAAGTAGGGATGAAGTGGGGATTTTCCCGTATAACCATTTCACAAGTGTACCATGAATATCAGGAATCCAGTAAAACATCAAATCTCCCACATGGCTGCCGCTGGAAAAAGATCCTGCAAGAAGGGGACCAACAAAGGCTGAAGAAAATCATTCAACATCACAGAAGAGCAACCCTTTCGCAAATTGCTGCAGATTTCAATGCTGGTCCATCAACAAGTATCAACATGCTAACCATTCAACGAAACATCAAGGACATGGGCTTTCGGAGCTGAAGACCCGCCGTGTACCCTTAATGACTGCACGACAAAGCTTTGCACCTCCACTGGGCCCATCACCACCGACACTGGACTGTTGATGACTGGAAACATGTTGGTTGGTTTAAAAGAGGGGAGGGGGGGGGGGGGGACCAAACTATGAAGTCATCTGCCCCTTGTTCCAAAGGAAACAATGCCACAAGAGTGAGAATAAGGCAATGAGACAACACAAAACAGAATGAAAGGAAAAATCGCAACAACGACTCAAGAGCAGCAAACACTTAAATGGGCAAAAGGGGACAAGAAAACCACAAAGACGCAAGAAACAGGTAGAAGAGGTTAAAACAAGAAAGCACGTTACCATGGCTGGCTGACCGTGAGGATAAAAAGAAAAAGCCAGCTACTCTGCAACACATTAAAACCCCCACCCTGAAAGCACTAGGATGGAGGTCACACAGGGACAAAGGACATGTGCAAAACTTAGAGCAAATGATACAACTAATCCTGATGAATAAAACGTGAAACTAAAACTGATGTTGAGGCATTGTCACCCAACACCAAAGGTAGGGTGCTAGGAAGGTTAAAAGTCCGCTGCAGAGTGGCTAAAAGTGGGCAGTCCAGTAAGAGATGAACGACTGTCATTTGTGAGCCACAGTGACACCGAAGTGGGTCCTTGCGACGGAGGAGGTAACCATGCATCAGCCACATATGGCCAATGCGGAGCCAACAGAGAACCACAGAGTCCCTGCAAGAGGCGTGCATAGAGGTCTTCCACACATCCATAGTTTCCTTAATGGCATGCAGCTTGTTGGGCGTACTGAGGTTATGCCATTCCGTATCCCAAAGCTGCAAAACCTTGGGTCGTAATACTGAACGCAGGTCAATTTCAGAGAAGCCGATCTCCATAAGCGGTTACTGCATAGCCTGACTGGTCAGCCTGTCGGCAAGTTCGTTGCCTGGGATTCCGATGTGACCTGGGGTCCAGACAAACATCACTGAACAACTGGACCGTTCCTGTGCATAGATGGACTCCTGGATGGTCACTACCTAAGGATGATGTAGGTAGCACTGGTCAATAGCTTGTACGCTGCTCTTTGAGTCAGTACACAGGAGAAATGACTCACCTCAGCATGAGCGGATGGGCTTAAGTGGATGAGATATGGTCGCCAGCTCTGCAGTGAAAACACTGCAGCCATCTGGCAAGGAGTGCCGTTCTACATGTCCTCCATGAACATAGGCAAAGCCAGCGTGACCATCACCCATCGAGCCATCGGTGTAAAGCACTTCATGGCCCTGGTACATGTCGAGAATCGAGAGGATGTGACAGCAGAGAGTTGCATTGTTAAATGAGTCCTTAGGGCCATGTGAAAGATCCAGGTGAAGCTGCAGCCTACATGTACACCATGGAGGTGTTTGTGAATGAACCTGCAATTGACTCAGACTACTGGTAGGGTACCTGGTGAATCTTCATGAAGTGGCCGGCCACAGTCTTCACAGATCTGGTTGTGTGTACAGTGAGAACAAACGCTCAGAGTGCTGGTATTTAAAGCACCATATTGGGGGTGAGAAAATGTAGCTTCATATCAGTGGTAAACCACGACTTTGACCTTTTCTGGAAATTAATCTGCCTCAAATGTGTGGATGAATGTGTCAGTGTCAACTTTTTTGTTTGGTATGCCTCACATCGCACACAACACACAAAAAACATTCCTCGCCTCTACAAGTGTCTGGCTGGTTCTTTATCTACCTGTAGCATCACATTCCAATGAAAATTAATTCCTGTACCACATTTAGGTTCTTATGGAGTTTTATGGTAACAAGTACATCACCAAATTATTTACAGGAGGGTAACACCTAGAAATGAGTAGGAATTGCTGTCTTAACTGAGATGGAACCACTTCTTAATTTACTAAGGCAAGACATTTCGCCATACATCTTTTTCAAAGTCTGCACCTTCCTACAGCCATTCCATCTTGGCCGTTTTGCACTATATCACTCTCACCCAATTCTGTTTTGCTTCATAATAAAAGAGAATAAGCAAAATAGTACTTTTTTTGTATAGTTAAGTGTAACTCCTCAAGACTAAGGATTGTAGTGTAGCTCCAACTGAGCTATTTCATTCACTCCCTTCAGTTTTCATTCAGAAGTCCTTAACTTCAGATCGGCAGTGAACCTACTAGATTCTGGTACCTATTAACAATAGACCAAAACATGAGGTCACTAAGCACGCACACACGCATGTTTCCCACAAAAATCTCTGCACAAAATGGGGGACCCAAATAGATAGTTACATAGCTACATGCAACCCCCCCCCCCACTCTACTTTAGCGCCGAAGATACAAACAACTCCACATACTCAGAACAATATGAGAACTGGAAGCTACGAAAAAACTATCCTGCATTTGATCCGTTTCAAAACATAACTGTGCATGATAATTTTGTTTCAGGCTGACTGCTTGCATAAAACTTTGACAGTATCACGGACATGAGGAAACACATTCATTTACATTATCAAAATACACTGCAAGGCTAAATTGTTGATACAGCTTTTGCACTGATGCGGTAGTAGTAAACTCAAAGTTTGGTGGGCTGAAGCTCAATTGTAATAATAGAGCTAATATTCTGCGTATAGGAAACTGGATAGTAGATTTGCAGTGTGCATTACCTACTCGTCACACTCTGATAGCAGACAGGCAGGTTAAATCTCAAACATCCAGGCACTGCTGCCACATTAGAAGGGCATATGTCAATGACTGTATTAGGATGCTTTATGTGACAAGCAAAACTGGTCAGAATAAATAAAATGATGACACATTTGGCTGTGTTCTGTATATTAACAAATTTTAGTCCTATATGCAATAGCATTACACTTTGAATACATTATGCCAAGTTGGAGGAAAACTAAACAAAATCCACTTTTACTATGACCTCTTCTGATTTTTCAAAGAAGAATTGAAGTTCCAGATTGTGAAAATAATATACTGATATCCTTAATGAAAATATTTTTCAGGTTTGTCAGCTTAATGCTACGCAAATTTGCAAGATGTTAAACCTTCCCTAGCATGAAACTTTTGTTACTTACATTATTCATAAATGACTAAGGGTCAACGGAAGCATCCAATTCCAACCATCTGCTTTGACCTGTGATTTAATGGTGATGTGGTGTGTGACGTCACTATGGAACAGAGTTTTTTCGAGTTGGATATGTTTGTAGATATTGTGTAGTTGTATTTGATGGTGCCCTCTTGTGGTGGATATGGACATGCTGAGTTTAATGTGTGGTACTGGGTTCATTTGAGTTTAGGTCGTTTGTGTGACAATGTGGGTTGCGGAAGTGTTTTCGGTGAGTAATTAAGGGTTTGTGTGTGTGTGTGTGTGTGTGTGTGTGTGTGTGTGTGTGTGTGTGTTTTGGTAGATCGGTTGTGTTTTAATTGGTGTAGTGAATATGGGGTATTTGCGTTTTTGAATTGTTGGTGTTTTGGTTCTCCTTTTCGGAGTTGTAGGTAATGGTTTTTTGGTATCGATAGCTGCGTTTGAGCTATATAGGTCAAGGGAAATGCCTGATTCCTATGGTTTTGCTGATGTAACAGAATGCTGTACATTATTTTTTATATCATTTGTTTTAGGATGGTGTGGTGTTCTTTTATTGCTGTATATTTAGCTTGTCCTTGCCCTAAACCTCCAATTTTCCGTGGTTGTCCTGTTAGTTTCATTCTATTTTTGGAGTGAGGCGTGTGATTTTTATTTTTGTTCATGTTCAGTGGCGTGTGTATGTAGTGACATTATTGTCATTTTGTATATGCTGTAAGTAACCGTTTTGACATATTGATGATGTCATGGGTCAAAGGAGACGGGTGAATCTGACACTCCTGTAATCCCATGACTAAATACATGCAGAGCATAGTTTCTGTTTATATTAAATTACTTTTACTACAATCTGTTGCAATAAACAGAATTCTACCAGGTTTCTGCAAATTATAATATCTTCAGCTTCCCCAAATTCTCCCATCTTTCCACTTTATTACCAATGTCCATCATTCATCAGAGAATCTATCACAATAGCTATACATCTGAAGGACAAATAAGATTACACACATAATTCCAATTCTCTCTTGTATCATAAGATAACTTGAATTAACCAGAATTAGTTATAGTATTTCTCAAATGAAGTGTGTCGCTGCAATAAAAATTATTTTACTGGCAATGATCGACTGAAAGTGTCCGTGGGTTTGTGTACTGGACAAGATAATTTTACTTATTGTTCTCTGAAGATGAATGATTAAAAAATCAAAATACATGAAGTGAGATTTCTGAAAGATGACACACAATAAATCATGCCACCTTTCATATAAAACAAGAAAAGTGGATGTATTCTTGAAATAATGTGTGTTTGTTTTACAAAGATACACAACACCTAGCGGTACGACTCCTTGTAGCTGTCCACTGGAACTCCAATTCCACAATCTCTAAAGTTCAGAAATATAAAATATCTGAATTCAACTAGTAACATAGGACCATTAAAACTTATAATAGTATAACACCAAACTAAGCAGGAGTAGCAGGGCAACAAAGCAGCTCACTGAACCTTGAATATGGAATCACTTGGGCTCTAGGTCTTTCAATACTCAACACACACCTGTTACTACACAACAGGCATACCTGTTTGATTAATTTTTATTAATGTAACATTAATGAAGTGGAAATAAGTGTGGAACAGATCTAGAACTGCTGGGCCCAAGACTAGATGGGAAGTTATCATAGTAGCTGCAGTGCCACAAATTCATATCCAAGTTGACTGTTCCCATCTTTATTCTTAGACCAATACCTGTGGTACTGTAAGTCCAAGGAATGCATGTACATAATGAAATGAAGTGAACCATAAAGATGTTTTCCAACATCGATACGAAACTGACAGGTGAATGTTAATTTTTCTTGTTCTGCTGGAAGCTTATTGAAAATTACACTGACATAACAGCACAAATTTTTTGTGCACTAAGTGAGAAAGTGCAATCCAACAGTCATGACAAAATGTCCAACTTCAAAGATTGATGCACACACGACAACCTTGTACTTAGTGATCTGAGGATATGAATTTAATTTGCTGAAAGTAGTTATCAATGAACATTATATATATATATATATATATATATATATATATATATATATATATATATATATATATATATAAAATCATGCTAATAAAATGTTCCTACAAAAAGACAGCGTACGTAATTATAGATCACCTCCTACAGAGCTGACAATGTCAGGTGTTTGTAAAAAGTTAATATTAACTGTTTTAAAACAACATTACCATCTAAAACACTGTTAAACATGACGCTGCAAAATTCTAATCCAAAACCCAGTTCTACCCCCTAAACAGCTGTTTTAACACATCCTTATAGAATAACCACATGATTTCTTCCTAAAAATTAAGTGTAAAAACAGAATAATGTTGTACATATTGAATATGTCTTTCAGTTACAACAACATACCGTCTCCACTGTCTTCCAAACTCCCACACAAATCACTACTTTTCTCCCACAACTTTCCAGCTCCTAGCTAATTCCATAGCTGTCACATCCTATAAGAAATGCTAAGTTTAACAATCTAACTGCTATACAACACCAAATAACAACTAAACAGATCCTAGTAGGCTATATCTATTACAAAAGAAAAAGGGGAAAATGTTTGCAAAATAAAACTAAACAAATCTGACCTCCACGATTACCATAAAGAAAACAGAACACTATGGCTGTTCTCTAGGAGACATAATTGTCAGCATTCTGTAAGAATTTTACATTTTCATTTTCTATGTAGACTCCTAGCATACAGACACATTATGAGAAGTGCTGCCCTATTTTTGTCATCTCATAGTGTAAGTATGAAGCATATACATGAGATGTTATTCGAGCTCAAAATGTTTTAAATGACAATGAGGAGAAAAATTAGGTATTTGTGGATTTAAGTAAAACACTTATGCCCAATTATTTGTGTAGGCTGACATGAAATGCAGACCTTTCAAACCACAACAATGCAATTCATTCATTCTCAAACCGAAGAGGCTTTTGTTATAGTCATCCCAGGACTGGCGCAGTATATGCCCACTTTTACGACAGAGAGAAAAATTGCAGAAGAACAATTTGGGAATGACATTATGGAAACACATTCACCACTCCAAGAGTCACAAAATTAAATTAAAATTGTAAACTTTATTTTTAAAGGAAATAAGTGAGAATTTAATTTTGTGATGCAGTGGGCTGCCTATTTTTTTATGAAATAGAGGCTATTCATCTCTACTTTAAGTTCCTACAATGACTGGAGTTACGTTTCTGAAACCACAAATGCAATAAATCGTGAAGCAAATTGCATCATAACAAGTTGGTTTGTTGATTTAGGGGAGGGGACCAAACAGCGAGGGTATTGGTCCCATCGAATTAGGGAAGGATGAGGAAGGAAGTCAGCTATGTCATTTGAAAGGAACCATCCAGGTATTTGCCTCAAACGATTTACAATTTAGGGAAATCTCGGAAAACCTAAATCAGGATGGCTGGATACGGATTTGAACCACTGTCCTCCTGAATTTGAGTCCAGTGTGCTAACCACTGCACCACCTCACTCAGTGCACTGTATTCTAAAGTCTCTCATGTTTCTCTCACATACTTCTGTACATTTATTTGAATATTTATGATACAAATAAACAAGAAAACTGGGATTGCAATGTTTTTGTCAGTTTTCCTAAAATAGAAAATATTCCAAACTCAAGCTGACAACATGAATATTTTCAACAAAAAAGGCTGCTAAGGTTTCGTCAGTCAACCCTTTATATGATTTAACATGAAAGTTGTCTCATTTCCACAACTCATATGACATAGGCCTACTGCAATTCTGTGATATTTCTGTTTTCTTTCCTCCACGGAAGTTGTCAAATAAGAATCTGTAAGAGTTACACAATATGAACGTTTGAGGAGTACGCCTACAGTGTGATTAATGTGTAGGCCTAACTAGGAATAATATGACACTTCTGCATAAGGGACAATGAATTACGTATTGGACCGGACCGCCGCCCCCCCCCCTTGCATTTTTGAATATAACGCTAATGGAAACATTAGGTTTCGCTACAGCTCAGTTTGTTAGCACAACCAGATTTCAGATTTCCTGCTGCCACATTCGTTGAATTCGCCAACTCTTGTCACCACAACACAGATTTCAAGGGGGGGCACTCTTTAACCAATTTTTTTATATATATATATATATATATATATATATATATATATATATATATATATATATATAACCTTCATGATTGCAGTATGCCATGGAAACTAATATTCTTTATCTTTAAATGTGCACAACACACGAAGCAGCCAACATAACCTCCTTCCCTGAGCAACGACGGACTTCTGTTCACCAACACCAATTGCAATAATAATTCCACAAGATGGGTTTGCACAACAAACGACTTTTGATTAAACCCTGTGCTGAAAATTCAAACTTAAATTTTGTTAAAAATCTTGGATCTTTTTGAGTTGCTTTGTACCCGGCAATTTAAATCCCAAACTGCATAACATTGTATTGGACAATACAAGATTACTGACTTAAGACAAATTGTTTTGTACTTAAATGCCTAACCAACAACTGCAAACAAAGTATCAATATACTTTAACACTTCAATAAATACGCGATAATAGTTTTTAACACGAACCTTACCGATAGGCAACATTGAGATTTCTACGTTACAGAAAACATACCAGTACTCCTCCTTCTCCAGTTGCATGTCGATGTGGGTTCGTTGTTAATTTAATATACTCTTGGCGTAATAAGGCCCTTCTTTTTGCTGCCGCTTCAATTAAGTCACGATTTTGTCTTGATACACCGAACTGCTGATCCGCCATTTCTTTTTACTATTAGCAAGCAAAGAGTTTTGCAATAGCGGACGAAGCGTAGATAATATAATGAAGCACAGTTTTTTGGAGACAAATGGCAAAGTATTTCTACTTCATTTCTCGCTGAATTACTTAACTTTCTCCAAATATTGTTTATTAATGAGAATACCTATGTTTATTGGTCAGTATAAAAAACACTGGTCTAGTTTTGTATTAAAGTATTAAACTCGCCGTACTATCCGTGTTTACAGCAAAAATCAGGTGGAATGGAATTATAACACGCTAAATTATAATATGATAAACTTGAAAACTAGTTTTCCATCTGCTTAATCCTGATTGGCTGTTGGGCGCCATGGAAGTGGTGACAACGAAGAGTCCCGTGACTTCTGACATCGTGTGTATATATACAGCTGGTTCTGCCTTTGTGCTTTAGTTGGCTGATGGTTTCGTGTGGAAGGTAGCGGCTGTATTGAGAACTGTGAAGTTTTTCTATATTTTTTTTTCGATCCTTTATTGCCTTGTAAGTAATTCTCTGTTTTTAAAATGTTTTTCTAGTTTTAGTTAATGGAAGTGTTATACCTGAAGGAGAGACTGTATTCAATCATTGTTTCGTTTTGCATCAGAATTTCGAGGACGTTATTTTGTCGAACAAAGGCTTAGAACCTTCTTCATATAATAACTTGTAGTAACTTTCAGTGCGTTGTTATAGTTAAATGCAATAATAACAAGAAAATTTCTTGTATTCAGACCATGATGAAAGTGTACGTGATGCTGTTATGTATTGTTGCGGGAGCGCAAGCAGTTGCGTTTTTCGATCTCTTTCTCGAAGAGTGGAATACTTTCAAGGTGAGGTTGGTTTAAAGGTATATATATAAGTTCTATTACGCATGTTCTGGATATGAGGTAGGCTTACATAAAGATCATTGTTTCAGTTGAAACATGGAAAAAAGTACTTGAGTCCAATCGAAGAAAAATTCAGAATGAAAATTTTTATGGAAAATAAAAAAAGAATTGCCCAACACAATGCTGCGTTCGAACGAGGGGAAGTATCGTACCAGCTCGAGTTAAACAAGTTCGGTGATCTGGTAAGTTTATTAATTATGTTTATTAATTATGAACACGGTTTAAAAAAAATCCATTGCAGTGTGGTGACTGTTTGATGTGTTTAACAGTTGGCTCATGAATTCGGTGCAACCTACAACGGCTTTAATAAAACTCATAACGCAAAATTAAGGGAATCTCTTGGTATAAGAGGATCCACTTTCATTCCACCTGCAAATGTAAATGTACCGCCCTATATGGACTGGAGGAAACATGGCGCAGTTACTGAAGTTAAAAATCAAGGATCATGTGGTTCCTGCTGGGCCTTCAGTTCGGTGAGTCTAGAGAGAGAGAGGGGGAGAGAGAGAGAGAGAGAGAGAGAGAGAGAGAGAGAGAGATTACTTTGAAATGTGATTGTGATAAATATTAGTAGAGTACTTCAGCTTTATATTTGGAAAAATGTGCCTAGTATTGTTTAACTTTTAATGTCTTTCAGACATTCTAATTAGTGTATTTCTTTGTCATTCTTATAGACAGGTGCACTGGAAGGACAACATTTCAGGAAAGCAGGCTATCTGACTTCCCTGAGTGAACAAAACCTGATAGATTGTTCTCATAAATATGGAAATCAAGGCTGCAATGGTGGCTTGATGGATCAGGCGTATACTTACGTTAGAGATAATCGTGGAATTGATACAGAAGAATCGTATCCATACGACGGTGATGTAAGTAATTGCTGTTGTTTTACATGTTTATGAACAAGTTAGAGTGCATGGAAATTTTGCTGTTAGTGTTTTGTTAATAAGCTAATATAGCAAACAAGTAGCAGTCACTGTTGTGATAAGTGTGCTGATTTTTCCATCATTGATTTTGACATGTTCCCTTCTTTCATTAAAGGATGAAAAGTGTAGATTCAAACGCATTGATGTAGGAGCTGATGATACTGGCTTTGTAGATATTCCACAGGGTGATGAAGAGCAACTTAAAGTTGCTGTGGCTACAGTTGGTCCAATTTCTGTAGCTATTGATGCTGGTCATGATTCATTCCAATTTTATTCTGAAGGTATGTCTAGTGTTGTTACATTTCATGAAAACTTATTAGTTTGCAAATGCTGCTATAATGAATTTGTTTGCAGGAGTTTACTATGAGCCAAAGTGCAGCTCTGAGAACCTTGACCATGGAGTGCTTGTTGTCGGTTATGGGGCAACAGAGGATGGTGTTCAGTACTGGTTGGTGAAGAATTCTTGGGGACCAGAGTGGGGTGAAGATGGTTATATTAAAATGGCAAGAAACCGTGATAACAACTGTGGCATTGCAAGTTCTGCAAGCTACCCTCTTGTTTGAGAAACTGACAAAGTGGTACATGTGATTTGAATTTATTTAATGTGGCATCTTGGGAGGACAAGTGGAACAAACAATGTGAAACATTTGTTTTTGAACAACTGAACTTGTGTTAAAGTATCATTGGATAGGTCTCGACTGAAGAGGGGTAATTATGCTGGAATACTGTGTAAAACTTAAGTATTGTGCCTGTTTCTTGTCTAGTGAAAGCAATGGGTTCAGAGGAACATACCATGTTTTTTACCTTTAGTGGTAAATGATTTATTGTACAGTTTTCATAAAATACAATAATTATCTTTGAGTGGTGCCTCTTTCATATACTTCTACCCATTACCTCTGTCCTCACGAACTTTTGTGCTAAGCATGGCAATTGGTTTACACACATACTTACAAAAAATGGCTTACATAATAAAAACTTCTCTAGAGTAAGAAATGAATGTACACAATAAATAGGCATTGGAGGAAAATTGTCCAGCCAGTTGAAGGTTTACATAGGACAAAGAAGACTAGAAATTTGGTCTATTTAATCTTCTTTTAAAAAAAGTCTGAGACAAGACTTACTGTTTCATGATATTTTTGATTATATAAACAAGTCTTGGATGTAGCTGCTCAAGTAACTTACTTACACCCCCCCCCCTCTCTCTTTCTCTCTCTTCCCCCCCCCCTCCCCCCCTCTTAAAAAAAATTGCTGCATTTATGATGTAGTGCATGGTAAATGTGCCTATGTGGTGTGATAGCTCTCATTTTGTTGATAAGAGCAGTGCTAAACAGGTAATGTAATTGTTAACAATGTAGTTGTAAAACTTAACTACTTTCTCAACAGAAGTGCTTGGCAGGGTCAAAATGAATTCATAACAGTCTTGAATTTCTCCTTTGCTTGTAATACGGAACTGTTAACAGGAAATTTTTTAAAAAAAGTGGCGGCTTTGTCTCAGTAAAAATTGGGAGTTCTGCCATATGCAAGAGTATTATGTTACTTGGTTTTATTTGGAAGCCTTTATGAAAAATTACAGCAGGTTAACATCTTGTGGAAGTTATATTGCCAGCTTAAAATGGTTACAAAGGAGAAATAATGGTTAATATTTTTGTTTACACATACAGCTAAAGAGACATGTCACAGACGTGAAGCACTAAATATTGTATGCTTTTTGTTATGTTGAAAATTAGGCATAGGACAATAATTTGAAAATGTTAGGTATACAGTTACATACCTCACTTGTTTTTAATGTGATCTTGCTCATCATGTTTTAAAATAGTTATTTCATTTGCTGTTGCAGTTTCTAGCAGCTACCAAAGCTTTTTATTTTATTGAGGGGGGGGGGGGGGGGGGAGAGAACAAGGTTCTTGCACCAATTTCACCAAAAGGTGGTTATTTTTCCCCACTGATTCCCACTTGCTGGCCATACAATGTTGTGAATGCTGTACGTACTTAAAAAAAGGGCTTTCAGGAAGCTGCAAAATTTTCTGATAAACATTGAATTATTCCACTTAATAGCATCAATGCTTGGAGGATCGAAAAATCAACATCTGTATATCTGCGTGTTGGTGTTAACTGTGTTATGGTTGTTGTATGTAGATTTAGAGGTTTCTGTTGGAATAACATATCTTCATTTCTAGGCTAGGAATTCTGGCAGAGAGGAGGTACCAAATGTAATGTTTTATTCAATGGTATTTACATGCCAAGTTACAGTTGGTTGAATGCTGCACATGAATGATTGAATTTTTACGGAAAAACATGTAAAGGAGGATCTCAGGATCTCCACATTTCTTTCAGCTCTGACTATAGTATTTTTCTCTCCAAACTAAACCCAACTCTATGAAAGACATCAAATTAACAGTGTAAGGAGAAGAAATATTGCTACTTACTGCAAAGATGGCACATTAGGTTACAAACAGGCACAACTACATGACACACATCAGCTTTCAGCCACAGCCTTGTCAGAAAAAAATTGTTGCACTGATAGGCACAAAACAAGACTTCGAATGTTCACTAGCTTTCAGACTTAGTGTGTACAGGTTTTAGCAATATTTTTAATTATCAAGACTGAAGATAAATGAAAAGCTTTCATAGAAACGTAAGTTTAGGATCATGGCTAGAAACAAGTGTGACTGTCTTAACTATAAGAATAACATCCACAAACACAGAGATGCAAGAGCTTGTTTACATTGCATATTTCCACCCTGTGATATCCTGTGGCATCATATTTTGGAGCAACCCTGTGCATTCATAAATAATATTTTTAGCGCAGAAAAGGGTGATCAGAGTAGTCCATGATGTCAGTTTGCCCCTAAATGTAGTTGTTGATACTTTTCTGAACAGACATAGATTGAGCAGGTTTCCATTTGGAACAGGATGTTGGTATGAGGGGAGGAAGAGGACTGTAAAGTGATAAATATTGGTAAAGTGTAGCATAATGCTGGAAGTAAAATTGTGATATACACTAGGATGGAATAAATGGGGGGAAAAAAACATGAAGTAAACATGTGAAACAGTTGCAGGAAATGGAAAAATATTCACTTGAGAAAGCTGTAAATGAATTTGTGGAAAATAATGTTAAGGTTTGGATAGTAAAATGCAAGAGGAATTTGCACTGTGGGTTATAGGGTGGTTCTGTTGCATGCAGTTGTTTACACACCTGATCATAGTGCACAAGGAAAAAACTTGCCTTGTAATATTACATGAAATGTTGACAGGAACAATGTGTAGAAGAAGGGTGGATGGATTTGGAGATAAAAATGAGGTAACTGGCTATTTAGAAACTGTTGGAATGTGATCCACGGCTTGGGTAGGTATACAGGCAGATTACATGTGCAGTCTAAGTGGCTGCAACCAGTGCTACAGAAATTCGTCATAGTCTAGCAATCCACAGCTGTAAGACAGATACTGATTTAATTGTCCTCACTGTACACAAAAGCTCCATGATTGTCATGACAAACCACAGTGATTAGATGACAGAAGGTATCTGCCAGCTGACTGTCTCCTCCACCTACAAGCACTGCAATACCGATCCCATCCCAGAAATTCAGCATAACCTTCAATCCCACTCAGATCCTTCGGCCCAACTCAGAACCTCTCGTCTGAATCCATCTCCCTCCCCAGACCAACTACCCCCCCCCCCCCACACACACACACACACACACATACACACACTTCCTACAGGTTTCAAAAAAGCAATAAATCTCGTCATCTTGGCTTTGCAATTGTAGCTCCCACAGAAAGTATCTACACTTCCAGCCCACTGCTCACAGCATAGTGTATCAAAGAAACAAAACACTTCCTTCACTGTCTCTCAACTATTCCCACCCCATTACTAACTTGACCCCTACTCAGTTCTGTTGATGCCACTTCCTGTGCACCAACATCCCCAATATCCACTTCTTGTGTGCCACCATCCTCAATACCCATAGCATTGTCACTATTGAATACTAATTCTCCAAATGTCCAAACCCACCACCCCATTCCTTATGTTTTGCACATCTACTTCTCATTTGGGTACCTGCATAACATCATCCTACACCTACTGATTTGTGGCACATCTAAAGAATGCCTTTGTAGCCACCAAAACCCCTGTTTCAACATCTTCGTTATCTGGACCTGGTGAAACCACACTGTCCTTTCCTGTCTGCTTTACTTGGACCTCCTCAGCTTGCTTTGCTTTTTTGTCTCTTGGTTAAGGTAAAATACGCAGCACACACCTATGGTGATTAGGTTGCTAAACAAGTCATCTGGATTGGCGTGACACAACTGCAAAATTTACTAACCTCCTGGATGTTAAACTCCAATTCTAATGGCTCCATCCAAACCCCTGTCTATATCGAGCCCACCAACCATCAACAGTACGTACATTTTGATGGATGCCATCCCTTCCACACTAAAATATCTCTCCCATACAGTCTGATCACCAACAGCTGGCATGCTTGCAGCAGTATTCTTAAGGCTTTCATGGAGGTATTATCCCAAAAACCTACACTGCACACGGATTTCCCACGTGATATCCACATGTGCCCCAAATCCTCCAACCACCCTCAGGGACAAGCTGCAAAGAAGCAGCCATCTCATTACCCAATATCATGCTGATCTGGAACAACTTAACCATATCCTTCACCAGGGTTTTGAATAATAATGAAGAATGTTCTACCGACAACCTTTACACACCTCTCAAAGTGGTATACTGCTCTCCACTGAATCTATGTATATATGAGGGTGGTCCCATAAGTACCCAACCCAACAAAGAAAACACAAAAATTTTGGAAAAGAATATATTTATTTTTCATCATAATCTCTTTTCATCTCTATACACTTTTCCCAGTGATGTTCAATAAGTTTGATACCCTTTTTATATGGAGAACTGTCTAACTCCTCAAAATAGCCATTAACTGCCGACATGTCTTCATTTGTTGACAATCTTTGACCACTGAGCCATTTTTTTCAAGTTTGGGAACAGAAAATAATCCGAGGGAGCTAAATCTGGTGAATAGAGTGCGTGAGGTAGCAATTCAAACTTTAAATCATTAATTTTGGCCATTGCAATAACGGACTTGTGAGCTGGTGCATTGTCCTGAAGAACTAACACTTTCCTCTTGGCCAAATGCGGCTGTTTTTGCTTGATTTCTTCACCCAAGTGTTGCAATAAGTTCGCATAATACTCGCCATAGATAGCTTTCCTTTTTACAAGGTAGTCAATGAAAATTATCCCACACGCATCGCAAAACACGGATGCCATGACCTTGCCTGCAGATAAAATGGTCTTCGCCTTCTTTGGAGTTGGTTCTCCAATTTGTGTCCATTGTTTTGATTGTTCCTTTGTCTCAGAGGTGAAGTGGTGGACCCATGTTTCATCCATGGTTATGAAACAATGCAAAAAATCAGTTTTGTTGCTGCAAAACTTCACTAAACACTCAACTGAAACATCTTCACAACACTGTTTTTGCTCGAGTGTGAGCAAATGTGTCACAAACCTTGCACACAGTTTCCTCATGCCCAAATTTTCAGATAATATGCGATGTTCTGCACTTTTTCAAATGCCTACTATGTCTGCTAGTTCACACACTTTGTGAATTTTCTTCACCATTTGTGGAGTCATCACCTCATTTGGTCGACAACTGCGATGCTCATCTTGGCAGCTCGTATAGCCTCGTTTAAACTCAGCTACCCAATATTTTACTGATGTCAATGAAGGAGCAGACTCTCCCAAAGTAGAATCTAGCTCAGCTTTCATATTGGTTGCTCTGAGGACTTTCAAAAAAAAAAAAAAAAAAAAAATTGCATTACATAACGATAACCAATTTTCTCCATTTTCATTGTTCACTCACAACATTCACTATTAATGGCTACCAGACAAATACTAAACAATGCGCCATCTTCAAACTCGAAACATATGCTTCGTAAATCATAATCTTTCTAATCCAGAGATATTTTTCAATAACTATTCCCATCTCTCAGTCGGGCTGGGTACTTGTGGGACCACCCTCATACTGCCTCAGCCTCAGGCTACGTCTACTTACAACCCCATGCCAGAGGGTTCATACCCCTGTAGGAGATCCAGATGCAAGACATGCACTGAAATGCAATTAAAATTATAACAAAAGTGTACTTGGAGATGCTCACTACATACCCAGTTGATATGTGAGGAAAATGTGTAGTTTTACCAGGTATTTATAGTATAACACAAACAAAACATGGATACAGGCGGCCGTTCACCGCCACCTGGTTCGTAAGCATGGAGCTTGTTTTGGAGAGGCGCTCTGATAAATATGGTAGTGTCATCTTCATGTGACCAAACATGAGTTTCACATCAGCCTTACTGACTGAAAGAAATACGACCGAGATTTTTTCAATGTGTATTCCACTTTTTGGCACAAGTTCTACATAAAAGGCTCTCAATATAGACTTCATATATGAAGAATAGTTAGCAGTCAGTTTCTATAAAGTACAAATAGTTGAGTTGCAAGTTGGGCAGCGAAAGCTAACGGAACACTTTACCCTGTGATGTTATGAAGACAACGAAGGAGTTGATCATGTAATTTGATAAGCTCAACAGAAGCCAGTTTACACAGTTATTAAATAAATGTCATCTGGAGGTTGCAGCTTTTTTCAGAAATGTAACATCACTTTATTTGACAGGAAAAACATCTAATAAAAACAGAATATTGTAACATCTCAGTCATTATTAAACCTGGGTATAAGTCCATATAGCTTATATCATAAAATGTCAATGAAACTGCATGTATATAACTTTTCTTCTGACATCTTGACATTTGGGTCTGGCTAAGATAAAAAAGTAAACACAAGTTTCAGACTTCTTACATAGTAACTCGTAATTTAAGAACAAAATATTGTTGAATATGGAAACTGAAGAGTAATGGTATTTCATTAAATATGACAGTCATCAAGAAAGTAATTTCCATTGACATCCACACACAGTACCAGAAGTTAAGTGCAACAGAGGCATATTTCTCTTTAATCTGTTGCAGTTACAGTACTGTGGACTTCTAATATACTCACTTGAAAACTGCACATTATGTGCTGTAATTGGATGTTGTGCATACATGGATGCAGATGCTGGCATCGATTCACCGCCACCTGGTTCGTAAGCATGGAGCTTGTTTTGGAGACGCCCTCTGATAAATATGGTAGTGTCATCTTCATGAGACCAAACATGAGTATCACATCAACCCTACTGACTGAAAGAAATACGACCGAGATTTTTTCAATGTGTATGCTACTTTTTGGCACAAGTTCTACATAAAAGGCTCTCAATATAGACTTCATATATGAAGAATCTACCAACTTCAACTATCAATAAGTAAGCTTCATCGCTGGGAACCACAAGTGCCAAGGTACATCTTGAGAATACAGAGATTCAGGTACAAATGGTAAAAAAATTGGAAACCTAGGCACAGACTTATGATCTGCATCAAATGCGTGATCCAAATCTGCCATCATCTTTGAACAGCAGTCTGTGGAAGAAAAGCTACAATGCATATCATATTTCTGTGTCACCCAAAGTTGCTGGAAGCTGTGTAAAGACAATTGGTAAACACATCCCATCTACTTTACATAGGCCTGGGATCTGCAAAGGGATTTCATGGTAGTGCCAGATGAGGTGCCTTCCATGTGAGGGTTTAATTTGCAGAAGACCAATTGGGAAGCTTCACAAGTGATGTCAATACAGAATTTTCCAAGATCCCACCACAAACTGAGATTTATGAGACATTCATTAAATGTGGCCAGGGTGTTTCAAGAAGAACCGTCCCAAGAGGTTGTAGAACAAGCTATATACTAGGACTGACTGGCAACATCAGACAGCTGATGAACCACTACAAGAATCTTTTTGAGACAGACCTGTTTCCTGATGACACTATCTACCTTGGTGAAGAATTATTGCAAACCATCTCGACAAATCAATTACCTAGCTGGATCACGCTGGTAGAGAATCTTGACATGAAGATAAATAGTAGGTGGGTCTGGAACCCCCTGAAAAATGTTAATGGTGAGCCAGCAATATCCAAAAACTTGGCCTCAACAACAGCAGACCAGATTTCAACTCAATTACTCATAAATGGCAAGACTGCAGGCTGTAGAACACGGGAATAACTGGAATGAACCCCAAGATGTGAGAACCATCTCCTCGAAGAGCACTTGTGTTTGAATGAACTGGAATCTGCCATCTCCTCTTTGAAATTGAATACAGCTCCTGGTATCAATGATCTCAGACTAGAACAGATAAAAAAGTTTGGCCAGACCACACTGCAATGGTTGTTTAAGTTCATGAATGGGTGCGTAGATGAGCTTTATATCCCCAGGCCCTGGAGGAAGGCTCAAATGATTGCATTGTGTAAGCCTGTTAAGGAGCCAAACGACCCTAAAAACTTTCATCCATTACTATTGTGCAACACTCGAAAAATCTTTGAACATGTTATTCTTAACTTAATTAACAGCATAACTGAAGAAAAGTTCATTCCTCAACAAGTTGGGCATCGATCTGGAGAATGGTGCTATGGTCAGATGCTGAAATGCACTTAACAGATTGAGGATGGTTTTGGACAGGGTAAAATAACTGGAGTTTGTTGACTTAACAGCTGCCTACAACCACAGAAAGTAGTTGAAGAAAATTTACCAGCTCACCAGTGATTACCAACTAACATCCCGCAGATGCACTCTCCTGCAGAGCAAAAGATTCCAGGTCTTTATCCAGGGTGAGAAGAGCAGATGGCACATGGAATAAGTTCACAGATATGTGAGTGGCTCAAAGACTTCATAAATAACAGAACCCAGTGTATCGCCCTCAATGGCGAGTGTCCATCAGAGAGAAGGGTATTGTCAGGAGTGCCCCAGGGAAGTGTGATAGAACCACTATTGTTCTGTATACACACAAATGATTTAGTGGACAGGGTGGGCAGCAGTCTGCAGTTATTTGTTGATGATGCTGTGGTGCACGGTAAGGTGTCGAAGTTAAGTGACTGTAGGAAGATACAAGACAACAAAATTTCCAGTTGGTGTGATGAAGGGCAGCTAGCCCTGAATGTGGAAAAATGTAAGTTAATGTGGCTGAGTGGGAAGAACAAACTTGTTCTGATGTTCAGATACAGTATTAGTAGTGTCCAGCTTGACAGAGTCAAGTCATTTAAATATCTGAACGTAAGGTTGCAAAGTGATATGACATGGAACGAGCATGTGAAAACTGTGGTAGGGAAGGCAAATGGTTGACTTCAATTTAGTGGGAGATTTTTAGGAAAGAGTGGTTCATCTGTAAAGGAGACTGCATACAGTATGCTGGTGTGACCTATTCTTGAGTACTGCTTGAGTGTTTGGGATCTGTACTAGATCAGATTAAAGGAAGAAATAGAAGTAATTCAGAGGTGAGATGCTACATTTGTTACCGGTAGGTTCAATCAACATGCAAATATTATGGAGATGGTTAACAAAATGAAATGGAAATTCCTGGAGAGAAGACAACATTCTTTTCATGAAACAATATTGAGAAAATTTAGAGAACCAGCATTTGAAGCTGACTGCAGATTGAGTCTACTGCTGCCAGTGTAACATTTCGCCTAAGGACCATGAAGATAAGACAGGAGAAATTAGGGCTTGTATGGAGGCATACATCGGTTGTTTTTCCCTTGCTCTAATTACGAATGGAACAGGAAAGGAAATGACTTGTAATGGTACAAAGTCCCTCCACCATACACCATATGGTGGCTTGCAGATTATGTAGGTATTTATTGATCACCTCAATTGAGGTGCAAATGCAGCAAGCACAGTGACTGCTGATGAATTTGCATTGCATACAATGAATGGTGTGTCTAGTTAACTTGTTTATGTGTGTCTATTACTCAGTATTTATGTATACCTTACCTGCCTCCACAGATGAAGTCACTAACATACACCTGTTCAGTGCTGTTTGACTCAGAGGTAAGAAGACTCAAATGGATGAAATATTCGCTGCCAGTATTTGGCTAACAGAGGGAGGAGAAGTGGTGACATGAAGTTTCTGATTGCCTGTCTTTGTCTAATGAAATGAGGGCATGTGACACTATTGATAGTGATCCATCCATTGGCTGGGGACATTAAAGTCGGTGGCCCCCTTGGTGCTTTTTGAAAGAAGTAGGCTACATACAGAAACCAGGTTTCATCCTCTCCCTTCCCTTTATCCATAACAACATGAACCCAACACTGCACTCTACAAGCACTCATCACAGTTGTCCAGATGGCACAGTTACACACTTGACTCTTCATAACAGGTTGGAGGAAGACAATGGCATACCACCTCCACTAGGAGCTGGCCACGAGTGGTGGTACAGGATTGCTGTATCTGGCCCCCCTATGCTCATTTTCTGAGTATGGGACTATTTATTATCATTGGGTATACTTTAGTTTTGTAGGAAATATATGATGAAATGTCCTTTAAGAACTGTTCAAAAACAAGGAGAACATTTTACCGTTTACATTTTTTGTATATTTCTTCAGCAAAGCAGAATGATTTCAGAGTCTTAACTAAAAAACTTTTCTTATCATGTTCTACTTCTTGCTGCTGCAACAGTTTAAGCAAAAAGGCAATATTAATTAGCCATTAAATAGATCAAATGCAACACCAGTATTTGATATTTATAACATCAGTTGTAATGTATCATAACCAGTATGTTATAAATTCACTATTACTTTTGAGACCTTTCTCATTGTGTGGAACATTGATCAGCCTGAACAGTGTAAACACTTCTATGCTAAGTAGTGGATGGAAGAATAAGTCTTATTTAAGTGACTTAGGCAAAATCAAATTATAATTGTCTGAGGGCTATGAACAGATTTCATGAAATGGGAAGGCTTATTTCATTTTAGTGTGCTGCAGTCGGTAGAATCTATCAAGAGCTGGTAAATGATAATGTAGCCATTATTAGATGCCATGGCACTAAATATCAATAGTTAATTAAAAGCTATGTTTATTAGCAACTTGCCCACAATGTAGAGCAGAACAACAGCAACTGGTGGTACAAATGACAGTAGTGCACTATGATCAATTTTTTGCAGTATAACATTCATTTGATAAGCAAATGGGGTTCCACAACAAATCTGTATGTGTGTCATTGTTGACCAAATTGCATTTTCATTGCTAACTTCCACAAGCATGGTAACATTGCAGTTTCCCTATGTAAAAACAGAAAAATGTTGCGTAATCAAATATCTCATTTATTTCAAAAGAACAGAGTGTTTTGCAGCCATTCTCAATGATGTTGAGTACTGAGACAATGTCATTTCTGAGAATCATCTGTTTTGGTCTTCTTCCAGCACATTGTCAAATTCTCACAAATTTAAGGATGGTATCTCCCATGCTCATTACTGTAAATGTTAATTGGCTATTCGATGATGGTACCATGACTGTTAGAAGCATTCAGCTGGGTATTAGTGGCTGGAAGGTGGGATGTGAGTGGCACCTTACTTGTGTTTGTTGTTGTTGTGGTCTTCAGTCCCAGGACTGGTTTGATGCAGCTCTCCATGCTGCTCCAACCTGTGCAAACCTCTTTATCTCCATATAACTATTGCAATCTACAGCCTTCTAAATCTGCTTAGTGTATTCATCTCTTGGTCTCCCTCTACGATTTTTACCCTCCACGCTTCCCTCCAATACTAAATTGGTGATCCCTTGATGCCTCAGAACATGTCCTACCAACCAATCCTTTCTTCTAGTCAACTTGTGCCACAAATTCATCTTCTCCCCAATTCTATTCAGTACCTCCTCATTAGTTACGTGATCTACCCATCTAATTTTTAACATTCTTCTGTAGCACCACATTTTGAAGGCTTCTATTCTCTTCTTGTCTACACTGTTAATTGTCCATGTTCGACTTCCATACATGGCTACACTCCATACAAATACTTTCAGAAAAGGCTTCCTAACACTTAAGTCTATACTCAATGATAACAAATTTCTCTTCTTCAGAAATGCTTTCCTTACCATGGCCAGTCTACATCTTATATTCTCTGTACTTCGACCATCATCAGTTATTTTGCTCCCCAAACAGCAAAACTCCTTTACTACTTTAAGTGTCTCATTTCCTAATCTAATTCCCTCAGCATCACCTCATTTAATTCAACTATGTTCTGTTATCCTCATTTTGCTTTTGTTGATGTTCATCTTATATCCTCCTTTCAAGACACTGTCCATTCCGTTCACCTGCTCTCCCAGGACCTTTGCTGTCTCTGACAGAGTTACAATGCCATCGGCAAACCTCAAAGTTTTTATTTCTTCTCCGTGGATTTTAATTTGTACTCCAGATTTTTCTTTTTTGTTTCCTTTACTGCTTGCTCAATATACAGATTGAATAACATCAGGGATAGGTTAAACCCTGTCTCACTCCCTTCTCAACCACTGCTTCCCTTTCATGTCCCTTGACTCTTATAACTGCCATCTGGTTTCTGTACAAATTGTAAATAGCCTTTCACTCCCTATATTTTACACCTGCCACCTGAATTTGAAAGAGAGTATTTCAGTCAATATTTTCAAAAGCTTTCTCTAAGTCTACAAATGCTAGAAATGTAGGTTTGCCTTTCCTTAACCTATCTTCTAAGATAAGTCATAGGGTCAATATTGCCTCGAATGTTCCAACTGATCTTCCTCAAGGTCAGCATCTACCAGTTTTTCAACTTGCACATAAAAGAGTTAGTGTTAGTGCTTTGCAACCATGACTTATTAAACTGATAGTTCAGTAATGTTCACACCTACATTTGCCTATTCTGGTGGTATCCTCATAGTGCTGAGGGCAGGCAGTTATGCTGCTGGGAGCCTAAAGCCATCAATCCGTTTAAAATATTCAGCCATTTAGCAACCTCGACTACATCTCTGACTCTCCATTTATATTGGTGTGGTGCTTTAGCTAAATTGTGAACAACAACCAAATGTTTCTCTATGCTCAGGTATGGCTGACTTGCTAGGCTGCTTGTGATGCACATGTTGTTCTTGCTGTTTTAAATGTGCTTTAACTGCACCATCTGTCTACCCTATGCACAATTTTTATCACATTTGTACCTAATTTTGTACACCCAATCAGTCTGTAGCATTTCTGGTTGTGCTTAATTGGTCTTACCATATCTTTTATTTTATGGTTGCTTGAAAAAAAAAATAGCATCAAACCCTTATGCCAGAGCATCTTCATGATGTAATCAGTCACATTCTTTATGTCTGGCAGAAACTCAAGTCATTATCATGCTGCATCCTCTTTGTGTTTCTTGCCTGTTACTTTCTTATGCTTCAAAGGTCTGTTTATGACTTTGGACTGTTTGTTACCAATGTTTCCTTATATTACTGAATTCTTGTTATAAACTGACATTGTCACTGACAAAATACACTCTTGCTGCCAGTGTGCTGAGAGTTGCTTGTTTTTGTACCGCATTGTTATGAAAATCTGGATATGGGTATCTCCTGGTATTTGTGGGTTTCCTATGTGCTTTGTGTGCTAATTTTCTATTGGTTTGTAAACAAGGAAATGCAGGAATAACAAAGAGTAGCCTGTCTTTCCACAGTGAAACTGATTTTATCGTGGATACTGTTGGGATACCATAGTAAATCCTTTAGATTCTCCTCTCCATGTAGTCAGGTGACAAAAATAACATTCACATAACAGAGACAATGTGAGGGATTTATTAGTGTTCCTCCAAGAACCCTTCTTCCATTATCTCATTAAAAACATAAGCAGCCAAAAGATATAGAGGAGACCCCATACTTACTTCATATGTCTGTTTATAAAATTTTCATCATTGTTTGAAGCAGACAGATTGCAGGAAGTGTTTCACTAACTCTGCTATGTCTGGCTATGGTTTCTCCTCCAGTAGGTCTGAAACTTCTTGTGTTGTATCATTTGCAAATAATGATTTATGTCAATGTCAATAAAACTCACCAATATATCTGTTGAAGAACTCATTACCGTCTGCAGAATTTGAGTGGTTGATAGGGACATAAACAAGACAGAGAATTTTCCTAAGCCTTCAGACAATGTTCTTCAGAGATAACTGATAGAGAATACGCATACATGCACCTGCATGACTATATTGTTCTGGGTGGTTACAGTGTATGAGCATTGCAACTGGTCTGGGATGAGTTATTGTATTGAGTGAGGAGGAAAGGAAGGGGAGAGTGAGTCAGAGGGAAGCATGGCTGATGTCAGAGAGAGAGAGAGAGGCAACAAATACACAGGATACATGCCACAGGTGAGCTCACTGTGACAGAGGCAGGAGAATCTTGTGGGGTGTACAATGACATGCAGGAGTTGACTGGGAGGAGTAGGGCCTAAATACAACAGAGGAAACTGTGGAGAAGACAGTGTGAGTGTAGAATGAGTGAAGTGGGGAAGGGGTTATGGGGACGAGGATGGAGGTGGGTGTAGGACAGAGAGGCTAATGGTGATTGAAGCAAGGAGTATTGTGAGATCAAGGGATGTATTGTAAGGTCAGCTCTCATCCACATACTTCAGAGAAACTGTATTGGGTGTGGGGAAGCCAGATGGCTTTGCTCATTGCTCCAGGTGAACCATTCACTGATGGCCAGACTGTACGAGAAAGACTTTTTGGTGTGGAAGGGATGGTGATTATCAAAATGGAGGTGCTGTTGATTGTTAATGAGCTCGATATGGACAGAGCGTTTTAAGGCCCCATCGGAGATGTGTTAGGTGGCAACACTTGAGCAGAACACATGAATGGTCACACTAGTGTTCTATACATTGTATCCTTTACAGAGGAGATACACTTTCATAAAATTGTCCCAATAAACTGAAGTCAACCACTCACCTTCTCTCCTAATGCCATTACGTTATCATTTCATTGTAAATCACTTTGCAGTGTTATGCCTAGATATTTAATTGACATGACTGTGTCAATCGGCACAATACCAATGCTGTATTCAATCATTACAAGACAGTTCTTCCCTACTCACCTGCATTAACTTGCATTTTTCTACATTTAAAGTAAGCTGTCATTCATCACACTAACTACAAATTTTGTAGACTGCTGCTCAGCCTGTCTGTAAAATCATCTATGTATACACAAAATAAGAACGGTCCTATCACACTACTATGGAGCACTCATGACAGTACCCTTGTCTCTGATGAACTCTCATTGTCGATAACAATTTTCACGTTCTATTACATAAGGAACTTTTGAACCACTCGCATATGTGGGAACTTAATCTGTATACTCAGACCTTCATTAAAAGTCTGCTGTGGGGTACCATGTCAGATGCTTTTTGGAAATCTAGGGCTGTCTGTTGCTCATCGTCCATGGATCACAGGATAATGTGTGAGAAAATGGCAAGCTGAGTGTTGCATGTGTAATGCTTTCTAAATCTATGCTGATCTATGTCTTTTGGAAATTTATTACATTCAAACTCAGAATTGATGAACATAGAGAGATGGGTTATATGAGAATCTCGGTTTTCTCATAAAAAGATCATGCAACATTCATCAGACATTCATTCATGATTACAATGTAATTAAAGAAAGAATAAAATGATACAACTCATCACAGTACAGCAACAAATCAGTGGTGGATGACAAATATTATGAGGCACTGAAACACTGATTTGACATTGCCTTGTATGCATAGGTTGAACAAATCAAACAAGTCTAAACCAAAAATGTTAGCACTTGTTTCTAGAATATAGTAAATGGAATGAAACATGCTTTGTAACCTAATGATAAGGGAAACAGATGCACTCTGTCTAATTGAAATTTAACTGGTTTATTAACCACTCTTAACTGAGCAAAAAGTTTGTTCTTCTTTCTGTGTATTACACCAGAAGATTTCTGCTAAGAAGACAAGCCAGACTTTGTTTGCACTGGCTTGGCTGTCAGAACATGAACTTCCTAAGAGCTACATTGTAATTGTGTGGTAGACTGGTACTGTGACTGGCAATGTTGTAAACAAACAATCTGGATATGACATTACTAACCACACTTGAAATGCTGTGCTTCATGACAAGGATAAGCTTTCCTATCACATGTGGAAAACCACTAAGGACATCACTTCCTCACCTTATTCTGAAGTGTGTACAACATGACTGAAAGGTTTATGTTTACTTTTAATCTGAGCCCTGTTTTTGTTCACTTTAACATTAACTGCAGATGGAGTGTCTTGTGCACTACAAACAAGAGAAATAGGTGGAGCCTCAAAATGAACCTCAATTGTATCCACAATACCTTGGGACTCTATAACTGACAGAACTGTTTCCAGTTACAGATCTTGCAGTTTTAGGATAGCAACACATATGCATGCATCTCACACACTCTGCAGGATTGCATCATGTAGCATAACACCACTGTAACTTTGTCCACAAGAACACTTAAACCTCCAATGTCTTGTTAGCCTTTAAAGTACAGCAGTCCACTGTTTTAATAACTGTTCATGGTGCTTCATAAGATAAAAAATTTTAAATCTTGCCTCGGTGACAAATTTGCACCTCATAATGCTCATAGATTTTCACAACAAGTTCTCCGTAATCAACATCTTTCAGACAAGAGCCGGTAAACAACTTGGGACATTTAGTCCTGTGTGCAGGGCAGAGAGTTTCCAGTTGAGCACAGTATTCTGACTGTTCCTCTTCTTTGCAGTTAGACTGTGAAACTTTGGTGCACCCACTGGTTGTGGTGCTTTTTGTTATGACAGTATGTTCATCATCTGTTGAACGCTGAGCAGTCTGCTGCACCTCAAATTGAATAACATGATTTAGTGATAGTTCCTGTGAGGGCTCAGGCATGGTTAAACATTTTATATGAGATACAATACACAAATATTATTGGTACTGAGACTAGCAGAACACCAAGTACATCCACATGAGATGGAAGTCTATTCAGACTTGAACATACATGAGAACATAAATTTTGCCATTTTTATGTATGCTACTCCAAGCCTATAAGGCAGTTCAACAGTTTTACTTCTGGAGGAGGTAAAGAGGGAGCTTCAATATATATAAAATATTGGTTGAGTTTAGTAAAGCTATTTATCATAGAATACTTGGATGCAGTGCATGTCCACGTGAAGACAATATATAGTTAGTACTGTCGCAAACACAATGATGACTCTTTATTACTTTGCATAGTATTGAATGGCAGTTGAATA
The DNA here is from genome assembly GCF_023898315.1 of Schistocerca nitens. Lineage (NCBI taxonomy): Eukaryota > Metazoa > Arthropoda > Insecta > Orthoptera > Acrididae > Schistocerca > Schistocerca nitens. The sequence continues at coordinate 491,627,194 of NC_064616.1, forward strand.
TCACATTAACTTAACTATAAACTTTGGTAAACAGTCCTGCATAATATAACAAATCATGTTCTGGAGACACACAATGCTTTGTTCACAAGTAAACTAGCAGTCTAAATTTAAATTGCAATAAAGCAACATACAGTTTACACTATTCTGTTTCCACTGATATTAAACATTCTCATAATTGTGCTTTTCTAACTCTGAACACAATAAAAGACACAGTCATGAGAAACCAACAAGGTCACGACATGAGAGCATAAACATAAGTAGGACAATACAGATTATTTAAATGTGCAAGACACATACAGACTTGTTGGTACATACACTGCTATGGGACCTCACTCATCAGTCAACACCACAGAAAATATACTTATGGGATAGATACTGCAGTTCCTCTTCAACAATTTCGTGTTGACAACTAGAAATCCCGTAAGTGATGAGATTGACTATAATGTTACCGTAAGACCACTGAAGTCCCAAATAGGAAACCTTGCTGCAATGGCCAACTCCATTGGCAACAACAACAAGGGCCCATGCAGCACCTCTGTCTAGCTCCTCTTGCTCCATACAACATGGGAGCAGCGTGTGGACACCAGAGCAGCAGTTTTACTTCTCAACTCTCCAATGTATGCATGACTGGACTCCTCACTGTTGGCTCCCAAACAAATACCATCTGGTAAGCTGCAATATGCTACTATGTCAAGTTACTGGCACCACAGCTTACAAACCTGCAGTCCTCCTAGCAATTATGTTGTTGTTAATGATCGTCATATTGAGAATTTGCTTGAGTTGGATGCTTTGTTGCTTTTGAATTTTCTGCTAGTGCAACATACTCTTTGTCCTTCTGCCCTACGCCGTGGCACACTGCACTGTCTCAGTCACCCATTGGGGCCCAATCTGTGTTTGCTCTGGTTTACGATTTCTGCTTCTGCAATGGCATCCTCCAGCATCACAGTTCATTGTGGCAGCACACTGCCCATGCTGTGCCCACCCAGCTTCCTGCCAGTGTACTGCCCCATGTGGACAACATGTTTCAGCCTCTTAATGCATTCTGTACTGACACAGGTGTCTCACATCTACACAGGTGCCTATGGCATGTATGTGGGTACCTCCAGGTGCCTCCTGAATCTACGCGGGCACCTCCCACACACTAATACAGGTACCTCCTGGCCGGAGTGCCCGTCCCTCCTGGCCCTGCTCATATGCCAGTATGGACCCGAAACTGTGCGGCACACTGCCCATGCTGTGGCCACCTAGCTTCCTGCCAGTGTACTGCCTCCATGCAGCCAGCATGTTTCAGCCTCTTAATGCATCCTGTACCAACACGGGTGTATCACACCCATGCAGGTGCCTCTGGAACATATGTGGCATCTCCAGGTGCCTCCTGCGTCTACACAGGCACCTCCCACGCACTGATGCAGGCACCTCCTGGCCCTAGTGCTCCCTCCCTCCTGGCCCTGCTCGCTTGCCAGTATGGACCCGGAACTGTGCACACACAGGACAACTGCTTCTGACACAATGGGTCACCTATCAGCATGTTGCATGGGAATGGGAATCTGGTTTTTCTTCCCCCCATGGAAGGAGGCACGTAGCAACCTGTACATTTCTATATTTTCATTGCCACTACCACGGTACACATCAAGTAGTTTGAGTAATATGTTATTCAGCTGCTCCCAGTCCTCACCAAAGGATGCTGATCACGGTCCGTCACCTCAATCACCCACAGCTGAGATACAGCAACCCCTTGTGGGCAAATGCTTTTTACACTCCTGGAAATTGAAATAAGAACACCGTGAATTCATTGTCCCAGGAAGGGGAAACTTTATTGACACATTCCTGGGGTCAGATACATCACATGATCACACTGACAGAACCACAGGCACATAGACACAGGCAACAGAGCATGCACAATGTCGGCACTAGTACAGTGTATATCCACCTTTCGCAGCAATGCAGGCTGCTATTCTCCCATGGAGACGATCGTAGAGATGCTGGATGTAGTCCTGTGGAACGGCTTGCCATGCCATTTCCACCTGGCGCCTCAGGTGGACCAGCGTTCGTGCTGGACGTGCAGACCGCGTGAGACGACGCTTCATCCAGTCCCAAACATGCTCAATGGGGGACAGATCCGGAGATCTTGCTGGCCAGGGTAGTTGACTTACACCTTCTAGAGCACGTTGGGTGGCATGGGATACATGCGGACGTGCATTGTCCTGTTGGAACAGCAAGTTCCCTTGCCGGTCTAGGAATGGTAGAACGATGGGTTCGATGACGGTTTGGATGTACCGTGCACTATTCAGTGTCCCCTCGACGATCACCAGTGGTGTACGGCCAGTGTAGGAGATCGCTCCCCACACCATGATGCCGGGTGTTGGCCCTGTGTGCCTCGGTCGTATGCAGTCCTGATTGTGGCGCTCACCTGCACGGCGCCAAACACGCATACGACCATCATTGGCACCAAGGCAGAAGCGACTCTCATCGCTGAAGACGACACGTCTCCATTCGTCCCTCCATTCACGCCTGTCGCGACACCACTGGAGGCGGGCTGCACGATGTTGGGGCGTGAGCGGAAGACGGCCTAACGGTGTGCGGGACCGTAGCCCAGCTTCATGGAGACGGTTGCGAATGGTCCTCGCTGATACCCCAGGAGCAACAGTGTCCCTAATTTGCTGTGAAGTGGCGGTGTGGTCCCCTACGGCACTGCGTAGGATCCTACGGTCTTGGCGTGCATCCGTGCGTCGCTGCGGTCCGGTCCCAGGTCGACGGGCACGTGCACCTTCCGCCGACCACTGGCAACAACATCGATGTACTGTGGAGACCTCACACCCCACGTGTTGAGCAATTCGGCGGTACGTCCACCCGGCCTCCCGCATGCCCACTATATGCCCTCGCTCAAAGTCCGCCAACTGCACATACGGTTCACGTCCACGCTGTCGCGGCATGCTACCAGTGTTAAAGACTGCGATGGAGCTCCGTATGCCACGGCAAACTGTCTGACACTGACGGCGGCGGTGCACAAATGCTGCGCAGCTAGCGCCATTCGACGGCCGACACCGCGGTTCCTGGTGTGTCCGCTGTGCCGTGCGTGTGATCATTGCTTGTACAGCCCTCTCGCAGTGTCCGGAGCAAGTATGGTGGGTCTGACACACCGGTGTCAATGTGTTCTTTTTTCCATTTCAAGGAGTGTATATTGCCATGCACTGTCTCCGGCTGGCAGTCTGTATGTATCAACAAGGCTGTATGTGTCTTGCACATTTCAATAATCTGTATTGCCCTACTTATGTTTATGCTCTCATGTCGTGAACTTGTTGGTTTCTCACGACTGTGTCTTTTATTGTGTTCAGAGTTAGAAAAGCACAATTATGAGAATGTTTAATATCAGTGCAAACAGAATAGTGTAAACTGTATATTGCTTTATTGCAATTTAAATTTAGACTGTTAATTTACTTGTGAACAAACCGTTGTGTTTCTCCAGAACATGATTTGTTATATTACGCAACTTGTGGTCTAAAACTTTCATGACTTGCTTGTAAGATTCACAAATGAAACAAATTTAGTATTACCTGCTATGGATGAGGGCAAGTCATTCATGTAGATCAGGTAAAATAGCAGCCCTGGTCTGAAACTATGCTGAAGACCCCAATGTTACAGCCCCTATGGGATGCTAGCTCTCTTCCTGTTATGACACTGTGAAACTGCTTCCTGCATTGTGCTTCTAAGGTATGGCTTCTTCAAACTGAAAGCATTGCCTATAATGTCATAATCTAATTTATTTAGCAGTGTCCAGAGTTCAACATAGTCAAAAGCCTTTATCAAGTAACAAAAGGTACTGCAGGTTTTGACCAATACATTCCACTAGCTCATGGAGAGGACTACTTTGCCTCACCAACAGAAGAGGCATTCCTAAAACCAAACTGCAGACATGTAAGTTATGCCTAGAGAAATGTGTTACTTTTGTATTGCACATTGCTCAGGTTTTTTTTAATAGAGATAACAAGATACAGGCAGTTAGTTATCAACACCAACTCTTTGTCCTTTCTTTTGCAGAGGTCTCAATGTCAGGTCCCATGCTATAATCATAGATACACTGACTCTCACATTAGCACCAGTAGTTTAAGTTTGTGTATTGCTCTTAGTTTAGTTTCCTTTTGTGCTTCTGTTTGGAAGCAAGCAGTTAGTAATTTTTATGTGTATGTCCTGATTTTTAATTACTAGGTTAATTTTTGTATGTACCAAAGGTAAATTCTCATGTATATGAAATAAACTGTATTTCAATGTCACTATTAGTCTCAGGGTAGTCTGATTCAATTCGAACCAGTGACCATTAAATAAATTCACTAGTCTCTCAGATTCCACATTATCAGCAACAGAGACAGTGACTTACACAGCATCAGGTCATGTTTGTGCATTTCTCTTTTTTAAGTCTTTACATTAGCACAACCCATTTTTGCATCTAAATTCTCTACTTCTTTTTGTCATTGAAACAAACGAGTTCATATATAGATATAGCCAGAGATTGTGGCCACTGCCATGTTGTAATGAGGGCATTAGTTGCTGTCTGCGTACAGCTGAGAGCTGCATTGGCCACTGTCAACTGGCCTCAAATAGTTGCCGCAAGATTCATTGGTGATGGAGTGATCAGTTGGTCTGAAATCGCAAACACATCACAGAAGTTGCAAGCTATGTTTTTGTTGCTGTGGTGCACAGTGATCCTGATATGAAACAAGTTATCATCTAATGGTGATTCAATTCAATTCAATTTATTAGCGTCCTTGTAGTACATCATCAAATTGACATAGGACTTGTCAATAAACATTACAATTTAAAATGCATGTACATGAAAATTTATAATTGAATTTACTTGTCACTTAGACATTACAATTTTAATAGAACTATAAGAACATTAACATAAAAATATACAAGTAGGATAACAACATACCAAAAAAAAGCTAGTGATTCTCACATCAAAGATTATTGCCATTCTTACATTAACACTGTTTCACACTTTCATAAAAACAGCAAGTATTTAAATGTGAGCAATTACACATACTTATTACGGCAGGGAAATATTAACTGGCTTTTATTGTCAATGATTATAAACTCTTCAATACTGTAAAAACTATTGCTCAATAGCATGTTTTTTAATTCTCTTTTAAATATGTGCAGTTTTGGTATTATTTTTAGTTCTTTGGGGAGAGCACTGTAGAGGATTTTGGGTTGGTATAGTAAACTTTTGTGATACATAGCTGTTTTATGAATTTCTCTGTGGAAATCATTCCTATTCCTCATTTCGTAGTTGTGAAATTCTCTGTTTAATGTAGAAAATTCCTTGTGTTCTTTTAAGAAACATATGCTTTCATATATGTATAAGGATGGTAGTGGCATGATTTTTAATTCTTTGAAAGCATGCCTACATGAGTCTCTATATCCTATACCTTTTATTATTCTGACTGCCTTCTTTTGTAGTCTAAATGAATGTTTTGTTATACTGTTGTTCCACCAAAACTGTACACCGTATCTCAATAAACTGTGCATGAATGAGAAATAAACACATTTGACTTAATTTTTTGTTCAATGATATTATATGCTTTTCCCATCATAAGTGTTCATCAAACCATACTCCCAAGAATTTAGTGTATGATGCTTGTTCAATCTTACACTTACCCAGTTCTACTGTAAGGTTAGTTTTTATTTTATTTGTAATATGTCTGAACTTGATCCACATTGTTTTTTTGGCATTCACAATGAGTCTGTTTTCATTAAACCATCTGTCTGCTTCGTCTGTTGCTAATGTGACGTTTTCCTGTAAGTCAGCTTTACTATTTGCTTTAACAAACAAACTTGTATCGTCAGCAAACAGAACTGCCTCTGCTTCAGATAGTTGACTTGGTAGGTCATTGATAAATATTAAAAACAGTAATGGCCCTAATACAGATCCCTGGGGTACTTCATACAAAACTCTCTCGAATCTTGATGAATATGTCCTATCTACAGGGCTTATCTCCACCTTCTGATACCTGTCCGACAGATATGATTCAAACCATTTGTGGGCAACTCCATGTATCCCATAGGCATATAACTTCCTAAGCAGTAACTTATGGTTGATGACATCAAAGGCCTTTGATAAGTCTAAAAACAATCCACAATTTAATTCCTTCCTATTTATGGAATTTAGAACAAGTTGCAGAAAATTGAAAGATAGCTGTTTCAGTTGATTTATTTTTACAGAAACCATTTTGCGCATTAACCAATATTCTATTCTTAATAAGAAATTTGTATAGTCTATGATACATTATCCTTTCTATTATTTTTGAGAAACCTGACAACATTGATAAAGGCCTAAAGTTACTAACATCATATTTATCACCGTTCTTGTAAAGTGGCTTTATAGTTGACATTGTAAATTTTGATGGAAACATCCCTGTCTTAAAAGATTCATTTATAATTTCAGTGAGATGTGAGGCTACGTTTCTTGCACTTTGCTTAATGACTTTGTCAGGAATCCCATCACACCCACATGACATTTTATTTTTTAACTTATTTATAGCATTTAGTACCTCTGATTCAGCTACTGGATAAAGGAACATTGTCATGTCATTCATGGGGATTTTTACCTTGCTATTGGAATTGCATTTAGTTTTAATTAAATTTATGGCTACATTTGTGAAATGTTTGTTAAATATGTTGCCAATCTGAAGTGGTTCCTTAACAGTTTTACCCCCACTTTTAATGACAAAGCTGTTATCTTTTCTTTTGTGTCTACCTATATTTTTATTTATTACCTCCCATGTTGACTTCATTTTGTTGTTACCTTTCTCAATATATGGATCATTATCAAGCTTCTTAGGTGCAATCATTACTTTCTTGTACAGGCTTCTATAACATTTCACATGTGCTTTCAGTGCTACATTCTTCCTGGCTGATTTATTTAACTTTCTGAGAGTGTCTGATGACCTTCTAATCCCCTGTGTTTTGGTTTTATGTTTAGTTTTGGCACTTTTTTTTTTATAGGAAAGGCAACATCAAAGCAGTGTTTGTAGCTTTCAAGGAATGAATCAAACTTTGTGTTGACATCACCACTTGATTCACTACCCCAGTTGTTATTTTCCAGAATGTAATTAAAAATTCTTATGCTGTCATCATTTATAAATCTCCTTTCACTGTAATTGTTATTGATAACAGGGTCCTTGTAAGATGTGACATTTAAACTCAATTTGATACCCTTGTGATCCGAGAAACCAGTGTCAGTTACTTCAGCGTTATATCCACACTTGTCCTTGTTTATAAATACTTGATCTATTATAGTTTCAGATATATTTCCACATCTAGTAACTTCATTTACAGTTGCCGTCATATTATGACACAAAAACAGATTGCACAGTTGCTGTTGTTTACTACAATCATTCTTAAAGTTAACATTAAAATCACCAAGAACAATTACATTATGTTTAAGTTCATTCAGTAGTCCCTCAAGGTTTTCCATAAAAATGGCAAAGTTGCCCAATGGTGATCGGTACAAACACACAATATTAATTTTTAATTTGGTTAGCTCACATACACTGTATTCAAAATCTTTGTCTATGCTTTTTAGTTTACATTTAATTTCTTTTGATTCTATCCCTGTCCTAACATAAACACATGTCCCCCACCCCCTTTATGGTTGATTCTACAAAATTTGCTAATCATTTCAAAATTTGGAATAATTATGCTAGACGCTTGCATTTCTTTTACCCAGTGCTCACTTATGCATAGTATGTTAATGTATTTTAGATAGTCAGTTAATAGAACTTCTGTTTCAGCTAATTTACTTTCTAGTCCCTGCAGATTTTGGTATACAACTGTTAAAGTTTCATGTAGTGGATTTGCTGCACTATTTACCTTTGTACTCTCTTGTTGCTGACGCTGTAAAGATTCTGCCTTTTCTTCTTCTTCGAATTGTGAAGATCCCATAAAAAATAGTCACTATGCACAGCAGCTCTTCTTATCCTGAGGCTCTTCCTTTGAGATGTCTGCAGAGCAGCCAATGAGTTTCTGGATCTAGTAGAATGGTTATTGGCTGTTGGTGTGGTTGCAGTCCTAGTTACAGGTGAGCATGAGCCACTAAGTGTGTCGAATTTGCTGACAGCTTCATCCTTGGAGGTTTCAGGTGCACATGAGTTTACACTAGGTTTGTAGGCTTTCTCATCTGAAGAAATTGTTGCCTCTTCAACTCTGCTGGATGTTCCTGACATTTTTGCTGGTACCCCATATTCTACCACTCCTTCAGATACTGGTACTGGTATGTTAGGTATCTCTCTCATCTTAGACGTTTCCTTGCAAATTTCCATTTGCTCAGTTACTGCTATGGTGAAGATACCAGGCAGTTTGTGTTGATCATTGAGATTACTTATTGTTTTCATAATTTGAGCACAGACATACAGTTGTCTTGCTCTATTTAGGAGATCTCCACTGTTTATGAAATGTCGTTTTCTGAAATCTAGCTGGACAAATGTTGAATTTGGGTAGCACTTTGTTATTTTGTGAAGCAGTCTGTTAGTTTTATTTTTTATTTCTTCGTTAACATGAGATTTATTAAAAAAATTGTATGGAATGCTGGTTACCATCACATGTACATTTTTGAGCTTTTTGAGCGTCTCTCTTAGCGCTTGTCTTGCTGATAATACATCACTGCAGCGGATATCTACTCCGCCCCCTTGGATTAGAACACAGTAATTTTTCTTTATCTTGATACTCAGATTTTTGCAGTTATTGACAATCTCTTTCAGTGGAGCATCAGGTTTTTTTACGCTAGTAACACTGCATCCTGAGTTATATAGGGTTTCTGCCAGTCTTTTTCCGAGACTGTTGGCAAGTATATATACAGTAAAAGCATTATTTGTTGTGCTCAAGTCTTCCGAAGTTTTGCAGTCTATTATATGATCATCTTTCTTTTCACAGTCTCTATATGTATTATATTATTAACAGATTTTTAACATTTTGAGCACATCATGGCCTGAGTTTTTAAGTTTTCGCTCAAGGTTATTGTTAACAGTTGCTTGTATGTTAGGTGTAACGAACTTTTTTGAAGGCTTGTTTACTTTCAGTTCTCACGACACTTACTTCTTCTACCCTCTCGCCACAAGATTTTATTTCATTACATATTTCCAGAGCATTGTATCTGGACATGCCCAGATCCGAAGCTGTTTCTTGAGGAATATTGTAGCCGGCCGGAGTGGCCGAGCGGTTCTAGGCGCTACAGTCCGGAACCGCGAGACAGCTATGGTCACAGGTTCGAATCCAGCCTCGGGCATGGATGTGTGTGATGTCCTTAGGTTAGTTAGGTTTAAGTAGTTTTGAGTTCTAGGGGACTGATGACCTCAGACGTTAAGTCCCATAGTGCTCAGAGCCATTTGAACCATTTTGAGGAATATTGTATGAGGTTAATGACCAAAAGACTAGCCCCATACCACTAACAACTAAGTTGGAGGCATTGCCTTCTGCTGAAAATAAGACACAATCAGTGGGCATTGCCTCTCCTGATCATGCAGCAGTCTCTCCTCTGTCACATTCAAGTTGCCTGGAGAGGGAGAAACAAGGAGCTGTTAGTGATAGGCAGATCCAGTATTAGGAATGTGATTGTCCATCTAAGAGAAATAGCATGATGTCAAGGAAATGGACTGAATGTCCACTTGGTGTGTATCCTGGAAGGAATTGTCTGCCTTGTGGAAGAGGTAATCCCAGGAGCAAATGAAAGCATAGGTAGCATTCAGCAGCAGATCACTGTTCATGGTGGCATCAACAGTATGCGTCACCTTGGTTCTGAAAGCATCCTCAGTTCTATCCAGAGACTGGTGAGCATAGCCAGGACAGTAGGCCTCATTTGTGCAACCTCTCCACAGCTATCAACTTGCAGCTTCATTCTGAGGGCTGACTGGGGCACTCTGGTGTGTAGCTGAGTGGAAGGTCTAAACCAAAGGTTTTGCAATCTGACTGATGAAATCATCAGTCATGGGTTCCTTGACCTAAGCTACATACTGGAGACTGGATAGGTCAGGCAGGCTCTGTACAGCGGAAATGACCAGTCTGGTGGCACAATACTAGTGGAATGCACATGAGTTTCTTTTTAGATTAGACAAAACTACAAGATCCCCAAAAGAGACTACAGCATCACATCAGTCAATTATGTCAACAGATCAGATAGCAAATCCTGAAAGAGAGAATCTGACAAAACTAGTTGTTAACCGTCAGAGTACTTGCAGAAAATTTCAAAAGCTGACATATGTCATACAAAGCAGTTGCCTCCCCATCGTACTAGGAACAAAGAGATTGGTTAAACCTGAAGTGCAGAGTAGGGCAACTTTCAACATAATATGGAATGAATAAGGGAAAGAAGGAGTTATTATAGCAATAAGCAGAAGCGCTAGATTTAGCAAGGTCCAAAATAAATCTGATTGTGAACTAATATGGACAAGAGTAACCATGGTTGGTGGACTTAGACTAATAATTAAAGTTTCTTCTGACGACCTGATCCACACACATTGGTCATAAAGTCATTCAAAGCTGTTCTGCACTCAATAGCATGGAAATACATTGAGCACATAGTAGTAGTAGGTGGTGACTTTAACCTGCCCAGTTGTTGTTGTTGTGGTCTTCAGTCCTGAGACTGGTTTGATGCAGCTCTCCATGCTACTCTATCCTGTGCAAGCTTCTTCATCTCCCAGTACCTACTGCAACCTACATCCTTCTGAATCTGCTTAGTGTATTGATCTCTTGGTCACCCTCTACGATTTTTACCCTCCACGCTGCCCTCCAATGCTAAATTTGTGATCCCTTGATGCCTCAAAACATGTCCTACCAACCGATCCCTTCTTCTAGTCAAGTTGTGCCACAAACTTCTCTTCTCCCCAATCCTATTCAATACCTCCTCATTAGTTACGTGATCTAACCACCTTATCTTCAGCATTCTTCTGTAGCACCACATTTCGAAAGCTTCTATTCTCTTCTTGTCCAAACTATTTATTGTCCATGTTTCACTTCCGTACATGGCTACACTCCATACAAATACTTTCCCAGTATCAATTGGGAAAACTATGAATACGTAATCAGCAGAAGGGACAAACAGTTATGTGAAGTAATACTGAATACATTGCCTGACATTTGTCTCAAATGACTAGTTTAACAATCCAAATGCAAATATTTCAGACTTCCATGATTTGATTTGAACAGGGAGATCTAAACAACAGTGTTCCTAGCCCACTATTGTCCACACCAAAACAGGGTATATTGTGCAGTTTCACTCCCTGTGGTTAAGTGAAGCCAATCATCACCCCTAAAGAGTAATAGGAGACTCTTTACTAGTTCTTTATTAGGCACTTGTTCTTCAGCACTTGATGACCCAAATATTCTGTGTCTATTGATCTCCAATGCTTTGCATTGGAAGATTAGGTATGGTGCAGTTTCATCACCCTTTGCCACACAGCCTACAAACAGGGGCTTCTTTCTCTACATACATCATGTGTAGATGTTTCTTAAAGTTCCTGTGGCCTGTCATTAGTCCTACTATGAGTTTAGTGAGTCTTTTGTTCAAGCCAGGATCACGGAACTTCTCTTAAAACATGTCTTTGGCATCGATTGCTTGTCATGTTTTTGTTTTTAGATCATAGTCCAATATTCATTCTACATTCTGCCTTCTGATCCAGTTTCATAGTTCTGATTCAACCATCACCTCGGTGATCATCAGGACAGGTTCTGTTTGAATAAATGAAATTGTCACACCTGTCCTGGTCAGCCTACCAGCTTGTTCATTGCCACTAATACCTCACTGACCAGAGACCCAAAGCAGGTTTACCTTTTTGCTTTCCCCTAGTCTCACAAGGGCTTTGTGGCATTCTGAAATGAGCTTTGATCTCATTGCAGGGGCTCATAGAGATTTCAGAGCTCCTTGGCTGTCTGAATAAACCATTGTAGTATTTATGCCTGGAATACCACAGCCACATACTCTAGAGAGATTGCATTCTCTAGTGTAGGCTGTACCTCACATGCACCAGCTCCAGCACCTTCATCTGTTTTCAAGTCATCAGTAAACCAGACTATGTCTCCTACACAGTGTCATGCTTCAGTCTTCCACTGCTCCCTACATCCAGCTGTTGCAGTGAACAGTTTATTGAAGCAGAGGGAAGTTATTGTATAATCAGCTGGCATTCCCATGACCATTCCTGTATTTACCACATTCCCTTTATTGGTACTAGGATTCAGGATATCCTAAATCTATCCAGTTAATTTCAGTTTTTAGCCTATACGCCCTGCTGCTGCCTCCATTTAAACCCACAGGTGTAATGGGCCATGTTGAGCATGGTTTCCATCCCACCAGTGAGTGTGCTGCTAATTCCGCCTGTTATGTCTAAGCATGCCAGTCTCTGCTCCTTGCCAATCATCTTAGGAGCCACCTTCTGTTCTACTATGTTCCAGAATACTGTAGCCCCATAAATTCTCATAGGTCTTACTATAGTACATACTCTTGGGGTTTAGACCCCAGTTCTTTCCATAGGCTCTTCTAGTGATCACAAGAATGCCTTTCACCTTGGAACATACATTCTTTATATGAGGGGTCCATGATTGTCTCACATCCAGTGTTACCCCTGTATACTTCACTACCTCCTCTACAGGCAGGGTTTCATCAAGAAGCTTAAGAGTCCACTACAAGTGGAGGATATGCTTCCTCATAAATGGTACTACAACACTTTCCTTGGGGCTGACCCTTAGTTCCTGTTTCTTGTACCAGTTTTGCACAATGTTCAATGCACATTGTGCCACATTTCTAACAGTACTAGCAAATTTGCCAAGTATTACTATGAATAAGTCATCTGCATATCCTTAGCAAAAGTAGCCTCTAATATTTCACTCTTCAATAAGTTCATTTACCACTATGTTCCACAGTAGTGGGGACAAAATTTCTCCTTGCACACACCAGCTGGTGTTGGCCATCACTGTTGTTTTCATTCATCGTGGGGCTTCTATCTTTCTTCTGCTGAGCATGGTCTTAATCCCCCTGCATATGGTGGTCTCAATGCCATATTCTTCTCCAGCTCTAACATTGAATTTGAAGGTCATATTGCTAAAAGTCCCCTCAGTATCCAAAAGGATGCAGAGAACAATTTCCTGAAAGTGTAGTGCTTTTCCCACTTCCCAGCAAGTTGGCGAAATTTGTTTTCACTTGATTTGCACGGTTGATATGCTTGTTGGTTCACATGTAGAGGAACTTTAGTTAGCCACCTTTCCCTAACATGCGCATTAACCAGCTTCTCTGATGTCTTTGAAAGAAAGGACAGACTGATTGGTTTTGTTATCCTTGGCCTTGGCATGTTCAATTTTCCTTGGGTTCAGAATGAATTCAACCATCACTGCCCTCCAACCATTAGGAATGATTCCTGCTGCTAGGGTTGATATGAGGGTGAGGAGACCAAACTGCAAGGTCATCAGTCTCATCGGATTAGGGAAGGATGGGGAAGGCAGTCGGCCATGCCCTTTCTAAGGAAACATCCCGGTATTTGCCTGAGGCGATTTAGGGAAATCACGGAAAACCTAAACCTAAATCAGGATGGCCGGATGCAGGATTGAACCATCATCCTCCCGAATGCGAGACCAATGTGCTGACCACTGCGCCACCTCGCTCGGTCCTGCTGCTAGGCTCTTTAACCTTATATAGGAATCTAATTAAACTCACCCCTGCTTGTTGCAGAAAGCTGAAAAGATTCTATCTGGGCCTGGTGACTTGAATGGTTGAAATGTTCCCACTGCCCACTGGATTTTTTTGAATTCGGCACATTCTCTGTCAGATTCCCAGTTCTCCCTTTGGTTGCCTGTAAGCCAATGTCTCTTAGGGACTGAACCTTAGCCTGTGTTGTCTGCCAGATTGCACTGAGATTGGTCTTGAGGAGCACATCCAGCATCTCATTCACTGTCTTTGTATACTCACCATCTTCCTTCCTTAGAGAACCGTGTGGATTAGTTGGTAATCTGGTGAGGATATTGTGAAGTCTAGTAGCTGTACCTTCCACTTCCCCACAAAATATCTTCCAGGATCTTAGTTGCACTTGCTTAATTGCAAGGTTGTATTTGACAAGGGCCTCCAAATATTTTACCCATTGTCCTTCCCTGCTTGTAACATTGAACAGTGTTGTTACCTGCTGCCCTGCAATTCCAGGTTATTGTTACACCAAGGTACATTCCTGTTCGTACACTTTTTGGTGGTTAAGTAGTTTTCTAAATCTGAGGTCATAATGGCAGACATCACTGCACCTGAAATTTCCTCAAAACCCCTACTGGACTCCTTATCAAAGTTCTGACTTCAGATAGGCCTGAGTTGAAATCTTTCTTCAGATAAGGATGGCTCCAGTGCCACTGCCATTGTTTGATATAGCCGCCCATTAAAATGGACCAAAAGTTATGTCAGTTATTTCTTTCCTTCTTATGTTCCTGAAAATATGTTCTCTATCCATATTCAGGATGTCCAGATTACTCTAGAGTAGTAATTGAAGAAGATACTTACCTCTGCTGTTGGAGTCACTGCTTCCCTGCAACAGGTTTTGGGCACTGGCATCACAACCAACCAGCAGTTATTCATTCTGTTGTGAGCAACTGTGTACCAGTCTCCTCACTTCCTGGGAAGGAGGTCTGCCATCCTTGTAAGGAAGGTGAGCTGAGGGCAATACAATTCTCTTTGTGTTTCCTTTCTTGCATTGTTTCATCCTGATGGTCACTAAGCTCTTGGAATAGAAGTCCACCTCTGACATGAATGAAATTCCATTGATAACGTAAATGAATGTTCTGGAGTTCCTTAGATTTCTAGTACAAATAAACTTACCTCCAGCCCCTCCAAGGCCTGAAAAGTCCTGTATAGATAGGATTCCTGGATCAGGGCCATGGCCATGTGCATGTTCTGTCTTCTCAGAAGATGACTCAGGGTGGCAGTTGCCCCTTTACTGCATTGCAGTTTTACCTGCAACATTTGCAGTCTCCATCTCGCCTTCATGGTTGCTTCCAATATCATTGATTACCCTGAAGGTAACCTGTGAAAAACCAAATTATGATCTCAGGTTCTGTTCCTGCATTACTCAGGGAATTTTCACTGCCTCCCATCACTTGGGTTTGGTCGTCTGGTGCAATCATTTGACTGATTACCCTCTAATCCTCTCTCCCAAGACTTTCTTGTTCTCTGATCTTATTTTCTCAAACAGAATCTTTGAAGTTTTAGTACCCAAATTGATACCTTTGCAGTCTTGATGGGCTCAGCTGCAGTCTTGACCAGCAACTTCACCTCCTCCCATGGAGGTGCCTTATGTACCATCTCCTTAAGCCAATCCACTGTTCCCATCCCCCCATAGAGCACACCAGACCCTCCTGAGTTTGGGTTCTGGGCTAGTGGTCCCTTCAGTCTTCTCAAAGAGTGTCATCCAAACAGACTCTATCTGCTGCAAGGTGATGTTGACCAGTGGATATCCCTGTTGGTTAACTGCTGTCCTGATAACCAAGACTGCAGTACTGTAGGTCTTTTTCCCTCTTCCCTGTCACGGCTTTTCCTGGATGTGATTATCCTGAGAAGTGGGAGAGTTAGACTCCTCCCTTGTTTGGTTGTTATCTGTCTTGGAGGTTGAAGAGGTCTGTTTACCCCCTTCACTTTGAGACACTCTTTTTTGGAGGTCTTAGACTGAAGACCTTTCAGTTCCCTCCATTTTTGTCTAGGAAGCTTTTCTTTACATTCCTTATGTTTCTGTTCTTTGAGAAGTTTTCTCCTCTGAGTACCAACAAGGATTTAACTCCTGACCTGGTCCATCTTCTCAATGACAATTTCTGCATCTTGAACTGGTCTGCCATCCAACCCAGTTGTGGAAACAGCTTCCATTGTTTACAACCCCAGTGTTTGGATGTTTCAGTTCTCATCATGTCTCTCATGGTTTTTTCCCTTTGTTCCATGTTCTCCATTTTAGTTCTACAAGAATAGGGGTATATTCAGTCAACACCACAGAACCCCATGTGGTGCAAGGATAATTACTCAGGGAGTAGCCCTGTATTCCTGAGGTTCTGTTACTGACAAATCTTCCTCGCCCACTGGCATGGACCACAGCAGGCCCTGGGTTGGGTATCTGGGGAAGTGGGGTAGGACCATAGAATTGGATATGAGAGAGACAGGGTGTGGTGGGACACTCTTCATCTGGTTCCTCCACTGATATCTGTCTGGTATTGGAGACCTGCCAGTAGCTGCAATACTGCTGACATAGTCCTCAGCTTCTTGTGAACATGCAAGCCTCTCTACTCACTCAGACAGTGCTTCAACAAGGTGGGCTCCCCTGGAGAGGTAGACCCCCTTGCTAATCACGGGCTTTGAATCCCAAGGGCCAGCAGGAGGAGTGTTTAGGCTTCTCAGGTCATCATTCCATGAAAGCCTCACAGAGAAGGAGCAGTAAGATCAGAAAAAGGAACAAAAGATAAATTTCACTTTTGCACATGGAATGTGAGAACATTGTTAAATCTTGGAAAACTGGATAAGTCAGAAATACTATGACAAAGTGTCGACAGAATATTTTAGGTCTGTGTGCAACAACATGGATGGGAAATGGCAACTTTAGATCAAATTATTTCAGAATAATTCATAGCAGAAACCAGCAGCCATGGAAGAATGCAGTACCTATTATATTAATGACGGGATGGATACATAATATTATGAACACCTATGTTGCAAGTGAAGTATTGTGAAGTATTGGAAGACACCTGGTGATGGCAGTAGATATATTATTGATTATATTATTGATTATATAATAGTGAAGCAAAAATACAGGAACCAAGTAAAATTTGTTCACAATTATCCTGGTGGTAATATAGAAAGTGACCATACCTTGTTGTGGCGAAGTGCAGTATCAGATTTAAGAACCACAGTTGATGTATCCAAAGAAATGGGAAATATATAAATTGATGAATGTAGAGATTGTGCAGGAATTCAAGCATGTGACAATGGAATCAGACAAGGAAGAGAGCAGTTGGGATGCTATTGAGTCAAATATAACAAATGCAGCTACATATATACGTATTATGAAGGAATAAAGTTAGAACCTAGGAAATCTTGGATGATCCCAGAAATATTGGAACTCATTGACAAAAGGAGCAGACTAAAATAAAAGAGCCCTGAAGATGATAACAATATGCCATTTAGAGAAAGAAAAGTCGCTAGGAAAAATTAGTAAAGAAACAGAAAATGATTTAAATACAGAAAAAAAGGATGAAGCTTATTCCAGGATTAAACTGTAACATAGTGAAAGATAAAAATGGGAAGCTGTTGAAACTTCCTGGCAGATTAAAACTGTGTGCCCGACTGAGACTCGAACTCGGGACCTTTGCCTTCCGCGGGCAAGTGCTCTACCAACTGAGCTACCGAAGCACGACTCACGCCCGGTACTCACAGCTTTACTTCTGCCAGTACCTCGTCTCCTACCTTCCAAACTTTACAGAAGCTCTCCATGGCTAAGCCATGTCTCCGCAATATCCTTTCTTTCAGGAGTGCTAGTTCTGCAGGTTCGCAGGAGAGCTTCTGTAAAGTTTGGAAGGTAGGAGACGAGGTACTGGCAGAAGTAAAGCTGTGAGTACCGGGCATGAGTCGTGCTTCAGTAGCTCACTTGGTAGAGCACTTGCCCGCGAAAGGCAAAGGTCCTGAGTTCGAGTCTCGGTCGGGCACACAGTTTTAATCTGCCAGGAAGTTTCATATCAGCGCACACTCCGCTGCAGAGTGAAAATCTCATTATGGGAAGCTGTTGTTTGACATAGGAGATATATGTGAGAGATGGAAATTGTATACTGAAGATCTGTATGGTGGTGCTAAAATTTGGAGCTAAGATAAGTATATTGAAGATGAAAAACTAATTGATGAAACAATAAGAGACCACCGATAACAAAGGACAGTTCTTCCTATTTTGATTAAATAGCTTAAAATCAGATAAACAACATGTATAGATGACATTCCTGCAGAGCTCCTAAAAAACAGTCGTGAACGCATCAAAAGTAAATTGTTTCTTGTTGTTGTTGTAGTTGTTGTTGTTGTTGTGGTCTTCAGTCCTGAGACTGGTTTGATGCAGCTCTCCATGCTACTCTATCCTGTGCAAGCTGCTTCATCTCCCAGTACGTACTGCGGCCTACATCCTTCTGAAGCTGTTAAGTGTATTCATCTCTTGGTCTCCCTCTACAATTTTTACCCTCCACGCTGCCCTCCGATACTAAATTGGTGATCCCTTGATGCCTCAGAACATGTCCTACCAACCAATCCCTTCTTCTAGTCAAGTTCTGCCACAAACTCCTCTTCTCCCCTATGCTATTCAATACCTCCTCATTAGTTATGTGATCTACCCATCTAATCTTCAGCATTCTTCTGCAGTACCACATTTTGAGAGCTTCTATTCTCTTCTTGTCCGAACTATTTATCGTCCATGTTTCACTTCCATACATGGCTACACTCCATACAAATACTCTCAGAAATGACTTCCTGACACTTAAATCTATACTCGATGTTAACAAATTTCTCTTCTTCAGAAACGCTTTCCTTGCCATTGCCAATCTATATTTTATATCCTCTCTACTTCGACCATCATCAGTTATTTTTCTCCCCAAATAGCAAAACTCCTTTACTAGTTTAAGTATCTCATTCCCTAATCTAATTCCCTCAGAATCATCCGAGTTAACTAGAGTACATTCCATTATCTTCGTTTTGCATTTGTTGATGTTCATCTTATATCCTCCTTTCAAGACACTGTCCATTCCGTTCAACTGCTCTTCCAAGTCCTTTGCTATCTCTGACAGAATTACAATGTCATCGGCGAACCTTAAAGTTTTTATTTCTTCTCCATGGATTTTAATTCATACTCCAAATTTTTCTTTTGTTTCCTTTACTGCTTGCTCAATATACAGATTGAATAACATTGGAGAGAGGCTACAACCCTGTCTCACTCCATTCCCAACCACTGCTTCCCTTTCATGTCCCTCTACTCTTATAACTGCCATCTGGTTTCTGTACAAATAGTAAGTAGCCTTTCGCTTCCTGTATTTTACCCCTGCCACCTTCAGAATTTGAAAGAGAGTATTCCAGTCAACATTGTCAAAAGCTTTCTCTAAGTCTACAAATGCCAGAAACATAGGTTTGCCTTTTCTTAATCTTGCTTCTAAGATAAGTCATAGGGTCAGTATTGCCTCACGTGTTCCAATATTTCTACAGAATCCAAACTGATCTTCCCTGAGGTTGGCATCTACTATTTTTTCCATTTGTCTGTAAAGAATTTGCATTAGTATTTTTCAGCCATGACTTATTAAACTGATAGTTCGGTAATTTTCACATCTGTAAACACCTACTTTCTTTGGGATTGGAATTATTATATTATTCTTGAAGTCTGAGGGTATTTCGCCTGTCTCATACATTTTGCTCACCAGATGGTAGAGTTTTGTCAGGACTGGCTCTCCCAAGGCTGTGAATACTTCTAATGGAATGTTGTCTACTCCTGGGGCCTTGTTTCGACTTAGGTATTTCAGCGCTCTGTCAAACTCTTCACGCAGTATCATATCTCCCATTTCACCTTCATCTACATCCTCTTCCATTTCCATAATATTGCCCTCAAGTACCTCGCCCTTGTATAGACCATCTATATACTCCTTCCACCTTTGTGCTTTCCCTTCTTTGCTTAGAACTGGGTTTCCATCAGAGCTTTTGATATTCATAAAAGTGGTTCTCTTTTCTCCAAAGGTCTCTTAAATTTTCCTGTAGGCAGTATGTATCTTACCACTAGTGAGATAAGCCTCTTCATCCTTACATTTGTCCTCTAGCCATGCCTGCTTAGCCATTTTGCACTTCCTGTCAATCTCATTTTTGAGACGTTTGTATTCCTTTTTGCCTGCTTCATTTACTGCATTTTTATATTTTCTCCTTTCATCAATTAAATTCAATATTTCTTCTGTCACCCAAGGATTTCTACTAGCCCTCGTCTTTTTATCTCCTTGATCCTCTGCTGTCTTCACTATTTCATCCCACAAAGGTACCCATTCTTCTTCTACTGTATTTCTTTCCCCCATTCTTGTCAATTGTTCCCTTACGCTTTCCCTGAATCTCTGTACAACCTCTGGTTTAGTCAGTTTTTCCAGGTCCCATCTCCTTAAATTCCCACCTTTTTGCAGTTTCTTCAGTTTTAGTCCACAATTCATAACCAATAGATTGTGGTCAGAGTCCACATCTGCCCCTGGAAATGTCTTACAATTTAAAACCTGGTTCCTAAATCTCTTTCTTACCATTATAAAATCTACCTGAAACCTGTCAGTATCTCCAGGCTTCTTCCATGTATACAATCTTCTTTTATGATTCTTGAACCAAGTGTTAGCTATGATTAAGTTATGCTCTGTGCAAAATTCTACCAGACGGCTTCCTCTTTAATTTCTTACCCCCAATTCATATTCACCTGCTACGTTTCCTTCTCTTCCTTTTCCTACTGTCAAATTCCAGTCACCCATGACTATTAAATTTTCGTCTCCCTTCACTATCAGAATAATTTCTTTTATCTTATCATACATTTCTTCAATTTCTTCATCATCTGCAGAGCTAGTTGGCATATAAACTTGTACTACTGTAGTAGGCGTGGGCTTTGTGTCTATCTTGGCCACAATAATGCATTCACTGTGCTGTTTGTATTAGCTTACCCACACTCCTATTTTTTAATTCATTGTTAAACCTACTCCTGCATTACCCCTATTTGATTTTGTATTTATAGCCCAGTATTCACCTGACCAAAAGTCTTGTTCCTCCTGCCACCGAACTTCGCTAATTCCCACTATATCTAACTTTAACCTATCCATTTCCCTTTTTAAATTTTCTAACCTACCTGCCCGATTAAGGGATCTGACATTCCATGCTCCGATCTGTAGAACGCCAGTTTTCTTTCTCCTGATAACGACATCCTCCTGAGTAGTCCCCACCTGGAGATCCAAATGGGGGACTATTTTACCTCCGGAATATTTTACCCAAGAGGACACCATAATTATTTAACCATACAGTAAAGCTGCATGCCCTCCGGAAAAATTACAGCTGTAGTTTCCCCTTGCTTTCAGCCATTGGCAGTACCAGCACAGCAAGGCCGTTTTGGTTAGTGTTACAAGGTCAGATCAGTCAATCATCCAGACCGTTGCTCCTGCAACTACTGAAAAGGCTGCTGCCCCTCTTCAGGAACCACACATTTGTCTGGTCTCTCAACAGATACCCCTCCATTGTGGTTGCACCTACAGTACGGCTATCTGTATCGCTGAGGCATGCAAGCCTCCCCACCAACGGCAAGGTCTTATGGTACGTAAATTTTATGAAGAGCATATCATACTATTTGACATCACAAAACATAGAACTATTGCATTACCAGGGCATATGCAAAGGACTGTACAAATTATAGAACACTACTCCTTCTGTCACAGTGCATAAAAATATTACTATCAGCATTTACAAAGAGGATTGAAAAACAGATAGGAAGTTAGCCAATGATTTTAGCTTCAGATCAGGGACAGGAATGAGGAAAACAGTACATGCAGTACATCAAATTTTGGAAAGAAGATTAGAAGTAAACAAAAAAAAAAACATATATAGCATTTATTGACCTAGAAATGGCATTTAATATGGTTAGCTGGAAGTAATGTTCAAAGCATTACTTGACAGGTGACCAATTTTGATTATACACAAAAATCAAAGTACTAAACAGGATATTAATGGTAGCAAGAAAGAGGCAAAAATCAGGTGAGTGAGACAGGGGAGCTATCACCTTGATTATCTGATGTGTTCCTTGAGGAGTCAATAACAATGAAAGAAAAGGTGACTGGAATCAAAATTAATGGTATGTATATTCACTGCATTAGATTTGTTGATGGCATTGAATTAATGGCAGGTTCAGTCAAGGAACTAAATAAAATAAATTCTCATGGTCTTCCATCAACAGATAAAAAAACTAAAAATAAATATTAAAAAGAGAAAAGTCATGGTTTTAGACAAGAAAAGGGATGGAGGTGAGACTGACGTAAGAGTAGGCAGTGAACAACTCGTTTAGCAATGTGGAGAAAAATAATAGCTGTTTCAAGGAAATAAAAAGAACAGTATGGCCAAGAGCACCTTCCAAAATGAGAAGAACCTTCTGCTGAACAAGCACATCACCTTCTGTACTAAGGAAAGATCTGTAAAGAGCTTTGCATGGAGTACCCTGACATAATGACACAAAACCTGGACATTAACAAAGTAGGATTAAGCTTGCCTTGAAATTGTGGACACATGGTTCTGGAGGAGAATTGCAAGAACTAGCTGGATTGACAGAAAAATGAATTTGATAGCTCTACAAGAAACAGGAGAGAAGAAAGAGCTACTGAAAATTATAGGCTGATGGAAAACTCATTGGACACTTAATTAGGCATTATGATATTTTACAAAATATTTTTGAAGGCAAGGCTGTAGGGCAGAAATGAGGTGATGACCAAGAACACCCTATTAAAAAATATGATCAGTGAGATGGGATGTTCTTCATACATGAAGACAAAGGGTACAGCTGAAGAGAGGCTTCAAAGATAGGTTTTAATCTTTTGAAAGAAGAAGAGAGTTACAAGCTAGATCTTTTTGAGAGTGGCACCAATGAGAGAGGGATAAGTGACTATGATGCTATTTTTACATCTACATCTAATGTCTACAAGTCACCTTATGGTACACGGTTGAGGGTACTTTGTGTTTCACTGTCGCTTCCCTCCTTCCCGTTAAGTCGCAAATGGTCCGTGAGTAGAAAATTGTCAACAAGCCTTTGTGTGAGCTAAAATCTCTCTACATGTATTTTGAGTTTATGGGCACTCAACAGTGAGGTTATCAGTCCATTTACAAATATTTAAAAATACAAATGTGTATAAAATGGCTAAATATGTTATCACACAGTGAGGAACAAAGCTACAAAATGACACCAATCACTCATGTCAACCTCACACGTGTTGACCCACACAATCACTCTATCTCACATGCTTCACAGAGAAAGGGTGAAAGATGCTATATTTGGGGTTAAAACATAAATAAAATGACAGAGGAAATGTGACTGGTTGGCCACATACAAAAAACATGGTTGAGCCAATCACCATGTTAACACATTAAGAACATCCCCCCAAAATTTCAGAAAACGAGTTGACATATCACAAAACCCAAAAACTCTCACCAAATTTATCTGATCATCACTTACAATATAGGGCAGATCTGTTGGCAGATCTGCCAATTCCCTCTGGACTGAAAATAAAATGCAGTCTAATAAAATGTGTCACACAGTGATCTCTATGCCACAATCACCACACATTGGGGAGACCTCTTAATGGAGCAAGGAGCCAGGCATCATAGAGCTATGGCCTCTGCAAAGACAAGTAAGGAGAACCTCATCCTGTTTGCATGGTTGGAAGCAGGTACACCACAGCTGCATTGTGGACTTTACTAGACAGAACTTATTGTCTGTCCCATCGATGCATGACTTTGGTACTGCAAATGCAAGGCAATAGCACGCAGGGGGATGGCACACTGAGCTAACTGATGATCTTGACATGCCTCCCTGGCTGCTGCGTCTGGCCTTCCATTCCACATAATGCCCATGTGATCTGGCATCCAGCAGAAAGACACCTCCTTCCCAAGCCTTTGTAGTCAGAGGAGGGCACCACGGATACTCTGGACTACTTATCTGCCGGGTACAAGTGGTTGTAGAGAGAGAGGGCACTCTGGGAATTGGAACAGACATGAAATTTAGCACCTGTAACACATCTCATCTGCTCCAGTTCTCTCAAGATTGCATATAATTTGAGGACTGATCAGGAAAAACAACAGAGCAGCCAGTGGAGTCCCCCTGCTTAGACTCATCCATAAATACAGCTGCAGAGTTGTGGTGTTCAGTTAAAATTTCATACAACAATATAGTAAAAACATGCACAGGAGTGCAACCTCTTCTGTACTGTACTAATAGATAACTCTGGGCCTCTGCAGTAACCAGGGTGGAAGACCATTAAAACTCTAGATTTGGAGTTGAACTTGCTCTACACCAAGTGATGCCAGTTCTCACTTTGTGCAGATTCCAAATGGTCTCATTGACTGTGGATGATTGGTAAAGAGGCATTCTGTAACTGGATGAGCAATGGTATGACATGCTGGTGAAATGGGAGTAGCAAAGAACTTACATGCCTGATGTACCATGAGGAGTTGCCGCCAGATGATAAGTGGTACTTCTCTAGTCTCAGCACAGAGGCTGGATATTGGGCTGGTCCTGTAAGCACCCATGGAAAGTGTAATCCCCTCATGATGGATAATGTCAATAATCCTCAAATAAGAAGACCTCACTGATCCATACACTTTGCATCCATAGTTTAGCCACAGTCACATTAAATCTCTATGAAATTGGAGTGTACACAGTATGTCTACTCCCCAGGACTTGTGGCTAAGAAACTTCAGGATCCTCAATGTCTTATGGGCCCTTGTCTTTGGGTCCTTTAGGTGTGGTACCCATGACAGTTTGGAGTAAAAAATGAGGCCCAGAAACCTCACAGTCTTTAAAAGGGATCATGGTGCCCCTCACATGCAAGTCAGATAAATTAAAAATATGATGAGAACAATTAAAATGAACACACACACACACACACACACACACACACACACACACAGAGAGAGAGAGAGAGAGAGAGAGAGAGAGAGACACAGAGAGCTGCAGAAAACTGAAAATCCTTCTCTTCAGCCCACTTCTCTAGCCTCTGCATTGTAAGTTGCAACTGAGGAATTGCTGTTGCAGTACTTGAAGAGGAACAAAAAACTGCAAAATCATCCAAAAATAAGAATCACTGTAGAGGACTCCTTACTATAAATGTGATACTGTTTATAACTATGACAAAGATGATAACACTTAAAACACTGCACTGAGGAACACCATTTTCCTGCTCAAAACAATCTGATAGCACATCACTAACTCAGGACATAAAAAGTGCTTATATAGGGAGGGCCATATTGGTGGGGAGGCAGCCATGACAGCCCCATTGATGGACCTGCCCTAGGATACAATGTCTCAAAGTAGCCTTGTGCACTTGACTGATGTCAAATAATATACCAATACACTGATGTTTATGTAGGAAAGCTTGCTGGATAGATTGTTGACAGTGGATCAAAATCTCCTGAATCTCCACTGAGAGCAGCTAAGGAGTTGCCTAGTCTCTAACATCCAGACTAGATGACAGTTAACCATTAACTCCATGGAATTTCCAACACAGCTCGTTACGGCAATGCTCCGGTAACTACTGGGACACACTGGGTCCTTTCCTGGTTTGAGAGTGCCAATGGCCTTTGTAGTTTGGTCCCTTGAACCCCCACAAACCAACCAACCAACCAACCTGGTTTGAGGAGATGCATCAAAATTGCCTTTCTCCATGAGTTGGAAAAGTGACCTGTCTGACACATCAAATTAAAACATTTGAAGATAAATTCCTTTGACACTGATGGCAAATGCCAAAGCATGCTGTACTGGATTTGTTCATGATCGGGTGTAGTATCACAAGCCTCAGACAGTGTAAAATCCAGCTGCCATAAGGAGAAAGGGCAGTTGTAAGACTCAGAATTGTTGGATCTGAAGTCCAACTGGTCTCTCTCTCTATGGTCACATGGTAGTGGCAGAACTCTGGATCCTGGCTGGCATGGTCAGCAGTCATTACAAAATGTGCTGTCACTGTCTGGGGCTGGCTGTTGTGGCCGAGTGGTTCTAGGGGCTACAGTGTGGAACCGCGCAACCGCTACAGTCGCAGGTTCAAATCCTGCCTCGGGCATGGATGTGTGTGATGTCATTAGGTCAGTTGGGTTTAAGTAGTTCTAAGTTCTAGGGGACTGATGATCTTAGATGTTAAGTCCCATAGTGCTCAGAGCCATTTGAACCATTGTCTGGGTAATGTCTCTCGGCATTGTTTGGAAACACCCTTGTTTCAGTACTGCTGTTATTGGTAAACAACTGTGTTTATTGAAATCTTCCTGATGGCTTCCCATAGAGCAAATGGAACAGTTAACAGCATTTAGGAACACTTGCCATGAGCTTTCCTTGCTCTCCTTGATGAGGCATTGAGCCTTCACCCTTACCACTCACAGCGCCACTCGAAAGGCTGTGAGGTTTTCCGCCACTGGGCAGCTCTTGAACCATCATAGAGCCACACACTTGACCTCGATTACTGAATGGCATTCACTAGTCCACCAACGGACAGGCTGCCCTGAAAATGACCTTAGGACTTTGGGATGGAGATGCCAGTGGCATGGTGGATAACTTGTGTGTGGGTCCACCCACTCCTGGATGCTGTTTCAGCATTCAGACACAGCCAACTGGCTGACAGGGTCCAGTCAGCTCTGCTGATCTTCCACCTTGGCAGTGTCCTTTCAGGGAGAGCTCTGCCCAGAAGGTGAATCCGGATAGTCATCAGTGAGTTCCCAATCAACAGAGTCCACAAGGGCTGAAGAGTAGAAAGAGAGGTCAATGGCTGAGGATGATCCAGTAGCAGCACGACTTATGAGATGTCATGAGGCTCTCCAAGACCTGACCCTGAGAGGTCGAGCCCCACGATACATGATAGGCATTGAAGTCTCCCATTAGGAGAAATGGTCGGGAGAGTTGTTCTATAAGATCTGTTAGGGCCTCAGAGTCTTTGCATTTTATGGACATAAATACAGCTAACAAACAGTGATCATCTGACACACATGAATTTCAACAGCAACTGCTTGCCGGTCAGTATCCAGGGGGGAGACAAGAGGAGTGGTGCACATTACTGACAAACACAGTGACACCTCCCTTGGCCCTTTCCCCAGTCAGGTAATCCTTGTGGTGGAGGCTATAGGCTCATAGTACAGGGACATCAGATGCTTTAAGCTGCATTTCCTGCAAACACAGTTTCAGAGGCTGCTCTTATGCTAGGAGTTTTAGTTCCTCCATGTGTCCTGAACCCATTAATGTTCCACTGTAGTATAAGAGCCATGACATTTCACCCTGTCTTTCGACTGAGGAGGGGAGCCTGCAATGAATGAAGGCTCAGTCTTGGAGCAAGATGATTGCCCCTGTCTGACATCAAGGTCCATCGGCTCTGAAGATGAATCATGAGAGACATAAGAGAGGATGACACTGACATTATTAGACTGTTTACCACCCAACTCCATCAGTTATTGACACTTTGCCTTAGATTTTTTGGCCTACAACTGTGGCTGTAGTAGTGGCAGTACTGGACAGTGGACCAGACTGAATCTTTGGAGGAGCAAGGAGTTCCCCAGTGTTGGCAACCACAGCCTTTTCTGATGTTTTGAGGGAGGGGGGATACTGGCTTGGAAATAACTGCAGCAGCACAAAAGCATTGACAAACACAGGTACTAGTGATGACACTAGCAACCTTCATTTGTTTAGCAGCATTAATTTTCTGGACTGGCTGTTGAAGAGCTTCAGCAAAGTAGGTAGTGAATGTGGAGCATTGCATGGCCTTCTAGATCGTTTTGGCCTCACCATATGGGATTCACTTCAGTGTTTTAATCCCTGTATCATCCTTTTCTCAAGGAATACACTGCAGTCCCTACTCCAGATGTGGTGATCTCCAGAGCAATTTACACACTTCAGAGGAGATGAATGACTAATTTCTTTGCGGGCAGCCTTACCACATTTGCCACAAGTGGCTTCTCCCTAACAACCAAGACTAATGTGCCCAAAGTGCTGGCATTTAAAACAGCACATTGGGTTGGGGACATTAGACCGCATACTGAGGTGAAGGAAACCTGCCTCAACATGCTCTGGAAGTCCGTGCTGTTGAAAGTCAGTATAACTGAGTCTGATTTTATCAGAACACCAGCCATCCTTTTCATGATGTTTTGCACATCAATAGTGGCTTTCTGGGTCCACTCAGCTTTCAGTTCTTTGCAAATATCCACCACTTCCCTGCTAGTCACAACACCTTTGCTGTACTTCAAGGTTTTGTGCAGTCCAGTTTTGACTGCATACTCCCCAATGCATTGAGTTTTCTGGAGGTTATTTACTTGTTAGGAACTAGCCTTCTTCCAAAAGGTGTCCCAAGTCACAAGCACATGACAGATTTCAAAGTTCCAGCTATACCCGCTAAACTGTTTCAGATGTACAAGGGTGAAATTTTCTCAAAGCTCCCCTTTCTCTTTAATTATTAGAAACACATTCTGACTGCCAGCATTCCCTGGAGGACTGGCTAGATGAGACCTCTTGTTAGATTGGATGTTGGTACCTACCAGTGGCCCACCCATTCTGCTAGGAGGAGGAGGAGGAGGAGGAGGAGGAAATTTCGAGGATTCCATCTTGGTCCCACAAGCAGCTAGGGAAACAAGGGTCCACTCAGAGCCTTGTTTGCCTGAGCAAATATTATACAACTGAGGTGTGGCAGTTTCCTTGGATATTACCCACTAACGACTGTTCCACCTCAACAGCCATGCATCTCACAGTATGCAGCACAGCTTGAGACTGAGGGTTTTTCTGTAGAGGTTTTTACCATCCTCATGATCCAGGCAGTCAAGCCAAGATCCCCATTGCCTGTGGCATACAATGTTCCACCACCATGCCATATGGAGGTCGTTAAAGATGCTTAGAACTTACGGTGACAGAGGACTGGCGGCATTTACCAGACCCAGCTCAATAACCCCAGGATTGCTAAGCCCATGCCCTGCAAATGAATGCTGAGCCCCTGAGGGCTCTCTGATTTTACCTTCATGGTCTTTTTGTGAGATATACATGGGAGAAAGCAAGTTTGTTGACTCTTCTAGGATCATATGCAGTTGTAATTCTTACAGTAAACCACATCATGATTCTCAGTGCCTCTCCTGAAGTGTCTGCCACTGGACATAGATGAACACCTCCATGATGCTTTTACATTTACTAAATGAACCTATAATGAAATGCACTGCTGTTTTCACAATCTTATCTATTTCCCTATTGATCCTATATGGTATGGATCCCAGACTGATGAGCAATATTCAAGTATTGGTTGAACGAGATTTTTGAAAGCTACCTCCTTTGTTGGTAGTCAGGATTCTTCCAATGAATTTCAGCCTGGAATCTGCCATACCTCTGATAAGTTTTATATGGTCATTCAACTTTAAATCACTACATACATATACTTGGAAATATTTAATGGATCTTATTGCTTCCAGCAATTGTCTTATAACTGCATATTTATACAATAATGGGTCTTTCTGCCTATTTATGCACAATATTTTTAATTAGTTTATATTGAGGGTAAACTGCCAATCCTTGCATGAAGCTTCAATCCGTTGCAGGTCATCCTGAACTTCATTAGAATTTTCTAGCATTGTGACCTGTGCTGTATACAACAGCACCATCCACAAAAAACCACATGGAATTTTCGATGTTATCCATTACTAGATCATTCGTAAACAAGGTGATACAGTCAAGCTGTTCACCCACATATTTTCAGAACCATTTAAGATGTCATAATTATGAGAAATTTCTCAGTAAACCTATAATAATTACAGAGACATTGGTATTAATTTCATTTTTTCAAATGGAACTATAAGTAATTTCTGTTGTTAGTATCATTCTTCCAAAAAGATACAAATTTAATGGTGTTTCCCTCTTCAAAATTCGAGTACTAGTTTCAGAATGATTGCAATATTTAGAACTTAGGATTACTATCTTATGTAGAAATTCATGATTTTATACCCAAATAAGGAAATGTGTTAAGGCAGAAGAGGAGGAAATGGAGTGCTCCACCACTGTGATATTGGTATAAAAAGGACACAAAGGAAATGCAGTTTTCATTCACTCTGTATTTTTCATATGTGACAAATACTAGTTACTCTAAAAAAAAAAATAAATATCTTTCTCAAACCAAGAGAAAATAGAAATGTTACTTCTTTAAAGAAAATGCAGAGTGACTGCAAAGGCAAGACTGAGTTGTACGCAAAAAGGTATTCTTACAGTGTCTAACAAGAATGACAATTCAGCAAATGTGCAGAAATTGTTATTGTACTGGTACTGGAGTACTACACAGATTGTAAGAAGGAAGCTTGCAATAAGAGGAGCAAAGAAAATACATGTTCTGGCAGCTGTTGCTGATAATACACAGTCATGTTAGCTGCAGAGAAAGCATTAGTGCCACTGGAATAAGTCAGCCCAATGTTGTTTCTATACTAACAGCCTCCATCTGTATTGTGTCATTTCATCAGCAGATTAACCAGTGGAACTGCAGAAATAACATGCAATTCTGTCACTAAGTTCTGGTGCAACATCAGGACAATAGGTTCTTCCTTCAAAGAATTCTCTTCACCGGTGGCTCACCGTAAGAAATATGCATTATTGGGTCGCTGTTGGTGCGGGTATATTGGAGACTATGTAACTGGTCCTTACTTCATTGAAGAAACATGAATGGGAAAAGATACAAACAATTTCTTGTGTAAGTGCTACTGGCTCTCTGAGAGTAAGTGCCACTTGAAATATGTAGATGTATGTGGTACCAGCATGACAGGTGCCCAGCTCACTACTCATATATGGCTAGAAAGTGTTCACCCAGCTCTTTTGCTGGACAGTACATGAAGGTTTATTGGTTGGGCTGTGCATTCATCAACTGGATGTCACTGTACTATTTTTGATGGAGTAAATGCAAACATGACATCTACATACAAGTTACGATGATCCAAGAGGATTTAAAACATCAAATTGTTGCAGCATGTGCAGTGATGTTGAAGGAATCTCTACAGTCTGTCCAGAAGTCCTCATGGCAGTGACAGCAAACTTGTATTGTAGTAGACCGTAGGCATTTTGAACAGTTGAAGACATAAATGGAATTTTAAGGAAGTGTTTATTGTCACATTTTTTGTGTTATTCGCCTATTGTTGCTATTACTGATGTAATTTAGCAGTTTCAGTGTGTATCATGACATTAAACTCATGATGCAAAGTTATTATTTAGCAGTCTTTATACATCAATTCCCCATTTTACAAATCCCATCAATCTTTGACATGTACACTATTTGATCAAAAATATCCGGACACCTGGCTGAAAATGACTTACAAGTTCGTGACACCCTACATCGGTAATGCTGGAACTCAGTATGGTGTTGGTCCACCCTTAGACTTGATGACAGCTTCTTCACTTGCAGGCATATGTTCAGTTAGGTGCTGGAAGGTTTCTTGGGGAATGGCAGCCAATTCTTCATGCAGTGCTGCACTGAGAAGAAGTATCGATGTTGGTCGTTGAGGCCTGGCACAAAGTTGGCGTTCCAAAACATCCCAAAGGTGTTCTATAGGATTGAGATCAGGACTCTGTGCAGGCCAGTCCATTACAGGGATGTTATTGTTGTGTAACCACTCTGCCACAGGCCTAGCATTATGAACAGGTGCTCAACCGTGTTGAAAGATGCAATCACCATCCCAAACTGCTCCTCAAGAGGGGGAAGCAAGAAGGTGCTTAAATCGTCAATGTAGGCCTGTGCTGTGATAGTGCCATGCAAAACAACAAGGGGTGCAAGCACCCTCCCAGAAAAATATGAGCCCACCATAACACCACCGCCTCTGAATTTTACTGTTGTCACTACACATGCTGGCAGATGACATTTACCAGGCATTCACCATACCCACACCCTGCCATTGGATCACCACATTGTGTACCATAATTTGTGACTCCAGACAATGTTTTTCCACTGTTCAATTGTCCAATGTTTATGCACCTTACACCAAGTGAGGCATTGTTTCCATTTACCAGAGTGATGTGCGGCTTATGAGCAGTCACTCGACCATGAAATCCAAATTTTCTCACCTCCTACCTAACTGTCATAGTACTTGGAGTGGATCCTGATGCAGTTTGGAATTCCTATGTGATGGTCTGGATAGATGTCTGCCTATTACATATTACGACCCTCTTCAACTGTCCGCAGTCTCTGTCAATCAATAGACGAGGTTGGCCTGTATGCTTTCGTGCTGTACACTTCATTATCACATCAGAAACAGTGGACCTATGGATGTTTAGGAGTGTGGAAATCTCGTGTACATACTTATGATGCAAGTGACACCCTATCACCTGACCACATTCGAAGGCCATGAGTTCCGCAGAGTGCCCCATTCTGCTCTCTCACGAAGTCTAATGACTACTGAGGTCGCTGATATGGAGTACCTGGCAGTAGGTGGCAGCATAATGCACCTAATATGAAAAATGTATGTTTTTGGGGGTGTCTGGATACTGTTGCTCACACAGTGTACCTTTCTTCCAAGGCTCTGGCAGAAACAAAAGCAGAATTGTTACCATAGTTAACTAGCGAATCATCCTTAGATGCCACATCCTTACTTTCAGTCAGTGTGTCATTCCAACCACGAGTAACCAAGTATCACTAGTATCAGTTTTAAATGTAATTCTTCTCCACTATTCCCCTTTTGTAAGTAGACTCTCTTAGCCACATCAAGCTAGACTGCCCCATCAGCATGACACAACAGTTCTGTATAATGACACAAACTTCTGCATCAGGCAGCAATCAGTTTCATGTTCAAAACCTTTAAACCATAAGTTATAAATATTGTAATTAAAACTACTAATGTGATTTGGTAGTGTGAAACACAGCTAAATTCATCTCTCTCATAACTATGATATTAGCAGCAGAAATTACGAAAGCTCCATTCAAAAAAGTGAAATGATATCGCTATGATTAATAGAGATACTAGAATGATGATAAGTGCATTACTGCAATTAAATAATCATTTTCCCACATACAGGCTTTTATTTTATTCTCACAATTATCAATGTTAGATGCTACATGCAGCTACACTGATTTTTAATAACTTTTGTAAGCATATTGCAAGACATTTTATTATATGAGAGCAGATTCACATACCTAGTCATTCTGTGCATTCCTTTTTTGGTAACATATTCTAATTCTTTTTGCTATCCATGGTATTTTGGATGTTGCATTGGTTCAACATTTTATGATAAGAGGTACTATGTTGTCTATTAAAGCTAATTGAGCAATTCTGGTCTAAAGGTCTACTTACAAATGTGTAACCATCCAGAATGACTATTTCCTTCTATAGCAGTATTTGATAAGTTTGGAAACTTCCTGGCAGGTTATGGCTGTGTGCCAGACCAGGGCTCAAACGAGGAAAATTGCTTTTGCAGACAATGCTTGTAATGACTGAACTGTCCAGGCACAAATCATTACTCAACCTCACAGTTTTACTTCTGCCAGTACCTCTTTTCCACCTTCCAAATTTCACACATCCACCCTGCATAGCTTACTGGGCAAGCACACTTGGAAGAAAGGATATTGCAGTGATAGAATTGTGCCCAGATAGCTCAGCCAGTAAGCATATTTCCTGCAAATGGCAAGGTTCCACATGTGAATCAAGCTGCTCAGGCACACAGTTTTAATCTGTCAGGAAGTTTAAAAAAGGCGCACAATGGTGTTGCAGAGGGTGTGGCTGAGCCATTTCTTCACAGCATCCTTTCTTCCAGGAGTGCTAGTCCACCACGGTATGCAAGAGAGCTTCTGTGAAGTGAATGAAGGTAGGAGAGAGGTACTGGTGAAAGTAAAGCTCTGAGGGCAGTTTGAGTGTCAGACCCATGTAACATGGTCAGTAAGAGCACTCTCAGTGAAAGTCAAGATTCTGGGCTCATGGCCTGGTTTGGCACACAGTATTAACATGTCAGCTGCTGGATGGCTGCTAGTGGGCACAGCAGAACCACACGCCTGACATTGTGTGGCTGCCAGTGACCACAGCAGGACCTCACACCTAAAGCCGTGTGCCTCTCCTGACCTGGTGGTGAAGCATCTGTCACTAAGCCTGTGGCAGTAAACATGTTAAGCTGCTGAGAATTTTTGATGTATTCCTTAATAGGTAGATATTTTCAATCAAAGGAACACTTAGTGTGCTAAGAAAATTTACGACTGAGGTCAAATTATGAGACACACTTTTATGTGACATTGTTTTGATCCTAATACTTGAAGGCAATATAGAAAACAAATTATTGTTTTCAGAATCTTCTCATAGGCCTAAAAAAATTACTGTGATCCACAGTTCTGTATTACAGTTTATTTCACATATAAAACTACCATTTTTAGGATTACCTCTGCAATAGTATGATGTGGATCAACTGGACCACTGACAGCTGTTGTCAGGTTTTTCCTGCGACGTAACAATGTTGTAGCTTGTGACATCGTACATACACAAATGGAAAGAGAACAGAACAATGACAATATTTTTTTTGTCTATATCATTTTTTGGAATATAGGTTGGGTGATAGTCTGGCTGTAGTGCAGTGAGAGGTATAGATTAGGCCAAAAGGTGACAATTTAGTTGTGACATGGTGAACTGACGAATGTGAACATGAAATCCTCATTGTGGTGAAATCGTTATCTGTAATGCAGTCCAAGTACTAGGTTAGGTTGACAGGTGACAGTCATCCATAGCTGCAAAAGTGTTGCTGGTGCAGGATTTTGTGCATGAACTGATCTTTCAATTCTGTCCCACAAATGTTTGATGGGATTTATGTCGGCTGATCTGTGTGGCCGAATCATTCACTTGAACTGTTTAGACTGTTCTTCAAACCAATCATGATCAATTACAGCCCAAAGACATGGCACACTGTCACCCATAAAAATTTCATTGTTGTTTGGGAACATGAAATCACTGAATGGCTGCAGATGGTCTCCAAGTAGCTGAACATAACCATTTCCAGTAAATGATCAGTTCTGTTGGACCAGAGGACACAGCCTATTCAATGTAAACACACCATTATGGCACCACGATGACCACCTTGTTGACAACTTGGGTCCATGACTTTGTGGGGTCTGCGCCACACTTGAACTCTACCATCAGCTCTCACCAACAGAAATTGGGACTAATCTGACCAGGCCTTCATCTTACATTCATTTAGGGTCCAACTAACACGGTCATGGGCCTAGGAGAGGTGCTGCAGGTGATGTCATGCTGTTAACAAAGGCACTTGCATCAATCGTCTTCTACCATAGACCATTAATGTCAAATTTTGATGCACTGTCCTAATGGATATGTTTGTCATAAGTTGTACATTTATTTCTGCTGTTATTTTATGCAGTGTTGATTGTCTGTTATCACTCACAACTCTACATAAACACCACTGTTCATGGTTGTTGTGAGAAGACTGTAGGCCACTGCATTGTCTGTGGTGAGAGGTAATGCCTGAAATTTCTCGGCACAGTCTTGACACTGGGAATCTCAAAATATTGAATTCCCTAAGAATTCCCAAAATGGAATGTCCCATGCATCTAGCCCCAACTACCACTCCACATTCTAAGTCTGTTAATTCCCGTTTTGTGGCGTTAATTCCCGTTGTGTGGCTGTAATCACCTGAGAAACCTTTTCACATGAATCACCTGAGTACAAATGACAACTTGATCAATGCACTGCCTTTTATACCATTGTACACAATATACCACCATTTGTGTATGTGCATATCGCTAGCCCACAACTTTTGTCACCTCAGTGTGTAGTCATAGAGTACTGCATTTTTTTGTTTTGTGAAATTCACAGTTTTACATTTAAAACAAGTTGCCAATCTTTGCATCACTTTCAAATTTTATCAGATCTAACTGAATATTTATGTAGCTCCTGAATATTTATGCAGCTCCAGTACTTCTCTAGAGATAATTACATAATCTGCAAAAAGTCTGAGGTTACTGTTATATTGTCTGCAAGGTCATTAATATGTAACTTGAACAGCAAGCATCCCAACACATTTCACTGAGGCAAACCCAAAGTCACTTCAACATCTGACGATGGCTCTCCATCCAAGATGGATGCTGTGTCCTCGCTACCAAAAACTTCTCAATCCAGTTATAGATTTTGCTTCATATCCCACATGATCCTACTTCTGATAATAAGATTAGATGTGGCACTGAGTCAAACACTTTCCGGAAATAAAAGAAGTACTGTATCTACAAGACTGCCTTGACCTAAAGCTTTGAGTACATCGTGTGAGGAAAGTGCAATTTGGGTTTCATATGATCAATGTTTTCCAGAATCCATGCTGGTTAGCATGAAGGCCATTCTGTTCACGATACCTCATTCTGTTTGAGCTCATAGTATGTTCTAAGATTATACAAGAAATTGATGTCATGGATATTGGATGGCAGTTTTGTGGGTCACTTCTACAACCTTTCTTTTAAATGGGTGTGACCTGTGGTTTCTTACAATTACTGAGCATAGTTTTTTGTTTGAGGTATCTATGACAGATTAAAGTTAGGAGAGTGGCTAACTCAACCCCACATTCAGTATTGAATCAGGGCTCTGCAGTTTTATTCAGTTTTAACGATTTCAGCTGTTTCTCAACAACACTGCAAACACTTATTTCACTCATCTTTTCAGTGGTCCAAGGATTAAATTGGGACAGTTCTCCTGAGTTTTTATTGGTAAAGGCACATTTTGAAAATGGAGTTAAGCATTACAGCTTTTGCTTTGCTACACTCAATTTCAGTTCCTGTCTCATTCACGAGAGACTGGACACTAACTTTGATGCCACTAACAGCCTTTATATATGACCAGAATTTCTTTGGCTTTTGTGAAAGATCATTTGACAATATTCTGCTATGACAGTCATTGAAGGCTTCATATGCATTGCTTTCTTGACAACCAAACATATTTCGTTCAGCATCTCTCTATCTGTGGCCCTATGTTTTACACCTATTTGCATTAGTTTCTGTTTCTTTGCAGTGACTGTATACCATGGACTGTCCCACCCACTATGAACTGTTCTATTGGGTACTTACCTATCCAGTGCACGGTCAACTATTCTTTTAATCTTGAGTAATAGTTCGTCTACATGCTCCTACCCTGTGCTGAAAATTTCAAGTTCCTCACTGAGGTATAACAGTACTGTTTTTTGTCCAGTTGCTGAACATATATATCTTTATGCTTGTGTTAGTTGTACTTTGGTAATCATTTTAGCCAGAACTGTATCATGATCACTGATACCAGTTTTGGTGTGGACATCCTCAAAGAGGTCAAGTCTATTTATTGCCATTAGATCTAATATATTTCCATCATGAGCGGTGTTCCAAACTATCTGTTCTTGGTAGTTTTCAGAGAAGGCATTTAGTCATGTTTAACAAGATGTCTTGCCACACTCACTACTAACAAAACTGTAATTTTTCAATTGATTGTTGGATGATTGAAAGTCTCCACTGATTATTACAGTATGATGGGGAACTTATGTACAAGTGAACTGAGGTTTTCTCTTCAGTTTTCAGTTACATTTGGAGGTAAGTCTGGTGGGTGATAGAAGTATCCAATTACCATTTTATGCCCACCACTAATAGTAAGTCTTGCCTAAACAATCTCACACGCAACTTCAATTTCTATCTCAGTGGATTTTAGTTTCTTGTCTCCTCAGACAAATACACCAACCACCATTTCCTATTAGCTGATCCTTTTGATAAACACTTAAATTTTCCCCCAAAATCTCACTGCTATCAATTTGCGATTTCAACCAGCTTTCTGTCCCTAGTACTATGTGAGATTCACTGCTTTTCAGGAGCACTTCAAACTCTGGTACTTTGTTGTGAATGCTTTGGCAGTTAATTACTTCCATTTTAATACTCTCGCCAGTAGGAGGCAATCTTTTGAACCGTACACTTATACTTCTGGGTCTCCTACAGTTATTGTTATCTGGAGTGGATGGAGATAATCTAAAAAACTTGTATGCACTGCATACCCAGTCACCTACCTGGTAGAAGCCTCTGATGTGTAGTGCACATCTGACCCATTTAGGGGGACCAACCAGTTCTCAACCCTACGGCACATGTCCAGGGAGTTGAAGCAATGCTTGCTGCAGAACCCTCGAAGTCTCTGGTTCAGCCCTTCCACTTGACTCAGAACCAGGGAGCCAGTTCTGGAGAAAATGTTCCCAATTGTGAGATTCATTGAAACTCTGTGCATAAGGCTTGTCTTCTCAACCTTCTCTGCCAGTAGCTGGGATGACCCAAGTATGATCTCAGAGCCTAGACAAAAGGCATCATTTGTTCCAATGTGTGCCACAATTTGCAGTTGGTTGCACCGTTCCCTCAATGACTGTCGGAATAGATTAGATTAGATTAGATTGTATTTACTTTCATTCCAATTGATCCCTAGTGAGGAGGTCCTCCAGGATGTAGAACGTGTCAGAAAAACAATAATACATGAAAAATATTTACAACTAAAACAAATAAGCTAATATACCTTCCACAGGTCTCAAGTGAAATGATCGTCATTTTTTTAAACAATGTATGAAAGGATCATTTTACAACACTCATTTACTAAGATCGCATTGATGCACTGAATTTTAAAAAAAAAAAAAAAAAAAAAAAAAAAAAAAAAAAAGTTTTTTTATTTATAAGGTAGCAAACATATAACAGAACTACTACAATACTTAGTTGTTAAGCTTTTTATGGCTGCTGGCAAGTTATTGAGAATGTGTGTTCCTGAACGATGCACACCTTTTTGTACAAGAGTAAGTGACTTTAAATCCTTGTGAAGATTGTTCTTACTTCTAGTATTGATTCCATGAACTGAGCTGTTGGTTTGAAAAAGTGATATATTTTTAATGACAAATTTCATTAAAAATTGTTGCCTGCCAGAGATATAAGATTTGAACCATTTTGCAGCATTTCCTGTTGCACCATAATATTCTAATTTACTTAAAATGATATTGTGATCAACAGATCACAAAATATACCAGTTGCCTGTAATTTTTTGTCTAATGAATTAAGTACATTTTCACTGTAAGTGTAGTTAGCCTTCTCAATATCAGTATCCTTTAGAAATCCGAACTGTGATTTTGACAGTTTGTTATTTGTAATAAGATGGTTATAAAGCTGCTTATACATTACCTTTTCTAAAATTTTTGAGAATGCTGTCAAAAGTGCAATTGGACAGAAATTCGATGCTATTTCTTTATCTTCCTTCTTAAACAGTGGCTTAGCTTCAGCATATTCAACTATTCAGGAAATATTCCACTGGTAAACGATTGGTTACACAGATAGCTTAATATGTTACTTAACTCAGAATCAGATTCTTTAATTAACTTTGTTGATATTTCATCATACCCACTAGATGTTTTTGATTTTAAAAATTTTATGATGGACATTACTTCTGCTGGGGAAGTGAGGGCCAAATTCATATAACGTAAATTACTTGAAATGTCTCGTCTCAGGTATCCCATGGTAGCACCTACAGAACCCGACAACCCCATCTTTTCAGTAACAGTTATAAAACGTTTGTTAAAAAGTTCTGGAACACTATACACATCTGTCACCAATGTATCATTTACTCTTAATGCTATTTGCCCCTCTTCATGTTTGGTTCTACCAGTCTCTTCCTTCACTATATCCCATATTGTCTTTATTTTGTTATCTGATATGACTATCTCTTCCTTGTAATATATTTTCTTTATACTCTTTAATATTTTGCAGTATTTCTTATAATGTGCTGTAGCATCAACATCAGAACTGTTTCGGATTGACAGATAAAGTTTTCTTTTTGTTTTAAAAGATACTGCTATTCCTTGAGTAATCCATGGCTTCTTTGTAGACTTTGCTCTAACCTTGGTTAGTTTTGGGGGAAAACAGTGTTCAAATAAGGTAAGCACTTAGTTAGCAAAAGTTTTAAGTTTTCCATTCATGCCATGAACATTGTAAACATCACTCCAGTGAATGTCTCTGAGAAGTGTCCTAAAATAATCAATTTTTGGCTTATTGATTAACCTCTTGAGTTCAGATTTAACAGATTTTATATCCTCTTCAGCATTAAAATTTAACAGAAGGAACTGCATGTCATGGTCTGAGAGGCCATTGACTATTGGTTTTGTAATATAATTTTGTTCATTGGACGTTTCTATAAAGATATTATCAATGGCTGTTTGTGAGCAATTGGCTACCTTAGTTGGGAACTTAA
Source organism: Schistocerca nitens (assembly GCF_023898315.1). Lineage (NCBI taxonomy): Eukaryota > Metazoa > Arthropoda > Insecta > Orthoptera > Acrididae > Schistocerca > Schistocerca nitens. Next base: position 491,667,146 of record NC_064616.1, read on the forward strand.
CAGTGGGAATTGAGTTGAATGATAGTGTTACTAATTCAAATAAGTTCTTATTGGGAGAGTCCTTAAGGAAATCTACATTGAACTCACCAGCAACCACTATTTCTTTGTTTTTTTGGTTGTTAAATGGGCCAGTACAACCTCAAGGTGGTTCATGAACAGATTAAAGTTAACTACAGGTGCTCAATACACACTTAATATTATGAAGGATTTTTTATGAAATTCTACTTCTGTTGCACATGCTTCCATATGCTGTTCTAGGCAAAATTTATGAATGTCTATGTTCTTAAATTTATGACAGTTCCTGATGAATGTGGCAACTCCTCCTTTCTCCATTTCTGCGCTACAAAAGTGAGACGTTAACCTAAATCCTGTAACACTTAAAAGTTCTATACCAGTGGTCACATGATGTTTAGAGAGGCAGATTATGTCAGCTGGGTTTGAGGACTCTAATTCATCTATGCAAATAATTAATTCATTAATTTTATTTCTCAGTCCTAGAATATTTTGATGCAATAAAGATAGCTGACATTCCACAGTGACTGAGTTAAAATTGAGTAGAGTTGAAATTTCTGCTAATTGTTGAAAATTCTTAGCCAACAGCTGTTTATGCTGATGTAATAACCTAGAATTATGTTTTTTGGTTTCTTTCTCTAACCAAAAGTTTGTCTCAATCGTAACCTCTCTTAAAACTTGGTTTCTTTCTGTTCTCCCTACCCTAAAATAGGGTCTTTTCTGAACCCTATAACCACTGGTATTTTATCGCTCATGACAGTGCCTCCCCCCTTTAAAACTTTCCTGCAATTTTCCTAGCCAGTTTACCCTTCCCTTTCCTGTTGAGGTGAAGGCCATGCCTAGTATAATCCCACCTACTGAGAGACTCAACAGGAACCACGGCAATGCTTGACCCTGCACCCAACATAAGCAGCCATTCCAACTCCAAATTAACTCTCCTGACAGAAGAGTTCAAAGGAGATCGGTCATGGTGCCCAAGAACAGATATAAACTCAACACTAGTATGCTTCGATACTGATGCAATCTTTGCCATGTCACACACTATACTGTACCCAGGATCTCTGTCAATACTGTTACGTGGCCCACCCACTATAACCACAGTGTATTCCTTAGTGAAATCTTTGCAGTGATCCTAAATCCTCTGTCATCTGCTCCAGACCAGCACTATGTTTAAAAAAATTGGTGACCTGGTATTCTGAGCCTAGTTCATCCTGCAAAGGTTGGCCAACACCTCTTCCATGGGAACTACCTAACAACAATACTTTCTGTCTCTTTATTGATTTCCCTACATTCTTGCTTTTCAATTTCCTGCTGAAAATTTGTTGTGCCCCATCCACACCTGCAATTGCTTGAGGCTCACCAGCTTCTAACTGAAGCAACAGGTCAAATCTATTTTCCACATTCACCACAAAGCTGTCGGACAAAGTTCTAGGCCTGTTCCTCCTGTTGCCTGTAGCCACTTCCCACCTCTCTTTACCCTTCTCCCTCCTTAACCAGTCAAGATCTCCCCTGGCCTTGTCTAACTCAGGCTGAAGGGTGGAAATCTCCACCTCCTGTTCTAGTATCTCCCTATCTCTACTAAATGTCCTACAAAACCACTGATGAGTATCATTTACTCATCTACTCCCACGCCACTACTGTCACCCACATGGAAAAAACTACAGCACCCATCACACCAAAGCCCCAACCTAACACTTCTACGGCAAGTCAAGCACTTTTCACTCATGATAAACGTAATAGTTTATTGAGAATATGTCAGTTAAATTACAGATAAACACGAAAATATGATCCCACAAATTTGGCCTATATACAACTGTATGTAAACCTAAACAACAGTGCAAAGTTTCTGAAACAACAACTTAAACTTTACGCTACTTTCCGGACATGTAAGTTAAATAATGAAGAGGTACACAACAGTTAAATTGCTGGAGAGAGCAAAGAATAATTTAACAAAATTCTACAGATTTGCTGGGGCAAGACTGTAAACAGAAAATACGGCTATAAACCGAATGTACGATCTTTTCGCGTTTTGTGCTATATTACGTAAAGAAAAATGAAACCTTTAATGGTATGCTTAAAAAAGCACACTAATACACCTATTTACCATGTAACAACAATTGAGAAGGGAAGTTGCTACTCACCATGTAGCTCAGATGCTGAGTCACGATTGGCACCACAAAAGATTTATACAATTATAGCTTTCGACCATTAAGGCCTTCGTCAGCACACATACCCATGCAAATGCAACTTGCACACACATCTGCACCCTCAGACAACTGAAACCACACTCATGTAATCAGTACTAAACTAAATGTTGTTATAATCTAAAATGACATCTTTACGAGAACATCAAAACTTGCTATAGTCGCCTGGCTGCAGGGCTGCCTCTTTTACACGTTTAATGAGATCCCCAGGCATACTTGCTGCCATTTCTCTAAGGGGTAAAATTATTCGCTGTACATTTGAACTGCCGATTATTGATAGATCCCTACCCTTTTGCATTTGCCTCTTCTTGATGAGGGACCAAGCAGGTTCCTCCAAAACAGGTGAAGTGAGTCCCACTGGCTCAGTTTCAGTTTCAGTGAAAAACAGCCCCTTCAACTTATTGGTTAGGGGATTGGTATAACATTCCAATCCCTCCCTGGCCCCTGTTTACTCAGTAAGGGACGACTAGATCTACCATTGACATGCCAAGAGGATGAATAATGACATATCCTGTTCTTCTGGCAGAGGAGAGAGGATCCATAGGAGAGGATAGTGCTCGAGGTATCTTTGGTACTGTGGATACATGAGTCTTGGGAGCTCTTCCAATACACTGATCTGCAGCATCTGCCAATCATTTGACAGCAGTTAGGGTTATTTTCAGTTGCTTATGAACATCAGCTAACTCATCCCATGTTCAAGAACAACATTCCCAATGACAATGAACACATAACTTTAAACTAAACTTGCTGACTATCTTTCAATCTGCTGAGTTAAGAAATTACTAATAACCTTTCAGAATTGAAGCAAATACACAAAATGAGACTTCTATTAAGGCAACAGAATAACCTGTAGTAAAAATTACTAGTTTCCTAAAACTATTTGATGTTAATTATAGTTGCTAACAAACTCAAAAATAGAGTTAATTTGTGATAAATATACATATTGTATACTTCTCTTGAAAGGGAAAACTAAATGTACCACAATATGTTAATTACAATATCTGCAACAGTAACTAAATCACAAATGCCGATTTAATACTATGAATCAGTTTATGCACATGATGATGGTTACTTCCGAAAATTCTCAGAAATGTACATTTATTTGCATTGACACACACTGAAGTTTGGGGTGACTTATTCTTTGGCCTTAACTGTGAGTCACAAATGCTGATTTGCTATGAAATAGGTTATAAGATGATTAGTAGTTATCTTAATTTGTTCCTTTGTTTGACACCTCTATTTTTACTTTGTCTTCGAAAGATGTTCACATAAGGATACAGTATTATGCAGTGGCGGTTTGTAGGTACACATTCTCAGTGTTCACAAATTTTTAAATTCAGATAAATATGAGACTGCAACATTAACAGCATCTGCTGTATAACAGTTATGCTTATCAACATATTTATATCAATAATAATAATAATAATAATAATAAAATGCATAACTTGTTTGAAAAAAGGAAGAATTGTTCTTGTGGAATTTTTTTGTTTTGTATATAATTAAGTAGTTCATGGCAAGAATGAAATAATGTTTAAGTTTTCGCTACCCTCCGTTTCACATTTTTGTGTTTGTGGGAGTTTCGAGCATTTTTTATTTTTTTGGATAAATGTACAAGATCCCCAATTCATGTATTAGTTAACAAATTAACTTCCAGGCTGAAAAACAGGCCTTCTTACGTTGCACCCACAAGAACAATGTACGCTTATTATACACTTCTTTGTTAAATGTTCACTTGTAGTCACGCTTATTTGATTTCGTCACTTTCTCAGACAATGGATCTGGTTTGGGAGGCCCTACTTCCTTTGTGGCTAACTTTTCCTGGTAATTTTCTTTTCTGTTAACACTTAATACAAATTGAACAGAGTTCATGTTGACACTGCACAGAAAAGCCGATTCCTGCACAGTAAGCAACCAACTCCAAACACAAACTGCAGTTTGCGGATATTATTAAATTCAAGTAGAACTATCTTCCAAAAAGATCACTTGACTAGGATGCAAATGAGGCACTGAGAGCTGTATGGGCCAAAAGCACGCTGTCTTCAATGCCAGACAAACCAGTGAGACAGCTTTTCATTAATGTTCAGATATATGTACAATGTGGGCCTAAAGTACAGATAAACTTGATCCACCCTAATATCAACAGATGCCACAAGCATGAATGAATGCTATAGTCTCACAATTGACGAGAGAGTGCTTTATGGTTCTCAGCGTGTAAAATGGATTACTGTGTGATAAAATCCAAAACTTAATGTACTATATATCTCACTAAGAACCCCACAAAATAGGCTTCTCTATCGGTATAACTGTAATATATACTGATGTCTGATCTAATTTTACTATACAGTGAGTGACTTGGCATATCTGTAAAGTGGGCTACAACCTAGCAGGATTTATCCCAAGCGAATGTGGGTAAAAAGTGTGTTGCACTGTGCTACCACCTGGTGGCACTGATGTAAACTCATAGTTAAATGGTAAGGGCTTAGCAGTGCATGCCGTGAACTGTGCAGATTTTTTATAAAATCTGTACGTATTTGGCCTGTAAGGCAATCACGTTGTGCCAGTTGAGCATGTGCAGAAGCTCCTTAAAGCATGCTCAAGTGAAGGTGTGCTCACGACCCTGATGCCAAGTTTCACCGAGTCTGGAGGAGCAATATAGCGCAGCGCGGTAGATTTAGTGCTGTGCATTTCCGATTACCGCATCTACGTTACATTGAACAGCATTCGAAGTAAACTACACGATAAATCCACGAGGTGTCAAAAGTTAGGGTGTTCACATGTTCTTGTGCTCTTACACAATAGTCGCCACTGGTATTAAGTGTTATATGATATTCTAATTTATTTATGCAGATAACAAATATGACACTGGTGTGAGTTAATAATTTCTACCTATCAGCTTTTACACATTACAAAATTAGAAACTCTTCTACGGAATAGAAGGAGTTTGCAAGAAGAAACTTCTTCAGCTTGTTTTCAAATTTAACTTTGCCATCTGTCAGACATTTATATAATTGGATAAATGATAGAAATTTTGATAGTAGCATTGTGCACACCTTTTTGTGCCAAAGACACCATTTATCCTTTATAGGGCAAAAGCTGAAAATGTATTTTTTCTCCCTCTTTACACTTCTAACGGGTCTTTATGGTCCCCACAAACAAACAAAAAAAATGTTGTTATAATTTTTTTTCAACATTTTAGATTGACTAATATGGTGGTACATGTGTGTACCACTGCCCTATATTGACGACTACAATCTGTAAATGGGCAGTGGTACATATATTTACCTGTAGGAGTAAGATACAAAACAGGTTTCAATAAACATAGTTTTATTCATATATGTGCATTATCTTACATTATAAATTTCCAAGAAAGGTTTCAAACAATAATTTGCAGAAACTATAACAATAAACTTGAATTATTTTTGCACTGATTTGTGAAAAGGTGCACAACACCCTTTACAAAGCGCTACTTTGCAAGTATTGCACCACAGTGTATTACGTTTTTGAATTTTCTTCATACTACAGTAAGCACACCGTTGTCTGCTACCAAATTCAGACAAATGGGTGCCAATATTAGCAAAATGAACAGCATTCACAACAGTCTTTCTACCACTAGGAAGTTTTCCTTTTGAGACGGATGAATTTCATGGTGAATATCCACTTTTCATTCTGGATGTAAAATCTGCAAGTAGCTCATTTTCCAACTGTGAAAGAAATTCTAGTTGAGTCATCCACACTTTCTTATCCTGCAGTCTACAATTCTCTCATTAAATAACGTAGCTGTTAACAATAGTAGCATCAAACAGGTAATAAAATATTCTCATCCACCACCTTCCAGCTCACACTGTATACGGCCATATATTGGTCGAATTTATCGACACCACCCATATACATATTATAGGATGCCATTGCAACGGGATACGAAACTCACTCTTTCACACCATGATGATTGGTACGCTGCACAGTTGTCTCGTCAGAGGGATTGTGCATTGAACTTGCTACACATACTGCCTTATCCCCCTGTCCATCCACTTGCATACTAATGTCACCTGACTGAGTGAAATCAATTTCGGATTGTTTGAGTAAATGGTCTTCCTTCAGCATTTATTTTGGAAAATATTTGCTATTCGACCTAATTGTCCCACAGGAGAAAAGGTTCTTCGCCAACAGACATTTTAGAAGGGGAAGAGATGTAAAAAAATTATTGAAGTCTATACAATATCCCAAATTTTGAACTGGGTCTGCTAGATCAAGAACCACTCTTTCACCTAAGCCAATAGTAATTTCCCCAGAGTCCGATTTACCAGTGTATACCGAAAATCCCATCATATAATCTGAAGCTGTGCATGCAGCAACCCACACTTTGAAGCCCCTCTTTATAGGTTTCATAGGCATGTGTTGCTTTAGGGTACTTCTTCCTTTGAACCTGATCATGCTTTCGTCTATAGAAATGTTTGTTCTGAACCTTTGAATGATTTCTGTAAAAAACTTATTAGGGGCCTTATTTTGAACAATTTATCAAATTGTGGTGTGTTACGAGCTGGAGCTTTCGAATTATCGTTTAGATGACTACATCGAATAAGTTTCAAAAAACGTTTCACTGATATCACACTGGCTACTCTTTCCACGTGAAAATTTGGATCATTTGACCAATAGAGCCTCATGTTTGGAAACTGATGAAAGCCCATTATTACAAGAATGCCAGAGAAAGCTTTCATCTCTTCTGTTGTAGTACTGAGATTTGTACCCACTGTTTGGCTGGCATAGAGATTGGATTGTTCCACGGTAACTTTCCAAACATCAGATGTAAAAAAAGACAAAAATATTTCACCCGGTGTTTTATTATCTGTGTTTACTTTTGGACCATAAGGTTCGTGAAATTGTATGCTACTAAATTTAGTATGCAAAGATGTATGCTTGGACCAAAAGAACAGTTTGTCAGTATTTTCATCAGAATCTGAGTCTGAATCAGAGCTGGGAAAATTGTTATTCTGAAAACCTCGAATTTCTTCCTGACTTACTACCTCTTCTCGCAAAAAATAATTGGGATCTGTAACTGAATCATCTGATGAGATATCATCATCACTTTCATTTACAATTTCTGTGAAGTTTGATAGACATGCAGATGTTCTGTGTTGCTGTGAATGCCCAGCTGGTTTGGATGGAGATGCTAACGTGTGGGTTTGGCATGGTGATCCATGCACTGTCACTGGCAGTAAATCTTCGGCTTCATCATTGCCTCCCTCTTATGAGTCGTAAACTTGATCATCGGTAAATGAACTGAGGAGATCTTCCACTTCTTTACCCTTAAGTCCCTTCATTATCTGAAAGGATTGTAAAGCCATTTGTTACTATGCTGTATTGTTGATAATACCAAATATTATCAAGTATCAAACTCTTTGATGTAATTGTTTATCAAACTGTATAACCTGAAATAAAAAGTTTGAAAGATAATTGACAAGATGAAACAAAAATAAAGTAAAAATTCCAGCGGACACATGCTTCTGCGATTTGTTATGGTGCGAAATTTTCGTAGTGTTATTGAAACTGCTTCAGTATTATCTTTCGGGAAACATATTCCTAACAATTGATTATCAAAGTACAAAGCCAAAACTCTATAACTCTCAGCAATATGTGAAATTTCGTTCGAACTAAAACCAGAAATGGTAAAAAATGCAAGTAAAAAGCCCCCACTTTCATGTACCTTGCTGTGATACGAACTTATTTTTCTTGAAAAATTATCAAATAGTCGAAAATTACGGTCATAAGCCAACTTATTTTACTGTCACATTATTATATTGTACTTACAGATGCTGAACTGCAATCACTCTTCTTGTTTTTGCCGGAATTTTCACAAAAGTTGCAAAGCAGCAGTGGAAGTACCGATCAAAGACATCAGTCATTGTGCTACCTATAATATCGTTTCCAAGAGCACTTAATGTTGTCGAATTGATACTATATTGTGTTTAGAAGGTGCTGAGTAAGCGGTACACTGTTGTACCGCAAACGTTCAGGAAATAGAATTTTTTTAAAGAAAGGTGGTACTTTATTGTACCATGCCATATAAAGGATTAATGTAGAGAAATGGATGTCATTTTTTTCTTCTGGTATTGTATTTATATACATTACTGTTCCTTTTGAACTGCAGTGAATTAGTTATAAAAAAAATTCATGAGGGAATTAATACATAAATATACTGTCAGGCAGTAGTCAAACAGCCTAACTCCTTGAACAAATGTCTACAAGATGACCACAGGTGAGCAACACAAAATATTATTACAGCACTTTTTTGAGAACTGCACACTTCCTTTCTTAAAGTTGAGTGAGTTACCCCAGAACATTATTCCACTTGACATTATAGAATGAAAATAAGTAAAATATGTCAACTTATTGATTCATCCCTTCTCAAGATGTGCAATGATTTAGAGGGCAAACGTGGCTGAACTAAGTGGTTTTAGGAGTTCCAAAACATGTTTTTTTTTTCTTTTTTCAATTTAAATTCTCATCAATGTGGAAAGCTAAAAGCTTTGACATATCCGCCCTGGATATTATTTCTTCACCATGCGTTACACTTATCATTGGTGTAGTACCTATAGATAGATCAGCAGGACTTAATATGTTTTGTCTTTATGAAACTGCGAGTAGGCCATTTGTAGAAAACCTGCCTAGTACAGTGCAACTAAATGAAGTGACTTTAAAAAGAAAACTGACACCATTAGCCATGGCTATTTTTTCCATATGCCATTGTTGTTTATGTTACTATCGACTGCTCAACACATCATCTATGCAGTGTGTTGTTGCCTTTACCCCTTTCTTAATGAAAACAACAAAACAAATTTTCCAACTCCCTTCTACTTTTATTGTTAAAAGACATAAAAAGGTTGCAATAAATACAAGACGATTTAGCTACACTTTAAAATGCAGTAAAAGATAAAACACAATCAAAACATATTTTTGTGAATGTGGAATTACTGGTGTAATGAAGACACAATGAAACAAATTCTACCCTATGAACATAACTGGCAGCACAATGTATTTAGTTGCCAATAAATGTATGTCTTAATTAACTCGTACTTTGAAACCTTTAAATTTGTGTTTGCTATTTTCAGTTTACTGTTAGAGGTGAAGAACATTACTTTATTGGAAATGTGACTAAGTAGAATGTAGTGATATTTCTGAGCACTTTGCTTGCAAAATGCAATTCAAATACACAAGAAAACAGTAGTATTACAAAGAATAGAAAATTTTATTAACATACAATTTGTTAAAAATCATTACATTTTTCAGTTTGCTACATAAAATTTCATATACAACCATTTAAAATGAACACTTATATAAAAGTGAGTTATTAATATTCTGTGTGCGTTATACAACAGAATTTCATGTAGTTTACTGATAGCTGCAACAAAATCATTTGTTATACATTTTAAAACTTTTGGATTACTTATTCCTGTCTGCTTAGACGATGTATAAATATGAAAGTAAGGCACACTTTTCTTTACATGAAAAAGTTCTAGCAGAATTTCTGCTATGTCAAAATACTAACAGATAAGACCCAGCCATCACAAACACATTCAAACACACAAACTGATACAGGAATTACTTGTCATAAACTATGCATATTCAAATACTGAGAATGGACGGATTGATCCAATATTTTACTTTGAACCTTTATAATCTCAATAATTGCATTACAAATGTATCATTTTCTACTGCTGCTAAAAACATGTTTGTACTGTTTTTATCTTAATAAAATGATAGACAGACTATTTTATGTTTTATTGAATATAGTGAGTAATATTGCCACATTTATTTGTAAATAACATCCAAAACAAAGTACACTGTGTATCACAAAACTGCGATATATTTATCTCAAATAGCTTATTTTTATAACACGGATGCATAAAAATCTTAGTCACCAGTGGTGGCAGGAGAAAACACACAAAGATGTCGAAACAGGAGAGCTTTCTGAGCAAGTGGCTCCATCTTCTGGCAGAGGAGTTGAAGGAGGAAGAAGAAAGATGAAAGAAAAGGACTAGTGAGATTTAGGAAATGAGAGGAGATATGGACAAGTCATAAATCAGGGGAGACTTACTGGATGGGATGAGAGGGAAAGACAGTTTGTCGGTGGCTGCACCAGATGAGATTTGAAAAAAATGAGAACTTAAAGGTGGAAGACAGGGTAACAAGTAATATAGTAATTACTGAAAAAAAAAACACCGTGAAAGAGTTGATAAGAGCCCAGTTCAAGTTATCAGTTACAATGAATGGGCACAGACAGATGGCGTATACTGGCAACACACAATATTCTGTTGCAGAGCACACACGTGACATTTGTGACCGCAGAGCCCGTTTCACCACATGTACCATCTGGATTCTCCTTCCTGACAATAGCTGCTCAAAATTCCACAGGTGGGACTGGCTTTACAACATGTGCTCAGATTTCACCACCCATCTGCCTAAAAATTGATGTGAATTTCTGTGGTAATAGTATTTGTTTTGAGTAACTATTCCTTTTCTTCACTCCCTTTTATTTTTATATATTCCTTATTTTATGAGTTGCCTATTTATCCCCACCCTTCTCAAATACCTACATGTATAATGCACTTAGCTTTCTGCTTTTATTGACTCTCATGATCTTTTCTTCAGTCCTCTCTATCTTGTTTATTATTCTATCTTTCGTCTTTAAGTTCCTAGGTTTTTAAATTTCATTTGGTGCACGCACTAACTACCAGTCTTTTTTTTTCTCATCCTGTCCAAGTAAGCTTCTCTCAACTGGGGTTCAGGGTGACTTTTCCATAACTCTTCCCATTTACTAAATCTCACCAGTCCTTCCCCTTCATCCCTCTTCTTTTCCCTTCAATCCTTCTGAAACAAGATGGCGCTACTGGCTCCAAAAGCTCATTCATTTCCCCATCTTTTAAGCATTTTCTCCTGCCATCACTTGGTGTTTATGATTATTTTCACCAAATATTTGTTAATAATTAAAACACACTCCTCTGTTTTCAGTTAAAACTGTGTATTCAAATTCACAATCAGATCTCACTTCTCATATCTGCTGGATAGAGCTGCCATAGTGCCATGGAGAACCAATTGCCACATACTGCGTACAAAACTATTTTAATAATTTAGGTGACATTGCACAGTCACAAAATAATAAAGATTGGAACTGTGGCACAGGGGTGAGAGGAAGATTATTATTTTACACTTTTTCTGAATCCTGCAATCCTATGGAAGCTTTTAGTGGGTTGGAGAAGTACAATAGTTTAAAAAAGGCAAGATACAAAAGTTTTCCCACTAAATGAATACAAACTTTCCTTGGGGGGGGGGGAGTTCAAACATCAGAGAAAAATTTACTATTTTATATATTAAGAAATATACATAACATGGCAAATGGCTAAAGTAATTAATGGAACTTAAAAATCAGCTATTACTGATTTATACTCTCACTAGATTATATTTAATGTAGATATAAATATAATCTACTCATGTACTCATAAATGGTCATCATGCAACCAAACAGTCACTGAAAAATGTGTCTTTTCGTAAATCAACTGACATGTTCCACAGCATTTCATGATATTGCAAATACATTTAATGGGACCTGGAAATATCTATGCAGCTCTGTATTTATCACAAACATTTCTGGGATTGATGGAACACAGTTATTGCTTTTTTATTTTCATCATCCTCATATTTTTTGAAATCTTAAAACTCAATACTGCCAATCACAAATTCATTATAAATTATGTTCCTAATGATGCATAACACATCCCACAATAGTATTAAATGGTAACAATATGACTTAACTATTGCTTATGATACAAGAAACACATATTTAATTGATTTCACTGTCAAAAAGTTAAAAAAAAATATCAGGCACAATATTCCAATGCACATTTAAATAGGTTTTGCCAGCAACCGACAGCAAATAATTAAGTACAAATTTCATGAACTGAGGCTACTGTCAAAATTCAGACACATTACACACTATAAATATGTGTGATCTAGGTTTACTTGGCTAACCTTGAGAAAAACTAAGGAACTTGTGTAGACAGCAACAGGTACACAATTCTCACAAACTTTAAACCTTGTGTTAATTTTCTTAAATAGCATTTCCACTGCTATTTTTCCATTTTAAAAGCAGAATTTTACTTATAACAACACTGTACTGCCTACAGCATTTCTTGTATTCAAAATGTGGTAGAAGTATAACACAAGATTCAAGTTTACTGGCTGAATGTTTAAGAAGGTTGTACCCCCCACAGTACTGGCGAAATACCATATTCATATTATAATTGTATCAACATTAACTGATGTGTGGACTACAAAAGGCAGGATTATTTAAGTATGTTTAATTAATACCTACTGTGGACATTCCAGTTCATTACTCTGAAACACTGGTAATTAAAATAAACCATTTGGGTGATAACCTTATTTAAAAACAATGACTTTACAGCATGTCTCCACAACCCTCCTTTATTTTAAAGGCAGCGTTGTTAAACTTGTTGACTGCTGCATGCACAATGCAATGCACTGCAATGACAGGACATTAGGCACAAGACTCTGCTGTGGCGGCCATCAGCCTCCTAACAGTTAATGCGTTAATTAAATTTAATCAATATCATGAACCTGATGTGGAAATTCAGGTTAATTTCTCCGAAACACTGGTGATTAAAACGCACCAGTGGAGTGATAACCCTATTCAAAACCAATGACTTCTAGGCATGACTCCTTAACCCTCAACTCCTAAGGAAGATTTGAATAATGAGATTCATTGTCATATAGATAATCAAGTTCATGTCAGTTTACGCATGGGACTCTTTTACATTAGATCTACATTCATACTGCTTAAGATAAGTATTCATATTCAAAGTATTTAAAGGATGAAAAGTAGCTGCAAAGGTCACTCTCCTTGTACTGGCAGTATTGTGTGAAGGAGGAAGTAATTATCTCCAGTTCAGGTAATTTTCCCTGGGGGACAAGGTACTAATTTTTAATCTCAATGTTTAAAACTGTGGCATCTGGATTAGTGTGGTTAAAAACCTTTAATTAACTTAAGGAAAATTTTGTGCTTTGGGTACATTACTTCAGAATGATAAAGACATGTAGTTACAAGTGTCAGTGAGCAGCACTGAAATCTTATGAAAGTTTAGTTTCAGTTCTATGATTTAAAATTAAGTCCACATATTACTTAAAATGCATGCAAACATTAGAATTGGTTGAAAAGAAGGGATGAGTGGAGCAGGGGCATGGCATTAAATCAACTATGGCATGAGATGCATGATGAGCATGTTTTTATCATACAAAAATGATCTTGATGGTTGCTTCTTAGCAATTGCACACTGTGGACATTGCATCAACATGATCCAGTATGAAGCTGATCTGACGTAGGACAGAATTGGAGGAAGGGGTGGGGGGAAAACAAATCTAGTATAGGTTGTTGTACTTTTATCCATATGAGGAATTACATGACTTAAATTTGATTTACATATGCTAAATTTGCTTCCTCAAGAATACCTATAACAGTCACAATAAGTTCATTTCCGTGGCCTTTAATGAATAATCAAAAATTTTCTGTTGTTGTTACACTTGTGTAACAACACATCTTGGAAAATCTGTAAGTACACAGGTAACAAGGACAGCCCTTTTTATTTACATACATGTTGAAGTAACTTTTATTCTTTTTCTCCTGCCTTTTTTTAAAGGAATACTCTACTCTTTGCACAGAAATTTGGAAAGAATGTGAAAAGTCATACTTGAGATGATACATCAATGTTTCTACTGAAATTTTTTTTACAGAAACAGCTGGCAAATATGCTACGTGTGAGACAAAATGTTGCAGAAACAAACATATCCATGATAACACAGTACAAGAGAACTGATGACACACGATTTAGGGAGACTTTGGCCTCATTTCATGTATTTACAGATTTTTTTATAAGGAAAGTCTCACAGACCTTCTCTGACTTGTTGTATGCTGTACATTTTAAGACCATTACTGCATTAATATTATGGTGCATAAGAATCTGTGAATATTTAAAGTACAGAAAAAAATTGTCATCTATATACTATCACTTGGCATAATAATTTTTTCATACTTTGAATTGCTTGTGTCCACATTATGTGGAAATATTACATGCAAATACGAAACTCACATTACTGAGAGAATCAATACATGACTTCTCTTGCAAACATAAATCTATCCACTTACTACTAAAACAGCAGTGATGATAAGTGTAACAGTAACAGTAATGAAGACAGTCTTTTCATCAAAATGCAATTACAAAAGATGATATAAGTGACAATGATTCCCCCTCTGCAGACAATGACTCCCCCTCTGCATGGAATTTCACCTTTAACAGCAACTAGATACACAGTTTCTGTTTTGGGACCAAATTGCAAACAAGATCACTTAATATACAACAGGCTTTAACTGTTACAAAGTTGTCCACGGCTTTTTATGTTACTGTATAGATTAATTAAGTAAAAACCACTTCTAAGCGTAACATGTCTCAATATAAAAACATTTCATCTGTCATAAATATATAAAAACTGATATTTTCACAGGACACATTTAATCAAATACAAAATATGTCACATTATCGGCTAAAAAAGAACAACATGCCCATGAGCAGAAAATCTACCACATCCTTCCTGCAAACAGGTCCAACAAGAACACTCAACATTTACGGCAGTCAAAGAATCATCCTGAGCCTGATTAATGAACATAAAAGACCCATTAATATGCAAATAATCTCATTCTGTAGTGAATATGCATGGTTGCCAAACCTAAAAATTTGTATGTAGTTATCTCTCTTCAACCAGGGGTTGCTACCATCGTCGAAGTGCATTGGACACTGATCACCTATTGAGAGAAAAAACTGTCATTAAATATTAAAATTTTCAACATCAAAAAGCTGTAATTAATTATACTGAAGAACACAGGAAACCTCATTAACTGAGAAGAGATTTTTTTACTTCGTATATCTTCTCATTTCAATCTGCAATGGTCAAAAGTAAGAATGTTAATAAAAGTTCTGTGAATTTGTTGGTGACAAAATTACAACACAGATGTTACATAAATAAGCCAGAGTTTCTAAAATATTAAGAATTAATTTTAAATCTGTCAAAATATTTTTTCTTGAACAGTTCTAAATTAATGAGGGATGTCGACCTCATTAAGTAATCATTTATTATTTGATAGAATTCCTGAACCAGTCCTAGTTAAACTATGAATTTCATGTTAATGAAGTGAAAAATTAACTGAAGACTTACACGGTATAGCAAAAATATGTAGTGTGGTGTATAACAAGGAGGTAATGATGTTCTTATTTCAACTGCACAGATTTTCATACTATACTGAAGTGATCGACATACCATGCCTCTCTGAACACCATGTAACCACAGGGATAGAGAAGTGAAAAATAAGGGACTAGAGACCAGCATCATTTTCATACAGAGTGAAAATGGAATGTGGAGGAGTTGCAACATATATAAAAGTTAGACACAAAATCAAAAATATTGAAACAAACAGTTATTGTGCATATCAGAACCTAGAAACATATGCTTTTGAGTTGTTACTTCACAATATTTTTCTTGTAATTGTACCAGTCTGTAGATCCCCTTCAGTACACTTTCAGATATTGATGAGAAATTCAGATGATGCATTATTGATTTACCTGTCACAAGAATAAACAGTGGTTTGCGAAGATTTAATAGTCGATTTTTAAAATATTCTCATGGGAAAAATGAACTCGAACCATTATTTGGCTGTTTCAATCTGATTTCAGTGGTAAATTTTACATTTCGCATGCAGCAAGATAGCAGGACCCTGACAGATAAAAATTTTATAGACAGTTCCGAAACAATTAATGTATACCAAATTATAGTGGCCTATCTCATCATGATGCACAATTAATGGAAATAAACAATGCAGCACATTACAGCTCTGAGACATTTTCATACAAAGCAGTGAAGCTTCTTAATGAGAACAGGGTACAATGTTTTAAGAATAAGTCAAAAAAGAGGTGGTCTGGGATGAGGATTTTATAGAAAGGGATCCTACTATGAAATTCAATATATTCCATAGCAAATTTAAGTCAAAATTTCAAAACAGCTTTCCTGAAAAGTTGTCCAGAAAGTACATTAAAAAAAAAAGTAAGCCCTGGATAATTACAGGGATTAAAATTTCATGTGAGAGAAAAAGGGAAATTATATAGAGGGGATAATAAGCCAAGATTCAACATATAGTATAACATTAAAACTATATGGGATACAGTCAAATGGGAGACAGGACAAGTTAAGATAACAATTAAACTAAATGGTGATTTTATGACTGATAACTCACAAGTTGCGAGGATTTTTATCACTGAATGTGTCAGCAAAAAATAGGATTACATATTTCTGTTGACGAAGCAAGAGAACGTATTCAAAACATCATTCCGCAATATTTTATGCAACTCGAAGTAGCACCAACATCTTTTACTGAAATTATAAAAATTCTACAAAACAAAAGTTTATATGGTGTTGACAGAATAAAGGGAATTTTTCCAGATCATCAGTCTGATGCTGCTTACAGTGCCGGCCGCACACGCGACTCTTAGCGGCGCGTCTTAATCAAGTTGTGCATTCCTAGGAAAATTTTATAATGTACAAATATATCTTTATCTTTAATGTGAGCACTGTTGCTCTAAACCATTTCATAACTATTTACTCTATGTAATGTAAAATTTTTTTACATCTTATGAAGGCTGCCTTAGAGCAGTTGAAACCAAGGTAAAGTTGAAAATTTTTTACCTGTGCAACCGAAGAGCTGTATTTTCAAGTAGTATTATAAATTTTGTCTACGGTTGCTGCATTATCGGCCATGTTCAAAATTGTTTTCCAGATATATAAAAATAGACAATTGTTAAACCTCTTTATAAGAAATGTGACAAGAAAGACTTAAATAATTCTCATCTGGTTTCCTTACTGACATCTTTTCCCAAAATATTCGAAAAAGGTAGGCACTGAAGAGTGGTATCACATTTAAGTAGAAAAAATTTACTTAGCATATCGCAGTTTGGAGTCCACAACGGTTGCTCAATTGGGAATGCTATTTATACATTCACTCAGCAAATATTACAAGCCTTAAATAATAAAATTTTGCCAGGTGGTAATTTTTGTGCTCTCTCCAAGGCATTTAATTGTGTACATCATGTTACTCTCATATAAAAACTTCTGTTTCATGGGACTGATGGCTTTACACAAATGGTTTCAGTAAGATTTAACAAACAAAATGCAAACAAGTTGTGCTGAATAATTAATACAATGTTGAAAGGAGAGATAATTTTCGTGACTGGGAGAGAGATCATGAAGGGGGTCCCACAAGTTTCAATTTTAGGTCTACCACTATTCCTTATGCATGTGGATGACCCACCACCTAACATTCATCATCAAACATAACTGGTACTTTTAGCAGATGATACTTGCATTATAATAAAGCCCATTAGTAAGAAAGCAACAGAAGAGACAGTTAATGATATTTTTCAACGAATTTTTAAGTGGTTCTCTGAAAATGGACACGCTGTTAATTTTGAGAAAACACACTGTATTCAGTTCTGTACAAAAAATAGAGTTGTACAGAGAACTGATGTAGCATATAAACAGGAGTCTGTAAACAGGGTAGAATGCTTCAAATTTTTGGGTGTACATAGGGCTGATAATGAAGTGGTAGAAGTACATTAATGAGCTGCTCTAAAAATTAAGTTCAGCTACTTTTGCTCTTCATATAATTGATGATCTTAGAATCATCATCATATTGACATATTTTGCATATTTCCACTTAATAATGTCTCAGGGAATGATTTTCTGGGGTAAAGACAGGTTTCCACACGCAACAAAAATAGTGCCACTTGGCCACCACTCGTATGGCATCACTGAAGTTGTGTGTGGAAACACCAAAATTCCCATGGAGCCATTCGAATGACACCACTTTCAGCCATGCTACAAAAGTTGAAGTCGCTGTAACTTTGTGATGTCACTTTCCTTCCCCCACTGACGTTTAGTATCAGAAGCAAAATAAACAGCTGCCATCTTGATGTCAAGGCTTCTGAAGCTATTGCCATATCTGGTGTTTTTCATATTTATTACTGTGTATTATGAAAATATGCTGTTTCTGTAATAAACCACATTAAAGATCTCTCCAAAATGTGTCACTTTAACTATGGTTCGTAGTGCTACAGTGGCAAGAAGTGCAACTTCAGTATGTAAAATCTTCATGCGCAAATAATGGTTAATTTACACAATGAAGGTATATGATGTTTTCAATATATGATGCACAGATAAGAGTTGTGTGTGTAAGCAAGTATTATTGAGGATAGTGAAATGTGGTTTGTAGCTATACAGCAGCTTACTGAAGTCTTCAAATGCTGAAAATTAATGTAGCTGCCAGTATATAAAGATTCTGTTATACTGACACGCACCTGCAATGCTCTCAAATTCTTGCCCAGTGGATCTGAGAAAGAAAGTTTAGTATCTGCACAGTTGTGACAACACTGCTGCATAATAGTGTTGGTGCGGGTACTTCAAGGGTCGACGGTGGCTGGATAACTGGGGAAAAGAAGCTTGTGAGAGGAAATGAAAACCTGCAATGCCAATCAATCTATGGGGAGCAGAAAGTGTGAAACCCCCTAGAGATCTGCATGGGGACAAACTCAGTATGTGGCTGGTGCAGGCAGCTGATGACTTAGCACTCAAGTACAGCACTTGACACAAAGTACAATGTGAGGTCTGTGATGGTTGAATTTATTGTGAGCACTGGCCTGCTTTCCTCATCGTGGGTCATAGATAAACACTTCTGTCAGCAGATCTCTCCATCCTATGCATTGCATGTGCCCTCGATGACAAGTTTCCACACTATTCTGCTGTACTACCCATGCCAGTTCATCTGCCTCTGTCACAACGTCCGCTGGAGGGGGAACGTAAGGAAGTAACAATGTTTCTGGCAGCAGTAAAATTTTAGATTGAGTACAGTTCTTAATAAAGGAAATCAACTTTATTAGTGTCTTCTAGTGCATCTGCCCGATGAATAACCCTAAAATTTGGTAAAGAATAACTTTAATATTTCATTATATTTAATTGACGTGGGGTGCAAAATTGAAAATATTAGATTTCAAATGAGTCTTCAGGGCGTTGTAAATGGCACCCCAAACATCACAAAAGAACACTGAAAACTTTAGTTTTGTGGATGTGGTAAAATACTGGAGAGATGACAGGTAACTGCCAGATACAGTTGGCAGTTTCTCAAACTAAAAATTCAAGAGATTTTGCAAATGACAACCAAAATAGTCCTACTGTGGCATTATCAGCATGTTTTACTTTAGAGGCCATTGCATGCAACTGTATAAAAAGTGTACACAATCTTGAAACATTTACATATTGAAACTCCTTTTACAAAACAGGATGAAAATTGGCGAGACTTCATCACTGCACGTAGTACTTAAAAATAATTAATCAAAACAACTTTCATAGCATTATAGCACCTTTCATATTTACTATAATATGTAATTACACCACCTTTCATAGCACTATTCATATTTACAAAAACATTTAATTAGAACAACTTTCATATGGTCATAGCTCTTTTCATATTTACCATTTGCTTTGTACTCATTTAAAAACGTGACATTTTTTACAAGTTTGAAAAACTCTCTGCAAAAAAGTTGAAATTTGTATGCTTGCTAACATGAAAAAGAGAGAATTCAAAGACGATACTCTGGAAATAGCAACTGTTGATTTGGGAATGATAATTTTGGAATGATACAGAAATGTTAGCATAAATAAATAAAACTTTATGAAACACATGGGGAAACATGAAGTGTGTCAAGTATGTGAGATGGTAAAACACAGGAAAACACATAAAATACGAGAGACCTGCCAGAAATATGGGAACCAGGACAAAATGTGGGTAAAATACATGACACCCCACAAAATACAGGAGACCTGAAAACCCTACCGCCAGATGTTGAATATCAAAGCGTCACTTGTAGCTTCACTTGAGCAATTACTGCATCTTGTAATGCAATTAAGTCCAACACATAATAAGAAATGAATGAAAACAGTGGGTATCTATCTTTGCAGTTTGACAAGAATAATTTCAATACATACACATTCATAAAAGTGAGTTATTCCTTATTTAAATATTTATATTCTGCACATTTAAATCAATGTTAAAGCACTTCGCTTGAATTCACGTAAATCTATTTTATTAATTGTTTCAAAGTTGTATCAATGATTATCATCAACAGTGTTATGAACTCTTTGACCTCTACCTGAAAGCACTGTTCTTGTTTGTTGAGAGGGAGGTACAGAGACTTGGCAGGAATGTTGTGGAATGGATGCTCTTGGCAGGAGAGTTGTTGCAAAGAGACTTGATGCTGTTCTGTAGTACTGCTGAAGGCAGAAGTATTGTATGCTATTAGTGCTGAGAGTGGAAATACTGAAGCATATATCTGTTTCAAAATTCAGAAACTGCATTTATCAGAAAAACCATTGGAAGTTACCTGAATAACAACCTTTGACCATTTAATATTTCTTGTTACAAGTACGAGTTGCGATCACTGACATGCTCCATGGAAGACAATGAGGTCAACAACAAACAAACAAGGTAAGTACTAATTTAGAACTGTAGATGTGATTTGAGACTCAAAGCAAACTAACTACAAAATAATGGTCAACATCTTGTTTGAAGATAGATCGCGGAAAAGGCAGCATTGAAGAACACATTACAACCTCTAATACGAGTATCAGATTTTTTAATGGAGCTCAATATGCAGAGCAATGGTTACCTGAAATTTACTTCTGATATCTGAAAGTGGTTCAAGAATGGATTTTTGTTTACAAGTGCAACTTCAGTTATAAGTGCATTTGATGCCCCTGTGTTATTTATGCAGAAAACCCACCTTGAAATTTCAACATCTTGTTTGAAGATGGATCACTGGAAAGGCAGCATTGAGGAACTCATTACAACCTCTAATACGAGTATCAGATTTTTTTAATGGAGCTCAATATGCAAATCAATGGTTATCTGAAATTTACTTTTGATATCTGAAAGTGGGTTAAGAATGGATTTTTATTTACAAGTGCAATTTCAGTTATAAGTGTATTTGATGCCTGTGTTACTTCTGCGCAAAACCCACCTTGAAATTCAAAGGACCCCTTCTCTCCTTCTCACTTGATTCTTGAGTCAATTCTAAAATTATAACCTGAATGAAAAATACCAATGCCAATTCGAATAATCTCAGCTGATGCCATATTGAAAGCTGTACAACTAGAATTTTGACGGGAGCATACAGAAACAGCAGCACATGGTGCCACTGTTATATCAACCATCGTGCGACTTTCTGTGACATCATTGTAGTTGCATGCGGAAACCCGGCTTAATGCATCACTTAGAAAATATTGACTGTGCAAAAGTGAGCAATAAGAATAATATGTGATGTTCACCCATGGGTATCAAGAAAGCCTCTTTTAAGAGTTAGGCCTTTTAACTGATCCATCACAATACATACATACACTAATGAAACTCATCTTAAATATTCCATCACAATTTGAGAACAAAGTGATGTCCATACCTACGACACTAGAATAATCATTTGCCCAATAACTTAAATTGTCTGACAGGTAGCAAAGAAAGTTTCAAATCTAATCTAAATAGTTGCACCTGGACAACTCCTCCTATTTTGGAGACAAAGTTTTATTTAAAAAATGACAAAAACAAGTTTTTAAGTGTAGTTGCATGAGTAGGATCAAAAATAATATCTTCAGCAATGTTAACACTAATAACATGTGCATATCCAGCACACTGACTCACTCCACATAATTTCGATAAAAGTATCACTCAAATGATGGGAACACGTAACCAACCAGTGGCAGCCGATGACCATGTGGTAATGTGCTACATCCCACTGTAAATATAGCACTAAAATTATTCCATTTCTCTTTGAATGCAAGCTAGAAATCACACTAAAATTAAGCCATTTCTCTTCAAATGTGAGGCGGAAATTATGTTACAATTACACCAATTCTCTTCGAAAGCTTGCTGGTATGCAAATAATGGGAAGTCCATGATGTAATAACAACAATATTATGGAAAGGATAGGTTGCAGCTCACCATATAAAGGAGACATGAGTCCCAGACAGGCACAACAGAAAGACTGCTATACATTTAAGCTCATGGACAAAAGATCTTCTAAAGCAAAAAACAAGCACATTCACACAAGAACAACTTGCACACACATGACCACTGTCTCTGGCTGCTGAGGCCAAACTGTGCACACCAACTGAGAATGGTGGAAAGAGCAATCTGTGAGAGATGGAGGAAAGGAGGAAGTTGGATGAGGGTGGCAGGGATGGGAAAGGGTATCAGGATGGGGGAGTGGGGGTGTGGGGCAAAGTGTCTTGCTGCTTGCGGAAGCATGCAGGAACACGGTCGGGTCAGGATAGGGCCATTCAGTGGAGTTGGGAGGTTTGGGGTGAGAGTAAGCAGAAAAGAAGAGAAGTAGAGAGCGGAAAAAGATTAGTGAGTATGTTGGTGGAACAGAAGGCTGCACATTGTTGAAATGGGAACAGGGAAGGAGATGTATGGATGAAGGACAGGGACCAGTGAAGGTTGAGGCCAGAGCGGTTACAGGAACGTAGGATACATTGCAGTGATATTTCCTACCAGCACAATTCAGAAAAGCTGGTGTTGGTAGGAAGGGTCCATATGGCAAAGGTTGTGAAGCAGTCAATGAAGTGAAGCACACTGTGTTGCACAGCATGTTCAGCAACTGTGTGGTCCAGTTGTCTCTTGGCCACAGTTTGTTGGTCGCCATTCATGTGGATAGACACTCCAATGTAGAAAGCAGCATAGTGGTGGCAGGTTAGTTTGTAGATAACATGACTGCTTTCACAGGAAGCCCTGCCTTTGATGGGATAAGTGATACCTGTAACTGGACTGTTATAGGTGGTGGTGGTGGTGGTGGTGGTGGTGGTGGTGGGAGGATGTATGGGGCAGTTTTTGCATCTAGGTCCATTGTAGAGATATGAGGCATAAGGCAAAGAGGTTGGGATTAGAGGTGGACAAAGATATTGTGTAGCCTCAGTGGGTGGAGAAACACCACTGTGGGAGGGATTGGGAGGATAGTGGGTAGGATACTCCTCATTTCACGGCACTGTGAGAGGCAGTTGAAACCCCCTTATGTAATTCAGTTGCAGTCCTGTGTGGCACCAGTCATGAGGGAAGTGCTCCTTTGTGGCTGGACAATGGGAATGTGGGAGGTGGTAGGTTACTGGAGAGACAAGCTAAGATAGATTTGTCTGCACAACACTGGAAGGGGTAATTTTGGTCTGTGAAGGACTCAGTGAGGCCTTCGGTATATTTGTAGGAGGACTGCTGGCCACTACAGATTCCGATGGCCACAGATGGCTAGGCTGTATGGAAGAGACTTCTTGGTATGGAATGAGTGGAAGCTGTTGAGTGGACATTTTGCTGGTGGTTCGTAGGTCTGATATTGATGGAAGTACTGACGTAATCTTTGAGGTCAACATCGAGGAAGGTGATTTCTTTGAGTTGAGTATGTCCAAGTGAAGTGAATGGGAGAGAAGGTGTTGAGGTTCTAGAGGACATCATCAGTCCAGATCATGAAGATGTCATCAATGAATCTCAACCAGGTGATAAGTTTGGGATTATGAGCATTTAGGATTCCTCCGGATGGCCGATGAAAAGGTTTGCATAAGATGGTGCCATGTGGGTGTCTATTGCTGTACCATAGATTTGTTTGTACATAATGCCTTCAAAGATGAAATAACTGTGGGTGAGGATATAGTTGGCCATGGTGGGCAGGAAGGAGCTTGTAGGTTTGGAGTCAGTTGGGCGTTGGAAAAGGTATTGTTCAATAGTGGCAAGGCCATGGGCATTAAGGGTGTTAGTGTAGAGCAGGCTCGTCCAAACTGTGCCCCTGGGGTGCTAGCGCCCGTGATTGCCCGCGGCCAGCGCCCCGGGCGAATTCGTATGTTGTTGCAGTGGCCGAGCCGTGTCGCTTAGCTGGCCGAGCAGACCGCCCGCCGAGCCTCGCCATGCCCCTGTACGCAAATATTGCAATAGATAAAAATTTATTTTGCGACCACACATCACTGTCCTTTTCTGCGGAACTGCCCGAAAACATATCTAAAACCAATCTTTTTTGTTAGTTTTTTATTTGAGTTTCAATGAATGAAACAATTAGCTGTTAAAGTGATTAAAGTGTTTTAAAAACAAGATTGTACAAAATTAGTTGTATGTTCTTTTTTGGGGCGGTACGAGCAGGAAGTTTGTGGGCAAGTTACAAATGATCGCTGAGAATTGGGAAAGCAGGGAAACCCTTTGCTACTGGGAATCTCATCAAGGATTGCCTGGTTGACTCGGCGGCTTATATTTGTCCACCAGACCTCACAGAAAAATTTGAAAAAATAGCTCTTTCGCCTCAAACTGTTGCTCACAGAGTCGAAGATATGGTCTCAGATATGGAGCAGCAATTAATGGAGAGAGCGGCAAACTTCATTTCACTTTCTATCGCTCTTGACAAGCCCGCGGACGTTGCGGACATATCTCAGCTCGTCATATTCATTCGAGGTGTCGACGACAATCTTCGTGTCACTGAAGAATTTCTCGATCTTATACAATTAAAAGACACAACCATGGGTTTGGATACTTTTCTAGCCATGGAAAATGTGTTAGAGTCAATGGGTTTAAAATGGGAACGCCTGACCAGTGTAACAAGGGATGGAGCCCTGCGCTACGAGGGATACGCACTGGATTTCTGAGTTACGTGAGGCCAAAAATGGCTGAAGTTGGCTGTTCCTTATTCGCAGCAGTCCATTGTCTGATACACCAGGAGGCACTTTGTGCGAAGATTGTCAACATAAAAAAATGTTATAGACACAGTTCTTCAAACGGTTAATTATCTTTGCTCGCATGGACTCACACATCGCCAATTTAAAGAATTTCTGGCTGAGATCGAAGAGGAATACCCGGACATCCCCTACCACACCGAAGTAAGATGGCTGAGAAGAGGAAGTGTGCTTCATCGGTTTTTCACCTTGAGGGGCGAAATAGATACCTTTTTGGAAATGAAAGGACGTCCAAAAGAATTACTTTGTGATCCTAAGTGGGTGGCGAATTTGGCTTTTTTGAGTGACCTTACTGGTCATTTAAATACTTTGAACATTTCACTCCAACGCGAAAATCATTATGTCATTGATTTAGTGCAGACAATTCAAGCATTTAAAAAAAAAACTTATTTGTGGGAAAAACGATTGCGTGAGAAGAATTGTGGACACTTTCCTGCACTAGACAGCGTTAAAGAAGATGTGGAGTTTTCAGATTATGTTGCAATCATTTGCGAATTACAAGAACGGTTTGAAAACAGATTTTTGGAGATAAGTGAGCGTCAATCGGCCTTAGATATATTGGTTCGCCCGTTTTCCCTTCGGCATAGGACGTCTCACAAGTGCTTCAACTAGAGCTGATTGACCTGCAGTGCAATATCCGCCTGAAGGAACGCTTTCTCATGTGTAAAACTTTGGATGACTTTTACAGCTGTCTTCCACGAGAGAAATACCCTCTTTTGCACAAGTACGCGGCCAAAGTTCTCTCAATGTTTGGTTCCACGTATATCTGTGGGCGCTTTTTCTCTCTTTTAAAGCTTGCTAAAACTAAGAACCGTTCATTACTTGGCGATAAAAATTTGATTAATTCTTTGAGGTTATCAGTCTCAGGGGATATTGTACCGAACATTGACAGAACCGTTTTCTCGAAAAAGAAAAAAGTGTAAAATGTTACTTGTCTTCTTTAACAACGTTGACTGTAAGAATTAAAATAAGTTTTCAAACTTGGTCGGTTAAAATTATTATGTACAAAACAGCAAACTAAGGATCAGGTTTCTAAACTCTGAAAAGGGATACAAAGAGATGCAGCCCGAAGTATAACAAAAAATATTTACTTGTAACTGCTAACAGTAAGAATGAGACACTACATCCCTTACATAAAGTTATTTCTAAAATAGAATATTTATGACTCTAATTCATTTAAGAAACTGATATAATTTTCAGAAGACGCCTATTGTACATATGACGAGTGTGCCTGTGCAATACTAATAGAATGAAGCTGTGGGTCAGAAAACAACTTGGATGTTCTTCGATTCTTGTTTTGGATATTGTTTTCTATAGCTTTGCGTAGCAATTCTGCCATACGAACACTAGTTGTTACCTAAACGGTAAATGGTTTGCTTGTTTTACCGCTCATCGGCCTCTTTTACAGAGGTGCGCTTCCTCTGTTCTTTTATTTGTGTTGTATCTGACAGCGGGACAGTCCAGCGCAGAGCAGTGGTGTGCGATCTCTCTCGCTCCGCAGCTCTCTCTCTCTCTCTCTCTCTCTCTCTCTCTCTCTCTCTCTCACTCCTATGGCGACACTAGCGACACACGGTCACGGACGGGGCGCTGAACTACATTGCCTTGCGCCCGCCGGGCGCAATTCTTGGATGAACTTGGTGTAGAGGGACGTGGCTTCAATAGTGATGAGCAGAGTGCCATACACTAAAGGAACAGGGACTGTGGAGAGTTGGTGTCCTTTGCTCCACATCCACTATCCCCTGTGATACTCATTTTTGTTGAAGTTCTACGATGTCTATGCCCATAATATCACGGTATCCTTGCTAAAGGTTGAGGGAGTTATGCAACTCTATTACATCATAGTCAACCAATTTTTCTGACTTCCTAAGAAGTTCCATTTGCTTTGCCCTATTAGTCTCAACGAATAAGAAACCATTTTGTAACTGCTTAACACACTTTAAGGTACCAGCAAGCCTTTCTTTATAAATACTGTTTCGACATTCCCTCCTTCCTCTTGATGATACAAACACATTGTGATTTACAACTCCTTAAGTTCCATTACTAACTGCAATTTGATTATCAGGACGACTAGCCTCCCTTATTTGTTTGGATTAGCAGTTGTGAGTACTCCTAGATGGCACATCCATCACACTGGGAATTACCGCCGCACTGTGTTCGCTGAAGCGTGCCCAGAGCTTACAGTGACAGAGGGCTTGTGGCACTTACCGGTCTCCAGCTCAGGAACCATGGGGTCACCAAGAGCATACCCAGAAACAAATGCTGAACCACTGAGGATGACATAGTAGGATCACTAGATGGGTGCTATATCTGCAGCAGTTTGCAATGGAGATAAGGTATGCAAGAAGTGATGAGAACATAAAAGCAGATGCTTCAATGTAATTGGATAGACAAAAAATCTACTCACCATGCAGTGGCAGGAGAATGCACATATAAAGGTACAGAAATTTGCAAGCTCTCGGGAAGAGTTTGGAAAGGTCTCCTAGAATGCAGGGTCACGGGCAACTTTCCCAAACTCTCCCTATTTCTTAAATATCACTAGTCCTTTACCTTCACCCCTCCTCCTTCCCCTTCAACCATTCTGCCAGAAGAAGGAGCCACTAGCTCCAAAAGCTTGCAAATTTACATATCTTTATATGTACGTTCTCCTGTTGCCCCTGGGCGAGTTGATTTTTTTATCTATCCAAACACATCATATTTCAAAAACTGATTGTTTTCATTGATATAGCACATGCTTTGCCTCAGATGCTAAGACCGAATGGAGATGATAGAGAGGGAGTAGCGTACGTGACAGGAATAAAAATACTATACTTTGAAAAGGTTAAATATGAGAGTAGGATTAAGATGATTTACCACAGTATTAAGCATGAGCTAAATACAGATGAAAACTTGAAGTTGGTCAAGCATTATCTGAACTCAAAAGATTTTCCAAGGTTTAAGTCTACTGTAAACAACACAAGGGTGTTCTTTTTAGAAGGAAGGCCGATAATGTGGAAGACCAGAGACGATGCTTCCTGGACCAGATTGTAGATAAATTGATTGACTTAGAGCATAAATCTATGGACATTTTGGGGCACATAGGTGTACTGCCAAGCTTCAAGAAAGTTTCATATTTAACAACATGAGGAGGGGGGTAGGCAAGTGTTTCACAGCTGTGATACAAGCCTGAAAGTGAAGGCAACTACCATGCCAACTGAAGGTTTGAGACAAAGTGCACTGACTGCTAGACCTAAAAAGCTAATAGCAGTAGATTTGTTTGGTCCTTTGCTGGTGTCAAGAGGAGGACGTAGTTATACTTTTGTGGCCTTAGAAACATTTTCAAAATTTGTCAAATTCTATCAGACCAAGAGAGCAAACACAAGGATTCTTTCTGATGTATTGAAAAATGATTACATACCACAACTGAGTAAATCAGAGGCCTTACTATGTCTAAGCTTTTCAAACAGTGCATGGAGAGGAATGATATAATGCACATTTAAATTTTGACTTATTTCCCAAAAGATAACATGAGCAAGAGAGTTATGAGGGACTTGAGTATGTTGTGCAGGACCTACTGCCATAAAAAAACATACTTCATGGGCCAGCTAGGTACCTACATTTGAGACAATAATAAAGAATGTATGGCATGAGGCCACAGGGTTTGCTCCATGAGAGACCATGCTGGGTGTTAAATCTTGTAATTTGATATATGAATAAACTGAGTTCCCAATTATTCAACAGCTAACTTCTAAGGAGAGAGAGAAGAGTGTGAAGAAACAAATTGGAAAAAAAGGCACAAGAAATAAATACATTGCATGAGAATGGGTTGAAACCTGCTGTATTTGAAACTGGGTACCCAGTTTTGGTTAAGGCCAAGGAACACTCACATAAAATTGTTGTGTACGACTTTGTACACAATGGTAGTAAGGAGAGGTGGACTACAGAGTGGTGTGGCAACTGTTGTAGGAAAGCTAGACAGGAGTAGAAATTATTAATGAACAAGATAACACAACAAACAGACAATTTACTTAACTTTTATTTCTCCAAGCTTATGAAGACTCATTACAAATAATGCAACAAGAAACAGAGTCCAGCTACCTCAATGTCAACAAGGATAAAGCACGAACGAAGGTGTCGTAGCATAGAGGTTCCAAGTGCAAGTGAGCTGAGTGGCTGCTGTCGGCTGTCCTATATTACGACGGCATAAGGTGCTCATAGCACAGAGCTGTTGGAGGTGTGGCTCAGCAGACATGCACCACTGGGTCCATCAGATCCCACGTGACCACTATCAGTGTCAGATGGAAACTTGCCATTCCATTACCAACTCTAGAATGCCAGTAGGGTGGTATCAATATGTGATACCACAAAAACATGACTCCGAAATATAGAGATTTTGGTGTGTGTACCATGGGCCATTTAAAGTAATGCAGAAACCGCATGAAAATGCATATTTGGTGTCATAACAAAAATCCAAGGAGTTATGTTTGGGGAACATCGTAAATCTAAAGTCATATATAAATAGAGGAATTATGTCATACAGAATGTTCAAAATATTATGCTAATGTAACAAGAGAAATGGGTTATTCAAATGGCAGCTGAGACAACCCCCTTTCTTATTTTTTTAAAAATAAAATCGTCATAACTTCTGAATGGCTTGTGTTGGGGTGTTCAAATAGCATGGTTGATCAAGGGGCTTGATGGGAATTAGTATGCGCGTGCGCACAGACGGTTTAGCGACAAAGCCAACTTTCATTTAGATAAGTTCATCAATAAAAATTGGTGCATTTGGCGGACTGAGAATCCGCATTTCACGATCGAGAAGTCTCTTCACCATCAACAGGTGAATGTGTGGTGTGCAATGTCCAGTCACAGAATAATTGGTGCAATATTCCTTGATGTCATGGTGACTATCAAATGTTATGTGATGGTTTCATCTCCATTATCCAAAAGTGACCCCGATTTCAACAAGATGTGGTTCATGCAAGACAGAGCTTGACCCCATCGAAGTAAGAGATTGACTGATGTTCTGGATGAGAATATGTATTTCTTTGCAATACATTAATAAAGTGTGCTGACTACAAAGTATGAAGAGAAAGCTTATTTGTGCATGATGCAACACAGACGGTGCCAAGGACTGTCCAAGGAAGAGGAATTTATGGTAACTAGTGATGACAGTCAATGAGCAATATAGGAGTTAGGGTAATTTGTTTGGAATTTTTTCCTTTGTGCACTGGAAAAAGGAGTGGGGGGGGGGGGGGGGGTGTTGTACCTCAGTGTGAAAATTGGTAAAGACAAGATAAAAGAAGTAAATAGTTAGACTCAGTAGAGAGAGGAAGTAATATTACGGCAAATAGTTGTGGATCATAAGAGATATGATTTGGACGGTATGAATTTGACTGGTTACAGCATGTGGTGTACGGGGGTTCCTTTGGAGAACAACTTGGAAAATCCTTGCAAGAATGTATTGTTTGGGAAATATAACAAATTCCAATATTATTCTTTCTGCACACACACTAAGGCAAACATTCAATCATGCAATAAAGGTGAACTGAAACAGTAGTGTAAAAAGGGGGTAAGATAGCTTCAGTTACAACTGGCTGGATGACAACAAAAGCAAGACCATGGCAAAATTCTGCAAATTAATTTTAGATAGTCCTTTATGCAGATGATCAATTAGAAAATGTCAAACAAAGTGATTGACAACATTATTGTTAAATTGGGCCTTTGTGAAAATTGTAAAACATCATTCATAGAAAAACTTCGTGCGGAATTTCCATCTTTTCAAAACATTGTTTCCTTAAACACTCACCGTAATCAAACTATGATGCCAGTTTCTGACACGCCATTGTTTTAACAATATGACATGACAAATTTTAAAACCATTTTCGTTCTAGTATGAAGAGTTTTATTCATCACGAAGAGTTTTACTCATCATGAAGTGTCTTTCTCTCTTGAAAACTGGTTACTTAAATGGCTGTCAATTAATGACAGTCTAAGTATCTCAAGAGATTTCAGGGCACTCTTAAGTCCTGTAGCCCATTTTAGAGGTAGAAAGAACAAACTTAATAACATTTTCAGATTACAGTTTTTATAAAGACAAACTCATTTTAACAAGATTGTGTCTTCTTATTGCAACAACTCTCATTTTAGCAGGAAGGAAGAAAGATTATGGTTTCCTGTCCTGTCATTGATGAAGGTATTGCAAATGGAACTCTGGCCCATATAGGACACAGATAGGGGATGAAATCACACTCTAGTTGATGTAGGGACACTATCATTAATGGTGAGAACAATAGGAACTAATTATATGAGCTACAAAATGGCTGATACCAGAAAAGGAAGGAAGGGAGGGAGGGATGTCACACACTGAAAATGACAGCTATATACCAAAAGGCTATGTAACAGCACAACTTTAGTTTCTGCTTTGTGTGCTAGTGACTGAAAAGCATATTATAGGTACACTAATGTTTCTACCAACGATCACAATGGCATGAAAATAGTGTAGATGCAGACTTCTTGCCTCACATCCCTCCCACTCCCACTAATCTCTCAACGTTCCTACCATTTATAAAAGGTGTACAACTTTGCTTCCGCCATTTTTCCCCAACATTTGAGGCTTTAATGAAACAAATTGGTTACACATGTATCATTCAAAGTATTTTCCATCACTGGCCACTACTTTCTCCCATCTTTCAGGCAGTGTACGAATCCCGCATCAAAAAAATTGTTCATCTTTTGAAGTGATCCACGAATCGATCCAATTTGTGACTTCTTCGTGGGATCGGAAGTATTGGTCAGCCAGGTCATGCGCCATTGATCTAAACAGGTGATAGTCAGAGGGAGCAATGTCTGGAGAACACAGTGGGTGGGACAGGACTTCCCATTTTAACATTTCCAAGTATGTTTTGACCTCTTTTGCAACATGGGGTCAAGCTTTGTAGTGCTGCAAAATCACTTTATCATGCCTCTCACTGTATTGTGGCTGTTTGTCTTTTAATGCTCTGCTCAAACGCATTAACTGCTTTTGATAACGAGCACCTATGATTGTTTCACTTGGTTTTAACACCTCATAGTACATGACGCCGAGCTTGCTGTGTCACTCCCGCTAATTGTGCCAATTCTTCTTGAGTCTTCACTTAGCAATGTCTCCAATTCTGCATCTTTGACAACATTCTCTCTTCCACCACTATGCCTGTCTACGATGTTAAAATCACTGCTCTTGAAGCGTTGAAACCACTCACAACACATTCTTTCACTAATAGCATCCTTACCATACGTACTTGAGAGCATTCACTGAGACTCAGCCACTGTTTTCTTCATATTGAAACAAAACACCTCCCCCAAATGATGAGAATTAGGCTCGTAAACTGACATTTTCATTGAAGAACAACTTTATGATACACACAAATCGACTAATGTTTGAATGAGGTTACGTTCACCAAGGTCGAAGCTAACTGCATGACATCTGCGATCTGTTTCTTTTGACTGCTACTTACCGTTGTCGCCACCTTTCGGCAAATGGAAGAAGCAAAGTTGTACATCTTGTAAGTTAACAAACACTAGCATAATCAATGTTCTGAGGTAGAGGCACACATTAGTATTCCATCTGTAGATAGAAATTATAAGCAACAGAAATGAATCTAGTACAGAAGAATGAACAATAAGTTAGAGGACGTACACAATCAAATTTGCTTCATGTAGTTCACTTAAAGGATCTTAAATAAGTGACCAAAAAATGAAGTTATCTTACGTTCTCTTTCATATTCTTGCATCTCTAAAGCCACTGCTGCACCTTCGGTGAAGTTCCAACTAGTAACATCCTGCTTCAGGTCACAGTAAGGACCTATTGCTTGGGACATCAGAACTCTGTTAAGGTCAGCTCTTTGGTATACCTGCAAGAAATATCATTTACCAAAAAATTAATGATGTCTATATATTAAATGTGATTTCTTTTGATAAACTGAAATAACTTCATTATTTTAATGTTAACAATAGGTAAAAAAAATCCTCTAAAATGAATGAGCAACAAAAGTAATAGTAGAATTTAGTCTTGTGCAATGCATATGGCATAGAAATTTTCACCTGCTGTAATTTATAGTTTTGAAACTGGCAATTATTCTTAAATCTTAACTACCCACTTAGCACCAGATTTTCATGGCCAGCTAGGTTTTTATGGTCAGCATTACCCCCTCTGGAGTTAGACATTTGGTGGTGGTTAGTATGTCTGATGTTAAAGGCAATGGATGTTCCAAAACATCATTAGATAACAATCCATGAAGTGGACAAACACGCAAACTTCAACTACCATTTCATAATGGTACATACAATGTATGTCTGCTGAAATTAGTATGTTACAATCATCACATAATTATTAAAATTGCAGTACCAGTTTTTTTCTTATGTAGATAAGGCTGAGACTTTCGTTATCTGAGCTGTTCTGACTCGTTTGTTTTCCACCTCGAATGCCATGGGGGTCGACTGCTAGGGAGAAACACCAGAGTAGATCCGCCATGCAGGATATCTGTGCAGGCATCCCTCCAGTGCCACCTGTGATCAGCTTGACTACGACCACCTATTTACTTACAAGAGTGCCACTGACTCTCATACCGT
This sequence comes from Schistocerca nitens, assembly GCF_023898315.1. Lineage (NCBI taxonomy): Eukaryota > Metazoa > Arthropoda > Insecta > Orthoptera > Acrididae > Schistocerca > Schistocerca nitens. The sequence continues at coordinate 491,700,859 of NC_064616.1, forward strand.
CTTTGCTCACTGTACTGTATTCAGACCACTTCTCTACATACTGTAATATTGGCTGATACACTGGACTATTCTTGTGGTTTGCTTTAAAGCTTGAACTATCAAATATATTGGCTGATGAATCTGCTGTGCTATTTTTATGTTCTTATTTACAACATAAGTGCTGACGATCGTTGTCGAACCTCATGCTACATCTGGTGAACATGGAACCTACACCCCAGCAGCCACCGTCGCTGGCTACTTTTCAGGCAGACTTCATCATTGAACCAGATCGGCTAGGTTTGGATGAAATATGTGCTCTATTAAACACTCAATTTTGCAGACACCGTCACGTTATATTGCGCCGAGTGGAACTCTATCACTGTCAAAAACAGCACACTCATACTGTGCTTGGGCAGCTGAACTACAGAGATTCAGTGGAAAAATGCAGTTTTATTACCCCCACAGCTAATGAATCTTATGTGGAAGTCGTGATTAGAGATACTATTATTAAAGCAGCCCCCAACATGCAAGTGTGTCAAAATGCATTACAGTTCAATGACCTCACTTTGGGGGATGTATTACAACCGACTCAATAACTGGGAAGTCTCCCAGGGAGTTGGCTGCCATTTGGAGTCTTGGGCAGATGTGGTGGCAGTAGTATCCGACCAGGGTACTAAGAGAAACTTGGCTGACATGGAGGAAGTAGCAGCCATAGACCGTAAACACACCCAGGCTCCATTCCTGCCTCACAAACGCGGAACACAATTGCAGTCCCGCAACAGGTATTTGCTTCTGCAGTGCTTTGACTGTTATCATATGCAGTCCTGGGATAACTGCCCTGACAGGTGGGCACAATGTTTTACTTGCAATAAAGATGGACATCTCCTCACTGTTAGAACCATAAGGATGTTAATGTAATTGTCACAGACTGCGTAAAGCAACAGTGATGTCGCAGAAATTGCTCATTATGCTGGCAATGTGCAACATGGAGATTCAACTACAGGCAAACATCAAAGCATCAGCTTCTTCCCTGAACTTCCCTATGTACCTCCAGCTCGATGCTTGACAGCTAGGACAAACTTCTTACCACAGCCCTAACATAATATAATGCTGACGGCTCTGAGCAACCGATTACTTATGCTTCAAAGACACTCAACGTCACTCAGAATTATTCCCAGACTGAAAAATGAAGCCCTTGCACACTGCAAACACAGTGAACGTTTTCGGTTTAGATGCTTTTTCCGCTTTTGGTTTTGCCACTGATGACTCGGTGACCCTCATCTCCAAACAATTCTCTTTTAAGGAACTGGAAGACATTTTTCAGTAGTGCCCAGACATTTTTCCTGGAAACCTCAGGAAGGCTACAAAGTTCATGGCACATATAACATTGAAAAACTCAGTGTGACCTCTTTTCTTCGGCGCACAGCCCATACCCTGGATGATGCAATAAAATATAAGCTGGACAAGTTGATGGCCTTGGATGTCACTGAACCTATTTCTGTCAGTGAGTGGGCAATGCCGCTGGTGATCAAGAATTCACCAGTGGGAAAACTTTGAATTATATGGTGATTTTATGATTACAGTAAACTCATAGCTGGAAATAGACACTTATCCGATTCCCAAACCAGAAGAACTTTTCACCTCACTCTCGGATGGACAGAATTTTTCAAAAATAACCCTGGCTCAAGATTCTTTGCAGGTGAAACTTGATGAATCATAAAAGGTATTGGTCACAAACACACCACACAGCCTCTACAAGTTTAAACATCTAGTTTTTGGTGTCGCTGGTGCACTGAATCTATTTCAACAGATCCTTGAGTAACTGCTTACGGATATTCCGGGCTGCATTAGTTACTTAAATGACATTGTAGTCACTAGGGCCACAACAAAGGAACATTTACAAAACCTGAGCAAACTGTTGCACATGCTGCAGGCCACTGGCCTCAAATGTAATAAGGAAAAATCAAAGTTCTTTCAACCATCGGTGTAATATCTCTCTCATGTCATTTCTCACAATGGACTGCAGCCTACAAAGAAACATGTGGAAGCTATGAAAGCTCTCCTCTGCCCTTCAAACTTAAACGAGCTTGAATCTTTTCTCTGAAAGATAGCTTATTACGGTAAATTCATTCACATTTTCTGCAATGATTGCTAACCACCTAAGCACTGTGTGGAAGAATGTTATCTCTTTTTCCTGGTCAAAGGATTATGAATGGGCACACCAGAGACTCAAACAGGTCTTAATCTCCATGCCTTATCTTGCGACTTTCCAGTCGGTGATGCAGTCTGTAGTGGCAGCTGACATATCGGAAAGGGCTTCAGTTGAAGCCCTAACATAATGTAATGCTGACGGCTCTGAGCAACCGATTACTTATGCTTCAAAGACACTCAACACCACTAAGAATTATTCCCAGACTGAAAAACGAAGCCCTTGCAATCCAATTTCCATTAACGTTCCATGTTTCTCTCTACAGAACCAAGCTCCACTTAATCACCGACCATAAACCATTAATATCACTCTTTGGCCCAGTCATTAAGCTGTTCAATTGCACAACCCATCAGCTCCAGTGACGGTTTACTTCTCAACAGAGATACCTATGAGATACACTTCCAAAATACTACTCAGCACAGATGCCTTCTCATCCTCTCAATGAGTCCCAATCCAGCGTTCAACCCAGCACACCATGGAACACTTTCCCATAACCATGTCTTGCGTTGCAGGCAGCATACGCAACGATAAGATATTATAACAAGCGCACTGCCACATCTGGCACTAACTCACAGACTGGATACCCAGTTGGAACTCTCGCCATGGCTGCCAGCCTCGCATGCTCTTACACTTGCTACTGCCAACTCTGACCATGCTGCCTGCTCCATCCTCTCCATGGTTCATGCCTGATACTGAAGTGTGGGTGTGCAGTTTTGGGCGTCAGGAAAAATGGATCCTGACAGTCATCAAGCATCAACAAGGCCACTGGATATTCACATTGGATGTGGGTGGCAGAATGGTGACCCATCATCAAAACCAACTCTGCTTGTGGCGGGGTGAACAACCTCCTCTGTTCCCGGTCACGTCTCTGGATGGCCACCTCAGTGATGCAGTGTGCCATTCCTCTCTTTCCCAGTCTCTGTCTTTTCTCAGTCAAGTTTTAGAACCTGTGCTTCCTCCTCCTCCACAACCTGACCTATCGCCCCAGCTGAACACTTATTAGTCTCCTTTTCTAGGCCACCCAATGAACACCAAACTCTGCCGAACCCTCTCTGCCTTACCGAGCAGCACCTCCGGTGCAGCCTCCCTTGCCCTCTGGATGTGGATATGGAATGCCCTCTGGCAACCACTCCACATTGCCGTGACCGAGGACCCCTGCATGTGCTGACTGGGACTGGTAAAGCCTATGAGCCCTTCTGATGATGCCATGGACATCACACTTGTCCACCGCAACCCTGGACTTTCAGCCAGTTGTGGGGCCACTCCATAAGCATTGCTCTTTGCCCCCTGTATATGGGGAGAACTGTGGTAAACCAAAGGAGTATAATCCCCTTCAGTGGAAACAAAATTCATCAATACCACAGTCACCGGCTGGTCGCAGTTACAACTAGTCTGTTTTCAGTCTTGAATGCCATGGGGGTCGCCTGCCAGAGAGGCACACTGCAGCAAATCCATTGCACAGGATGTATGCGCAGGCACATCTCTAGCGCCACCTGTGCCTGGCTATTTATGTTACTGACGCTGGTCACACACTCTCACTCTGTCTCCACTCATCACACTGTGTTCCAAACACATCTTTCTCCACTGGTACACACAAACCAAGTGTTTTCTTCCTCCTTTCAATACACAAGTGATCCCACAATATACTCAAAAAATACACTCTAAGAAGAAAAAGAAGAATAAGAAGAAAAAAAATCATTGCACCACAAAAGAATTATCTGAATGGGATGGAAATAGGTGGATGTGATGTACATGCAATAAAAAATAAATGATTACAATTCACAAGAATTGGATGATTTATTCAAGAGAGAGAGCTTCAGAAACTGGGCAAGTCAGTAACATGTTGATCCACCACTGGTCCTTAGCAAATAGTTATTCGGCTTGACATTGAGTGAGAGAGTTGTTGGATGTCCTCCTGAGGGATATGCCATATTCTGTCCAGATGTCACATCAGAGTGTCAAAATGCTAAGGTGCAGGAGGTCCCTGCCCATAATGCTCCAAACATTCTCAATTCAGGAGAGATCCAGTGATCTTACTGGCCAACGTAGTATTTGGCAAGCATGAAGACAAGCAGTGGAAGGCACTATCTTGCTGAAATGTAAGCCCAGAATGGTAGGCTATGAAGAGCAACATAATGGGGTGTAGAATATCATCAATGTACTTCTGTGTGATAAGGGTGCTGCAGATAACGACCAAAGGAGTCTTGCTATGAAATGAAATAGCACCCCAGACCCTCACTCCTGGCTGGTGAGTCGTACGGCGGTTGACAGGTTGGTATCCCCCCGCTGTCCGGGGTGTCTCCAGACACATTTTCAGCCTGGAATCTCATTGACTGGAGTGGAGTAGAACTGCCTTCAGTGATGAATCCTGCTTTGAATTCAGTTCTGATGATCAGTGAAGGCTTGTCTGGAGATGCCACAGACAGCAGTGGCACCACAATGCTGTATTAGAGGTCCTGCCATGAGGATACAGGTTGTCTGTGATGTATTGTACCATCAGAGTTCCCTCAGTCACTATCAGTCACGACTTGAAGTCATAACTGATGACTCCCCACATGAAGACACCAGAAGTAACACCACTGAGCCTCTCCAAAACATTGGAAGAATAGGACCTGTGCCCAGGTCACCATCAGACTTACTACGGTCCTCCTGTGTAGTGCAGAATAGTGAGTAATCTTAGAACACAATGTAGCATAATTCATCAGCCTTCCACACTTCCTGGTCACGGCACCACTCCAAATGTAGGTTTGTGCTTTGGTGTTAATGGCAGCCTGAGCACTGAGTGGTAATTCCCTATCAATTCCTATCAATGATGCGGGATGACACAGAATGTTGCAGGGAGTGCATTACTTGTTTTTGGATGGCTGGCACAGATGTTACGAGATTACAAAGTGCCTGATGAGCAATATGGTGACCTTTTTGGTAGTCGGATGTGGTCGACTGGAACCTTGATGATGAGACTGCCTGCCCTCACATTCCCTTGTATTTCTGCATTTGGCCACTGTCACATCTGAATGTCCCACAAATCTGGATATTGCATAGTTCCATTAGCCATCCAAATGGAGACCCGTAGTGAGGCCCCTTTCAAATTCTGTCAAGTGCTGATAATGCCGTCTCATTCAGGTACACAGCATCTCCATATTCTTCACAGCGATCTCACCAACTGATGCAGTTCATGCCCCTTAAATAATCTATTGGGCCTGGTAACAAAACTAAACACGAATAAAACTAATGTAATCCGGTGGCCACTGTCATGCAAGCTGGTGGCCAATATACCTGTCACGCAAGCTGGTGGCCAATATACCTGTCATGCAAGCTGGTGGCCAATATACCTGTCATGCAAGCTGGTGGCCAATATACCTGTCACAGGCAGTGTATTTGAAACCTCAATTTTTTGGAGCTGTTCAAAGATACTATGCTACACGAGACATCATAGGCATTTTCAAGGCTGGAAAGAAAGATCTGTAAAGTGTTGTCCAAGTTAAACAGCTTTCAGCTAGTTTACAAAAGGGAGGATGACACGGTTTGAATCTGCACTAGAAGCAAATACAGAATTTCCTGGACTCAAAGACAATTGTGTGTTATTGCTAATCATGAGCTGCAAGCTATTTGTTGTGTAACTAGTGAGAGCAATAATATGATAGATAATGCCATGCTTGTTCCTCCGTGTTGACAAAACTAAAGTCCAAGGTAGCTCAGTGTATAACTGGTGGAAGGCTGTTGAAAGCTGAAGCCTGGCTTCCTATAGCGATGGCTTTTTTTAACAATCCACCACTGTCTATGCAATATTCTCATATGTTTCTGGAGATGTCTCTGTTTCAATAAAGATGTTATTGGTGATTCCAGTCTCCCAGAATTACTAGTGATGGCTAACGGAACTCTTGCCGAGACTTTGTAAATGAAAAAATTGTTCACATGGCTCTGAGCACTATGCAACTTAACTGAGGTCATCAGTCGCCTAGAACTTGGAACTAATTAAACCTAACTAACCTAAGGACATCACACACATCCATGCCCGAGGCAGGACTCGAACCTGCGACCGTAGCGGTCACTCGGCTCCAGACTGCAGTGCCTAGAACCGCATGGCCACTCCGGCCGGCTTTGTGAATGATTTATACAATGTATCCAGTGTCGAATGCTAGTGTTATGATCAACTATACATCACCCAGTTTTCTATGGCTATTGTGCATTTTTGTAGTTTTATTTTGAGAATGGCTGTCTGAGAAATAGTGGTAAACAGGCACATAACTACAGAATGTTACCTGCTTTCAAATGAGTATGTGTGATGGGGCTGATGGAGAACTGTAGATCGGGGGGAGGAACACGAAGTTAATGGTGGAGAATCACCATGTAGCTGAATATGACTTCCACTGTCACCATGACAAATCTTCCGTGACAAAATACATTCAACAAGTTAATGTCTGGAATAGGTCATTATGATTGGATATTCACATGACCACCTGATAAAGGTCACATTTTTCATACTCGACTTTTACATCTACAGTGGAAAAGAAAAACTTTTGACAGTGAAAATGCTTAAAGTATTTGAGATTATTACCTTACTTCAAGCTCGACAAATCCAGCCTACATATAACTGAACAGCGATGACACGTTAATGGTTACCGTAACTAGCTTTTCTGGCAAATGTATCATTCACTTACCTTGTAACACTATGTACTGCCAATTTAAGGTTCTGTTATGTAAGTATGCATAATAGTGATAACTACAGCCACAAAATTCTTTTGTGTAGGATTAGTCATTCAGTTTCTTCACTTTGGTGGTCAGTTGTTAGCTATAATGAGGGTATTCAACCAACAAGGTTTCTGGAGGTGGTAAGTTCCTATGGGTCCAAACTGCTGAGATCCTCGGTCCCTAGGCTTACACAGTACTTAATCGAACTTAAACTAACTTACACTAAGGACAACACATACACCCATGCCTGAGGGAGGACTCGAACCTCCGACGTGTGAGGGGAGCCGCGTAAGGTGCCTCAGACCGCACGGCTACCCCGTGCGGCCAAGGTTTCTGGAAAACAGTATTTTATTGAAACCCTTCTGGAGCCCCTTCAGAGAGTTCTAGTTTTCCTATTTGCAGATTGGCATTAGTATGTTAGTCCTTTAAGAAATTATGGCATACAATCAGAACAACTGGAATCATTCTGTAGAAACGGTTCTCAGCAAAATATCAGATGTTGTCATCAAATTCCCCACAATATTTCATCGGCACAACTGACCGACATCTTCACGTGTGACAAACACACTGCCGAGCAGTGAATGAAGCCTCCTATTTATGCAAGTCAAAGCAGAAAATGTGCAGGCATGAAGGCACCAAATTCGTTGGTCAATAGCGAAGATTTCCTGAATGGTAATGGGAAGGATAGCTAAACCACCTGTCAGACAATAAGGCAAGAGCTTCAGTGCACGCACACAGGGACACTGCTGAGGATATGAGGAAGGAGATGTGTCATGTCCTGACACAGGCCCAGTACCAAAAAACGATATGTCAGCTGGAAGGGTGTCAGTGCTTTGATCTCTATGTAAGGATTCTGATATAGTGATCTTACCTGTGGTTAAATGTAACTCAACTGTCATTCTGTCCATATCGATGCTCTGGGTAGTTTTAATTAAAGTGCAGCTACTCATGGAAGTCCAGTGTGGGCTGTAATTATTGTATGGGAGTGAAACTTGGTAGATATGTTAATGTAGAACCAATTTATGGGGGAAAAAAATCAGTTGCAATTTTGGTCACTAGGTGCAAATCTAGCACTGTACACTGTTTGTTTGACAGTGTGACATCCACACTGTCATTTGACAAGCCATAATGTGAGTGAACAGTACAGCTATCGAGAAGAGAGACAGTGCGCTGTTAGTGAAACACTTGTATGTGAACGGCAGCAATTACAGTGCTGCACAGAGAGTTTACCGTTGATTGAAAGAAGAGAGGTCAGATGTCGTCAACTGATTTAAAGAAGATGATAATGAAATTCAAAAACACGGGTGAGCTTGGTGTGGCACCTGGAAAAGTACCTGCTACTGTAACTGGCCATGCAGCTTGTCCCTCGCGTAGACATAGCACTCGCGCAGTTTCATGAGAATTGTCCATCCCATGGTCAACAGTACAGCAAGTTTTTTGGCTATATTACACCAGTACCCATACAGGATAAAGATGATGCAGCAACTGACCCTCATGATCTGCAGCAACATTGCCAGCCCCAGTGGCCGAGCGGTTCTAGGCGCTTCAGTTCGGAACCGCGCGACTGCTACGGTCGCAGGTTTGAATCCTGCCTCGGGCATGGATGTGTGATGTCATTAGGTTAGTTAGGTTTAAGTAGCTCTAAGTTCTAGGGGACTGACGACCTCAGATATTATGTCCCATAGTGCTCAGAGCCATTTGAACCATTTGCAGCAACATTCTAAATTTGCTCTTTAGTTTCTGGCATGGATTGAGCTTGAAGATATGTGGCTGGGCTATATTTCATTGTGTGACAAGGTACATTTTACACTACAGGGTGCAGTGAATATACAGTACTGTTGAATTTTGTGTACTGTGGATTCACAAGTACCTTTATTCTCGATCCACTCTTCTTTGAAGAGAATACATCAAGAGGGTCTGTCAGGTGTACCATGATGTCTGCATGTTATTGAGGTCTCCTTGCACAGCATGTGACTTCTGCTTTGGAAGAATGCAACTATGTAAATACCACTGTTCTCATCCAAGACTGTTAGCAATAAAATTAACATTATGCCTTTCTCACTTGTCTGACCTTTCCTGCCCACATCCCATTCGTAATCCAGTACATTATGGAAAAATTTCTATACGTTTTTCTTACATTCACGGCACCAAATTTGCACCTGCTGTCCAAAATTGTAACTAATTTTTTCCAGCATAAATTTGTTCCACATTAACTCATTATAATAACTACCAAGTTTTGCTGCCATACAATAATTACAGCTCACGCTGGACCTCCGTGAGTAACTGCACTTTAATTATAACCACATGGTATACAAGAAAGATGAATCAACTATTGGACGACTCTGCCTATAGCATTCAAAACAAGACTGTCCAGCCAAAATACAACAAAAACTTTAAAGCTCTAAAGAACAGCACAATCTCTGATGATGTGGCAAAGAGACTTTGTACACAGGTACCCATTCCTCCCAGGTTATACAGATTGCCTAAGATTCATAAGGACAATGTTAGAGTGGTACCATGACCAGGCAGCATAGTGTGCTGATGAACTGCATTACATAGAGTTCAGTGATGAATCACCATTCTGCACTATCCGGATGAGCATATTCAACGAGTACAGCAATAGACTGGAGGAGAGGTCCCATTCTTCCAATGTTTTAAAGAGGCACAGTGCTTTACTCCTAGCAATATGGTGTGGAGAGCCATCTGATATGACTTCACATCATGACTAGTAATGACAGAGAGAACTCATGACAGCGCATTGGTACGTCATGTACATCCTATGTCCTCATGTGTTACTTCTCATGCGACAATCTCGTGGTGCCATTGTTCAACAGAATGATGCTCGTCCACACATTGCACATGTCTCCACAAACTGTCTGTGGGTTGTTGAGGTACTCTTGTAGCCAGCAAGATCCGCAGATCTGTGCCCGATAGAATGTGTGGGACCAACTTGGAAGCCAACTCCATCCCAGAGCCAGTACTCAGGGTATCAATGACCAATTACAACAGTAATGTGGCAGCTTGCCTCAGGACAGAACATAATGGCCCTATGATACCCTTACCAACAAAATCATAGCATGCATCCAGGCCAGAGGGGGTGCAACATCATACTGACAAATGAGTTCATACCACCAAATTCTTTGTAAATTAGACTTAATTTTGTAATCATTTAAATAACACCACATACCCTGTCAAGTTTCATTTCGTTACCTTCTGCCCTTATGGTTCTTTTTTCTTTTTCTTTTTTCTCTTTTCAGACAGTGTAAATGTCTCATATACAGTACCGTTGGTGGAAATTTTAAGACTGAGAAGGATACGTACTATTGAAATGAATTAATACCACAGATAAGGCATATGGCAATACACAAATAATTAAGACCGACAAACTACACATCACAGAATATTCTTCATGGTGTGAAGCCCTCACATGTTACAATCTGGACCTCTAAACATTGTGGCATGGAATCAAAGAGGATATTGTTTGTATCTCCATCCTTGTGACAGGAGGTCTGGGGGACTACGGTCATTCACTATTCTAAGAAAATGCACTTTGTACGCAATAAATGACAACATAAGGACGGCTGTAAATGTTTCATTTTCAAAGAGGGTATGTTCCGGGTGAATCTTGCTCTTCGCATTTTTTTCTGAGAGTTAATAAGGCAGCAACTATGGTAGCTGATGGACCACAATGTACAAGTTACTGACCAATCGTATCTCAATTATATACGGGGCTAACATCAGTTTCAGGAAAACTGTGGTACTTCTCGTAGGAGCAGAAAAACTGGTCCAAGGTGTAACATCAGACAGATGAAGTGAGTTGATTATACAGGAAATGCAATACATCTGTGCCAACTCTGTAACTGCCTATGCACCATGTGTAAGGCTTGCTACTTGACTGCCTGGAAGAGGGTTCTCCAGAATGCCTGGTGGATACACGACAGGTATGGATCTGACTGAACATTCCAGCAACTGGATCCCAACATATGTGAGGCACAGAGCCTATAAAACTTTTAAGAATGTGTTTATATGGGACTCACTATCATTCTGGCTTAACTCTTTAATTGGAAATAAAAATGAAAGCCCATATTATACCCACAAATTTCTTGCTGAAATCACTTATCTTCATTTTTGAAAACTAAAATTGAAACTTTGTCTATTTTGGAATGTGGATTAATGCTGAAAAATCATCCGCCACTACTGTATGGATTCTTGTGATCGGGGAGACAACACTCTCCCGTGTCTGTTTTCTCATGGTGTAATTGTTTGAGGAGTGGAGAGATTATCTGAAAATGCATAGTTTGTTTTATTGCTTCAGTGAACAAATTCACTGACAAGGTTGAAACCTGGGAGAATATTTACCCAAACAATGCAATTGAGAAGAGAGTTATGAAATAGTTGGCTTTACTGTGTATAAGTTGCACTATAATTGTAATGCTTTTCTTTTTCAGAAAGTAGTGCAAGGTATGGTATCTTATATCATAGAACGTATCCAACCACTTTTCATAACACAGGCGGGTGTGTGGCGTACTTTGTACACATCTGTTGCCACTTGCAATGTTACCCCCACAGTAATGAACAACTTGAGGCATTTAACAGTGCAGTTGCATCAGATACTTGCCAACTGCTTATTTGATTGCTAATTACCTCACAAATAACTGCCTCATTTTGAGATTGTGCTGCTAACCTGGAATCTGGGTCATTTTCTTGCACAGATCATAATTTTCTTCTCACCTAGCTTGCTGTTTATTTTATATTACTGCTGCTCACTTGGACGTATGACAAAACACCTTATCACTGTGTTAGCTGAAGCAATAATGAAGGAATAGGTATGGGCTCACAATTGTAAAAACAACAATGGAATAGCCCAAGACAATGTTATTTGTGATTGGTACACTTTATACACAAGCGTGCTTGCTAGTGGGTTAAAAGAAAGAAATTAACTTTAATTTTGCCTCAAATTTATGGTTTTGAACAAGGAAGGTCATTCAACACACAAAATTCAACTGATCTTCCTTTTAAATTGTGAACTATCTATCCTAACAGACCACTGAACACGGTGCTGGCTCACTAGCTCAGCAGTATTGTGGCCACCATCTATTGTTTCCCACCTGGAGGACTAGTACACACTATCTGTGTACTTCCTCCTCTTTAAAGAAATTGCAAACAGCCAGATCAAAAATCAGCAAGGAAACCTTTTTAAAAAAAAACTCTGCACTGTAGGTATTCTCACAACCCAATACTGTTTCAGAGATAGGTCCTGTCTCCTGATACTACTGCTCATCAGTTCTTATGCACTCCGTCTTCAGGCCAGGCCCATCGGGACCATCCGACCGCCGTGTCATCCTCATTGAGGATGCGGATAGGAGGGGCATGTGGTCAGCACACCGCTCTCCCGGTCGTTATGACGGTTTTCTTTGACCGGAGCCGCTACTAATCGGTCGAGTAGCTTCTCAATGGCTCAAATGGCAACAGCGCGTGGCGGCTGGATGGTCACCCATCCAAGTGCCGGCCACGCCCGACAGCGCTTAACTTCGGTGATCTCGCGGGAACCGGTGTATCCACTGCGGCAAGGCCGTTGCCTCATCAGTTCTTGGTTAACTGAAAAACTGAGAGTCACATAACAGTAACGTAAGGGAACAATGACTAGATACTGAGACAGTTGCAATCCCCATGGAAGAATTTGACAATCATTAAGAAGTCTAAAACCCCTAAAGTAACAGTTTCAGATGATATTAGAGTGGAACAGATTAAACATTTGCGCAACTTTGCAAGTTCATTGCATCTGTTGGTTTTCCTTTGTTTATTTGTCCCTAAATGGTGAACAAACCCCTAATCCTTATTTTCTTATTACTGTAGCTCGTGGTTGTGGTGGCCTGAGTGAATCCTGGTGCACTAAAGTGTGCAGTCTCACTACACAAGGAAATTATGTCATTATGATAGACCTGCGAGACAATGATAAAAATGCCGCCACCTTTATACTATCAGCTCTGTAGCAACCTGACTATATTCCATTAAATTCCAAATTCTTTCCACTGAACGGGATAAATACTGCAATATCATCAAACTTTTCAGCCAAGAAAAATTCTGAGGACCAATGTTCAAAAAAAGAAAGATCCATAACTCACAGAAAATTAAACACATCAGTTCTCACAGAAATACAATAGTTATTTAACTATTTTGAACTACATTTTTCTATTTATCTATTTTGAACTACAAAATGACGTATTAGCCGTCACTACCAGAAGTTACAGTTGTAAAGTAAACAACACTCGCCTTTAAAATTCAGTGCTGATGAATCTCTACACCCACCCACATGAACATAATTTAAGAGTTATTGTAATCTGACCATTCCTGAAATATAACTTGTCCAGTCCCCATAGATCATAAATGTCTGTCTTGCGAAACCAATATGCAACTGAAATTAATTAATGTCATGCAGCTGTCTGGCTGCTAAGACCTCTCCTATAGCCTTGACTTGTGTGTGTGTGTGTGGGGGGGGGGGGGAGGGAAGGAGGGAGGGGGGAGGGAGGGAGGGAGGGAGGGAGAGGGGCAGAGTGGGACAGAGAGAGAGGGGGGGGGGGAGAGAAAGAGAGAGAGAGAGAGAGAGAGGAGGTGGTATTGACGTTGGCTTCATAATTTTAGGAATCATTCTCCAAGAATTTCTTTTTGGAGTTGCATATACTTTGTCTGATGTAAGACAGACCATCTTTCGCAGCTTTCTGAAGAAGGAAAATATATGAATTACAGTACAGCTGATATGCAGTATGGCCAGCTATTTCATTATTCTCACACTTGAGTGCATACTTTGGGTAAACATTCACCTAAAAATTTCAATGTTATCTTAATTCTAGTGAATTTGTTTGTTGAAATGATAAAATTATTCATTTTCAGATCAGCAACCCACTCCCCAAACCACTATGGCATGAGGAAAAAGATGCTGTATAGCGTTTTCCTTTATCACAATAGTCCATACACTAGCAGCAGGTAATTTTTTGGTATTAATCTGCATTAAAAAACGTGCCAAGTTATAATTTCAATTTGCAAAAGATGAAGATAAGTGATTTTAACAAGAAACATGTAGGTATAATTGAATTTTAATTTTCACTCTGGAGTGCCTTCTTATAGCCAATAAAGTAAGCAATCCTTACACATGGGGCATACGCAGTTCCGGAGTGGGTATCAGATATCTTGCAGTTCCCATAACAATTACATACTTTCTCTGTCTGGCTTTGTGTATCTTGAACCAGTTTTCCTTCTCTTACTGCCAAATACTCTGAATTTTCTGCTGTTTTGTGTATGGTGACCCAATTTTTGGCGTTTCAGTGTACATATCCTTTGCAGTTCTCCTGTACAGTGCTAACATTGTGGATAAGATGTGTGGTCCTGTAACCAATCAGTGTTGCATGTGAACACCTCTTTCTACTGGTTCCACACACCCATCACCTTTATAGCAGCATGACATGTACAAATTCAGCTGCCACAGTACATCAAATATTTCTTGGGGCCCCCAACATTCTTCCCCATTAACTATGACTCACAGGTTAACATTGGTCTTTTGATATCAATGATAAATACTTCCACTTTCATGTTTATATTTTTGATGGCTCTTCACTGCCAAAGTTAGCTGCAACACAACATTTATGGTTACACAAGAGAGGATGATCTGCCACATACAGCCATGTCAGGTGCCTGCAGTCATAATCTCTTATTGCTGGTTCACCATTCTACAAATGCTCTGAGTTAGATTTCATGTGCACCATTACTCTTTGGCATTAACTCACACAGGTAACCGTGTGCATTAACACACCACTTCTGGGATTCTGGGAGGCCTACCGGCCGAGGACTGAATTCACACAGTGGATTAAAGAAGAGGTCCATGCACTGACCAAGCTGGATGTGGTTTTTAGGTGGTTTCCCACAAGCGAAAAGGTGAATAGCAGGCTGGTATTCCTGTCCCAAAATACTCGCACTTTGACATGGGGTAATACTAGACATAAACAGGTGGGGAACACAAATTCTGTCCTCTAGAGGGAGGGGCAGGTGGGAGGAGAGAGGACAGGGTGAGGGAGCGACAGGTGTGGTATCCAGCCACCTCCTACCACTTACGCTACCATATCCAGATTAACAAGTCGGCCCTACGTACAAGTGAGATAATGTCAGAAAATAAGGTGGAGCTTCATAGGCTTTGCAATTTTTACAAATGTTAGTAAGAAATCTGACATATGCTTACATTAAGACTGAATGAGGTAGTCAAGTGGTTAGCACACTGGACTTGCATCTGGGAGGATGATGGTTCAAACCTGCGTCCAGCCATCCAGATTTAGGTTTTCATGATTTCCCTAAATTGCTCATGGCAAATGCTGGAGTGGTTCCTTTGAAAGCACACAGCTGATTTCCTTCTCCATCCTTCCCTAATCTGACCTTGTGCTTCATGTCTAATGACCGCATTGCTGACAGGACGTTAAACACTGATCTCCTCCTCCTCCTCCTGCTTATGTTAAGAGGTAAAAGAGGTCAACTGCTTACACATGGTGTGTGGTTCTTATAAACAAACTCGGCCGCACATTACCTGTACAATTTATTAAAAATGTTTCTTTTATGATCTTTAACTTCACTGCTAGTTTGTTTGTTTCCTTCTCCAAATTAAAATCCTCTACACAATTAGATAACCTGACAATGTGGATTAGATAGTGCAGATTATGCTGGAAACCTGTAGAATACAAGCACTTGAATGCATACAGACTATCACTCACAATATAGTGAACATATTAAGCAGTGGTTGGGAATACAAACAGTAACACAATAGCTCTTGCCCAGGAAGGGCTGGAAGGACACAGTTGTGTCCATACATGTATTTTATGTACTATGAAGAAGCTCATAAGCTGTGTTCAAGTTCTTGTGTATGAGCCTACTGGTCACTTTATGCCTTAATATTTGGAAAGTTGTTATTTTTACACATTCCATTACTTCATGTTGATTAAAAATGAAACTGACAACAGAAGTGATGAAGTAATCTTCCAGCTTGAGTATCTTTGGGTAACCTTAGACATCATACACATAATTCAATATAATCAGACCACAGTTCAAAGATGGATTTCCTTATCAATCAGACTCAAGTTTTATCATGTCATTCTATACTGGTGCTCGTAAAACATCATTAACAGTCTGCTTCTGGCAGTTTGTTACAGACGTCTTTCCTACACAATCTTTCCAAGTATTATTTGTTTCGTATGGTTCCATGTTAGCCACAGTGTTGTCACACATACTGAGATCACTTACAACTGTCAAAATTACAGATATTTTTTAAAGCAATACATACCCAACAACGATACTTGCTGTACGGATCCAGTTCATCATATGTTATAAGATATGATTTCAGATTCTCTTTCCAGAATCCAATACATTTCATCTTGTAATCAGGGTCACCTATACAAAACACACAATTTTAATTATTGGTATGTACACAGTATAAAATTTATGTCTACAATACAATCTGATGCTACAGTTCTGAGAATTATTTCTCAGAACAATTCAAGTTCTACAATACTGGCTTATCCTTTTCCATTTAATTACAACATGCAATTTGATTTCAACAACAGTTCTGCCAACCAGATGGAAATACAAATCAGACCTTATGAGGCACACTGGTGTTTATGCACTACTGAGGTATCTTGTAACAGATAACAGAAAAGAAAGATGGGGAACAATGATGATGTCCAAATCAGCTGTGAATGAACAATCTAATATAAACACAAACACAGCTACACTAGAAATTTCTGGAAAACAAAATGTGTAATACAGTTGCAATAGGATGGAAGAGGGAAAAAAGAACTTTAAATGACAATTTCTTCAAAGACTAATATTAACTCTTCAAACAAAAAGACCGGATAAGGGAAGGGTAAAAATGGGCAGGTGTGTTGGCAGATGACGGCACACAATGAGGGTGAGGAAGTGGGAATAGGGAGGTGGTAGGACAGAGGAGGCAGAAACTGTTGAGTGGAGGGTGTGCAGACAGTATGTTACTGTAGGTTGAGGCCAGGATAATTTTGGGAGTGGAGAACATGTTGTAAGGCTAACTCCTATTTGTGCAGTTCAGAAAAGGTAGTAGTGGAGTGGAGGATCCAGAAGCAACCACTGAAATCAAGCATGTTATGTTCAGCTGCATGTTGTGCTGCAGGGTGATTTACTTTGGTCTTGGCCACAGTTTTGTGCTGTCCATTCATCCTGATGGACAGCTGGATCCCTACTCACTGTCGACACCACTTCCCTATACACCAACATCCCCCACGCCAATAGTCTTGCCACTATTGAGCACTACCTTTTCCCGACTCAAAACCCACTGTCTGACTCCTCATACACTTAACGAACTTTATCCAAACTCACAGATACTTCTCCTTTGAAGGGAAGGTATACAAACTAATCCGCAGTACCATGGCCACCTGCATGGTACCCTCCAATTCCAACCTGTTAATGGGCCATTTACACGAAAACTTCCTAGTCTTGCAAATTTCCCAACCTCTAGCCTGGTCATTTATGTATATTGTGAATAGCAACGGTCCTATGACACTCCCCTGCGGCACACCTGAAATGACTCTTACTTCAGAAGACTTCTCTCCATTGAGAATGACATGCTGCCTTCTGTTATCTAGGAACTCTTCAATCCAATCACACAATTGGTCTGATGGTCCATATGCTCTTACTTTGTTCATTAAACGACTGTGGGGAACTGTATCGAACACCTTGCGGAAGTCAAGAAACACGGCATCTACCTGTGAACCCGTGTCTATGGCCCTCTGAGTCTCGTGGACGAATAGCGCGAGCTGGGTTTCACACGACCGTCTTTTTTTGAAACCCATGCTGATTCCTACAGGGTAAATTTCTAGTCTCCAGAAAAGTCATTATACTCGAACATAATATGTGTTCCAAAATTCTACAACTGATCGACGTTAGAGATATAGGTCTATAGTTCTGCACATCTGTTCGACGTCCCTTCTTGAAAACGGGGATGACCTGTGCCCTTTTCCAATCTTTTGGAACGCTACGCTCTTCTAGAGACCTACGGTACACCGCTGCAAGAAGGGGGGCAAGTTCCTTCACGTACCCTGTGTAAAATCGAACTGGTATCCCATCAGGTCCAGTGGCCTTTCCTCTTTTGAGCGATTTTAATTGTTTCTCTATCCCTCTGTCGTCTATTTCGATATCTACCATTTTGTCATCTGTACGACAATCTAGAGAAGGAACTACAGTGCAGTCTTCTTCTGTGAAACAGCTTTGGAAAAACACATTTAGTGTTACACTTCAAGATTTATCACACAAATGTGCCAGTAAAATTTTAAATAATGACATTAATGTCTGGTCTTCTGGGCTCAAAATTCTTCCTAAGTGGTTAGTCCTCAATGTGTTAAGTTTTAAATGATAGTCAAATGCTCTGTGATTTAAGATATCATGGCCTCAGCCTCCAGTATTCTAATGTCCCCATACCCTCTACTCAAGTTTTTACCAATGTCCTGTCACTTCCTCCCTATTTATGTCCCTTCACCCTCACTGTGTGCCGGCCCTTCCCTGTTCCTCTCCTTTTTCACTCCCCTCCTCCATCCAAACTAAGTGTCCTACAGCCTCCCGATGTTGTGCATGGCGGCAGTCTTGTCATGCCACCTTCTGGTCCCTGCACACTCTGCCAGACAGTCCTCTTCTCTCCACCCACATGTACCCTTCTGCACTCTCCAGACTTCTGTTTTCGTCTCATGTGACAGTTGCATTCTGGTCCAAGCAGCCAGACATGGCAGTTGTGTGTGTGAAGTGAGCTTGTTTGTTTGAGTGAATGTGTGTGTATTTTCTGTTCTGAAGAAGGCTTTGGACAAAAGCTAAACGTGTAACAGTCTTTTCATTGTGCCCATCTGCAACTCAATGTGTCATCTTTATGGAGAGTATGAATCTATCATTTTCCTTTCCCTTTTAGTGTTGATATTCCAATCTGGAGTTTCCATTATTTAAAACTGTGATTTTGTTATATTGGTACACGTTGTTAAATAATGCAAGTCAAGTATAGACATCATCTGCAAAATAAGCTTCTTAAAGCTTCTTGAAGTAGTCACACTGTGGCTGTTTCAGCCTTAACAACAAACTATAATACCGGTTCATCATAAAATTATTTACTTTGCACAGTTTATAAATGGGGCAGGGCAAATTCATCAACTGTTGATGAATTTTTATAAGTAGTTTGTGCCTTTATGTAAATATTTATGGAATGGGTGCCTAATTCAAATGTGGACACAATTCTCTTGAAGGTGATCTACACGAAGGATATCACAATGCTGCAGCCGCAGACAAAACATCAAGAAAATGCACGACTTTCTGAGATAGTATACAAAAACAAGAGGGAAAAATCTTCCCAGAGAGTCTGTTGTTGTAAAATATTTCATCCAGACTGTCAATATCTTAAAACTCAACTGTATCAGTCTAGCATCCATCACTGGAAATACATTTAGGAGGTAAATACGTCATTCCTGTGACAAAGAACTAAAGAACCATAGCTGCAACAAATAACAAACAATGCTGGTGTATACAAAGCTGAATGTTTGGATTGTGACACCTACAATGTTTAAACAGGTTTACCACTTGATATTAGGCTTAAAGGGCATATTCCAACACTTAACAGTAGGTATGCATTCACACAAAACCCAGAACGCAGTAGACAACATGAAGAGTTTTTCTGGCAACCTATGGCACTTTCTGAAAGTTGAAAGTGGAGACAGGTGTTACAACATGATAAAAACTTAACAATAATGTTGGTATCTACATTACATAATCAAATAACAATATAAATATCTTCAAGTAGTCACAGTCTTGCACACATTACATGGTAACCTTTCATAATGTGAACCGACAGAGACACTAAAGTAGAAAACAATGTGCTCAATGACCTTATACAGCAAGGAAGCTAGCAACAAATCCTTTCAAACTGTCGATATTTTATTCAATTTTGTCAGACATGGTACGACAGCTGAACTTTAGCTGACTGTCTCGTACTGGTAGTATAATCCTCCTATGTGTGCCATGGAATTGTAAAGTTAGAGGTGTTCTTGTATTTCAATGCATACTTTCTTCGCATTGTTTGCATATTGTTGCAATAAAAAAATGCTCAATCAAAAGAAAGCACTTTTGGAGGGGGTGAAAAAGCCAAATGGAAACTGAATAATGGAAAGTCTAGGATGGAATAAAGACAGTATTATGAAAAGGTTAGATTGCTACTCATGCTATAGAGGAAATGCCGAGTCACAGACAGGCACAATGAAAAGGCTACTATACATTTAAGCTTTCGACCAAAAAGCTTTCTTCAGAAGTAGAATACACCGATGTGCTTGCGGATGTGTGCGCAGGCGCGCGTAACCACTGTCCCTGGCTGCTGTAGCCAAACTGCAGATGTGCCTCAAGGGAGCAGCAGTCCGGTGTTGATTGTGGGGCATACAAGCAGCTGTGGGGTGGGGATGCAGAAGCATAGCAGGGTAGGGGTCAGAGAAAATGTGTACTGCATGTGGGAGCATGCAGTGACATGGTAGAACAGGGTTGGGCTAGAGGGTGTAGTCAGGACCTTTTGTGTATGTGTGTGGGGGAGGGGGGGAGGGACACCGAAGGGATCTGTGAGGGCGAGAAGCAGAGAAGGGCTAGTGGATGCACTAGCAGAAAAGAAGGCTGTGTAGTGCTGGTGTGGGAGCAGGGAAAGGAATAGATGGGTGAAGAACAGGATCTAGCGAAGGCTGATGCCAGGGTTACAGGAATGCAGGATATACTGTAGAGAGAGTTCCCAGCTGGTGTCAATAGAGAGGATCCAGATGGCACAGGCTGTCAAGTAGTCACTGAAGTGAAGCACATCATTGGGTAACATGTTCAGCAAGTGGTTGGTCCTGCTGCCTCTTGGCCGCAGTTTGGCAGTTGCCATTTGTGCAGACAGACAGCTTGCTTGTTGTCATGTTCACTTAGAAAGCAGCACACTGGTTGCAGCTTAGTTTGTTGATCATGTGGTTGCTTTCTTAGGTAGCTCTACTTCTGATGGGATAGGAGATGCCTGTGACCGGAGTGAAGTATATAGTGGTGGGAGGACGTATGGGACAGGTCTTCCATCTAGGTCTATTCAAGGATATGAGACATGAAGTGAGGAATTGGGAGCAGGGGTGGAGTGAGGATGGACAAGGATATTGCATAGGTTTGGTGGGTGGGAGAATACTACTGTTAGAGGGGTGGGAACACAGAGGGTATGATATTCCTCATTTAAGGGCATGACGAGAGGTTGTCAAACCCTTTGCAAAGAATGTGATTCAGTTGCTCCAGTCCTGGCTGGTACTCAGTCACATGATGAGCCCCCAGAAGAGGAGCCCTCATTTGTTGCTGGATGGAGGGAGGGGGGTGGGTTGGGAGGCATAGGATACGCTAGTGACTGAAGAGACAAAGCAGAGGAGATCTGGTTCTGTACGAGGTTGAGAGCGTAATTTCAGTCTGTGGCCTCCGTCAGACTATTGGTATGTTTTGAGACGAACTGCTTGTCCCTGCAGATGTGACTGCCATGGGGGCTAGGCCGTATGGAAGATACTTCTTGGTATGGAATTGGTAGCAGTTGTCGAAATGGAGATATTGCTGGTGGCTGATAGGTTTGACATGGACGGAGGTACTGATGCAGCCATCCTTGAGGGGGAGGTCAACATCGAGGAAGGTAGCTTGTCATTGTCACACCAACCATTTTGCCACCCCCCCCCCCCCCAGTTTCCACAGTTCCTGTCACTTCACCACACGGCACCCTGCTAATCGTTGTTGGTGCCCCCACCGCATGTGGCTAGGGTGTCCTGTCCCTTGGTTCAGATCAAGAAGATTTCATCAATGAATCTGAACCAGGTGAGAGGTTTGGGATTCTGGGCAGATGGGGAGGATTCCTCTAGATAGCCCATGAAAAGGTTGGCACAGCATAATGCCATGTGGGTGCCCACTTCTATACTTGGACTTATTTGTAGGTGACATCGTCAATGGAGACAGTCTTCAGGTTTGGAGACAGTCAGGCACTGGGAAAGGTAGTGTTGGTTGGTTGATTTGGGGGAGGGGACCAAACAGTGAGGTCATTGGTCTCGTCTGACGGGGAAGGAAATCGGCCATGCCCTTTCAAAGGAACCATCCCGACATTTGCCTGAAGCGATTTGCGAAAACCACGGAAACCTAAATCAAGCTGGCCACACACAGGTTTGAACTATTGTGTCCAACAGCGGCAATGCCACGGGTACTGGTGATTAATGTGGAGGGAGGTGGTGTCAAGTGATCAGCACGGTGTCGTGTGGTAAAGGAACAGGAACTGTGGAGAGATGGTGAAGGAAATGGTTCCTGTTAACAGGCCATCTTCCTTGATGTTGAGCTCCACCTCAAGGATAGCCACATCAGTACCTCTGTCCATATCAAACCTACCAACCACCAGCAATACCTTCACTTTGACAGCTGCCACTCATTCCATACCATAAAGTCCCTTCTACACAGCCTAGCTACCTGTGGTTGTTGCACCTGTGGGACAAGCAGTTCCCCGCCAAATGCACCAAGGGTCTCCATCACTGATCTGGGTATGGAGTCCTTACAAGAGAATCAGGCAGTTATGGAATTAGGATGTGTAGAATGTGCATTATGGAAAGGTCCCTGATACAAATTTGGCTTGAGGAACTAATGCCTCAGGAACAACTTCTGGTGAACTGTTTAAAACTGTGTATCGAATCAGAAGAAATGACAGTGGGATCATGTCAACGTTATGATAAAAAAAGATGAATACCTGTCACATGGTTGGACCACAATGCAAGACGTAATATGGTGGAAAATTCATGAGGTGGATGCAATATCCCCCCCACACACACACTGTCGGAACTGGGAGGAGTTAAGGTCTTTCAGTATAACTTTGCTGTGACGGAGAACACCACATTTTTTCATGCACCTGTATACCATGTCACCGGCATACAAGTAGAAAGCAGAAAGGGCAGGACAAAAATCTCAATAATGCTAGATCAAGGTGTCGTTGAACCAGTAGTTTCTTAGTACGATAACTCTATGCAAGTGGTGGAGAAGTGAGATGGCACGATTCGTTTGGTACTGACTCGCATCTAATTATAATACCAGACGCTGATAGGCCAGAAAACTTGGAGGAGTTGCTCCAGAAGGTTCACAGAGTACAAATTTTTTCATCTCTTTACATACAATAAAGTTACTGGCAGATCAAATTGGAGCCCTCCTTTCATCAGTACATGGATTTTCTGGTACCAAGTGATGCATTGCATGAATGGCATCTTAATTGCTGAGAACTCATGGAGCAACTCTTGTTAAGGTCTTTGCTCAGTCACTGTAAAAATTGAGAAGACTTGTTTCAGAGCAGCTCAAGTTAAATTTCTGGATCATATAATTTTGAAGTTTGGAATCGCACCTGACCTGTTGAAAATAGAGGTGATAGGACAGTACTTGACAACAAAGACTAGGAAGTAATTATGTGGCTATGTTGGGCTCATAGATTTGTACAAGAGATTCATTAGTATGTAAACACTGTAAACTCCAAGATTACATGAGGTGACTTGGGAAACATCTCTCTGGTTGCGGGATGAAGCAGCAGAACATGAATTCCAGGCTTTGAAGAGGACACTCATGGTAGCTCCTATCCTTGCTCACCCTTAATGATCATGGGATTTCTGTATGATTAATTACAGTACAAAGTCTAGGTAAGCCATAAGCCTGTATCAAGAATTTGAAGAGGAAGGACAGGTGGTGACGACAGAACTGCATTTGGGAGCCATGTCTTGTCTAAATGTGAGAAGAATTACTCAGTTATCAAGCCTGAAACAATTGCCATAGTGTGGGGCTTTAAAAAGTTTCACTTCTTTTTGTATGGAAGAAGAACCTGCATCTTGATCTAGCATACAGCACTACAGCTTTTGTTAACTGCCAAGTTGACTAACAGACGGTTACTCTGATGGGTATTGTACCTGAAAGAATTCACCTCCACAATCACACTCTTACTGGGCTCAGTTAATGTCATAGCAGGTGAAATATCTTGCTGTCCTATTGTACATTGTCTGGAACAATAGACGAAGAACTAGAGGAAAACCATAACAGCCTCTTCTGCATGAAGGAAGCAGTGTTCGACAACTTCATTTCAGTGGCATTGAATGACATAGGAAGCAAGCAAGACTACGGTCTGGACCTTCATGAATTAAAAAGAAAAGTGCGCAACAGTGTCCAGCCAGCAATTCCACAATTTCAGATGTCTAATTTATTAACTATGGTTTCTGTCAGTTGCAAATAAAAATTTTATTAGTGACTAGTTTTGAACTTTCCATTCATTCTAAAATCATTACCTATATTAGAAGATGCAATGTTATTAACAAAACATGAAATACAATGGCAGAAACCTCAATTAGTTAATTACAAATATAATGAGTTACTGATCCTGATACCAACAATGATGAGATTACATAATTTCATCTCTTGCAGAAGGCAGTTCTGTTTCATCAGAAAAGCATAGATGATTTGCTCTGGTTATTATGCATATCCAACAACCTCTTCAGTCAGGTTATTATACATACCCGACCACCACTTTAACAAGTTAATTTGGTATACTCATTTCAGCCATGCCTATTTTGAACCTCGAAAATGATTCTTGAAGTTGCATTCCACAGTCATTTTAATAACATGGAATGCAGGATCTGGAAAGTACTTTTTGTTGTGACAGTGCCACGACATTTAACAGTGCCGCCACGTCAGTATGCACAAACGGCGATAGAGGCGCTCCGCAACTCGGCTGAGCGCGGGAGCGCCACCTAACTACGAACGGCGCTGGCCGCATGTCATGGCACGGCAGTCGAATGACAGATACAGAGTTGGTAGCATGTAACCCGCTATTGTTTCTACGTTTGTATATCCACACAATTTATTAGTGATTAAAGGTTATAACACTTTTTGGTGACGAGGATGGGATATTTTTTTTCCTGCGTTGTGGATTTGTGTGTTCGTGTTGGGGCAGACATGGAACAGCTTATGCAAGCGCTCACTGAACAACAAACACAGCTGACGGCTGCTATTCAGGCGTTGTCGACGTCGCTTACTCATCGTCTGTCTTCCTCTTCTCCGCCTCCATTCCCTCCTTACGACGAGGCCGCTGAAGACTGGGAGGATTATGAGAAGCGTTTGCGGCAACACTTCTTGGCTTTCGGCGTTGTCGACGCTCCTATGTGTAAGTCGTTATTTCTATCTTGGATTTCCCCACGGATCTATCAGCTGCTATCTCAGTTAGCCCCTCTGCGGGAACCTGCCTCTCTGTCCTTCCAAGAAATGTGTGACTTATTGTCTAACTATTACCGTCGTTGCCGCCCGCGTGGCGTTCTACCGGTGTCGTAAACAGCCCCTTCAATCTTACCGGGCTTGGGCGGCGGAACTACACGGTCTGAGTAGGAAATGTCAGTTTGTCACGGACACTCATCATGAGTCTTATGCTGATTCAATGGTTAGGGATGCTATTCTACGGCTTGCTCCTGATAAAGAAGTTCGGCAACGTGCCTTACAACTGCCAAACCCGTCGTTGTCGGAAGTTCTAAGCATCGCTCAATCTCTTGAAGTGTCTCATGCTGCTGGTGCGCAAATAGACGCGTGGTGTGATGTAGGCGCTATACAGACAACTTTCGACACAGACAATTTGCCTGTTTCCCAGGGGAACGACGATGTGGCGGCGGTTCACTCGCGTCAACAACGTCACGTTGGGCTGCCACGCTCGCAGCAAAAACAGCAACCGCAGAAGCAGGTTCGTTCCGCACTTCCTTCTTGTCCACGTTGTTTCGTACAGCATGACAGGGCCGCATGTCCAAAATGTTGGGCCACGTGTAATTCATGCAGGAAAAAAGGCCACATTGCTTCTGTGTGTCAGTCCACTACAGTTCCTGTCGACGAGGAGGCATCGGACATGGATGTTAACTGTGTGCTTTCTCAAACAAATAAGTTGTTTGTTACTGTTCGTGTTCTGGATAAAGACATTCGCATGCAAGTGGACACTGGCTCTGCGGTAACTCTCATTAATTCTCGCACGTATTTGGAGTTGGGCTCCCCTCCCTTGTCTCCAGTTACGCGAAATCTGAGAACTTATAATAAGCAGAAAATTCCTATCGTTGGCCAGTTTGATGCTTCCACTGCCTACAAGTCTGTTGTTAGGTCCCTCACGTTTTATGTGGTGGATCATGCGGGCACTGAAAACCTGTTCGGGTATGATGCTTTCCAGTTGTTCGGGTCCTCCATTGATGATGATGTGCACCTCATATCTGAGGATATTCCGTATCAACAGCTGGATGGATTGTGTTCTGAATTCTCCTCCGTGTTCTCTGCTGGTCTGGGTCGTGCCAAGGATTTTGAAGCCCACATTACTCTTAAACCTACAGCTCGCCCTAAGTTTTTCCGGGCACGCCCTATTCCGGTGGCGTTGCGTGCACCTGTCAAGGCTGAGATAGACAGGTTAACAGCTTCAGGGATTCCCCTTCCTGTTACCTCCAGCGAATGGGCATCGCCAATCATGGTGGTTTCTAAACCAAACGGGAGTCTGCGATTGTGTGGTGATTTCAAAGCCACTGTCAATGCTCAGAGCCTCATTGACACTTATCCTCTTCCCCGTCCTGAGGAGTTATTTACCAAGCTCGCTGGGGCCAGTTCTTTTCCAAACTTGACTTATCGGAGGCGTACCATCAGTTGCCGTTGGATGCGTCTTCCAAGGAATTTCTCGTCATCAACACTCCTTGTGGGTTGTATCAGTACCAGCGGTTACCATTTGGCGTCGCTAGCGCGCCTGTCATTTTTCAGCGGTTTTTGGAACAGCTCACGGCTTCCGTTCCCGGCTGCATCAACTATCTGGATGACATTGTTGTCACGGGGGCCTCCACTGAGGAACACCTTCGCAATTTGAGTTCACTGTTTCGGGTTCTGCATTCGGCTGGGTTGAAGTGCAATCTGGACAAGTCACAGTTCTTCCAACCCTCCATTGTGTATCTTGGTTTCCACTTGTCCCGTGAGGGGATACGTCCTCTACGTCAGCACGTTGCGGCCATTACCGCTCTACCCCGGCCGTCTACGGTCAAAGAACTTCAGGCGTTTCTAGGCAAGATTGCTTATTATCACAAATTCATTCCACCCGCGGCGGCAATAGCTCATCCTCTGCATCAGCTGTTACGCAAAAACGTTCCTTTCTGTTGGTCCGACGAGTGTGAGCAGGCTTTTGTCCGCCTGAAGGCTCATTTGCAGTCGGCGCCTTGTCTTGCCACATTCCGTCCGGGTCAGCACTTGGTTCTGGCGACTGACGCGTCACAGTATGGTCTAGGGGCTGTTCTCGCCCATCGGTATGAGGATGGGTCGGAACGACCCATCGCCTGTGCTTCCAAAACCCTCAACGATGCGCAACGGCGTTACTCTCAAATCAAGAAGGAGGCGCTCGCTATCATTTATGCTCTAAAACAGTTCAGCGTTTTTTTGTATGGTTCTAAGTTTCACCTCATCACCGACCACAAGCCGCTGGTCTCTCTGTTCAGCCCATCGGCGTTGCTTCCAGATAAGGCAGCTCACCGCCTGCAACGTTGGGCCTTATACTTGTCTCGTTTTCACTATGAGATTCACTATCGCCCCATGGCCCAGCACGCCAACGCTACCGCGTTGTCGCGTTTGCCGATGGGCCCCGACCCGGTTTTCAATCGAGATGAACTACTCTGTTTCCACATTGATGAGGAAGAACATCGTGCGGTCGAGGGTTTTCCACTTACAGGTTCGCAGGTCATGTCGGCTACTGCGCGGGACCCGGTCCTGCGTCCCGGTCCTGCGTCAGGGGATCGGTTTTGTTCAACGGGGTTGGCCGGACAGGACCAAGGGCCGGGCATCGGATCCCCTTCGCAACTACCATGCCTTGCGCCTTCGTCTGTCTGTTCGTGAGGGCGTTGTTCTTCTGGCCACGGATGGCGCATCTCCATGGGTCGTGGTGCCAGCCTCTCTTCGCAAAGATGTTCTCAAACTGTTGCATGAAGGCCACTGGGGGATTTCTCGGACTAAGTCCCTGGCCCGCAGGCACGTTTATTGGCCCGGTATTGATTCGGACATCGCCCACATGGTCGCTGCGTGTAGTCAGTGTGCTCAACAACTGGCTGCACCCCGTACAATGCCCTCTCCGTGGCCTGATCCGGCGCAGCCATGGGAACGGGTGCATGCTGATTTTGCCGGCCCCTTCCTCGGCACTTATTGGCTACTGTTGATTGACGCCTTCTCGAAGTTTCCGTTTGTTGTTCGAAGTCCGTCGCCCACCACTGCGGCGACGACGCTGGCTTTGTCCAAAATCTTTGCGCTAGGTCTTCCATCTAGGATCGTCACGGACAATGGCCCTCAGTTCTCCTCGCAGGCCTTCCGTGATTTTTGTACTGGACACGGGATTCATCATGTTACAGCACCGCCCTTCCATCTGCAATCGAATGGGGAGGTCGAGCGCCTTGTCCGCACTTTCAAAAGCCAGATGAAAAAATTCCTTAGTGATTTTTCCACAGATGACGCTCTGTTGCATTTTCTGAGTTCTTATCGCTTCACGCCTCTGAGTGATCCCAGCTCTGCTGAACTCTTGCATGGCCACCAACCGCGCACTCTACTGCACCTGCTTCACCCTGTCAGGCCTTGTACTGTGTCCCCTAGTGCGGGAAAATACTCGGTGGGCGCCAACGTGTGGGCACGAGGGTATGGATCTCGCCCTAAATGGATTCCAGGGGTGGTCAAGGCTCTTCGCGGCCACCGGCTTTGTGAAATACGTACGGACGACGGCATGGTTGTTCGCCATTACGACCAGATGCGCCCACGAGTGGTGGCCACGCCGGTGCCACCGCCCCTTCCTTCGCCTCCACCAGCCCGAGAAGCCAGTCCTGACACTGCTGCCAATCTCCCGTGCGTGTTGCTGCAGCCGACGTCGCTACCGCTTCCGAGTACGTCGGAACCGGCCCCAGTCGCGACGCCGCCTTCTACGGGACCCATCTCGCTGGAGCACACCCCCAGGTCCACGACACCTATGGATGCTGCTCCGGAGTTTTCACCCATCATCTCGTCCAGGAGGCACGTTCCACGCACGAGCTTCCAACCTGGACATTTTCTACCATACTCTCGTGTTTCTCTGCGGGATCTTCTCGGGGCCTCCCAAGAGGCCATGGATGTCTCCGCACTGTCCGTGTCTCCAAGGAAGTGAGTGTTTTTTTTTTTTTTTTTTAAAGGGGGGAAAAGTGTTGTGACAGTGCCACGACATTTAACAGTGCCGCCCCGTCAGTACGCGCAAACGGCGATAGAGGCGCTCCGCAACTCGGCTGAGCGCGGGAGCGCCACCTAACTACAATGGCGCCGGCCGCATGTCACGGCACGGCAGTCGAATGACAGATACGGAGTTGGTAGCATGTAACACGCTATTGTTTCTACGTTTGTATATCCACGCAATTTATTAGTGATTAAAGGTTATAACACTTTTGGTCTGCAGACCTTGTCAGAAGGAAAAGCCACCTGCGACTTAACATCAGATGCCCCTGGTTTCGACTGTGCCAGATAGACTGTGTCAACTGGCGGCCACCAATCTCCTACACCCATTACCGAGGTTGAGGAGCGTTTTCCATTACATTCTAGTCACGTTGGAGCTGACCTCAAAATTCGTAAACTTGGTTCCATTGCGTAAGGCTACAGTGTAGATGGTGTTGGAAAAGCATAGATGCTTTGGTCTTTTTATTAAGCAGGGATTTCTGAAACAGGTGGGGAGAGTCGAGAAATCGTTCTCAGATAATGGTCCACAGTTTTGCTCTTTAGAATGGAAGACAATGCTGCACAATTGTAGAATAAGACCAGTTATTTATTTTGATTTTTAAATCTGACAGTAAGAATTTTGTGCAAACTGTGTAGCCTTTACTGCCTGTGTTGTGGCAAACACGCTTCATGGAACATCTTCCTACATAACTCCCAGGATGTAATGAATAACCCTCATAGCTCTACTGTACTTGTATTGATAACCATTCTCAAAAATCAAATGGCAGAGAAGAGAGTTTGGGAGCTGGTAGAATTTCTGCCCAATCAGCATTGCCGACATAAGGAGGTAATTTCCATTCCAGCGAATCAAAGAGGCTGGCGAATACAAAAAGGAGTGAGCTGAAATGAAGGAAAATTTGATGCTACGAAATTGGTCAAAAGTTGCTCATTAAGTCACATGGGCTATCAAAAAACAAAAGGCATTGTGCCACAAGCTTCCCCTCTATATTATGGATGTGTCTACTTATGGAGAATCGTGGATGCTAACATGGTACAGGTGGCATCACTGAAGTCACAGAAACCTTGTCGGACACATAATGTAAGTAATTTTACACCTTTTACTGAATAAAAATATAGGAATGAGACAAGATGCATGAAAAGTCTAGTTTGGTAGCATAATTAGGTTATTGGGGACAAACTGATTTCAGTATCAGAAAGGTTCTGGTCTCAAGTTCATAGTTATTGACAAATTTTAAGTATTCCATAGGAAAGAAGGTGCATACCTTCTGTTGGTCATGTAGAATGATAAACTATGAGTGCGATACTGGGTCACTTTCAGTTTCTGTTGTCCACCAAGAAAGCCAAGAGGAGTTTTGACCCAGAGTTCCATTTTCCAGTGAATTAAGGCATCTGCTGGTGGCGTTGTCTATCTTGTGAGGTGTTAACTGTGCAGTCAAGTTGAGATATTAGTAAAGTAGCACGAGACACGGACTATGTTATTTTGCGAATCTTGTCAGAGTAGTGACGATTCCTTGGAGGAGGTGATAAGTATGTGTGTTCGTAAGATAAGCTGAGTAAAATCTGAGTGTTAGTTGTTTCCTGAAGACCAGAGTCTAGTCTTTGTTGGCATGCTGGAATTTTGGTTGCTTCAGTTTTGTTTTGTGATGTCTGCGGTGTAGTAGAAAGTGTGTATTAGGTTGCAGAGGAGAGAGATGGGATGAATAGTGGTTAGTGGGAAACTTAATAAGAACTGATAAGTCCATGTTGCGAGTATGTGAGGGCCCTGTGAAATGGATGCCAATTTTTTATTTTTTTATGGTTTAATTGTAGTCATAGGGGACGCAGAATGATGATTAGTGAGAAAGTTCCCTGCAACACGATGATGTGGAATGAGTCACAGATGAGAAAGAGGGTAACTCAAGTACAGTTTGTGGCATCCAGCAGCTATTAACATACACAAGTGATTGGTATGTAGCAAACTAACGCCGTATGTTCTGTCCTGGTGTTTGAAGTAGGTTTGAGAGGATCACCAGGCTGAAGCAGAAGGGTGGATAATGCGAAAACCATGCCTTTGGAACAGAAGTGCACTATCAGCTATGATAGACGGTGAACTTGATCCATCCAAGCTTAACCGAAGCTAGTGATAAGGGGTTTTACATGACTCAGATGGACTGTAAGGAGTAAAATGAATGTATGTCAAATCACATTTACATTTTGTTCTTGTTGTGGAATAAAGTAGTTGTAACTGTCATGCACTGAAGGATAATTAAAAATTAATGCAGCAGAATTTGCTCCATGTCATTGTTTCCGCACTGATTGTTGTTGGTTGTGTGTGTTGTGTTGTACAAGATCTCTGACATGATGGGACTATGTGATGAAGCAGCGAGTGTATGACGACTTTGGGAGGTGACAAGGATGCCATCTGAAGCAGTCTAAGTGGGCTTCCTTTTGTACCTTAAGCATAATGGGCAGCATGAGGTTTGTTTTGATAGGTGTAAATACTTTGGGATACTTCAAACATATTGTCACCATCCATGGGTGGTGTCCTTAAGAAAACGTCGGAACTATGCTGAATGGAGTGTGGGGACCTGGAACACAGAGCTGAGCAGTGATCACATGATCTACTTGCATCAACTGGACAACTCCGGGCCTCAGTTCCCCCCCCACCACCACCTATGACGTACGATGATCTTCCAAGAATTACACTACGAGTAGGCCATGGTACTCACTGTAACTGTGCCCTGGAGTAGCAACCACATCTTTCTTCTCTGTAAGTGAAGCCTTACTGTGATTAATATAAGTGTGACATCATTGGCACAAATTTTCCCCAGATTGGAAGGTTATGAAACATGTCAGGATACAGCCAGCCAGTCAGTTTCATTTTTGTTAAAAGCATTAGCTACTCATTCATGAGATGGAGAGATCTTTTTTCTTTTGTGTAAGTAAAATGCAGGTTTTGATATGTAAATTAATCATAAAGATGATTATGGAGGTTACAATTTCCCTACGGAACAAAATATTTTCCATTAATTGCATATGGGTTTGCACGTGGGGCTAGCTAGAGCTTTTTCTTAGTCTTGGTGCAGCCCTCCACTGGCCACTGGCAGCAAAACGATCCTGTACTGCAGAGAGTGAGGACACAGCACATACCTGGACCCTGGCAAGTCACTAGCAGGATGGATGATTCATCCTCTGCCACCTCCCAATACTGAGCACATTCTGTGGACACTGACCACTCACCTCACTACTGCATGTAGCGTCATGCACAGATCATGTCCAGAGATCCTCGGCAATTGTCTCGGGTGCTGATAATATCTTGCAGAGGCTGTAGCAAGGCAACCACATGCACATTAGACACGGTTTGGAATATGACAATATTGCGGCTGGAGGAGGTCCAATGAGCAAAGAGGAGGCTTCTGTAAATTTATGCAGCAGTTTGGACTGCACATAAGATTGTGTGGGGGACGTGAAATGCTATCTCACGCATTAGGCCCACTCCTGAATTTCACTGCCATGTCACTCTGCCACCTACATATGTAGGTAATTGACCTCAGGTTTTAGCATGAGAAATTGAAGCACTCATTGATAGAACGACACCCTAAAAATTAGTCAAAAGTGGGAGAACAGGCATCAACTTTGGTAGGGGCAGAAGCTAGCATTCTCTTACACTGACCAGGCCTTCACAAATTTTCCCAGGTGTAGGTCTAACACTAAATTACTGTAAATTTGTGTAACCTGAAAAGTTAAGAGATTGGCTCAAATAATAACAAACCTTTTGGAAGAGAGAGGAAAATGTTTGCTACATGGCCTCTCACTGGCAATGTTTCTAATATTCTGTCTGACTAGACAACCAGTGATTTTTGGCGGTCTTTCCACAGAGAGCTCAGAGAAGTGTAGTCATTAAAGTATTCTCTGTCAGGACTTGGGACCACTCAATAGCAGTTCTCTTCGTATACACAGGGATCGAGGCAAGCCATTCACCCTCTGTGCAGGATGCAGGCAGCACTTGCCGTGCAGGTGCCTTCTGCCACTGCTGAAGTCACAGCTCATCTTTTCGTCTCTTAAAGTTGGTAAGTTCTGGCAGCAAAGCGAGGCGAGATGTTAGTGTTGAGAATGGATAAGGCACATTTTCAGTTAAAACATGGAGGATTTCACTTTAAATCATGCTCTGGCAGTTGATGGTTTAACCATGACTCAGCTGTTTGGCTTATTGCATATATTTTCCTTACTCCACCAGAATGACACTTATCACAATGTCTGATAAGAGTTTGTTACCAGGCTATTTTCTTCCTTTCCCCATGAACTTTGCTGTCCAATTTCTGGTAACTGTTTAACTACTTGATTTTCATATTAAAATTGCTACTCATCTTCAGTGTGTGAGAGAGTTAACTATACCTTTTTTTTTACCTGTGCTGTTCCTCGTGAGGAATATTTTGTAATAAAAAATGGTGTAAATTACTACTCTTTCAATTCAGTATTTAGAGATGAACCATTTGATCATTAATAACTTCTACAAGAACCACAACAAAGACTCACTTGTCAGGATGCCCCTTCTCTTCCCATTTCCACTGTACACAGTTTATTGAATACATCTGAATTGCGGGAGGGAAGGAGGTGTGATCCACATTTCAAACAGGGTCATTTGGTTCAGATAAAAGCAATGTTTATGTGTAGACATAGCCCAGTGGCATCTTGCAGTTTCCAGCACACATCAGGGTGGCTACTCACCAAACTTGGAAAAAAAATTCCCCGAGAATTCCAGTTGTGAGGAGGAAGACAATGTCAAGGAGCCCCTGATGAAATTAATAGTGAGCAGGGGGGATGGGGACAACATGCTGCAATAATGACTTTTCTTTCCTCTCAGCTATGTGTCAGCCATAAGCCCATTAGCTTAATCACAGTTTTTAAATACCGATAATTTATGTGGAATAATACTTAATTAGCACACTTTGAGATATTAAGTATTTTAAAATTTGTGATTTATAAAACTCACGAAAATTAATTTTCAATGCTAGGTTAAAAATGCAGAATGCCCTGAGATTTTATCAAATTCCTGAAATTCCTCGAGATTTCCCCAATTTTTCCAGTACAATGTAATTCCCTGAGAACTTACGGTTTTCCAAAAGAATCGCCACCCTACTCATAAGGTGTCTGAGGTGGTATGTACACCATGGTGGATGTTTTCTCCTTACTCTTAACCAGTTTCTCTTTTAATAGGAGTGCATTTATTGTGCAAATTATTGAGTGTATCAGTGAAATTAGATACTTAATCATTTACATCAGAGTCACTTCCTGCCTTTGTCTGCCAACAAATATATATACTTCCTCTGCAAGAACAGACATATTTATACACTTAAAATCTCTGAAAGTTGCCATTTGTGGTTTGTTTTTTTGGGCACTGCAACGAGTAGGTCATGAACATTAGATCATGAGCAGACAAACAAGGTGCACAGATTTGATCCATGTGAATTACGCTACTGGGACTTTAGGTTACGAAAATATCGAAAAACGTATGAGTGTCTGCTGTATGCTGAGAAAGCCCAAGTGCAGTCACTATAAGGTTTGAGCAGGAAAGTATGTGCATGAGTTTTGATATGAAAGTGCTGTTGTTCAGAAAATATATGTTCATATTTCCAGCTACAATTAATTGTGTGTTCATACATAGAACAAGACCTGAGAGTACAGATTCAAATTCTGTTGATGGTGGTATGCTGTTGCCTCTTTCTCAACTTTGAACTGACTTTCCTAGCCAGTTACAGGGGAACTAGAGTTAAATGTGGATTCCGAACCACAGTACAAATCAGCATTTTTCACATCTACTAACATTGCCACAGGTGAAAGAAGTGAGAAGTAACAGATAAAAATCTTAAAACTGATCAGGGATTGAACCTGACATCCTTAGATTTTTAGTCTGCCTCTTGACCACTGAGCAGCCAAAGGCAACCTAGGGAATGGCAACTACTTGAGGTAGAATGAAAGGATGATGGTAAAAGAACTTCCAATTCAGAAAATGAATACTTACTGTATATATCAACAGGTCTTCCCAAATGATCCACACTAAGGCAGTAAGTTTCATCAATTGCAATTTCTTTCTGTTCAATGTCACACACAGAGAAGTCTGATATATTCTGTTTGCAATAGATGTTAGGTCTTGGTGACAGTGTAACACCTCCAAGAATACGGGTTTCGAATGGAACATCCCCACGCTGTGTGAAATTAAATTTTCCTGCCACAGGACACTGAACAGGTACTGGTCTCTTTGCTGCAACAAAATATTATGAATAGCATGTCACACAAATCAGAAGCTATGGTAAATTTAAAACTGTATGAAATCATAAAAAACATCCCTGAAATTTTGTTGTTATATGTTACTAAAACAACATTCTTACTGCTGAAAGCAATTATCTTCTATAGGTACTACATTCTGGATTTGACTTTACATCAATATCCTGCCTTTCTTAATGTGTTTCATTCACAACCTACCACTATAAAATTGAAATCTAACCCCCCAAACACACTTGGTAATTGCTCACACATGTGTGGAAATGTGAAGGCACAGAATTTACTGAAGTTGTTCACTCAAATACTACAACTAATTCACAAGCCTTAATCTGACTTGGAGTTTATAAATGATGCAAAGAATTCACTTATGACTTTGAAGGGCTTATATTTCATTGTACACAAGGTGGTGCTAGTAAACATGTAATCAAAACATTTAGGTCTGTTCAAAAAATCGCGGAACTTTGTCCACAAAATTTTTCTACACTTAACTTTTACTTATTGTGTATCTCCTTTGAAATACTCTCCTGCACAATTTTTTGAAAAGGAAAGTTGCTACTCATCATATAGCAGAGATGCTGAGTCACAGATAGGCACAACAAAAAGGCTATCACTAATAAAGCTTGAGGCCACACTGTGAGTAGCAGCACCAGTGCATGATGGGAGTGGCGACTGGGTGGTGTTAAGGAGCAGGCTGTAGAGCGGAGGGGGAGGAAGAGTAGGGTAGGGGTGGTGGACAGCGGAGTGCTGCAGGTTAGACAGAGGATAGGTGAGACATGGGGAGAGTGGGGGATGGGGTTAGTGGAAAAGAAGAGAAGTAAAAAGACTGTATGCAATGGTGGAATGAGGGCTGTGTAGTCCTGGAATGGGAACAGGGGAGGGGCTGGATGGGTGAGGACAATGACTAACAAAGGTTGACACTAGGAGGGTTATGGAAATGTAGGATTTATTGCAGGGAAAGTTCCCACCTGCGCAGTTCTGAAAAGTTGGTGTTGGTGGGAAGGATCTATATGGCACAGGCTGTGAAGCAGTCATTAAGATAAAGGATGTCATGTTTGGCAGCATGCTCAACAACAGGGTGGTCCACTTGTTTCTTAACCAGTTTGATGGTGGTCACCCATGCGGACAGACAGCTTGTTGGTTGTCACACCCACATAGAATACAGCACAGTGGTTGCAGCTTACATTGTAGATCACATGACTCGTTTCTCAGGTAGCCCTGCCTATGATGGGATAGGTGATGTTTGTGACCGGACTGGAGTAGGTGGTGGTGTGAGGATTTACGGGACAGGTCTTGCGTCTAGGTCTATTGTAGGGGCATGAGCCATGAGGTAAGGGGTTAGGAGCAGGGGTTGTGTAGGGATGGACAAGTATATTGCGCAGGTTCGATGGATGGCGGACTACCGCTGTGGGAGAGGTGGGAAGGATAGTGGGCAGGACATTTCTCATTTCAGGGCAGGACAAGAGGTAGTCGAAACCCTGGAGGAGAATGTAATTCAGTTGTTCCAGTCCTGGTTGGTACTGAGTTAGGAGGGGAATGCTCCTCTGTGGCCGGACAGTGGGACTTTGGGAGGTGGTGGAAGACTGGAAAGATAAAGCACAGGAGATCTGTTTTTGTGCCAGGTTGGGAGGATAATTTTGGTTTGCGAAGTCTTCAGTGAGACCCTCAGTATATTGCAGGAGAGACTGCTCGTCACTGCAGATGCGATGACCATGGGTGGCTGGGCTGTGTGAACGGGACTTATTGATATAGAATGGGTGTCAGCTGTCAAAGTGATGGTGTCGCTGGTGCATAGTAGGTTTGATATGAATGGAGGTACTGATGTAACCATCTTTGAGGTGGAGGTCTAGGAAAGTGGCTTGTTGAGTTGACCTGCACCGCGAAGATGGCTACATCAATACCTCCATCCATATCAGACCTACTAAGTATAAGCAATATCTCCAATTCGACAGCTGCCACCTGTTCCATGTCAAGAAGTCCCTTCAATACAGCCTATCCACTCATGCCCATCGCATCTGCAGTGACGAGCGGTCTCTCGAAATGTACCTAGGGTCTCACTGAAGCCTTCACTGACCAGAAGTATCCTCCCAACCTTGCACAAAAACAAATCTCCCTTGCCTTATCTTTCCAGTCTCCCACCACCTCCCAAAGTCTCACCCTCTAGCCACAGAGGAGCATTCCTCTCGTAACTCAGTACCAACCAGGACTGGAGCAACTGAATTACATTCTCCTCCAGGGTTTCGAATGCATCTTGCCTTGCCATGAAATGAGAAATGTCCTGCCCACTATCATTTCCATCCCTCCCATAGCGGTAGCCTGCCATCCACTGAACCTGCACAATATCCTTCTCCATCCCTACACAACACCTGCTCCCAACCCCTCATGGCTCGTACTCCTGTAATAGACCTAGATACAAGACCTGCCCCATACATCCTCCCACCACCACCTACTTTAGTCCACTCACAAGCATTACCTATCCCATCAAAGGCAGGGCTACATGTGAAACCAGTCTCGTGATCTACAAGGTAAGCTGCAACCACTGTGTGGGCATGACAACCAACAAGCTGCCTGTCTACATGAATGGCCACCGACAAACTGTGGCCAAGAAACAAGTGGACCACCATGTTGCTGAGAATGCTGCCAAACATGACATCCTTCATTTTAATGACTGCTTTAAAGCCTGTGCCATATGGATCCTTCCCACCAACACCAACTTTTCTGAATTGCGCAGGTGGGACCATTCCCTGCAATAAATCCTACATTCCCATAACACTCCTGGTGTCAACCTTTGTTAGTCAGTCTTCACCCATCCAGCCCCTTCCCCATTCCCATTCC
This sequence comes from Schistocerca nitens, assembly GCF_023898315.1. Lineage (NCBI taxonomy): Eukaryota > Metazoa > Arthropoda > Insecta > Orthoptera > Acrididae > Schistocerca > Schistocerca nitens. The sequence goes on from NC_064616.1 coordinate 491,739,137, forward strand.
AGCACTACACAGCCCTCATTCCACCATAGCACCCAGTCTTTTTACTTCTCTCCTTTCCACTAACCCCACCCCCCTCCCTCCCCACATCTTGCCTATCCTCATTTTCGTTCTTTTAACAGGGTTTTAACTTTAGAAATAAAAAAATTCTGCAAGGGCCAGGCCTGGAGAGTATGGAGGATGTGCCGTACATGATTTCATCTTTTTGGTGATAGTCACACACCAACAAGGATGAATGTGAGAGTATGTTATGATGCAAGAGCCACAAATTGTCTCACTACATTTCAGGCCATTTCCTTCTCACATTTTCTCACAGGTGTCCCAACAAGTCCCGATAGTACCATCAATTCACAGTTTGTCTCTGTGGTACAAATTCATGATGAACTAACCCTTCAAAGTCAAAGAAAACTATCAGCATGTCTAGGACACTTCACTTGGGCTGATGAACTTTTTTTTATCTTTGAGAACCTTTTCCGGCCCATTGTGAAGACTGAACCTTGGTCTCAACATCATAACCGTAGATCCATGTGTCATCACCAGTTATGATTCTCTTAAGGAACACCTAGTTCTCATTTGCACAATTCAAAAGCTCTTCACTGATTGTGAGACGAAGGTCTTTCCTGTCTTGACTCATGAGCCATGGGACGAACTTGCTGGTAATAGGAGCATTCCAAGATGCTGTGTCAGGATCTCATGGCATGATCCAAATGAAATGTTTTATTCTTCTGCAACCTCTTTGACTGGCAATCTTTGATTTGCATGCACAGTTTCAATGACATTTCTGATACAAGCATCATTGGCAGACATCGAAGGGCATCCTGAATGAAGGTCATCATCCATCCAGCTATTTTTAAACTGTGTGAACCATTAATCACACTGAGTACGGCTTAATCACTCATCATCATAGGCTTCCTGCATCATTTTGTGTGCCCCTGTAAAGGTTTTCTTGAGTTTCATGCAAAATTTAATGCAGACACATTGCTCCTCTAACTCTGCCACCTCAAGATTTGCAAACTGTGCGACACAACATTCTACTCAATACAGCACTGGACAATATCTAAGACACATGACAATGAAACTTCCAGCAGTTACATATTAAACACAGGCGTGTGCAGGGATCCCAACTGCATTTCGCTACCACACACGATTGGTGCAAAACTGTGAATATTCTGGAATCTTTTGAACAGACCTCGTACACTCCACAAGAGCAAAGGCAGAAAAAATAAGAAAAGATCTGCTTCTTTGGGGATGCCGTCTGTCTTCTGGGACAAATGAAACTGTTTTTAAGAACTAATCCAGATCTTAACATCCTTCCTGCCAGGAAAGATTCCACCACAGTGGTCTGGAATTGTAGTAACTATGTGACAGGTCCTCCGCCAACTTTCTGACACCTTCCCCAAACTCCACAAATCCCTCACCACAGGTCTCCCCACTGGTTGTCCCACTGTGGCTGGACAGAATGCTCCCACAGAACAAATATCTTGTCTTTGTTGACCAGCACCTCCAAGCTACTGTCTGTAACCTCCAATCCTACACTCAAGACTCTACTCACTTCCATCACCACCTCTCCACTGTTCCCGACGCTTTTCCACCAGACTCCTTGTGGTCACTGGATACGACATCCTTGTACACCAACATCCCCCATGCCAATGGCCATGAGGCCATCGAACACTACTTTCACGGTGTCCTGATACCAAACTCACCACCTCTTTCCTAATCCTCCTAGCCAAAAACATTCTGACCTTCTCAACTCAACAAGCCACATTCCTAGATGTTGATCTTCACCTCTCAGTTGGGTCCATAAATATGCCCGTTCACATCAAATGCACCTACATTATATCTACTTTGACAGCTATAGCCTGTTCCGTGTCGAAACATCTCTTCCTAACAGCTTCACTACTCATGGACGCTGCATCTGCAGCAGAAAACAGGAGTTGTCAAAATATACTGATAACCTCAGCAGAGCCTCTACTGACAAACAATATCCTACTCAGCTCATCCATAACATATCTCCTATGCCATCTTGTCTTCTGACACCATTAAATCTTTTAACCAGCCACTGACTATCACCCCACTAATGGCCCAGTATCACCACAGCCATGAAAATCTCAACTGCATCTTTCACCAGGTCTCTGATGACTTCTTGTCATGTCCTGAGATGAGGGGTATTTTATCCAAAATCCTACCCACATTGCAGAATGTAGTACTCTGCCAACCACCCAACCTACAGACTATTCCTGTTCATCCTATTTCCAATGCTGCACCCTATGGGTCATTCTCTTATGGTTGGTATAGGTGCAGGATCTGTCCTATACATCCACCCAACACCTCCTACAGCATGATATTGCAGTGTTCTTGTGGTCTTCAGTCCAGAGACTGGTTTGATGTAGCTCTCCGTGCTACTCTATCCTATGCAAGCTTCTTCATCTCCCAGTACCTACTGCAACCTACATCCTTCTGAATCTGCTTAGTGTATTCATTTCTTGGTCTCCCTCTATGATTTTTACCCTCCACACTGCCCTCCAATGCTAAATTGGTGATCACTTGATACCTCACAAAATGACCTACCAACAGATCCCTTCTTCTAGTCAAGTTGTGCCACAAATTCTGTTCAATACCTCCTCATTAGTTATATGATCTACCCATCTAATCTTCAGCATTCTTCTGTAGCATCACATTTTGAAAGCTTCTATTCTCTTCTTGTCTAAACTACTTATCATCCACGTTTCACTTCCATACATGGCTACACTCCATACAAATACTTTCAGAAACGACTTCCAGACATTTAAATCTAAATTCGATGTTAACAAATTTCTCTTCTTCAGAAACGCTTTCCTTGCCATTCCCGGTCTACATTTTATATCCTCTCTACTTTGACCATTGTGAGTTATTTTGCTCCCCAAATAGCAAAACTCATTTCCTAATCTAATTCCCGCAGCATCACCCAATTTAATTCGACTACATTCCATTACCCTCTTTTTGCTTTTGTTGATGTTCATCTTACATCCTCCTTTCAAGACACTGTCCATTCCGTTCAGCTGCTCTTCCAAGTCCTTTGCTGTCTCTGACAGAATTACAATGTCATTGGCGAACCTTAAAGTTTTTATTTCTTCTTCATGGATTTTAATACCTACTCCGAATTTTTCTTTTGTTTTCTTTACTGCTTGCTCAATATACAGATTGAATAACATCCGGGATAGGCTACAACCCTGTCTCACTCCCTTCCTGACCACTGCTTCCCTTTCATGCCCCTTGACTCTTATAACTGCCATCTGGTTTCTGTACAAATTGTAAATAGTCTTTCGCTCCCTGTATTTTACCCCTGCCACCTTCAGATTATGAATGAGAGTATTCCAATCAACATTGTCAAAAGCTTTCTCTAAGTCTACAAATGCTAGAAACATAGGGTTGCCCTTCCTTAATCTATACTCTAAGATAAGTCGTAGGGTCAGCATTTGTTATTCTGAATTACAACACAATGTTCCTTCAGGTATGTATGTATGTATGTACAAAGGAACAGGCACTGCGGCAACTATAGCCATTATGAAATACATAAAATGTATTCACAGTTGCAAATATGGGCAACCATTAGCTGTATAATGGAACAATGACAACGCAAATTTGTGCTGTACCAGGACTCGAACCAGGATTTCCCGCTTATCGTGAGCAGTCACCTTATCATTTGGCTAACTGAGCATGACTCAAGGCCAGACCCAAACTTCCATATTCTGGCAACCATGTGTCTACATCCTGTACTTTTGACATCCATTATGTATGTTCCCATACAGGGGAGACATTTTACTTGAAAGTCACTTGCCTGGTGTCAGTGGATAATTACAATACTCCAGTGCCTGTGTTCTTCTGAATTACAATGCGATGATCCTTTTTCAATAATCTATAACCAGTCTCGCTGTGGCAATGGGAGCCTGCATTTGGGTGTCTGTGGGGTTGTGTGCACTTTTACGAGAAAAAATGCAACAGCTTGAAAGCTGGCATAATAGTGTTTCCTGTTATGTGTTTCTATGCTCCACACATCAGTCAATACAGATGAGTAGTTGCCATTTTCTCTCTCTCTCTCTCTCTCTCTCTCTCTCTCTCTCTCTCTCTGTGTGTGTGTGTGTGTGTGTGTGTGTGTGTCTAAAAAATCTGCTACACAGGGATTACTCATTAGGCAATTAATTTCAGAGAAGTAATTCTGAAACTTTTGCCTCAGAAATTTGCTACATAAACATTTTAAAATTAGAAATGAGAAATACATTCACGTGAATGACAAGAACTTCCTATAACAACAATCAAATACCTATTTTTGCATCAAGATAGAAGTTAAATGTGACTTACATAAATAAAGATCATATTTCCAGGCTTCCTTATTTTTGAACTGAACCCAAGAACAGACTGTATGGAAATCATCTTTTATAACTGCTATACCACGGCGATATCTGATGATATTATGGTGCTGGGGCACAAAATCAAAACACACATAATCTTTCTGACTGGAAAAAAAGAAAAAGGTGCATGAATGAATACAAAGAATGTGGAAAACTTACAACACTAATACTTCAGCTTACCTCGCTTCTATCCTTAACAGAATTACTGTTTATAAGAGTGTAACACAGAATGACACCAATGTGTCTAAAGTGAGGCAGAATATTTCTTAAGTAAGTTTAAATAAGATGAGACTTTGTAACCATGTGAAATGGAATAATGGATTAGAGAAAACTTATTTGTGATCTGGAAAATAATGCTTTTTATCACGACTTTACATTTTCCTTGGCATTCATAATGAGGTAATAAACCAGGTTTATATCTGTTAATTTAAAATTTGATATTGTTTGGAACAAAAATTAACAAACTCTTTGTTTTGTCCAAGAATGAAGATGACCACGGCTTCTTGAAACATTACACGTAAAACTGGCTGTGGTTGGAGTTAGATGCGTTGTTTGGGGGAAGAGACTAAACAGCGAGGTTATTGGTCTCATCAGATTAGGGAAGGACAGGGAAGGAAGTCGGCCATGCCCTTTCAAAGGAACCATCCCGGCATTTGCCTGGAGCGATTTAGGGAAATCACGGAAAACCTAAATCAGGATGGCCGGACGCGGGATTGAACCGTCGTCCTCCCGGTTGGAGTTAGAAAGTATATCGTTTACCATCCCATAGACGAAGAGGTCATTGGAGATGAAGCACATATGGCAAGAAAATAGATTATGACCTTTCAAAGGCACCATCCTTGCATATGTATTAAGTAAATAAGGGAAGCTTCGCGAAACATAAATCTGCATGGCTGGACAAGGATTCTTTTTGAAGCACTGTCCTTTAAAATATGCATTCAACACCTAATGACTGTGCCACCTCTCGTAGTGTAGATGGTTGTGATGGGTGTCCGAAGAGAGAAGAACAGATGAAGACCTGGTAAGGCATTATCAACTAAGTCCTGAAAATAACTGACTGTGTTTAAGGTGTACAGAAGCCCAATTAAAAATGGAGACAATAGCAGTAGAATCTGTACTACTGTGGGGTAGAGATATTATCATACAGAATGCTTTGATTTAATATGAAATGAAATGATCGTATGGCATTGATGGCCAAGAGTCCCCACCTGGGGAAGTTTGGCCGCCGAGTTGCAAGTCTTTTCAGTTGAAGGCACATTGGCTGATCTCGTGTCAATGATGTGGACGACATAACACCCAGTCCCCGGGCAGAGATAATCTCCGACCCAGCCAGGAATCGAAGCCAAGCCTGCTGCATGGCAGTCAGACGTCACGACCTCTCAGCTTAGAAGGTGGATGATGTAATATGACTAGCAGCAATGTAGCATATAAAAAATGAACACACACAAAGACAACTTAAAGAACAAGTACTTGAGGTAGAAAGAAGGATGAGGAGTTAAAGAACTTCCAATTCAGGAAATTAATGCTTCTCTACACTATCTACATTTACACAATATGGGACAATCTGTGTTCATTAATTTTAACACTAATCAAGTACATACATGCTAGCTTGTTCCACATCATTTTGATAAAAGAATCATTCCAATAATCTATAGAAAATTCACCTAATTAATGAACTACATAAGTTATGGATCTGGTATTATATTTTGCTGTTTCTCTTAAATGGAAAAGCTTCACTCGGCTGTGTGCTCACACCCACAACTTTTTTAAATAATTACTGAACCAAGGACAAAATCATCTGAAACTAAAACTGACATGGAAGCATATGATTCTTCAAACATAGCATTAACCTTCAAGCTGCTGCAAGTGCAAACTTCACAAGAGGCTCAGGCAGTCCTGAACAGCAGGGCATGTGGTTAAATGGTTTACCAACTGGATTTCTGATCATCTCTAACACCACCTCGTTTTTTGCATGGTTATTTACCATAGATCACAATCTCAATGAACTTGAATGTAATAGGACAAGTCAACCAAAGATGCACACTTCTTAACAAAATATGACTACTTACTTCTATTCAATAATTCTCCTATAATTTAGCCATACTTGTTAAGTAGTAACAACTTCAACCAGCACTTGAAAACACTTCTGTAATCTGTCAGACATTTTATTTTCATGAGTAGATTGTGAAAGAGTTTAACGGATGTCTATTTCACTTCTTTGTGTGTTCAGCATTTCATTCCTTTACACATCAAAGTTAATTTCATTACAGAGTGGTGCAGATAATTTCTTCTTCTAGGACTGCATATGTGAATGTATCAGTACTACTACAAAACTTGTGACAACAACAATGGAAAACATTCAAAATATATTAACTTACTCATTTCTGTGTCCCTAAAGTTGTCAATTACTCTTACGACTGAAGTAGCAGAACCAAAACTTTTTACTACATTGCTTGTCTAACAGTTTTCATCAATATGCACTCCCATGAACTTAAAACTATCTACTATGTCGTTTGTATCCTACTGATGTACTGGATTGACTGGAACACAGAATATGTTTGGCAGTAATAAAATAATTTTCATTGACAAAATTCAAAACTAACTTATATGCGATCAACCAGTCATATCTTTCACAAAAGCCAATTTACTCTTTTTCTTTTGATGATTTTTATTCAACTTCAACAATACTTATATCATCTGCAAAAAAAGGACTAATTCTGCCTCTGTGTTCAAATAAAACAGATCACTACCATGGAACAAAAACAGTAGATGACACATGATCAGTCCTTGTGGAATTTCTTCCCATGAAGATGTGGAGTTCCATCATTAGCAATGGAAGGTGTGTGTGTGTGTGGGGGGGGGGGGGGGGGGGGCGTTCAAGCATGCGTGTGCGTGTGTGCCATGCCTTACCTATTTGATTTATTGCTTTTACTTTACCATAACTGATATCCCCAAAACTTCACCCTCCGCCTGCTCATTGTCTCATAAATTTATAGTTTTCTCACGTTTAAACCACATAACTCATTTTGCAGCATCGGAAAAAAATAATCAGGTAACTGTCGAGAAATGCTAAAAATTTCACATTCATCCACAAACTCAAATGAGTATGGTACACCATGTATAGTCTATTGTAACTGCAACATATTTATCAACAACACAATGACTGACACTTTTTGCAAATCAAGGACACATGCTATTGTAAAAAAATGTTCATTTACATACATACTCAATAAATTACTGTACTGTAGATATTCAAGTGTCCTCCTCATGGAACACTGTCTTAATGTAGCACTATCCGTGTGAGTGAGGAGGTTTGCATGCTCTGGATCCGAAGGGCTATGCCGGTGGTAACAAAGCTACCAGCAAGGTCACCCATGCTGGACAGGCCAAAAGGGAGGAGCCAGACCAAGTGTGTCCCACAACGAACTATTGAAAACCTGTCTCTTATCGTTTTCCTATCCCTAGCCCATCCTTTTTCTTTACCTTTTCATTTCCCCCACTTAACCGATGCTGGCGGTTAAACCACGTATAGGGTTGTGGAGAAAATGAAAAACTCATATGCAGAACATCTGGTAAATCGTCAGTGCCTGGGCGATTAGGTCGCAGCCCCTCCAAGGCAATCGGAAGCGGTGGGCCAATCACCTACCCTTCTTAAATAACATGATTACTGAAACCGAGACAAGAATACAAAACTGGATGGATAAACTGGTGATGACCTTTGGCATGAAAAGGAAAACGAAAATTGGCTTTTGGAATATATGAACCTTGAGGGAGAGTCAAGCTGGAACAAGTGACCAGGGAAATGAATAAGTATAAGCTTGATATCCTGAGATTGAGTGAAGTGAGGTGGCCGGAGTTTGCTGAAATGCAGACATTGGATGAAATTCTGTTTTTATACTCAGGATCTGAAGAGGAAGAGAAACACTGGGATGGAGTTGGGATACTGTTGACCAAGACATCAAAGAAGAGCCTTCTAGAATGGAGACTTGTGTCCAGTAGGATCATGACTGCCAGATTTAAGACGAAGTCCCAAAATGTGATGCTTATCGAATGCTATGCCCCCACAGACATCAGAGATTGAGAAGGGAGAGGAGTTCTATTAATTGCTGCAAGAGACTGTAAGTAAAGGAGTAAGAAAGATATCCTTATTGTTATGGGAAATATAAATTCCACGGTGGGAGATATCAGTGACGGGTTGGAACAGATAATCGGAGTAAATGATTTGGGTGAAACGAATGATAATGGGGAAAGATTTAGTGTCTTCTGTGCAAGCCATGACCTTGTAATAGGAGGGACCTTGTTTTCTCACTGGAGATGTCATAAGATAATATGGGTATCCCCATATCATATTACAGAAAATCAAATTGACCACATCGCATTATCCAGGAAGTTCAGGAGCAGCCTGGAAAATGTGCAGAATGGAAGAGGAGCCTACGCAAGTAGCGACCACCATCTTGTCACTGCCAGTTTCTGAACGGAGATTGTGGCTCCCAGAAAGATATTAGAGCCAAGAAATAGAAGATTTGACATAGGTAAACTGAAAGATCCACAGATAGCGGATGGTTCCAGCTGGAATTCCGAAATGGATTCCAGGTGCTGGAACTGGAGATGACTGAGAATAAGGACATGGAGGAAATGTGGATGGAAGTTAAGAATACTTTTGTGCAAGTGAGTGAGAGACAACTGGGCTTTAAAAATCGCCTGTGGAGAGATTGGATGTCTGAACATACCTGGAGGATGATCACCCATAGAAAGCAGGCCAAGGGAACAGTAAACCAGAGCAGGACCAGGCAACAAAAAGCACAGACACAAGCTGATTATAGAGCAGCAGAGAAGTGAAAAGGAGTGTGAGAAGAGACCACAGAAGGTGGATAGATGAACAGTCTGACAGAGCAGAACAGGCAGCATGGAGGGGGGATGTGAAAGAACTATATGATATCATTAAGATGCTCTCAAAGAAAAGCTTCCAGAGGAGAAAGGGGAGATAGTAACTACATATGAAAAACAATCACGTAGGTGGATGGGACACTTTAACGAAGTTCTAAATGGAGACCTTGGCGGTGAGGTAGAAGAACAAGAACAAACGGAATACAATGATCCTGCTCCCAGCATTGGTGTAAATGCACCCACGAAAGCATCGGACAGTGCTGAAGCAGATCAAGAATGGGAAGGCACCAGGACCAGATAATATAACATCTGAGATGCTGGAAATAGACTTGGACACCACTGTCGAGTTATTGCACACCTTATTAGAGAAGATATGGCGAGAGGAGAAACTGCCAACAGATTGGAAATGAGGTATTATCGTGAAAATACCCAAAAAAGGCAATGTTAATAACTGCAATAACTGGTGGGGCAGTACCCTATTGTCAGTACCAAGTAAGGTACTTTCAAGGATCATTTTAAACTGTATTAAGGATTCTGTGAAAGCACAGCTAAGGATAGATCAGGCAGGTTTTAGAAAACATCGAAGCTGTGTGGACCTTACCAATACTCTCAGAATTATTCTGTAACAAAGTGCAGAGAGGCAACACACCCTCTAGCTTACCTTCATTGACTCTGCAAAGGCTTTTGACTCCGTCAATCGAAGAGTCATGTGGGATACACTTGCAAAATATGGCATTCCAACGAAGATTATTATCATCATCATCAAGGAAATGTATGAAGACTATGAATGCCAAGCACTACATAATGGGGAACTAACAGAGCCTTTCCAAGTTAATTCGGGAGTACGACAAGGGTGTATTCTTTCACCAACACTATTTCTTTTGGTGTTGGACCATGTGATGAAGAGAGTGATGGGGGGACGGAGGAGAGGTGTGCAATGGCAGATGCAGTATGGGCTCAAAGATCTAGATTTCACAGACGACATCTGCTTAATGGCACAATGATATCAAGACACTGAAGAGAAACTGGCCGCGTTACAGTGAGAGGCAGAAGTTGCAGGCCTCGAGATAAATGTTTACAAAACCAAAGAAATGCAGATAAATTCGACCATCACGACTAGACTAACCATTAATGGAGAGGACGTAGAACAGGTCCAATATTTCCTTTATCGGAAGTATAGTCACGACTACTGGAGGCACTGAGCACAACATCTACAGTCACATACGCAAAGCAAATGGTGCATTTGTACAACTGTACCCTGTTTGGAGAAATAGAAACATCTCAAAGAAGGCCAAACTCAGGCTTTTCAGTAGTAATGTGAAGGCTGTTCTGTTGTATGGTTGCGAAACTTGGAAGGTAAGCACATAAAAAACCGGCTCCAAGTTTTTATCAACCACTGTCTCCAGCATATGTTAAATGTGAGATGGCCAGATATAATGACAAATGAAGATCTTTGGAGGAATACAAATCAGCAACCAATCAATATACAAATCAAGGAAAGAAAATGGAAAAGGATTGGGCATACATTGAGGAAACCAGATGGAGCTGCTGAAAGGATGGTGTTGGACTGAAACCCTCCAGGAGTTAGAAAATGTGGTTGTCCCAAACAGACCTGGAAAAGGACAATCGAGAGAGAAGCTGCAGTGGATGGGAAAAACCTGGAGTAAAGTGAAGAGTCTTGCTAGAAATCGTACTACCAGGTGGAGGATTTCATCACAGACCTACGTTCTAGAGGGAACGACAGGGACTAAGTCAAGATATTCAAGTGTACTTCAGATTGCTATTTATCATTCCCTTTCCTATTCTACTTTTAAATGGAGTGTGTGAAAATTAGTATATCCACTGATCCATACAGTCTGCCTATCTCTCTTAAAGAAGAAGACTAGAATTCAATGGCCTGTCAACAGTGACATGTGCTGCGAGCACGGCAAGAGTTACATGGGTGAGTCTACACGTACGGTTCCCAATCACTGCGTTGGGCATCAATGTCACCTTAAATACAGCCATTTGGATAAATCAGTGGTGGGGGAGTACAGCCTGTTAAATAAGCACAAGATCTTGTTTGAACAAATGAGAGTACTGGCTCACTCTTTGAACTACTGAGACCATGTGAACAGAGATAACGTTGAAATCAGGCCTTGTGAAAACAACTTCATTAGACACATTGGCTATGCACTTACCAATGCATGGAAGCATGCACTCGACAAGGAGAAAACACAGAGGAATACTTCCCACAGTTCACTGCCCGATTCAATGGATGGCGCTGCAACACTAGATAGACAGCAAATGCAAACTCTGTGGTGTAGAGTGGGACACCTCTATATGCCCAATCAGGATGTACTCCAGGCAATTGTATGCCGTTCTGGGGGGTATAAAGGAGGGAACCTAGCCAGCTCACAACAGTCAGTTTTAGTCCGTGACAAAGATGATGGTGGATATCACTGAAAGCTCGGAATTTTATCTGAATTTGACATGGCATGTGAACCAAGAAATTTTTATGGAAGTTTAGGATGGCATAAAATTTTTAAAGTAATATACATTTTAAAGTAATATACATTCTTCCAGTAGTTTACACTTTGACAGTTAGTTTGCTTTGATGGAAGTGGCTGTTTCGATGAGGAGGGTCCCATTACACAAATCATGAACTGGTTTTACTATTCCTTTTAGGTCTCATAGTCATTTACGTTTGTACAAGCGGAAAAAGTTCCCACTCCTTTCATTTCAACACACATTTTATCACATGAGTTGTATTGAGTTGTATCATGTTATGTTCTCATTTACAACAGTTTCCTCATGAAAACTAGCCATCCCAGACCATTTGGTTGACTGGGAGGGAGCACCCTGGTTTCCCAGTTTTCTTTCTTTCTTTCTTTTTTTAAGTTAAAAAAAAAAAAAAAAAGAAAGAGGACGTGTTATAGTTTTCATCCTGGTTTAATGAAAACATGAGGCAATAGGAAAAAGATGGCCAATTTGAACAGATTCCAGGATACCTTACCCAGGAAAATACGCATAGGGTGTAACAGATGCCTGCTACAAACTACTCTGTGCTCCAAGCATCCAGAGGTGTGGTAATACATCTTGCAAAATGAACATCATGTACAGCTGTATGATAATCTTTAATGAGACATGACTTGTTTCATGGCCTACAGCTACATCCTCAGGTGGACACCCAAACAGAAAAAATCTGAAGGATTATCCAAATGGTCCAGTGGACCCATGTCATAACATTTCGATCACAAAACCCTAATAATGACAATCACTGAACACACAATACTTTAAGTCATTCAAGACACTGATGTAAGAAAGAAGGGATCCCCAACCTTCACTGGTAAAAAGGAGTTGCACGCCAAAAGTAGTCAGTTATAAAAGGGGCCAAACGGTGCATACATCATTCTCCATAAAAATGAGGAAGAACTGACAACCAATAATAAAAAATATCGAACAGAGGAACCCTGGACAATAACCCATTGCAAACCGACGGTTTGAATACTTACAAATTATCCTGCACATCCTAGTGACAGCCCTCGCATACAGTTATCAACACACCAGTCTCACTGAGCATGCAACTGAGCATTGGCACTCAGAGCATAGCACTTATGTCATGGCTGGCACTAAGAGTGCCACGGGCAATAGTTTAACCTCATCCCCTATACTTATACACAACCGTACACTAAAACATACAAGGGTCATTCAATAAGTAATGCCCCATATTTTTTTTAAAAAGCCATTAATACACACAGACAAACGTCTTTGTTGGTGCTTCATATTTGATGTTTACTCTGCGTGGCACTGAAGTTTCGAACCATTCTGGCAGATGGCAGGGCCATAGTACAGCATCAAAATGGCGCCTATATAGGACTCGCGTTATAAGCAGCATGCTGTTATTGAAGTCTTGCGTGCAGAAAAAGAAACCCTGGTCAACACCCATAAATGTATGTGCAGTGTATGATGATGCTGCAGCTGATGGGAGAGTAGCTGGGTGACAGGTAAAGAAAGTTGCAACCTCAGGAAATGCAGAAAAAGAACTCCATGATCAGCTACGCTCCGGACGTCCTGTCACAGCCACTTCTCCAGACATCCTGAATCTTGCAGATTCCGTTATTCGTGCCGACCAGTGCATAACAACTTGACAATTGGCTCTACAGTTGTTGCTCAGAATTGGAAGTGTGTCTGCAATGATGGAGACACTCGGATATTCAAAGAAGTGCTCACGATGGGTTCCATGAATGCTCACAGTAGATCTGTCACCCTCAGACTTCCATCTCTTTGGGCTACTTAAAGATTCTGTATGAGGAACACACTTTGAAGATGACAAGTGTGTCAGTCATGCAGTGAAAACATGGCTACACCTAAGGGACAAGAGCTTTTACCAGCAGGCAATACATGTTCTTCCACAACGTTGGCGTACGGACATAGAGAGTGATGGGCACTACGTAGAAAAATAGGACATGGACAAGACATGTTAAGTATACTGTCACCAAATTCTGACTCTTAACAATAAATATGATTTATGAGGAAAAAATTTTGGGCATTGCTTATTGAACGATCCTCGTACATGGCCCCAGACACAAGAGCATAGAAGAGAGAGCAAAAAAATTACATGCCTTACCCCCCCCCCCCTTTATCACTGTAGGTAAGATGATATCATAAATGCAATGCAAATTTACATTCAACAGGTGGAACAGTTTGGTATGGGCTACTGCTCAGGCTCTCCCAATTCCATCTGTTTTGTTACTGGTTGCTATAGACAATGAAACCAGTCATGTCCCATTAAAGATTATTGTACAGCTGTAGGTGGTGTTCTTTTGTCTAGATAAATGCTTGCTAATTAGTGTTTCACCACAACAGCCATATTCCACAGTCATGCAAGTGGTTGAGTGAAAGGGTAGGTGTTCAAGCAAGCACACTCACTCTCACTCACAGAACATATAGTATTAGAGAACGGTGTATGTTGACCAGCCCTCTATTCAGTAACGTACTTGCTTTATTTACCAAACAGATATACTACAGTGTCAAAAGCTTTTTTCCTGACTCAGTTTATTATTTCATCACAACTAAAGTGGAAGAGAGAGCAAAAAAATTACATGCCTTACCCCCCCCCCCCTTTATCAATGTAGGTAAGATGATATAAACGCAATGCAAATTTACATTCAACAGGTGGAACAGTTTGATCATCATAAACAAGAAATTGTACTATCGAAGAATATCTAATTTGGTAGTGATTCAATTTTCTTGTCTGTGAAAATGCAGAATTAAGGGTATCATATTTGGAGTAATATGGGATCTCACAATGCCATACTTCCTGACATGCTATCTCAATAAATTATACTTCAAAATGTGCCTTTCCCATAACACATTTGGAGTATCACACCCAGAAACACTCAAGATTGTGTGTTAGTATACAAGATGCAAAAAGTGTTCACTATGGAGATACTGGCTCAACCCAATATATTGGACGAGTGCACATCCATCATAAGCCAATTAAAATGCAGGAAAGTCATGTGATGTGAGTGTGTAACTTCTAGTGCTCTAAATACATTGGGGAGGGGGGGGGGGGGGGGAGAGCAGAAGAAAATTTACACCTGGAAAGATGACATCGATTTTGATCTGATGACAGCATATGCCATCTGGGGGATAGAACATGTACTGCTAACAGTTTCAACTTCATCAGTCGACAGACAGCATACTGGCATACCATCCAGAGTGTCATCTATGTCTAGCTGTTAATAGGGAATGTTCACAGCCAGAAGTCTCTGTATGATGCTAATGTGTAAAGCAAGCAGGCAATCACATGCCACAGAGATGCACTTGTGCTTCCTACAGCCACATATGTGAGTTTGGAAGGGGTCAAACTGTGGCCTTCTGAGTGGTGGGCTGGTCCTTTGGGAGAATCGACATACAAGAGGATGTGCTGCAAATATTGTGCAACAAAGCTAGTATCAGTCATCACGTGAACAGTCTTACATCTGTAAACGATGTTCTGGACGTTCACGCAACACACCCATCCACCAGGACTGCCATACTGTAAGGACAGCAGTGGCAGTTCATACATCTACCACAGCACAGGTAAGAGGGCTTGTGAACACAGACATGTCAACATGAACTGTTGTGAAGCAGTTATTAGCAGTGGGACTATGGGTAAGCACACCTATAGCTTGTCTTCCACTCATGTCACAGCATCAACATACACAGCTTGACTGGTACTGTCACAGTATCACTTGTATGGTGGAATTGAGTGCCATGGTATTCAGCGATGAAAGCAGATTCTGCCTGCATGCAAGTGATGGTCGTTAGCTTGTACAATGTAGACCTGGTGAGTATTGTCTTGTAGAGTGCATTCGTCCAAGACACACTGGGTCCAGCCCAGGCCTTTTGGTCTGGGGTGCACCTTTGGTGTTTCTGGACGAAGCACTAACCAGCAAAGCGCTGGTACACGCAGAATGCTGTTAGACCCTTTCTTGCAACAGGAAGGTGATGTGATATTCCAACAGCATAATGCTCACGCACACACTGCCAATGAAACTCAATGTGCCAAATATATTGACTTAGCCATAAACCATAGTAAACATCAGCTGGAGTATTTGAAGCACAAGCTTGTTTCACTCACTCCAGGAACACATTTTCCACTTATGGAAAGTGACCATCGCATACTCGTTTCCATTTGCTGTTGTCTTCTTCCAAACATGCTGCTTCAATTATTTTCCATTTACTCACTGGCGTATTTAACGTTGATGGAGGGATATTCAGCTTTCGTATGACGTGTGAATTTTTGTCCACTTCCTGAATAATGTTCTACTTTTCTTTGTTAACAGTCTCACTGTCTTATTATCCATGACATACTGGTACATCATTTAACACAGTAACTATCATGGACTGAGAATCAGTCAAACGCTAAATATGAACAAAGAACAGCAGTGACTGAGTTATGCATGATTCGGTTTATTGTTTGGCCACTACAGAAGTTAGAGCTACTGAGAAACTATACAATTTACTTCCACGCATCACTTCTACCATAGCTAATGATCTATATGACTTCTATAATTGCTGGCACAAAAGAGCACTATCTCCCTACACATTCTGGCACCCCGTGGCCGCAAACATCCCACTTCCACCAGTCTCAGAACTCTTGGCAGCAAACACTGCAGTGGCCAAACAACACCAATACAACCAAATCTAAAGGTGCTAAGTGGGCAAGGAGAATGTACAAACTAGTCGTTTAACACCCATTTAAAGCAACTGGAACTGGCTCTTCCAAAAGTGGACTTACTATGCGAGAAAACATGGTAGTAACGAACGTACTTACAAGATTCTACTGTAGTTAGGTTCAACATTGTGGTCATTTTAAAGTGATACACATGTACATGCACGAGTAATTTTTGTAATGAAACAAACCATCTCGTGCAAATATGTGACTAACACTCAACTGGACTAACCACATCAGTCAACCATACAGGCAAACAGAATCAGAACAAGTACCATGAGTATGGCACTTGCGTGTTAGATAAAGGTGAAATAAATGTTACAATGTTCACTTCTTCAGAAAAACATAGGAACAGGTAAAATTGTTCATGCTGTACCTCCACCCTTTTAACTGGAGTGCACGTCATATATGTATGACTTGAAAATGTTAACAAGGCTGATACTAACTATTTATGACACAATAATAAACTAGCAACCTATGTAGTAACAGAAATGATTGTATCCTTTGCCAGATTTTTGAAGGTTGTGGAACACAGCAAAACTAAATTTATACAACCAGAATGACTCTAATAATGTCTTTCATCAATTCTGAACCAAAGATAAATCACTCTTATTTCTGCTCCATGAACAAGTACAGTTAAGTTCACAAACCCATCAATACAGTTTGCTGAAAATCAACACTATACAAAGAAGAGAAGCCTATCAATTCAACATACAACTGTTCCACTCTGTCATCCAGGGAGTAAATAATTTTTACGGGTGTGAAGCAATAAAACTATTATTATTTGTACGTTGGAAAAAGCTAAACTATACATGGTAATAACAAATGTTAAACTTACCAGCCATCAACAGTGAGCCTCGCCATCATGTAACGAGTGCCCCTCTGTTCACGGCAAGTATATATTGTACGCCGAAATCTTCCCTCATCCGGAAACCAAGTTTCTACAATATGAGTTTCATTAATCATTATGTCTGCATCTATATTCGCAGTATTTATCCATTCACCAGAGAAATTCTGAGGTAGTCTGCACCCTGGTTCCACCACTTCAGCCTTTACTGTTGAGTAATAGCTATGTTAGTAACAACATATGGAAAGTATATAGTTCTGAAATATTTATTCAAATCAGAATTATTAAATTTTGCGGAAATATTAACTACGTCTAATCAATTAAAAAAAAAAAAATTCTTAAGCTTACAGCATTGCCAGAAATCTGAACATAAAATTTGTGTGTGAATAAAAAAAAACAATAATGATATTTTGACAGTACTGATAGAAAAATGCCATGAGTCACATTATGGAATAAGTGGTGAGACGTTCAGGTAACAACCCCCCCTCCCCCCCTTCTACTACGAGTTCTAGGAAGCAGAAGGTTGCTTTACACCCCAACATAACAGTCAATGACATAACATTCAACAAATATTATGATTTCCATTCTACAGTCCGATTTTATTATAACGATTTTATATATATGACAGACTGTTGTTGGCACCGAGTTCCTACTGAATAAATATTAATTAAAGTACAAGCAGCTGCCAGGATAGGAATAGTTATATTATGGAGTGTAATGACTTTGCAAGGTCATACAAACTCAGAATACTGCCTTATGCCTTAGTGGAACACACTGGCAGTCTTGTAAATATGAGTTATTTGTTAAATTTGTCTGCCTCAGGTCACACAAATGGCATCAAATTACTGATTTCAAATTCTTAGCAACTCATAATCAGTTAAGTTCAATACATTACACAGTAACTTGTCAAAGTACAGATGAACAGGCCCAATGAGGTAATACCTTTGTGACATATTAACACTGATTAACCACTATCTATGATTGACTGTTTTACAGCAGTGAAAGTAATTAAGGCACACTATAGTATGTGGTACTTGTATACGAAGCTGGCTACACATAGGTACACTTGCATTTGAGACATCTTTAGTTTGTGGAAATTTATCATCAACTGCAGTGTAAGTTGTAAGGACTGCAGGAGTAACTGAAGTGATCACATCACACTTGGCAAGAGTGATAAACACTACTTCACAGTGACTGAAATTGCCAAACACTCTGTATACTTTGCTGCTTCTCTCCCTCCTCATACAAATCACTGGCTTTGAGAGGCTGCATACATTAACACACTAATGTGTTTTAAAAGTTTTACATCACTGTTGTCTGCCATTAATGGACAATCTTCCACAGTGTAAGGATTTTTTTTGTCACTCACTAACTGCACGATACTGTTATTTTCAAAGCAGGACAATAAAGACTTTTCCATCTTTGAACTAACTCATATTTTGCCAAAGAAGCAATGTGACTGAACTGTAGAAACCTATTAGGCACTCAACAACATTAACAACAAAATAGTTCCAATATTTTACTCTCATTGTGGAACTGGCAGCAGTAACTAGACTGGTGCAGTATGCTTACTGCGCCGGCCGCTGGTGGCCGAGCGGTTCTGGCGCTACAGTCTGGAACCGCGCGACCGCTACGGTCGCAGGTTCGAATCCTGCCTCGGGCATGGATGTGTGTGTTGTCCTTAGGTTAGTTAGGTTTAAGTAGTTCTAAGTTCTAGGGGACTTATGACCTCAGCAGTTGAGTCCCATAGTGCTCAGAGCCATTTGAACCATTTTTATGCTTACTGCCTGAGCCCCCACCTTATTCTGTTACTCGCTCCTGTGAACGTGAGCGCGTTATGCAGATCTTGTTGTGACTCTCATCCATCTAGAAAAGTCTTTACTGAGTTTAATGAAGGCGATGTTGGCCCGATATAGTCGACAATGCCCTTTGGCTACACTGACTAAAGGATTCTTCTAAGAAATAGCAAATTAATGTAACCTGAAGATGCCTAAAAAAGGTGAAACACGTAGTTAAAAAATAAAATACTAAAATTGCAACAAGACTGTTTTTAACCAATACTATCCTTAATTGTTACTTCTGGAATCAGCTAGTTTTCCAAATACCAAACTCCCTTTTTAAATAATGCAGCCCAACCCACCAAAATGCCCCTCATTATTATTCTGAGAACACACACACACACACACACACACTCTTACCTGCTGTAACACGGAGTCTCTCTGGACTCTTTTCCACTGTCTTCAGAGTGTTACACTCCGCTGTAATTGACACACCAATATAAAGATCATCATCCCTATTTTTCAGGAAACACCTGTACTTCTCATCTTTCCTGGATTCTTTGGTATTAGCCACTGCAAAGAAGTGGTTTTTGTCCACAAACCAGTCACCTAAACAACTGTACTCAACAACTGAAACAAAAGAAGAAGACTGTTAAGAACAAAATGAGTGAAGCTGCAAAGACAAGAGCATACCTTTTAAAAAGGCCCTCTCAAAAGTTAACTTTAAACCCTTTTGTGAATGAATACAAACATTATTAAGTATGCACTCTATACTTAAAAATCAGTGTGATGATATTACACTTCAAACAAAACATGGTTTGAATGATTTCAACAATGACAGAGGATTATGATTTAAATACAGAAATGTAGACCTACACCAGTAGGAACTTCCTCTTCAATACTTTGTTTAAAATAAAATATCAACACAATTGCAATTAAAATAAATGTGTTTGTTGACTACCCGATTTTATTGAGTTCAGTATAAAATAACTTAGTCAAATGAGTCCAAATACACTGTATTTGCTACTAGTGGAGTTCTCAAGGTATATCAGATTATTTTTGTGGAAATTCTCTAAGGACTAAAGTGATAATGACTTACATAAAACAGAACTCAGAGACCTAGATTTTTAACCTGCACACCTGCCTGGTGTCAACAATCACAGGAACATTCATAAACATAATATTAGAAGGAGAAATGATTTACACCACAAAAAGTGTGCCCTGTCTCCAACTTACATTCCTATCTTATAAATGACTCCTGCATATTGTGAGTATGTGTTACACCCCACCCCCTCTACACACACACACACACACACACACACAGACACACACACACACACACGGCACTCAACTGATCCATCACATCTGACTGATTCCACAAATCGAAGCTGCATAGGTATTAACAAAATTCTCCAAAGTGCTATTTAGATATCATGTCAATCTTTCTGATGGCCTAATTGAGCATGTGGTCATATTTCTGCTGATTCTACACTGCTGGCTGGCATGACATAGGTCTCACATTTGATAAACACTTCCTGTCATTACTTGTTATTTAGCATTTGAGAGACCATGAAGATACCAGAAACATATTACAGAAAAGTTTGAATCATTTGAGGTTTTGTATATACTGTAGTAATGTCCAATATGAAAGTAACTTAGCTCTGTCTGTGCTTTTTGTGTGGAGGTTGTGTAGCACACCTCCAATTGGTTGGTTGGTTTGGGGGATCAAAGGGACCAGACTGCTACGGTCATCGGTCCCTTTTTCCAAAGACAAAGAACACCCACAGAGAATAAAAACGAGGAACAGAATAGAACACAGACGAAACAGAACAAGAGAAACTCAGACAAAGACAAGACAAAACGAACTAAAACCACACAGAGTGTGACGGTGGTTGGCCGACCATAGAAATAAAAAAGGAAAAGTCAACCACTGAGAAACACATTAAAAAAAAATCAGTTTAAAATCATAGGCCAAAGGCCAGAATCAACACAAAACAATAAAATAAAACAGAAACACTCAGATTAAATGATAAAATCCCCCTGCCCGAATAAAACGTAAAACTAAGTCAGCCATAGTGGAGTCGTCTGTTAAAAGGGCAGGGAGCGTATCAGGCAGCGCAAATGTCTGCCTGACCACAGCTAAAAGGGGGCAGGCCATCAAAATGTGGGCCACTGTCAAAGCAGCCCCACATCGACATAGAGGAGGGTCCTCCCGGCGCAGTAAATAACTGTGTGTCAGCCGGGAGTGGCCAATGCGGAGCCGGCAAAGAACTACTGAGTCCCTGCGAGTGGCTCGCAGGGATGACCGCCACACAGCCGTCGTCTCCTTGACATCACGGAGTTTATTGCGCGTTGTCAGTTCGCGCCATTCATCGTCCCATAGCGCCAAGATTTTGCGGCGGAAGACTGCCCGCAAATCAGTCTCTGGGAGGCCAACGTCCAGAGATGGCTTACTGGTGGCCTCTTTCGCCAGGCGGTCAACATGTTCGTTACCCGGGATACCGACATGACCGGGGGTCCACACAAAGACCACAGAGCGGCCACTACGGGCAAGAGTATGCAGAGACTCATGGACAGCCAGCACCAGACGAGAACGAGGAAAACACTGGTCGAGAGCTCGTAAACCGCTCAGGGAATCGCTACAGATAACGAAGGACTCACCTGAGCAGGAGCGGGTATGCTCTAGGGCACGAAAGATGGCGACCAGCTCAGCAGTGTAAACGCTGCAGCCATCCGGCAAGGAACGTTGTTCGGAATGGTCCCCTAGGGTTAGCGCATAACCGACTCGACCAGCAACCATCGAGCCGTCGGTGT
The DNA here is from genome assembly GCF_023898315.1 of Schistocerca nitens. Taxonomy (NCBI): domain Eukaryota; kingdom Metazoa; phylum Arthropoda; class Insecta; order Orthoptera; family Acrididae; genus Schistocerca; species Schistocerca nitens. The sequence goes on from NC_064616.1 coordinate 491,761,049, forward strand.
AAACAATGCCAGAGCCCTGATACGTGGCCAGGATGGAATGAAAGTGGCGGCGGAAGGCCTATGGAGGGACTGAGTCCTTCGGGCACTGTGCCAAGTCGAGCCGAAGGCAAGGGCGACGAACACACCATGGGGGTGTATGCAAAGTAGCCCGGAAAGGAGGTGGAACAGTGAAAACCCGAAGCCCAGAGAGAAGCTCTTTGACACGGACCGCTATTGTACAACCAGACCGGGGCCAACGTTCTGGCAGACGGACGACCGATCGCGGGAACAGGAGACGATAGTTAGGATGCCCGGGCGAGCTTAGAACATGGGCAGTATAAGCGGCCAGCAAACGTTGGCGTCGGAACCGCAGTGGAGGTACACCTGCCTCCACTAGTACGCTGTCCACAGCGCTGGTGCGGAAAGCACCAGTGGCAAGGCGTATCCCGCTGTGGAGAATTGGGTTCAGCACCCGTAACGCAGATGGGGATGCTGAGCCATAAGCCAGGCTCCCATAATCCAGGCGGGACTGGATGAGCGCCTGGTAGAGCCGTAACAGGGTAGAGCGGTCGGCGCCCCAGCGGGTGTGGCTCAAACATCGCATAGCATTGAGATGCCGCCAACACGCCTGTTTGAGCTGCCGGATATGAGGCAGCCAAGTCAACCGGGCATCGAAAACCACCCCCAAAAACCTGTGGGTCTCCACCATCGCAAGCAGTTCGTCGGCAAGATAAAGCTGCGGCTCAGGATGGACTGTTCGGCGCCGGCAGAAATGCATAACGCGGGTCTTGGCTGCCGAAAACTGAAACCCATGCGCTACAGCCCAAGACTGCGCCTTGCGGATAGCGCCCTGTAGCTGACGTTCAACCGCTGCAATGCCAATAGAGCTGTAATAAAGGCAGAAGTCGTCAGCATACAGGGAAGCGGAGACAGAATTTCCCACGGCCGCAGCAAGCCGGTTAATGGCTATTAAAAACAGACAGACACTTAAAACAGAACCCTGTGGCACACCGTTCTCCTGGACGTGGGAGGAACTATACGAGGCCGCGACTTGCACGCGGAAGGTACGACACGACAGAAAATTGCGGAGAAAAATCGGCAGAGGACCCCGAAGACCCCATCCATGAAGCGTAGAAAGGATGTGATGACGCCATGTCGTATCGTACGCCTTCCGCATGTCGAAAAAGACAGCGACCAGGTGCTGACGGCGGGCAAAGGCAGTACGGATGGCCGACTCCAGGCTCACCAGGTTGTCGGTGGCGGAGCGGCCTTTACGGAACCCACCCTGAGACGGAGCAAGAAGGCCCCGAGACTCCAGTACCCAATTCAAGCGCCGGCTCACCATCCGTTCAAGCAACTTGCAAAGAATGTTGGTGAGGCTAATGGGACGGTAGCTGTCCACCTCCAGAGGGTTCTTTCCAGGTTTCAAAACGGGGATGACAACGCCTTCCCGCCATTGCGACGGAAACTCCCCCTCGACCCAAAGACGGTTGTAAAGATCGAGAAGGCGCCGCTGGCAGTCCACTGAAAGGTGTTTCAGCATCTGACAGTGGATGCCATCTGGCCCAGGAGCGGTATCAGGGCAAGCAACTAGGGCACTGCGAAATTCCCACTCACTAAATGGAGCATTGTAAGATTCTAGGTGGTTGGTGCGAAACGAAAGGCTCCGACGTTCCATCCGCTCTTTAATGGAGCGGAAGGCCTGGGGGTAATTCGCAGAGGCGGAACTCATAGCAAAATGCTCTGCTAAGCGATTTGCAATGACGTCGGAGTCAGTACAAACTGCTCCATTCAGTGAGAGCGCAGGGACGCTGGCAGGGGTCCGATGGCCGTAGACGCGTCGAATCTTGGCCCAGACCTGCGATGGAGTGACATGGAGGCCAATGGTGGATACATACCGCTCCCAGCACTCCTTCTTGCCTTGGCGGATAAGGAGGCGGGCCCGCGCACGCAGCCGTTTGAAGGCGATAAGGTGGTCGATGGAGGGATGTCGCTTGTGACGCTGGAGCGCCCGCCGGCGATCTTTAATCGCTTCAGCGATCTCAGGCGACCACCAAGGCACAGTCCGCCGCCGAAGGGACCCACAGGAACGGGGAATGGCTGATTCGGCGGCAGTAACGATGCCGGTGGTGACCGATTGAACCACCGCATCAATGTCATCAGTAGGGAGAGGCTCAAAAGCGGCAGTGGAGGAGAACAAGTCCCAGTCAGCCTTATTCATAGCCCATCTGCTAGGGCGCCCAGAAGAGTGGCGCTGTGGTAGTGACAAAAAGATCGGAAAGTGGTCACTACCACACAGGTCGTCATGCACACTCCATTGGACAGACGGTAAGAGGCTATGGCTACAGATTGAAAGGTCAATGGCGGAGTAGGTGCCATGCGCCACACTGAAGTGTGTGAAGGCACCATCATTTAACAGCGAGAGATCGAGCTGCGACAAGAAACCCTCAACGATGGCGCCTCGACCTGTTGCCACTGACCCACCCCACAGAGGGTTATGGGCATTGAAGTCGCCCAAGAGCAAGAAAGGTGGCGGCAATTGGGCGACCAGTGCAGCCAGGACATGCTGCGAGACATCACCATCCGGTGGAATGTAAACACTGCAGACGGTAACAGCTTGTGGCGTCCACACGCGTACAGCGACAGCGTCTAAGGGCGTCTGGAGAGGGACAGACTCGCTGTGCAGAGTGTGAAGGACATATATGCAGACGCCACCAGACACCCTTTCATAAGCTGCTCGGTTCTTATAATAACCCCGATAGCCACGGAGGGCGGGGGTTCGCATTGCAGGAAACCAAGTTTCCTGGAGAGCAATGCAGAAGAAAGGGTGAAGGCTGATAAGTTGGCGGAGCTCAGCGAGATGGTGGAAGAAACCGCTGCAGTTCCACTGGAGGATGGTAGTAGCCATTGCGGAGAAAGGCGTGACGGGACTGGGAAGGCAGATTACGCCGCTGGGTCACCTGCCACATCCGATGGAGCACCCGTGCAAGTGCTACCCATTGCGTCTGAGGGATCGGCGAGATCGAGGTCCTCAGCGGACGCAAGGATCTCCACCTCATCCTCAGATGCAGAGCTTTTATGTAGCGGTGGAGTAGGTGCCACCGCAGGTGTCTTGGACTTACGGGTCTTCAGAGTCGTTTTCTCTCGCTGTTCCTTTGGTTGCCGTTGGTGAGAGGGCTTATTGGAGTCAGTCTCTGGGACCGAAGTGGAACGCGAAGCCCGTCGACCAGCGACCTGTGGCTGCTTCAGCCACTGGCTGGTGTCTGCTGTGCCGCTGGTAGGAACCTGGGAAGGGAGTGACCCAAGGGATCCCTTCCGAGCGAGAGAAGCCGAAGAAGACTTACGCTTCTCCGGCTGAGAAGGGGGGACTGGCGTCCCCGATGGTTTAGTGGGTGCTGCTCCCGAGGTAGATGGTGTGGGAGCAACAGCAAGAGAAGAGGCCCCCATTGTCAAGGCGGCAGGTGAGGTCCTCTGGTTCCGAGAGCTGACTGTATATCTTGCAGCTGAAGGAGCTGGAGCAGGAGTGACAGTGGAGGCATAAGATGACATCATGCGCACGGGATGTAGCCGTTCAAATTTCCGCTTGGCCTCAGAGTAAGTCAGTCGGTCCAGGGTCTTGTATTCCATGATTTTGCGTTCTTTCTGTAAGACACTACAGTCCGGCGAGCAAGGGGAATGAGGCTCTCCACAGTTGACACAGACGGGAGGCGGAGCACATGGAGTGTCGGGATGAGATGGGCGTCCACAATCTCGACATGTGAGGCTAGAAGTACAGCGAGAGGACATGTGACCGAACTTCCAGCACTTAAAGCACCGCATCGGGGGAGGGATATAGGGGTTGACGTCACATCGGTAGACCATCACCTTGACCTTTTCCGGTAACGTATCACCCTCGAAGGCCAAGATGAAGGCACCGGTAGCAACCTGATTGTCCCTCGGACCCCGATGAACGCGCCGGACGAAATGTACACCTCGTCGCTCTAAGTTGGCGCGCAGCTCGTCATCGGACTGTAAAAGGAGATCGCGGTGAAAAATAATTCCCTGAACCATATTTAAGCTTTTATGGGGGGTGATAGTGACGGAGACATCCCCCAGCTTAGTACAAGCGAGCAAGGCCCGCGACTGGGCGGAGGATGCCGTTTTTATCAACACCGAGCCGGACCTCATCTTTGACAAGCCCTCCACCTCCCCAAACTTGTCCTCTAAATGCTCAACAAAGAACTGAGGCTTCACGGATATAAAAGATTCCCCATCAGCTCTGGTACAGACAAGATATCTGGGCGAATACGTTTCACTTTCATTCAACGCCTTTCGTTCCTCCCATGGTGTGGCCAGGGATGGGAACAATTTGGGGTCATAAACATTACCCTTAAAATGAGCCCTCGAATGCTTGGAGACTGCTGACGGCTGGCCGCCAGCGAGAGATGATGTACCACGCTTCATTGCGGGTCATCCGCCCTGATGCCACCTACTCCGACCAAGGGCCCTCCCCACGGGCGCCACCCAGCCGCAGCAATAGCCACCTGGCAGGACGGCCATTGCCGGGAGTCCTGATGCCCCAAGGAGATGGGCATCTACTCCTTGGCATACGTGGGGAGTTAACGGCGCAGGCATCAGTAGAGCGATCCCTGTGTTGTCAGGGGGCTACAACCAAGAGGGTACATGGCGGCCCCACCACAACGGACTGGCTACCGTGCTGGATCTTAGGTGCAAAACTGACCAAGGTCGTCGTCGCAGATAAAAGAAACACTGCAGAGTGCAGCGTGGTAATCGCCCAAGAGATCGAAAACGAGCGGGACACCATTGCAACGACGAGAAAGCCGGCTAAAGGTCTAATTGCACGACGGATACAGTGCACCATGTAAGGCGCCCTTCCCCAATTGGCTCGCTCTTCGGAATAATTTAGAAAGATGGAGGTCAAACCCGAGAGGGGACCATCACATAAGGCCGAAACATTTGAGACTCCTTTTAGTCGCCTCTTACGACAGGCAGGAATACCGCGGGCCTATTCTTACCCCCGAACCCACAGGGGGAACACCTCCAATTAATATCATTGTGTTTGCTTTCACTGACAAGCTCCTGTCACAATATGACAGCTGTGAAAAGTAACATAATGAGCAGCTGTGGTAGATTTGGGCCATTGATATGCAGTGTGAAAGGATGCTATGCCGCTCTCTCAGTGTGGTGTTTTGTCAGTATTCCTTCAGCTCTGCGTGTAATAATAGCTAGCTCCAGTGGCAGCAGGTTGGGTCCATGCAGTGTCAGGTCCATACAGCAGGAAGGGATGGCACCATGTTGATGTTAGACTGGCAATCTCAATCAGTTACTTGGGCCATTGCATTGTGACCAAACTGCCAGTAATGGTTAAATGCTGCAGGATGACCAGGCGCCAGTCAGTCACATGTCTTACAATGGTTTACAGAAACTATTGTCCCTTGTTACTCGAGGAATGCCACAACCATGCAGGTTTAAATAATGTTGGCACACATGGCACTGACTGGCTGTCTTTGCTACTGTCTCTTCACATTGCACCATATGTGGCAGTAATTACTATTAAAATATATAGAACACATTATGACAATTGTTCTTATTTTACACAATATGCTTTATTGTCTGAATCACATTACAGTTCTTAACTATTAGTAAGCTCCAGATGAAAGTGGTGCTGAAAAAGAAGAATGAAATGAGATGAGGAAAATAAAGCTAGGTTTGTGTGTGTGTGTGTGTGTGTGTGTGTGTGTGTGTGTGTGTGTGTGTGCGTGTGGGCACGCACGCGTGGAAGGGGTGGGGGTGGGGGATTAGTTCAAAATATGTACTACAGGGAAAAAGGAAGCTACCAATAACAACAAAAAGTAAATGAAATTAGTATAACAACACTCATGGTTCTTCTATATTATCTGTATTTGGTAAGGAGACAATCGGGCAATTCCATATCCAGAGGCACTACACCACTCCCAGCACTCTGAGTCAAACCCTGAAGCCTTGGCCTCCTCACACTTTGCCACATCAACTTTCAGGTTGTTTATTATTCTGCAAATTGTGTGTCATACACTGCATGAGCTTGTGGTCCCCTCCGTTGTTTCACACTTCAAACCCAGGTGGTGCAATGTCTTTCGTTCATCTGTTGGTGGCACACAGTGCACAAATTTTAGTCCTGGAATGTATGTGCAAAAACTGAGGTCATGTCCCTTCCAAATAAAGTTCTGAGATCAGTAGGCCAGTGCTAAAGGATAATTTCTATTTTCTTACACTTTGTTCTGTGGGCCTTAAGTGTCACAGTCCTGTTTGTATTTGCCAATCTTTTCTGGAAAGCATGTTTCTTCTTTTGGTATGACTTCATACAAGCTATAACCTCTTAAATAAACTCTCTCCGCATTGTCTGTGATGGTCCGATCAACACACTGAATCATGCATCTGTCACTGTCCCTTTAATTGAATCTGCTAAGGTGATCTGAGTATGATCCATTATCAAGAGAATCAGAGCCATCGAAGATGAAGGATAAACAGTGCTTTATACACAAATCCCACTTAATCATATGTAATTGTGTGCTTACATTCCATACTTTATTTTACAAGGACATCTGGGTTAGGATTTTATGTCCCAAAACTTGTCATGTCATGAAAAAACATCTATATGAAGTAGTTGTGGAGCAAAATTTCATGTCCAAAAAATATCTGTACAATTTAACAATCATGGCTTTTCTGCTGTTGTTGCATTTTTTAAATAATAATAACCTCTGTCTCCTTGGTATCCCATCTTGAATGATACCCTCATTTCACAGACAGATTATGCATGGCAAAATTTGGTCTTTACAATAGTTCCAACTCATGATTGTCAAGATTTGAAGATTTTCCTTTCTTTCATTTTATAAAGCCTTAAAGATCTCCTCTTGAGGAAGAAAAAGCACTACTGTGTGGTTGTTGTATGGCTGCTTCATCTCTCTCTCTCTCTCCTTAATTATCTTGATCATATATAGGAATTAAAGAGTCCAGCAGGCATTCAGCTGGGTTCTCCTATAGTTTTATAAGTGCTTCTCTCTCTTTGAATAGTATGTAATCTGATGATCTCCAAGAAAACTTTATGTTGTAATCCTCCTGGATTTCTATTGAACTGTGGACTCATGCACCTGAACCACAGTTCAAATCTAGTTTCAAATACTGTCCCCCCCTCCCCCCCCCCCCAAAAAAAAAACCTCCAAATTTGAAGGAATATGATTTGGTGCAAATGGCTCTGAGCACTATGGGGCTTAACTTCTAAGGTCATCAGTCCCCGAGAACTTAGAACTACTTAAACCTAACTAACCTAAGGACATCACACACAACCATGCCCGAGGCAGGATTCGAACCTGCGACCGTAGCGGTCGCGCGGTTCCAGACTGTAGCACCTTTAACTGCTTGGCCACCCCGGCCGGCGAATATGATTTATCCCGAGAATCTACTACAAATTCCATATATGATGAAAATGGAACCAGGCTGAACCCTGCCATAGAATGTTGGCTGTACTGTCACAATTTTTTTTTCCTCTTTCAAAGCTTGTTTGTTTCTTGTGGTTTCCACTGTCATTATATACAGAACACTGACTCATTCAACTGGGGGCAAAGAAAGAAATGCAGTTACAAAGAACTTTGTATGGAACCAAACACCTGTTATCAGCATTTCACGAAAACATGGAAATTCTACGAGGGTCACTCCAAAAGAAATGCACACTATTTTTTTTTTAAATCCATCTTTTATTCTACATCTTTTAAAGTTTTACAGTGTGTAGATACATCCTTTAGGAACAATATTTTCATTTCTCCACATAATTTCCATCCCTCTCAACTGCCTTACGCCATCTTGGAACCAGCGCCTGTATACCCACACGATAAAATTCTGGACCAACCTGTTGGAGCCACTGTTTGGCAGCATGCACAAGGGAGTCATCATCTTCAAACCTTGTTCCACGAAGAGAGTCTTTCAGTTTCCCAAAGAGATGATAGTCACACGAAGCCAGGTCAGGAGTGTAAGGCGGGTGGTTCAGTGTTGTCCACCCGAGTTTTGTGATCGCTTCCATGATTTTTTGACTGACCTGTGGCCGTGCATTGTCGCGCAACATTTTTTGCCAATGCGGTTGAACACGACTCAGTCGAGCTTGAAGTTTCTTCAGTGTCGTCACATAGGCATCAGAATTTATGGTGGTTCCACTTGGCATGATGTCCACAAGCAAGAGTCCTTTGGAACTGAAAAACACCGTTGCCAAAACTTTTCTAGCAGAAGGTGTGGTTTTAAATTTTTTTTTTCCTTGGGTGAATTTGCATGATGCCACTCCACTGATTGCCTCTTCATCTCTGGTGAAAAATGAAGAAGCCATGTTTCATCACTTGTCACAATTCTTCCAAGAAATTCATCTCCACTATTCTCGTACTGTTCCAAAAGTTCGCTGCATACCGGTTTTCTTGTTTCTTTGTGAGCCACTGTCAAAATCCTAGGAACCCACCTGGCACAAACCTTTTTTAATGCCAACACTTTCAGTATTCTGCAAATACTTCCTTCCCCTATCCCAATGTAGCGTGACAATTCGTTCACTATGATGTGTCTGTCAGCATTCACCAATTCGTTAACTTTCTGCACATTGTCTGTAGTGTGTGCGGTATTAGGCCTGCTGCTCTGCGAGGACAATCCTCAATATTGTCGTGCCCGCTTTCATCATGTAACCTGCTTGCCCACCGACTAACTGTACTGCGATCGACAGCATCATCTCCATACACCTTTTTCAACCTCTTGTGGATGTTTCCCACTGTCTCGTTTTCACAGCACAGGAATTCTATGACAGCATGTTGCTTCTGACGAACGTCAAGTATAGCAGCCATCTTGAAGACATGACGTGATGGCGCTACTCACGGGAACAAGTTGAATTAAGTTTGCAAAAAAGCGGGAAGGATGTATCTGCACACTGTAAAACTTTCACACATGCAGAATGAAAACTGTATTTTTACAAAAATAGTGTGCATTTCTTGTGGAGTGACCCTCGTAAACTCACATAGGTTCAATAGCTTTTAATCACCTTCCTCATTTTATGGTAACATATTATACCAGCAGAAATGAAAACCAGGTATTTCAGAAGTACAAACCTCCATCAAAAGTTTGTTCCATGCCGGGACATTTCTTGTAAGTTATATTAAATTTCTGATTTGTGATGAGAAACTGTGTTCCAGCAGTTTGACAGGAACGAATCTGAGCATCTGGATGATCGCATTCTCCAGTGAAACGAAAGCGATTCTGAAAACAGTGAACAAAATTGTAATTCAATCATGTTAATACAAATTTTAAACAACTGCATGTAATTTAGAGCGTATTTCCAAAATTGACACATCCTACTTGCTTTACAAAATGTTTGGCAATTTTTGAAACATGATAGCATGTTTCCATAATGTAACATCCAAGAGGTGAAATACAACTTTCCAGGTAAAAATCAAACAATGGAAGATCCAGGATGGAACGTAACAATGTTATGAAAAGGAAAGTTACTACTCACTGTATAGTGGAGACACTGAGTCGCAGATAGGCACAACAAAAAGACTGTCACAAATAAGCTTTTGGCCAACAAGGCCTCTGTTGAAAACACACACACACACACACACACACACACACACACACACACACACAACTAAAGACTCTGGCAGTGGAAGTGTGGCTTCAGCTGCCAGAGATTGCTTCATGTGTCGTGTGTGCGAGGTGTGTTTGTGCGAGCGCGCATGCGCAGGTGTGTGTGTGTGTGTGTGTGTGTGTGTGTGTGTGTGTGTGTGTGTGTGTGTGTGTGTCTGGTTTTTGTCTATTTTTGACAAAGGCTTTGTTGGCTGAAAGTTTATTTGTGACACTCTTTTTGTTGTGCCTATCTGTGATTCAGCATCTCCGCTATATGGTGAGTAGCAACTTTCCTTTTCAAAATATTGTCACATTGCAGGTAACATATATTATTGTACAAGGGCTAATCGTTGTTAATATTCCAAGTTGTCTGTGATATGTGTGTTATTGGCTTCAGAATTTTATTATATGCTGTACAAGACAAACAACTGTAACATAAATTAAACAATTTATGAAGTCCATGTACGTATTCCCTATAGCAACACAAATGCTGAGAAAACTGCTCAATGTTAGCGCAATAATATATTCAGATAAAATATCTGAATGGGTATTTGTCAGATGGTCATTACAATACTGTTTCAAATGGCAAAATAGTAATACTATTGGCTCTGGAGAGCAAAACACTTCTTTCTTGAACATGTGTGCACTACCACCCCCTCCCCTCCCCTCCACACACACACACACACACACACACACACACACACACACACACACTCACTTTATGTATTTTTTTACTGTAACATTAAAAGAACTTTTGCACAAAGAACTATTGACACCTAGAAAATAAATTTGCTGAGATGCTAATTAGAAGCACTGTTGAGGGATGAGCCTATTCAGTCATCAACTTGCAGTGGAGAAAAAAATCTTAGGGGAAAAGTGCCTTAAATGACATAGTTGGGTAAAATGACACAGTGGCTGCTTCTCTCATATAGCTCTAGTGACGTTTGTTTTGAATGTCCTAACATATTCAAATGTTGACTCATCTGATACCCTGTAAATGGCAGATGTGTATATCAAACATTCTGTATGCCAATGAACAAAAAGTGGAAAGAAGGTTGGCTGAATTTATTTTGTTAGCCTTTTATACTGAGGTGACAAAAGTCATATGATAGTGATCTGCACACTTACAGATGGCAGTCGTATTGCATACATAAGATATAAAAGGGCAGTCATTTGTACTCAGGTGAATCATGTGAAATGGTTTATGACACAATTATGGTCGCATGATGGGAAATAACTTACTTTTAGTGTGGAATAGTAGTTGGAGCTAGATGCATGGGATATTCCATTTTGGAAATTACCACTGTGTCAAGAGTGTGCCAAGTATACCAAACTTCAGACATTACTTCTCACCACGGACAATGCCATAACTAATGGCCTTCACTTAATGACCGAGAGCAGTGGCGTTTGCACAGAGTTGTCACTGCTAACAGACAAGCAACACTGCATGAAATAACTGCAGATATCAATGTGGGACATACAACAAACATATCCATTAGGACAGTATGCTAAAATCTGTCATTAATGGGCTATGGCAGCAGATGACTGGTGTGAATATCTTTGCCAACAGCACAACATTCCTTGCAGTGCCTCTCCTGGGCTCATGACAAGCCACACATGAGAAATGAGACTCTAAATCAAGGAAAAAAAATTTTCCAAATCTAAGCCGCTCCTGAAATTTGAGACTCGAAATTCAAGGTGAGAGAAAAGTTTTAGACCACCCCTCCAAATCGAAACAAAGTTGGTCCATTGTAACATGAAACACAATTGAGGTCGAATGGATGAAGATACAGATACAGTAGTTTGGTTCGAGTCGTAAGCTTAACAGTTAAGCTTTACCAAGTAGCCATTGCTATGTGCCAGGCACTCTATCCATATTTATATGGGTACCCTTCCTTTTTCGCGTGCTTCGTCTGGTCTGAATTGATTGCTTATTTTGCTTTGATCTGATAAGTGCCTTTCTCTTTGTTATAGGTGTTTACATCACTCTAAGCTGAAAATGCATTATTTTACTGTGTCATGCATTGTCTGTCGCATTGTGAGTGTTTACGACCTGTCGCCGCTCGTGGCACAGCTTGCTTTTGTGCGCGCTACCGCGGCTTATAACAAAAAATTAAAAAATAGAGGAATTGTCTCACAAGCGAAACAATGGCAAGAGACTGCTACTTGTTGTTACACTGCTCCTTTTTTTTATAATGATCAACAAGAACCAAATAATAGACTGCGTATGAGGGAAGATGTTCTGAACGAGAGTTTAGTGAAAATTTTTCTCCGTTTGAAAATCTTTGCAGATGCTTCTTTAGTACATTACATTCTGCACAGGAATTAGAGTCATCTTAGATTTAAAAATCTAGTCAGTTGCTGTGCTTCATTTCTGACTGTATCACTATCCAGCATAAGAATAATACGAATATAAACATGACACGATATGTATATTCTTCCGCGTTTGCTGTTGTCTCACTCTAGTTTCGTAGTTTATTAGGCAGACAGGATTTAAATGAGATAGCAGCAAACACGAAAGAATAGATGGCATAATATTTACATTCTTCTACCTTTTCTTTTAATTTATTTACTGACGCAGAGGTTTTGGCGCCAGTATTTTTCTTTGTGCCTGCAAAGCATGCCTATGTAGCGCTACATATATTCGATGGCAGAAGTTAGTTGTGGCAGCACCTACCAACATTTTTTCAGAACTTCTGCTTACTTTGCACTCGATTCTAAGCCGCAGTCAGTTTTTTGGATTACAAAAACCGGTAAAAAAGTGCAGCTTAGATTCGAGTAAATACGATAGATGACTCCTGATTTCAGTTGGTAAGAGCTGATGGTAGGGTTCGATTGTGGCACAGGCCCCACAAAGTCATGGACCAAGTTGTCAATGAGGTGGTGGTTGTGGCACCATAATGGTGCATTTACATCAAATATACTGTGACCTCTTGTCCAACAGAACCAATCACTGACAGGAAATGGTTATGTTTGTGTACTCAGAGACCATCTGCAGCCACTCACGGACTTCATATTCCCATACAACATTGGAATTTGGCGATCCAGGTCCCTCAACATCAACCCTATCGAACACTTATGGGACATAATCAAGACGTCAGTTTGTACACAAAATCCTGCACAGGCAACACTTTTGCAATTATGGACAGCTATAGAGGCAATATGGTGCAATATTTCTGCAGGAGACTTCCAATGACTTGTTGAGTCCATGCCACATTGAGTTGCTGCACTACACTGGGCAAAAAGAACGTCCAAAATGATATTAGGAGGTATCACATGACTTTTGTAACCTCAGTGTAGATACAACTTCACATTTGGTGTTAGGTTCCTTTTATTTCAAATATATCAAATAGCACTAACCATTTGTTAATGCATTTACTAGTATTATTATTCATTTCATCACTTTATTTTTCTTTGCTTAACCTATCATTTTGTAACAAACTGCATTGTTGGATAAAATGACTGACCATGAGTAAGGATAAAAAGATATAGTGTGTCACTTTAGCCTGATAAATTGATCTAATAAAAATTCATTTCAGTAGCATTACTAATATCATAACCATAGAGCTTGTCACCCAATTCTCACCAAACGCACTTTTCCCCAGATGATTGGGATGTACGTTAGAAAGACTACACGCCAGTCATGGGATGAAGAAGCCATGCAAAGGGCCATTAACACAGTAAACAAGAGGGAAATGGGCTGTTCAAGAGCAGCCAAACTATTTCGTGTATTGCAAGTAACTTATAAGGCATGTCACAAATTGAAACAAACAAATTATGGGTGTTAACAAAGGATTAGGCAGGTTTCAATCTACATTTGACCAGGGATTAGAGAAGGAAATAGTCTGTCATTTAAAGCTGTTCTGAGTCTTGTCTTCAATACTTTGAAAATGGCTGCCATGTTTACAGGATAGTAGACAAATAAGACAGCCAACCTGTTGCAATAAATGGTGGTTTTCAATTAACTTTAATCATGGTTTCAACAGATTTAAACCCATTTTCTTCAGGAGGACAAGAAACAAACTTCAAAATTCACATTAGCAAACAGTCAGTTAGTAAAGCGACCTAACATCTCCACATGAAATGTGTTGGCAACGATCTGTACATCCATTTGTAAAAGTTAAACCCCTAAAATTAAGGGCTTGTCACATCAATAAAATCAATCACATAAAATGCCAGACCATGTTAAGAGTTGGCATGTAGATGTGATAAGCCCTTGATTTTAGGGTAAAGAGCACGTATGGGAATTCTAGGTACGGCACAAGAAAGCGACGGATGACGAGAAATTTTTCTCAAGTGGCTGAATAATTTCATTAGTTTCATTAAGGCAAACAAAGACGATAAAGTGTTGCTAGTTGCTGATGGCCACTGAAGTCACATATATGATGAGGTGCACGAATGTGCCAAAGAAAATGAAGTTTTTCTATTTTGCCTACCACCCCACTGAACTCACCTATTTCAATTGTTTCTCGGCCCATGAAGACCTATTATAATCAAAAAGCTTCAAAGTGGCTGAAAAGAAACCGGGGACGAATAGTAAATCAGTGCCAAGTGAGATCTTTGTCAACGCAAATGATGAAACAGTATGTGTGGCTAATGCGAAGAGTGGATTTACTAAGGCAGGCCTTTGGTTATTAAACATGGGTGTTACTGAAGAACATCTGTCTGTATTGGCTCAGACAACAGCTTTAAGCATGTACAGTCTTAAAAAAATTCACCTGCAGCTAGACATAATAACGAATGTCAAGAGGACAGTCTTCCTGGCTGCTCACATGCTTTATGGGATATTTCATCACTGAAGAGGAATCTGCTCCCCCAACCAACTTCCAGAGTCCTAAAAGAGGTAGCCCTAACAGACTTGAGATATCAACTGATGAAATGTTTCCAGTTCAATTAAAAAAGGACCTGCTGATGGCACTGACTGTATTTTTAATCTCTTTAACGAACTTCACGAGAAAATATCCTTTACCAGTGAACTCGAAAACAAGACCCGTCAATTGAATTTTCCTGACTTGACGCTTACAGTAGAAGAAAATAAAATCTCATTTAATGTTTTTCGTAAAGAAACATATACCAATCAGATCGTACCTGCATCTTCCATGTGCCCACAATCTCATAAAAATGCTTTCTTTCACTCTGCTATTCACAGGGCTACTTTTATCCCACTCTTGAAAGAAAAATTCGACGAAAAAATTAATTTAATCAAAACAGTAGCAGTTAATAATGAATATGAACCTGTCACAGTGGATGACATCCTTAAAAAGAAAACTGTTGAAAGAGTTACTACACTCAGCAACTCTATCATTGAATCCAACATAAAGAAGTTTTTTTTCTATTCCTTTTTTTGGGGACCATTTCCTATCAGATACAACGCCTTCTTCATAATAAAAACAACTGTAATGTTGCCTTTTCAACCAATAAAACTTTGAAGAAAATTAAAACTATGATGTCTGTAAGATTTTCTGTGACACCTGCTCTTCTTACAAAATAGTACAAACAGGATGTGCCTTTACAGTCAGATACAAAGAACATCTTTTAAGAAAAAATGGCACTAGCACCCAAAATTTGTCTTTTGCCGACCACCTTCTGATTACAGGTCACGCGCCTAAAGCTGTTCACGATATCAATATTTTGCACACCAGGACGAAAGGACATAGATTAGATATTTTCAAAGAATTAGAAGTTTTTAAACTTCCTTATCGAAATGATGGCCTCATTCTTAATCAGCAGCTACAATTAAGTAATACAAGTTTCTTCAACAGTATAAGGCCGTTACTTGATATTTGATTTCGTTTTCCCTCGTGCAGTTACCTAAATTTTTTTCTATCTAAGTCAGCCCATAATTTTTTGTTTATTAAATAGTTTATATTGACTGCATTTCATGTTATATTGTTATTCAACACGCTGACTTATTCAGCTCCCTTTGTACTTCTACAATAGTGTTTTCAGCCTTAAAACTGTACTTCTCAGCTGTTACCAGATAAAATGTTGCCTTTTACTTCAGGTACTAAATAATGTTCATCATAATATTTGATTGTCTATATTTTGAATGTTAAGTAGCCTGTTTGTATTTGCGGCTACTAGATGGCACTCTTGGTGTAATGTTCACCTGCCTGCAATTGCTAACGTGAGCGCCTCAGTCTGATGCTACCTGTAGCTCGACATGTGTGAGCAGCCCATAGCAGCTTCCGTTTCACCTATTTCAAAATTTTGTGACTAAAGCTTTATTGCTTGATATTTATTTTATATGTGACATGTAATACTGTTTCTTTCTTGTACTGTTAGCCAGTACTTACACTTATACAGAAAAAAATTTCCCGTAATTTTTGTACTTATGTTATAGGCCAGTTTGAATGTTTTACTTCTGATGAAGGTACTCATAGTAGTGCCAAAACCTACATCAAAATGACTTAATTTTTGTGACTGAGGGCTGTTATTGCTTTAATTTTACTTTGTTAACGGTCGCTGACCACGCAGCCTTGTTTAAAACTTTATGTTTCCAGTTCCTTCAGCAGGATCATGCTCATCAAGGAAATACAAAACAACTCGGGCTGCTTCAAACCTTCTGGACATCAGTTCCAACATCAAGCTTCTAGAAGAGAAAGTGCACCAGAAAAAATTAGCTGAGGAATGCTGGTCAACTAGACAAGCTCATAAAAGAATAGAGCTCGGCAGTGCAGAAGCCTATACCTCAGATCTCAGAACAAATGGAGATGACAGTGTATGTATACACTGCAATGATATATTCTGCCATTCAAAGACAGAGGAATCACAGATTAAGTGTGCTCGATGTAAGACGTGGGCTCACAGTGAGTGTTCTGATGTCTCGGCAAGGGTTAAGAACTTTGTGTGCAATCTATGTAAGCCATAGAAACACGTACAAGGATATGTATTAAACTTTCAAAGAGTGTGCTGCTTAGTGTATTCACTTTTTTATGCAATTTGTGAACTGTGTCACCCACACAGTAAGTATAAAATGACACACTGGCATAATTTCTTTCCTTAACGTTTTCTTAATAGTGTAGTTTCATGTTATCATGTCCAGGTTTTAGTAACTCGTGCAATAAAAATAATGCTGACATTTTTAGAAGAAAAAGCAAAAAATAAAAAATAGTATGTCATTTTAAATGCTTTTCCCCTGTACCTTATGATTTTTGTCTGTATTTCCAATATGAAAATATATTTATGTCTTCAAGATCAACGTACAATATTTGAATGAATTACCCTGTTGCTTTTCAAAATTACAGTTTGGTAGTTTTGGTACAGTACATAAATTATGCAGTAAATGGTAGGATTACACTGTTGGTAGGGGAAGAAATGTAAATGAATGTATGCAAGAGAAACTCGGAGCTGATGACTTCTCTTTATTTGTTTGTTTTTCAGATAATTAGAACCACGCATTATTCAGTGTTAGTTCATCATGCATCTGATATCCTTATGACACATAAATTGCATTTTACAAGTAAAAAAAAAAAATCTGCTGATTGCACAACTTCTGCACTTTTATGTAACAAAAAGCAATTACTTTTGATTCAAGTACAGTTTAGAAGCAGAAGTGAAAAAAAATTGTATAATTATTATTGTTATTTTGGACTCAGTGGAATGCTCATCATGATCAAAGGTAAGAGTTTCCTGTTATTATTGCTAAGTGTGAAAGTTTTTTTTTTTATGAATAACAGAAACATGTTTTACAGAAGCTCAATGAAGTATTGAAGTAATGTTAGATTATTATTATTATTATTATTATTATTATTATTATTGCTGCAACATCACTCTGTTTCACATAATAAATCAACAATTTTTTAATAAAACCTAAATTAAACATTGACAATTTCAATTTTGCTAAAAATACTGTTTATTTTTAAGTAACAGACAGGAGGATAACTATGTAGAACAAAAATGTTCCATAGATTATGTGGCCCTTTATATACCCTCACTCACTTTCTAAACGGTTCGCCACTTCTGATTTCTAGGGGGATCTACTAAAACACTGATCACATGGTTTTGATAGTAATTGACCAAAGCTACTATGAAAACCACTCTAGTCTATGTTTATTTCTAATAGCCTTACGTTACATTTCAGGAGAGATTGGCCACCTAGCACAAGTTCTTCTATTTGATGTCACTTTGGTGACTTGTGTCAATGTTGCTGTTGCTGTTGCTGTTGTTGTTGTTGTTGTTGATGATGATGATGATGATGATGATAAGAACACAAACACCTGTCCCCGAACAAGGAAAATCTTTGACCCAGCCATGAATCAAACCTGTGACCCCAGGATCTAGAGGCAACAGTGCCAACCACAAGCTGTGTAGCATTAACAATTAATATTCACAGACTTGAGTCATATCATCACAGGAGAATTATTAGACCTGGTTCTGATCAAAGGCTCAACGTCATCACAACATACACTTGTCTGTGTACTGGAGAGTTCAAAAGTTGATTTGGAATAGTGTAATCTCACTGATTTCTTTGCAATTTAATAGTTACTCGCAATAGAATTCATTGACTTTATGGCAGCATGTGCACACACATGATGAGAAACACAAGCTACAACCATTCAAGAAACTCAAATAAAATACGGTGCTCCTCCTTCATGTTTACACTACCAGTCTATCATCTATTTACAGTCATTTACAATCTCCCTGTACTAATTTAAATCACAACCAGGCAACATTTCTAAGAGTTTTTAATTGAACACATCACCATTTGATTGTATTGTTGTTTATTTAATTATGACCCATATTTCGGTCTTTCATGCCATTTTCAAGTGATTGAATTTATATCATTAATATATATTGGAGGACATCAAGCTCAAAATTGGCCATAGATTAAGAAAAGTATTTGTTCCCCACAAAATGCCAGATGTAAAATAATCATCTTTTAAAGAGATCAGTAAATAATAGTGGGAGCATGTCATATTTAATTAAAAAGGTTTACTTTGGTATATAGAAGATGAGCACAGATCATTACGACTCAAGTGGAAGCATGTCATATTTAATAAAAACAGGTTTACTTTGGTATATAAAACATGAGCACGTATGACATGCTCCCACTATTATTTACTGATTTTTTACAAGATTATGATTTTACATCTGGCATTTTGTGGGGAGTGACTATTTTTCTTAATTTACGGACAATTTTGAGCTTGATATCCTGCAATATATATTAATGACAAACTAGATGGCATGAAAGGATAAAATCTGGGTCATAATTAAATAAACAACAATACAGTCAAATGGCGATGTGTTCATTTAAAAATTACTGTACGGCTTGCTCAAAAACATCAAGAACTGTCTCTCAGAGTTTTATAAGTACCATCAACCTCATCCCAAAGATCAGTGTTTGTTTATTTAAAACTGGAACACCTTGAGGATTTTTTCCTTCACTAATGGGAGATCATCACTCATCTACAGGCCGCTGTCTAGGGCTGCAGTGCAGGCGGAGAATCTGGAGCGTCACACAGGCACCTCAGGTGTCTATTGTACCACTACAGGCTCTGTTACCAAGGCACCTTACCCTGTACCTGCGGTGGGGGATCCAAACTCACTGCACAGCAAGTAATGGGTTTTAACACGGTCACATTGCTCCAGTGTTTGACACATTATGGAGTCCATTACGGAAATAGTGTCCAGAGCTGGAAATACGTCCCATGTGCACTCGGTATGTCTGTCAGAGGGCCTCATCCAAGATGTGGAGGAGGCCCTGCCTGACGTTACAGAGAGTGCAGTGTACAGTCATCTCCAAGTTGTGGCTCATGTGGGCACAAATGACATCTGTCACTCAGACTCTTGAGGCCATCCTCAGTTTGTACAGACAGCTGGTGGTAGTGGTGAATCCTTATGACCCTGTGTTGTGGTGCAAGATGAGCTTACGATTTGTGGTATCGTGCCCAGAATTGATCGGGGTCGTTTGGTCTTGAGTTGAGTGGAGGGTCTCCATCAGAGACTCCATAGATTCTGTGACAGGAAGTTTTTACCCACCATCCAAGACGGTGACAGTCTTGGCTGCAAATTTCTGAATCCAAGTTATGGGGTTGGAAATTGTATGATTCCCGTTGATACGTACAGGGATGCACTACACAGAGGAAGCAACTATTCAGATAACAGGGTACTAGTGGAGTGCACTAGATGATTGTTCGAGGTCCTCTGATGACCACTCACCAATCAAAGTCAATACGTGCAGAGCGAAATCAGATGGTTTACAAAGTAATGACACTCTGAATGACAAAATTTGAACAATTAACTGCCAATGCAATCGTAACAAAGTCCATGAATTTACCACCCTCCAGAAAAGTTATCACACTCATATTACACTCTGAACTGAGAGGTGGGTGAAACATGAAGTAGAAAGCTGTAAAATATTTAATGAGGCCTCAAAAATGTATCAAAAAGACAAGCTGGATGCCATATACAAGGGAGAGTGTTCACTGCAGTTGACAAAAACATTATGCTTATCAAGGTCAAAACTAAGTCTGACTGTGAAGTTATCAAGGCTCGAGAAACCATCCTAGGTGAACTCAAGTTAACATGCAGTATCAGATGTAAAATCATTTAAAGAAATCCTACATTCAGTAGCATGGTAGTACGCCAATCACGCAATATTACTTGGAGGCAACTTGAACCCACTGACAAGGAACCCCTTAAGTACAAGGACATGAAAGGCCAATGATGTTTACGCCATTCAACACTCCAGATATTGTCTAGCATGCAGCTAGCATACCGGCTGCAAATGGCAACAGGGGTGGGACTGGAGGTAGCCATTGTGAGCACAGAACGAGGCAAAGGAGCGTAGTTGAACTGCTTAGTTCAAATGGTTCAAATGGCTCTGAGCACTATGGGACTTAACAGCTGTGGTCATCAGTCCCCTAGAACTTAGAATTACTTAAACCTAACTAACCTAAGGACATCACACACATCCATGCCCGAAGCAGGATTCAAACCTGCGACTGCAGCAGTCGCCAGTTCCAGACTGAGCGCCTAGAACTGCTCGGCCACCACGGCCAGCAAACTGCTTAGTCAATGAGTAACTCACAAGATCGCTACAGTGATAGTGGTTTTGATACGAAGTAGAGCAAAGGCAACAATAAACAAAGCAAACACTACATAATATCTACAACAACAGTTGACATTTCATCTGAAAGGAACCCACGGAATTTCGTATAGTGAGAAAGAAGTGGCAGATGAAACATTAGTGTTTCTGCAAGATGAGTCAGTGGGAGGTACAGTGTCATACACGATCGACTGTGCGAACAATGTACATGGGGGTACAATGATGACAATATGTTTTTAAGTGAAAGTGAAACTGAAACAGGTGTCATACGATGCAGTTCATCATCCTTATTGGACAGGGAGCCACAAATCCCATTTCCAGTGAAATGTAGTGAAGGACAATCATTGCCCAAAGAGTGGGTACTAAACATAACCATGTACTTCGAAGATTATCTGCAGTGTAGTAAAAAAACAATTATGAACTGATGTTGAATAAGTCCGCAGCAACATGACCATGTAGGGCATAAGAAAAACTATGTATATTCAAGGGATGACAAAGTGCACTTGTTACAAAAACTGGTTTTTGCATCTTTCAAGGAAGCTCCATACAGTTTACAGGATATGGACGATAGTGACATACCACACTATGCACATCAAATTGTGCATGACATAGGTTACAGTGATTTCAAGGGAAGCTCGTACAACTTAAAACACTGCTACAAAAATGGAAGCCTTAACATAACAAAATTTCAAACAAAATATCAACTTGATGATGCACAGAAAACTGCAGAATCGGCCAGAAAATTTGCAAATGAGATAAACACACTTATCCTATTGTTGAGCAAGAGATTTTTGTTCAACTCTGCCCAATCGAGATTTAAAGAGGAAATGCATATGAAAGGAGCCCTGAAAATTACAGACACTAGGATAGTTGTATCAAGATAAACTAACATCAATGCCATAACGGATTCATATACAATTATGCTGACTGTTAATCTAGATGGTACACTGGCTGGAAAGTTATTTATTGTGCCATGAGAAGTTGGAGGTGCCCTGCCTCCCTACGATTCATTCTCATGTGCGTGATCTTGCACAGGCAGGAGGGTATATTTACGTCACAGCAAGCAGGAGAGGGAATATGAGGACAAGAGAACTGCAACTATGGTATGAGCACTGCTTTTGGCCAACAGGTGGTCAAAAAACTTGCTTTTTCTTGATTATTGGTCTGCGTATAAAAATCATACTCTTTTAGAGCAAACTTTCTCTTCTGAAAAGTGTGTGACATTGAAATTCATACCACCTGAAACTACTGGACAAATTCTTGCTCTGGGTGTTTGTTTTATCTGTGCCTATAAAACATATTATTGCACTATACTCAGCTGTGCCTTGAAGTATAGCCAGTTTCTGAGAAGCTCCAAGACAGACTGTTTCGCATTTGGTTGCATGCCATCACATTCCATCAGTTTTCATCTTCCTGCTGCAACAATATGTTGCTACAAAATCTATCAAGAATATGCATTCTTCAGGAGAGGATGCCTAGCTGAACATCCTCTACAGTTTGAAACTCCTGAGAAGTGCGCCTTTGACCTTCATGATGCGAACCTTTGCGATCACTGTGGTGCAACACTTTTCATTCGGTGTTCATGGTGCAAGTTAATGGTTTGTTCTGAACATTTCTTGGATATCAACGATGTCCATTTTTGTGAGTAATACACACATACCATAGAAGGTTGATCTCTGCACCTCCTGGACGCTCATTTTCTGTTGCCCTCCAGATGCACATGGTGAGTCATTAACAGCTAATATTTTTCCTCTCATAACTGTTAACACAACACTTTCAAATGAGCCTTACTAAAGATTGTACTTGCAACCTCACACTCAAGGGGTTCCTTGTGTGAGTAGACTGAAACATCTATGGATTCATTGCAGATGCACAGACAGTCTTGTGAAGCTATTCTGAACACATTTTCCAGAAACTGTTTTGAGAAGGTACTTTGACAACCCACAAACAATGGAAATATTTTGGAACTTGCAGCAACAAACAGGACTGACTTCTGACTTTATTGACAGTGTCGGTATATAGGTAGGAATTAGTGATCACAATATAAAAAAAATGGTTACTGAAGATAACAAATCTATCAAGATTTGATACAATTGAAATCTCACCCACCTCTCCCTCTGAAATTAGGAAGGTAATAAACTATCTCAAGAATAAAAGCTCACATGGAATTGATGGTATTTCCAGCAGGATAATAAAAGCTTGTTCCCAAGAAATAAGTGGAATTCTAAGCCACATATGTAATAGCTCTCTGAAGCAGGGTATTTTCCCAGACAGACTGAAGTATGCCATTGTTAAACCACTGCATAAAAAAGGGGATACGTCTGATGTCAACAACTACTGCCCGATCTCTCTTCCGACTGCCTTATCCAAAATTCTTGAAAAAGAAATGTATTGTAGAGTAGCTTCACACTTTTATAAAAATAAAGTTTTAACAAAATGTAAGTTTGGTTTCCAGAAGGGTTTTTCCAACGGAAAATGCTATATATACTTTCACTAGTGAAATATTAAATGCTCTGAGTAACCGGAAGAGACCCGTTGGGATTTTTTGTGATCTATCAAAGGCTTTTGATTGTGTAAATCATGGCATACTTCTAGATAAGCTCAAGTACTGTGGTATGAATGGGACAGTACTCAAATGGTTTAAATCATACCTAACTGGAATTGTGCAGAAAGTTGAAATAAGCAGTTCACATAATATGCAAAAAACTGGTGATTTCTCAAACTGGGGAACAATCAACAATGGGGTGCCGCAAGGTTCAGTCTTGGGTCCTCTGCTGTTCTTAATATACAGGGTGTTACAAAAAGGAAATATTCCTCACACAGAAATAAAGAAAAGATGTTATGTGGACATGTGTCCGGAAACGCTTAATTTCCATGTTAGAGCTCATTTTAGTTTCGTCAGTATGTACTGTACTTCCTCGATTCACCGCCTGTTGGCCCAATTGAAGGAAGGTAATGTTGACTTCGGTGCTTGTGTTGACATGCGACTCATTGCTCTACAGCACATCAGTACATAGCATCAACAGGAAGACGTTCAAAGCAATTGATCGGCGTCTTAGGGAGCACGGAACATTCCAGCCTATGACTCGTGACTGGGGAAGACCTAGAACGACGAGGACACCTGCAATAGACGAGGCAATTCTTCGTGCGGTTGATGATACCCCTAATGTCAGCATCAGAGAAGTTGCCGCTGTACAAGGTAACGTTGACCACGTCACTGTATGGAGAGTGCTACGGGAGAACCAGTTGTTTCCGTACCATGTACAGCGTGTGCAGGCACTATCAGCAGCTGACTGGCCTCCACGGGTACACTTCTGCGAATGGTTCATCCAACAATGTGTCAATCCTCATTTCAGTGCAAATGTTCTCTTTACGGATGAGGCTTCATTCCAACGTGATCAAATTGTAAATTTTCACAATCAACATGTGTGGGCTGACGAGAATCGGCATGCAATTGTGCAATCACGTCGTCAACACAGATTTTCTGTGAACGTTTGGGCAGGCATTGTTGGTGATGCCTTGATTGGGCCCCATGTTCTTCCACCTACACTCAATGGAGCACGTTATCATGATCTCATACGGGATTCTCTACCTGTGCTGCTAGAACATGTGCCTTTACAAGTACGACACAACATGTGGTTCATGCACGATGGAGCTCCTGCACATTTCATTCGAAGTGTTCGTACGCTGCTCAACAACAGATTCGGTGACCGATGGATTGGTAGAGGTGGACCAATTCCATGGCCTCCACACTCTCCTGACCTCAACCCTCTTGACTTTCATTTATGGGGGCATTTGAAAGCTCTTGTCTACGCAACCCCGGTACCAAATGTAGAGACTCTTTGTGCTCGTATTGTGGATGGCTGTGATACAATATGCCATTCTCCAGGGCTGCATCAGCGCATCAGGGATTCCATGCGACGGAGGGTGGATGCATGTATCCTCGTTAACGGAGGACATTTTGAACATTTCCTGTAACAAAGTGTTTGAAGTCACGCTGGTACATTCTGTTGCTGTGTGTTTCCATTCCATGATTAATGTGATTTGAAGAGAAGTAATAAAATGAGCTCTAACATGGAAAGTAAGCATTTCCGGACCCATGTCCACATAACATATTTTCTTTCTTTGTGTGTGAGGAATGTTTCCTGAAAGTTTGGCCGTACCTTTTTGTAACACCCTGTATATTAATGACTTGCAATTCTATATTCATGAAGATGAAAAGCTGGTACTTTTTGCCGATGATACAAGTATAGCTATCACACCCAACAGACAAGAATTAACTAGTGAAATTGTAAATGATGTTTTTCAGAAAATCATAAAGTGATTCTCTGCAAATGGGCTCTCATTAAACTTTTACAAAACACAGTATATACAGTCCCACACAGTAAATGGAATGACACCATTAATAAATATAGACTTCGATCAGAAATCAGTAGCTAAGGTAGAATATTCAAAATTTCTAGGTGTATGCGTTGATGAGGGGTTGAACTGGAAAAAACACACTTAGGATCTGCTGAAACGTTTGAGTTCAGCTACTTGTGCTATTAGGGTCATTGCAAATTTTGGCGATATACATCTCAGTAAATTAGCTTACCACGCCTATTTTCATGCTCTGCTTTCGTATGGCATCATAATATGGGGTAACTCATCACTGAGTAAAAGAGTATTCATTGCACAAAAGCGTGTAATCAGGATAATTGCTGGAGCTCATCCAAGATCATCCTGCAGACACTTATTTAAAGAGGTAGAGATCTTCACTGTAGCCTCACAATATATATATTCACTTAAAAAATTTGTTATTAACAATCCAAATGAATTCAAAAGTAATAGCAGTGTACATGGCTACAATACTAGGAGGAAGGATGATCTTCACTAGTCAAGGTTAAATCTAACTTTGGCTCAGAAGGGGGTAAATTATGCTGCCACTAAAGTCTTTGGTCACCTACCTAATAGCATCAAAAGTCTGACAGATAGCCATATAGCATTTAAAAGGAAATTAAAAGAATTTCTTAATGGCAACTCCTCCTACTCATTAACACAGTATATACAGTCCCACACAGTAAATGGAATGACACCATTAATAAATATTCATGTGTATATACAAATACTGGTGCATGAAGCATTCAACTTCCACCATCATACCTTAGCAAAAGATTCTGTTGAGATACTGAGAAAATTCTGAATCTACGTAAAATCACGAAGTGGGTCAAAGGCTTCTATATAGTCACTCATTGACAAGTCTGGTGTTGCAATAGAAGACAGCAAAAGTAATGCTCAAGTTTTAAATTTTGTGTTTAAGAAATCATGCAGGAGGATTGTCTAGACATACATTCACCTGTCCGTCGCACAGAAGGGGGCACAGAAATCGGCACTCCTGGTGTTGAGAAGCAACTGAAAGAATTGAAAACAAACAAGTCACCAGGTCCCAATGGAATACCAGTTCCGTTTTACACCCAGTACTCTTCAGCACTAAGCCCTAACTTAGTTTACATTCATCGTGAAACTATCATGACTGGACACACACACACACACACACACACACACACACACACACACACACACACACACGTATAAAAGTAGGGTAAAAGAATGGATCCACAAAATCATATGACCATGTCCTTAACATTGGTTTGCTGCAGACTTCTTGAACATATTCTCAGTTCGAATATAATACATTTCCTCGAGATGAAAAGGTTGTCCATGAATCAGCATGATTTTAGAAAGCATCGCTCATGCGAAATCCAGCTTGCCCTTTTCTCACATTATATCCCACAAACCAAGGCTGAAGGGGAGCAGGCAGATTCTATACTTCAATATTTCTGGAAAGCATTACAGACTGTTAACGAAGGTCTGAGCATTCAGAACTGGTTCCCTGACATGTGGGTGAGTCAAAGGCTGTTTGAGTAATAAAATCAAGTATGTTGTCCTCGAATGCTGGTGTTCATCAGTGACAGGGGTGTCATACAGACAGATCCCACGAAGTGTGATAGCACAGCTCTTGTTCTGTATATACATAAATGATACGGCAGATTGGCTTGGCACCAGTCTGTGACTGTTTGCTGGTGAAATTGTAGTATATGGGAAGAAAATACTGAATGACTGCAGAAAGGTACAGGATGACTTAGACAAAATTTCAATTTGATGTTGTGAATGGCAGCCAGCTTTAAATGTAGAAAAACGTAAGTTAATACAGATGACTAAAAAATCCTGTGCTGTTCAAATACAGCATTAGTAATGTGGTGCCTGACCCAGTCATGATGATTAAATATTTAGATGTAATGCTGGAAAACTGGGAAATATGAAGTTGGCGGATAAAACTCTATCTCTATTCCAAGTTAAAATAGTTTAATGATGAAACTACCAAACTTTTGAAAAACTCAAAGATAAATACTTTACGCAGAGGTGAAGGAAACAGTGACACACACTGTGTTGCATCTTCAAACTAAGGCAGCAAAAAGAAAGCCGAAGTCTTAAATTTTTTGTTTGAGAAATCATTCATGCTGGAGGATTGTACATCAAACAAACATACAGAGTCCCGTACGGAGCCCATTGTAATAGGCATCCCTGATGTACAGAAGCAACTGAAAGAGTTGAAAACAAGGAAGTCACCAGGTCCGGATTGAATCCCAATTTTCAGTTTTACAGAAAGTACTCTACAGCACTGGCCCCTTACTTATTGCATATCTCTCCCCCCAGCAGAAAGCCCAAGCAACTACAAAAAAGTGCTGTTGACTCTTGTATAAAAGAAAGGTAAAAGAGCACACCAACAAAATTAAAGACCAATACCCCTAACATCGTTTTCCTGCAGAATTCTCGAAAATACTCTCAATTCGAATATAATAAATTTCCTTGAGATGGAAAAGCTTCTGGCCACAATCAGAACAGACTTAGAAAGCACTGCTTGTACAAAACGCAGCTTGCCCTTTTCTTGCAAGATACCCTATGAAACACGAATGAAGAGCAACATGCAGATTCCGTATTCTTATATTTTCAGGAAACATTAACGTGGTGCCCCACCGCAGACTTAATGAAGGTATGAGCATATGGAAAAGGTTCCCAGGTATGCAAGTGGCTTTCTTTGTCAGTATGGACAGGGACTGTGATTGCTGTGTGCAGATGTGAGCAAAGTTGGTATCATTTCGCTCTCAGCTCTAGGCTGTGATGGTTTTGGTTACACAGCTTGAGGCTGCAATGGATGGGCATCACTGTTGTGGGCTGGCTGTGGGGATCCAATGGACAATCATCATTACTCACAAGTCTGCCAATCAGTTAGCACAGGTGTCCAGTCCAGTTACAGCTTGCTTTAAGATTAATCCCTCAACATTGGTCGTG
Organism: Schistocerca nitens; assembly: GCF_023898315.1. Classification (NCBI taxonomy): domain Eukaryota; kingdom Metazoa; phylum Arthropoda; class Insecta; order Orthoptera; family Acrididae; genus Schistocerca; species Schistocerca nitens. The sequence goes on from NC_064616.1 coordinate 491,789,034, forward strand.
TGGGAGGCCATCTAGGGCCATGGCAGGTGACGAAAGCCTACCCAGGGTGCCGAACTTAAGGTCTCCCCAGTTAGTCTGACAAACAGATTCCGGGTGCTGTCTGTGGCTGACACTGTTCCTCAGCCAGATGCAGTCGCTTATCCTGTTTCACAGAAAACCTCTCAGCCTGCAAGATACGGGCAATCACAGAGGGTGGGATTATTGGTAGGTGTGTTATGAAGACACTTAGGGACATATCTGCCAAAGAGGGGAAGAAGGCCTATGTGCACTCCGTCTGCATAACAGATGCGGAATAGGTCCTTCCAGATGCCATGAAGAGCACAGGGTGCAGTCAACTGCAGGTGGTGGCTAACGTCGGTATCAATGATGTGAGTCACTTTGGAGCGGAAGAGATTCTCTCTGGTTTCAAGCCACTACTGTAAGTAGTAAAGACTGCCAGTGTTGCTTGCAAGATGAAAGCAGAGCTCACCATTTGCAATATACTTGACAGGACCAATTGTGGATCTCAGGTACAGAACCAAGTGGAGGGTCTGAAACTGAGGCTCAGACAGTTGTGTGTCCATGTAGGCTGCAGATTCCTCAACTTGTGCCATAAGGTGGTGGGGTTTCAGGTTCACTTAATATGTCACGAGTCCATTACATGCAGGAGGCTACATGCATAGCAGGGGCTGTGTGGTGTGGACTGGGCGGTTTTTTTAGGTTAGAGGGCTTTGGGGAACAACAGAAGGACTTCAGTCTCAAAGGATTTGGTTGAACACAGCAAGAACATGCATCCAGGAACCATTGGAATAACAGTTGTAAATTATTGTAGCTGTGTTGGGAAAGCACCAGAGCTCAAAGCACTAATAGAAAGCACTGATGCTCAAATTGTTATAGGCACGAAAATCAGGCTAAAGACAGAGATACGTTAAGCGGAAATTTTTGCGGAGGACATAACGGTATTCAGAAAGAATAGGCTAAATACAGTTCGAGATGGAATGTTTGTTGCTGTTAGTAGTAGTAGTAGTAGTAGTAGTAGTAGTAGTTTATCTTGTAGCAAAATTCAAGTAGACAGTGCCTCTGAGTTAGTGTGGGCAAAGGCCATTCTTGGGAACCAAAATAAAATATAACTGGATCCTTTTACCTACCTCCGAACTCAGATGTCACAATTGCTGAAAAGTTCAAAGAAATCTTGAGTCTAATTTCAGACACATACCCGCCTCATACAATTGTAGCTGGTAGTGACTTCAATTTATCCCTGATATGTTGGTGAAAATACATGTTTAAATCCGGAGGTATGCATAAAACATCAACTCTAATCGTGCTAAATGCACGCTCTGAAAATTATTTCGAGGGGTTAGTTCACGAGTCCACTCTAAAAGTAAACAGTTGTGAAAACACACTTGACTTCTTAGAAACAAATAATCGTGAACTAATAATGAACATCAAAACAGATACAGGGATTTGTGAACACAGTGTGGCTGTAGCAAGACTGAATCCCGTAACTCCCAAATCCTCCAAAAATAAATGAGAAGTATACCTACTCAAACAAGTAGATAAAAATTAGTTTGAGGCCTTCCTGAGAGACCATCTCCACTCCTTCCAAATTAACAATGTAGGAGGTTCGTTTAAAAACTTCCAGAATGTTCTTAATTTTGCCCCAATGGTGTTCTGGAGCAAAATGTGGTTAGCATCCCTAAACACACCTGTGTTTAATGTGTAACTGCCAGAAGTTTCATTGTTGTATGTCAGTTAGTTATTGTTCAGTGCTTTACTGAGTGGACTCTTGTGTCACACAGTTTGCGAATTTCGAGACGGCATAGTTAGAGGAGCAATGGGTCTGGATTAAATTTTGCATGGAACTCAAGAAAACCTTTACAGAGACACACTAAATAATGCAGGAAGCCTGCAGTGATGAGTGATTAAGCCATACTTGGTGTTATAAATGGTTCACATGGCTTAAAAATGGCTGTACGAAAGTTACAAATGACCCTTGTTCAGGGGGCCCTTGGACAACGACCGATGACGCTCATGTCAGGAATGTCAACAAAACTGTGGTTGCCAGTCAACAAATGAATGTCCGAGAGAATGCAGAAGAGTGTAACATTTCAGTAGGATAACGTCATGAAATCCTAACACAGCATCTTGGAATGCATAGTGCTGCCAGCAAGTTCATTGCACGGCTCTTGAGTCAAAACCAGAAAGACCTTCGCCTCGTGCTCTGTGAAGAGCTTTGGGATTGCGGAAATGAGTACGAGATGTTCCTTAAGGGATACATAACTGGTGATAAGATGTGGGTCTATGATTATGATGTTCAGACCACGGTCCAATCCTCACAATGGGTTGGGAAAGTTTCTCCATGACCGAAAAAAGCTCATCAGGTCAAATCAAGTGTCAAAGCCATTCTGATAGTTTTCTTTGACTTTGAAGAATTAGTTCATCATGAATTCATGCCACAGGGGCAAAATGTTAACTGATGGTACTATTGGGACGTGTTGCGACACCTGGGAGAAAATGTGAGAAGGAAATGGCCCGAAATATGGCGAGACAATTTGTGGCTCTTGCATCACAATAACACACCCACGCATTCATCCCTGTTGGTGCATGGCTATCACCAAAAAAACGAAATCATTGTGCTGCCTCATCCTCCATACTCTCCAGACCGGGCCCCAGCAGACTTTTTTGTTATTTCCAAAGTTGAAAATACTGTTGAAAGAATGGATATTTGCAACAATTGACGAGCTCAAAAATAATTTGCAGATGATGCTTCATGCAACCCAACAAGAGGCATACCAAGACTGCTTCTGGAAGTGGGAATGGTACTGAGAGCGGTGTGTCAATTGTGGAGGAGAGTATTTCGAATGAGACAACATACAGTAAGTAAAAGGTAAGCATAGAAAAATTTTGTGCACAATGTTCCAATTCTCTTTGAACAGACTTCATAAATGTAGACCAGATGTTGCTTGAATTCAAAATAGTGGTATTGACAGCAATTGAGAGATTTATACCAAATAAATTAACAAATGATGCGAGTTGATCCCCCTTGATACACAAAATGGGTCAGAGCAGTGATGGAGGAAAAAACCACGCCAAATTTAAACAAATGCAAAATCCCCGAGACTGACAAACTTTTACAGAAGCTCAAAATTTACAATGGACTACAATTAGAGAAGCTTATAATAGCTTTCACAAAGAAAGTTTGTCTTGAAACCTGGCAGAAAATCCAAAGATACTCTGGTTATATGTAATGTATGCTAGCGATAAGAGACAATCAATGCCTTCTATGAGTGACAGCAATGGAAATACTAACGATGACAGTGGAGTTACTTAACACAACCTTCCGAAATTCCTTCACCAAAGATTATGAAGCAAATATTCCATTATTTGACTCAAGATATCCTTGGAGTAGTGAAGCAACTTCAATCATTTAATAACAGCAAGTCTTCGAGTCCGGACTGTATAGCAATTAGGTTCCTTTTAGAGTATGCTGATGCAATAGCTCCACAGTTAACAATCATGTACAACTGCTGGTTCGACAAAAGATCCATACACAAAGACTGGAAAATTGCACAGGTCCCCCCCAAATATTAAAGAAAGGCAATAAGAGTAATCCAATAAATTACAGGCCCATATCATTAACGCCAATACGTAGCAGAATTTTTGAGACATATATTGTGTCTGAACAATAGTGGCCAATAAATCAAATATTGCTACAATCTTCACACCATCAGGAATGTCAAGAAAGCAGTAGTGTTGGAAATTAACCCACTCTTCAAACAACTGTGAGAGAAGAAGTCGCATCCATCCTATTAAACATGAACTTATCTTTCACTGTTTTAATCTAATATTTCATCATACTTCTTTAATGGTATATTTATCCAGTTCAAGCAGTTTTAGTCAAATACTGTTTGTGCGTAAGAATTTACTTGAACAGGGATTCGGCAAAGGTGGTTGTTTGTGTAACATTGGAGTGGAGAAATACATGGAGAAACTATTATACATTGCCTGTATACACTGTCAGCATTAATTACCTTTGGAATGATGAGTGAGTTCTCAAAGAAAAGTGCCTGAACAAAAGCGTTTGCCGATGAAAAAGTTTATGAATCCACATCAATATGATATATATTAATCCTATGATTACTATCTAATAATAGTATAATGATCTTTTTGTTCATGTTTGCTTTCAAATTAATGTTACAAAAAAGAAATTCAGCAAATCGCAACTGAGCGAATACAAGTTTGTTCTTTTTGACCCGTACACATTCGGGTGAAGTTTCACCATTGCCATACTGTTGTTATACATAAGTAACATAATAAAGGAACATCCCTATTAGTTACAGATGACAGACAGCTATGCAGACATCAGTATGTGTTATTAAGAAAATAAAATTAAATCACTGATGACACCGAAACTTCAGCGAAATATGTATAGGTAAAAAAAGAAGGAAATTGTGTGGTAAAAGTGCACTTATGGTACACTGCAGGTTTTCCATCGTGTGTTGTAGTTAGTAACTGTTGACCCTATGAATGACAGGAATTAAACGTTATGAATCGCGAGTCAGTCATCACTGGCCTATCAGAATGCTCGTTCGTAATTTCCTATGGCTCATAAATAAAGTTAGTTTTTATTTTATTCTGTTAGGTTCGAATTTAACCACATTCTTGGAATTTTCAATAAAATCATAAATAAGCAGGTTACTGCAACGATGGACGTATATCTTGGACTATGCTACACATGAATCCATTGTGGCAATTGTATTTTCAAGCTGAGATTTGTTGGCTTTCCCAACTCCCGACATATCCTAGACCCCAGGCTATATGTACTGGTCAGTCTGTCAGCAGTTATAGTTTTCTTCTGGTCTCATAGAAAACAAATCAAAGCAGAAATTCTGTTGGCAGAAATCATTCTGCAATTATCAATGGCAACTGGATACTATTAACCAATTGGCTACAACAGATGAAAACAAATTGCCAGTAACACCACCCAGCGGAAGAGCCTGTTACAATGTAACCACACTTTGGTCAATTGTGTTTGCTCAATGTGAAAACCTTTATTCAAAATATATTATAATCACAAAACATCCTTTAGAGCAGCGCTATCAATTTGATCAAATTTTATCCTATGAAGCATGGCAAAAAAAAGGGGGGGGGGGCAAAATAAACTGGGCACGATCTAGTGATGACATTTTACAAACAGTGGCTTCAACAAACTTCAGACATAGCAGCAATATGTAACTACATAAAGAGGAAGACAGAACAGATTTCAGGCTACGAAATGAAGTTTTGTAGAGCAGTTATATTCATCAATGAGTAAGAAATGGTCACTTACAGCAGCATCACAGCTGCACGAAAGACTGTGGGTTACAGAAATGATTTGTGGAGCTATGTAAAGCGTATACAATGCAATATTGTCAAAAAGAAAGTTCCATTAGCATCCAGGAGGAAGAAGAAATGTCAGACCAAATAGCAGATGGGCCCAACACACACATAACTGAAACAGCCACTGCTTGATGGAAGACAAAGAAGAAGAAATACAATAACGACATTATTCTTTTGAGTACATAATTATCAATAACAATAATCAAGAGGTTAATATGGAGAGCTGCATCAACCAATCTGCAGGCTGAAGAAAACAGCATGTATTGTTATTTACTTACTTACTCATCACCATTAAGTAAATGTTTAGTGAGTATCCATTAACGTTAGTGGCCATAAGCAAGAAACCTTGAATAAATTAACCTTCAGGTTGATAACAGCCATTCTTTTTTAAGCAAACTTTCCAATACTACTACGGACCAATCTCAGAACAATGGACGTGAACACACTGGCTAAAGTCTAGATCAGGGCCAGCGACAGTCATAGCGGTGCTAATCTTCTGCTCATATGTTGGCAACGCGTAAGTTTCGCATAGCCAATGGTATGACTGAGATAACCAAGAAGAGGTGAGAAGTGAGGCAATGTGTTTCTACCAACAAAATTGAAAACAATGTCTTGTTTGATGTTTTTCTGTTTATTCGTGAGCTTTCAGAGAAATATTTTGTGACTATGGCTGTGAGTGCTATAAAGTGGACTGATTTAAATGATTTAGTTCTGCACGGCAACGTCATCCGTTGGGGCATGTCTCATGGATTAATTACAGAGAGACAAAAATGTATCAAATGTGATGGTAAAATGACAACGCAATTGATCTGCACAAAAACAATGAGTAAGTGGGTCAATGTTTTTTAATTAAATCATGGGAGAAGGTATGCCGATTGATGTTTATCCATAAAAGAGCAGCACATTCAATATATTAATAAACATTGGTCCACCTACCTTCTGCCATGATTTAATTAGAAAACACTGATCCACTTAATCAGTGTGCTCATGCAGACCGATTGTGTAAAAACACAGAGCAGATATATATTTCACTGCTTTTTCAAATATATCATTGGTTATGATGATTTCCTTGGTTTCCAAATACTATCACAGTGTAAACAACTGTCACTTAGACAAGGAGCAATTGCATTTATAATCCTTGTTTACAACAATGTTTCACCCTTTATGTATTACTTCAAAACAAGTCGTCTGCCTGCTGCTCTCTCAATGGCTGCATAACAGGTTGAAAGCCTACATTCCCATGAACCAATTTTTGTTTAATGAAGAAACAAGTTTGGTTTCACTAGTTTTCATGGCCGGGAATGATTTTCTAATTTTCTCCACATTTATTAGTGATTATTCCAATTCCAATTAGAACTTTCTTTTGTTCACATCAAGTGCTGACAACATTCCTGCACGAAACACACAAGTACGCCACTGGACCTATTCTAGACTTTTACCAACACATTTCTCCTCCACTGTGATCATGACATTTCACCTCAGACCGCCATTATAAAAGACAGATTGATATTTCATTTCAGATAATTAATTAAACAAAATAACACAGACCAACAAAGCATATGCTACTTGTCCTTTTCTATATTAATAACTTCAATGACAACTGATGATTTCAGCCTTCACTTACTTCAAACTGCTCAGATATTGTTACAGTTAGTATTAATTTGGATATTATGATTAATTCAGTCTCTTGTCACCAATTTTATGGCATGATAATTCTCACAATACTGTTACTTCTGTAACTATATAGCAAGATTGTATGCGGTAATATAATATTTAGCTTTCCCACATTAGGTGTCTATAAATGGACAGTATGTAACCATATTTAAATACAGCATTATAGGCTAGAGACTATTTCACCAAAATATTTTCAGGTTGAAAGCCTACATTCCCATGAACCAATTTTTGTTTAATGAAGAAACAAGTTTGGTTTCACTAGTTTTCATGGCTGGGAATGATTTTCTAATTTTCTCCACATTTATTAGTGATTATTCCAATTCCAATTAGAACTGAAAACATGACGAATACGAACCTGATGATTTTGTTAGTGTTCATAAAATAAAGTTAAAATTTAATACATTGTAGTCACCATTACCGCAAAAAATTATACTGTTTTATCATAAACTTCAGACACAATGAGAAAGCTCATACTACATATAAAATCTGCAGAATTACATTGTTATGGCTTATTATTGGATACAAGTCATCGGCTTTGACCAGTAATGTAGGAAATACACATCAAAAACTGTTTACAATATGGGACTATAATCATTAGTAACTTTTTTAAATGGTCTAAACTACCAATCAGTCTGCCACTACAGCCAGGATATTTTAATTTCACATTTGTTCAATCTGCCAACTCAAAGCCAAAATGTCACCACCTTACAACTCAACCCAGTCCTTGGGAAAAGCTACACCTCAGTCTGTCACCACAATGCCACCCCCCCCCCCCCCCCAACCCCACCACATTTGTTGTCTTCACCAAGTAACAACTGGCCTGCTGTGAATACACACACAAAAAGAGGACATCACAGCAGCTGTTAATATTATGTCAGTGGTCAAAACCAATAACTTGTATGAACTATTCCTCTTGATCCATTAAACCTAGTCAGATGTCAACACAGAATAATATGCTTAATTCCACAGTATTCCTAATCTTGACTAGGAACTTTGAGGTACTCACAAAATGAAGCAAAAATGACAAACAGAGTCATACAAGAAAAGTTTGTGTCAGAATAATATGTAGTGGCTGCTGATCATTCTACTGCAGGAGTTTTTCAGTCTGACTGATAAAACTAATGACATTACAGAAACAGATTCACCACCATTTTGTGACATGCTATGTCACTATGTGCTAATGTCAAGTATGTGAGAAATATTTACAGCAACATGCTTCAAACCGTTGCCCTGGAATATAATAACAATAGATTTTGGTTGCAACACTACATGATGTTTCAAACTGGATGTTGTTCACACTACTGTTATAGTAACCTGAAGCATGACACTATACTTACTATTAGGCATTGAAGTTAGTGTTAAAAAATGGAAAAACTGAACAAAGGCTGAATATTCAGCAATTTTTTTTGATTTTTTGTAAGGAAACAACAAAGTTTGTTCAAATATTGATCTATGTTTGTATTCTTAAAAAAATTACAAACCAACATCTACTTTTTTTTTGTGCATGACCATTTCATAAGCACGTTTCACTGTATTTTATTCACAATCATGCAGTGTGTAACAGATCAAGAGCCTGAGAATCCACAGAGAATAACAAAGATTCTGGAGGTCACTGAAGGTAGCCACAATTAGCAACATTAAAATTTAACGTTCATCTTGACTTTACCATACACAACTCCACCAATGTTACCAATGCAGAAGCTCAGATATGTGTAACAAAAATGACAGTAAATTTGTTTTTGTCAGCTGCCCCTCCCCAAAACAAATCTTTTCACAATTCACTGACTCTTTCTCTGAATTCAAATAACCTAAGACTTCCTAATTTCTCAAGACAAGTTGCCACATTGTATTAAATGAAAACAATAGTGGAAAAGAACTTAAATACCAATTAAATAGACAACTATAAAAAGAAATACCGACCTGGTATGCAAACTGCCACACTCCTTCTAAACTGGACCGACAATTAACAGGCACGTAATTTTCTGAGAAAAGTGTTATCAGCTGTTGATCCGAATGTAAACCTCTGCAAACTCTCTCAACTGTTGGTTCTTCATTTGCTCCAATTGTGACACAGGGTGCTGCATAAACACAGGATTGTGTAAGATTTTGCACTTACTACAAATACAATCATAACCTGAATTCTCTGCATGGTACTGCAATCTTGTTATATCGCACATAACCTTTTTCCCCCAAATGTATTGGAAAATATTTAAGCAATTTGATGGTGCAACTGTTATTAATATGCTGTAAGTGTACATAAACATCTCCAAATCCAGATCTACGTAAATAATATTTTCCTTTTAGAAAGCTATTTGCACATGACTGTATTACTCCACTAAAAAGTATATATCCATTCTTACAAAATAATTGTTGTTGTATTACTTTAGTGTGCTACTTTCTCACTACACAAGAGCACACGGCAAACTACCAAACATACAAGAAATAACAATAACATAAAAAAGAAACATTTTTCAGGTCTGACTTTCTACTTTAAAACCAAAAACTGGCAAAGTGGTTGCATAATTAAGTAATGCTGTACCTGATTATAATCTCCCAGAGTACATTCTTATGGACAGTTTTTAAATACTGTTATGTAACTTTTACCATTACTGAACACTGTTCCTGGTACACACTTCTCAGGGTTAACCATGGCTAAACCAGGAACAAAAAATTAGACTGACAACTTCACAAGGCCACAACTATTGATCTGTTAAGCTGCAGTCATACAGAGTTAAAAAAGGCAACTGATACATCAGAACTAAGCACAACTGTTTACTCAAAGTAAATAACAGCATTCATGCTGCACTCAGTTCTACAATAAATGCCCAAATCACATCTATTATATAGGCACAAACAATGTATGCCCTATTTCCAAATCACCTAAGTCTTACACATCAGCTAGAGTCAATTGACAATCAGTAATTACAATTCAAATTATACAAACTAAAACATTTGATGACGTGTTTCGCATATCTGTACGGTTGGAACTGATATCCCATCCAAGTGCTTTTAAGTGATTTCTTAAAGCAAGTGTCGAGAAGTTTTTACGGGTATGATTTATTAGGATTTTTTTCTGTTGTATTGAAAATCACATCAAATCTAAGCGCACTTACTCTCTATTTTCTCGAGAACGTTCACTGTCCGTACAATGAGCTTCACACAATTATAACAAGTTAACGTATCTTCCTTGAAAACAAACGTGTAGTTGACATGGTATTCTTCTTTCATTGCGAGGCAGCGCCCTTTCCTCGACATTGAATCTCCGTTGATCTCCGTAATGGTACTCTTCCCATTTTCCCAAGAAAACCATGAATCTTGAATAACGGGTGGAATTGTACAATTCGCTGAAACTGCAATTCGGAAATGATTGGTGACTCATATGCATATTCCTTAATGAAAGAGAAACACAAAACCATAACTTAAAATTTTGTAAACAAACAAAATAATTTGGCACACTCACTCAATGCTATATGCAGAAGCACTATGGACAACATAAGCATAAGTTTAAATCGCATTTTTGGAATTACGAATTTGTCCACGCCCATACCCTAACAACTTAAACACAACACAGCAACTGACGCTTGAACGTCAAAGACGTTACATCAAAGACATTATACATTTTCAGAGCTTCTATGGTTAGAAACAAAAAGGACGAAGATAGATCGCACATTAATTATGATTAATATACTTTATGTAAAATTATTGAAGTTCACTAGCGTAATCAAGAACATATGAAACTTTAAAACTGTGAAATAATAAAAACGCTAAATTCAGTTAAGAGTTGCTGTCAAGACCTGCAGAACTCTACTGAAATAAGTCCGGCTATAGTTGCTACCAGTGCTACCAGACAGTCAAAGCAGGAATACTGTTAAGGCTGGTCCACACGCAACGATCTGTCTGCGCACATCACATGTGCGCAGACAGATCGTTGCGTGTGGACAGAAGATTTGCACCAATCTGAGGTGTGTGCAAACCTGGAAGTTGGAGTTGGAGGTTTGAGCGAAACCTCTCAAATCTGTGGGTTCAAACCACATCTGCGCAGACAAGTTGGAGCGTGTGGACAGGAGATCGCCGCAAATCTGGCGCGAAACAGCTGTTTGCTCAGTCTAGTGTTTATATTTGTGCGCACAGGGCATTAAAATGGCTGGTACTCGTCAGTGTTCTCGAGAGTTTGTAAGTGAATTCATTGAAATATATAGAAACCACCCATGTTTGTGGAAGATTAAAAGTAAAGAATATAGTGACCGAGACAAAAAGACAGCCGCATACAATGCTCTAATTGAAAAATTGCGGGCAGTTGACGTCTCGGCAAACAGAGAAACAGCAATAAAAAATAAAAAAAATCGTTGCGAACTGGCGAAATAAATTGCGGATGGATGTCGAAACTTATAATTATCTCTTAAAGCTTGTAACCCCTCATATTATGAGAAAAAATACTTGTATGAGAAGGGCAATTTCTCCTCATGAACGGCTGGCGGTAACATTAAGATTCCTAGCAACAGGAAGGAGCTACAAGGATTTGGAATTTTCATCTGTAATATCGAAACAAGCATTGAGTGAAATAGTACCCAACAGATGTGAAGCTATTTACGCTTTCCTGAAGGATGAGTTCATGAAGGCAAGTCAAGTAAATTAAGTCTGTCAGCGAATTGTTTACCGAAAAGAGTTATCCAAAGTTCAGAAATCTAGAAGATCTGGTGTAGGAGTAGATCAAGTATACCAGCCAGAGTTATGGTATTTTGATCTGCTTGTCTTTCTTAGTGATCAAGAAACGCCAAGACCAAGCAGGAGTACAATTGAAGATGAAATTGGAGTGCCAATGTGCGAGGAAATGGAACACGAGGTAATGTAAAACAAAACTGGTTCGCCCTGCAACTCTCGAAGTAAACTTACGTGAGGAAACTGCTGTCGCTTTAGCAGCCACTGTCTACACCATTTTGACCGCTTTCTCTGTTTCCTGCGGTTGGTCTGAATGTTTTTTGCAACACAAGTTGCGACCACAGACCACAACAGAACTTCCTCCATTTCTATATTTCAAAATAACTGAATTAAATTTTGACGTTTACGGGGAGCGTAGTCGCTTGCCACTGATATTTCATTTCTACACCGACAGATGGCGGGCGAGTAGTAGATTGGGGTTTGTGTCGTGTGAACACACCACATTTACAGCGATCTTTTGCATGTACAGACATCTGCGCCGATGTCTGCGCAGACAGATCGTTGCGTGTGGACCGGGCTTTAGTGTCAGATTCGAATAGTGATGGGCTAAACTGCGATTTTCCGATAGCAGTGATTTCTGTGAATGCTACTTTTCAGTATCTGCTATTCTTAACTGTGATTTGTTGCAGTTACGGAATCCAGATCTTGTATCCCTCCGCACTGTACCCTTGCTATTTCTGCAATTTCTGTGACTCCTGCGATTTCTGCGACTTATCACCGTTGGAAAAGTTACACTTGTTTACACAGAAAATTGCATCTCAACAAAACTGTCATTAGTAAGTATGTTTTACAATTGTTCTTCCGTTGGCTTTACTTTTGTATTAAAGAAACAATTGTGAAAATATTAATAATGTAATTAATATGTACCGTAATAGTTCGTGTTTAGAAAACGAATTCTAACGTTTTGTTATTATTATATTAATATAAGATCGCTGATAATGTTTTCAAAAATTTTATTTGGATCAGTGATGAATGGTTTTGGACTTCCAGCTCATACTGCAAATTCCCTGCTAATGAAGCTAACTTCACGTTGATTTGGTACTGACAGAGTTCATGAGTGTGACATTCACATCTGCAGTGACCTTTGCAGCTATTGTCCTCCTATGTTTCATTTAAATCCTCTTCAATGATCGTATCTCAAGATCACATGACACACACTTTCACCCACGTTGTAACTTAGTAAATGACGTTTTTTTATGTGGTATAAATCTTCTATATGGTTTCTATCCAAACACAAAATTCTTCAGCAATGTTGATTGTGGAAGCACCCACCATACGAGCACCAACAATGTGCCCAGATTCGAATTCACTTAGCTCTGACATAATCCATTCACAGCTGCACAGAGCACTGTTCTGACCATGACTGACACCTGCACATATGGAAGACATTGCACAAGTGCCATCCCTGATGAAATATAATATCGCAACCTGCAGGCTTGGGCAGCATCTGCATTTATGTTCAGACATGCATTTTTCTCGATGTTCCATATATTTTTCCAACCCCTGTATTTCCTCCCTCTCCTCAAACTGTACCCCACAAGGATATCATATCTGCTAGTTCTTCATCAACGGTGTATTAATAATTGTAAAAAAACAGCACAGCTTTAGCAGTATTAGAGATTTCTTCAGATTTGTGCAGTGTTTTGAGTCTGCGGCTGAGCAAATTTAGATACCTTTTCTTGCAACTGTCAAGATAAATTACAAACAAAAATTTTAACTGGAAGTGCCACTATATTTGCCGAAAGAGTAACTACTTTACATTGTTCTGCTTTGTCTGGAAACAGTTTTTCAGCTGTAATGAAAATTCACCTCTCTACCAAACTGTGCACCATGCATTTCTTCATTGTGATGATGAGTATTGTATTTCTTAAGAACAGCAATAACTTCCTTAATGATAAGACACATTTGCTTGATGTATTTATCTATAACAAAATATTACATGGCCCAAATTTTGTTGAAGATAAGACACTCACCATCCAGAATGAAACTTTCACTCTGCAGCTGAGTGTGCGCTGATATGAAACTTCCTGGCAGACTAAAACTATGTTCTGGACCAACATTCGAAATCGGGACCCTTGCCTTTTGTAGGCAAGTGCTCTACCATCTGAGCTGAGGCACGACTGATGACCTGTCATCACAGCTCTGTTTCCTACACCACCTCATCTCCTATCTTCTAAACTTCACAGAAGCCCTCCTCCAAACCTTGCAGAACTATCGCTCCTGGAAGAAAGGGTACTGTGGCGACATGGCTTAGCCACAGCCTGGATGATGTTTCCAGAATGAAATTTTCACTCTGCAGGGGAGTGTGCACTGATATGAATCTACTTCGCAGATTAAATCTGTGTACTGGACCAAGACTCGAACTTGGGACCTAAAATCAAAGGTCCTGTGTCTGAGTCTCAGTCCAGCACAAAGTTTTAATTTGGCAGGAAGTTTCACTCACTATCCACTTTTCTTTTTTTAGTCTGAACAGACACAATACACATGTACTGGAAATAAAGAAAGCTTAAGATGTTAAAAGAGTTAAACATATGGGAAGAATCGCACCCTATCTTTCAAAACTTACTCTCAAGAATAGGCCAGATTAAATTTCTTCACTGGCTGAATGCAGCTCGCTGGTTGTATTTTGGAGATCCCTGCCTTAAATAATTCACGAAGTCAGTTAAAAAACCTAAATATGGATAGACAGAGGAGGAATTTGGTTGCTGACCTTCTGAAAACGAGACAAGCATATTATTTTTATTATCTATTAACCTCTTCCCTGAGTAATTGTCCAATGATTTTTGTGGTTGAATACTACACTCGTTTATGAGTCACAAGGGTGAGTGATGGATAGTGTCATGTCCTCCAATGAAATGATTTCTATTCTTTTCCTCATATATGCTTCAAATGGGATAAACACAACAAATATAATCCCGAGAAAATAAGTCTATACAGTGATGACATAATGGGCACCTGCTTATTTAGGCTGTTAATTAGTGGAGGAATAGTTTAAAGTCCAAGTAGAACAAGGAAAATGTTTTAGAATACACGTTATGAAGAAAAAAATGCCTGACTTGGCGGTTACCATGTGATACCTCATCCCACTGCAATACAAATGTGTATCTAGCAGAAATCTAGTCCTACGTATAGGTTTAATAGAAATGAGATTTTAAAACGAGGCTCTGGCATTCCTACATGCGACATGCCCAAGGACAGGTAGCATGAACTCTGCACTGTGCTGGAGCTGTCCCATTAGCTCATAGAGACGATGGAATACCATGGGAACAACATGCAGACTTGCTGCTACTTCGAGCCGCGTTCGTGTCAACAAAAAATTTTGTTTCCAGTTTAAGCATCAAATTGAACCCAATTTACACCTCTGCTACTGTTACCTTTATTTGAACATTAAGACATGACACGAACATCTTACAGAAGTAAAGGACCACTTTTTTTCGTCCATAGAAAATAATAGCGGATACAGTAACATCATCTGTGGCCAATGAGGTACAAAAGCACAATAGAAAGGCGACGCTAGACTGCATGCTATGATACACACAATAATTCTGTTCTGTATATTTGATGTCCAGGCTTATCTTCATTCAGATATGAGTAACGTTCACTTCAGGGAAGATGTTCAAAGCGACCAACTTGAAATTGTAAGAACTTCGCCACTTGCTGGACATACATTGCTGGACCCTATGCAACACACCTGCATCCATCATTACTGACGCAACATGCACGTGAGCTATGAGGTCGTGTATGTCCATTGCTGGAGTACTATATACTTGTTCGTTTAAGTGAAGAACAAATAAAAATCTAGTGGGGTAAGGTCCAAGGAACGTGGAGACCAGAACATTGGACCTCCACAACCAGTCCATTTCCTTGGAGAGGCTTCAGTTAAATAGCTATGCACATTAATTCCAAAGTGTGGAGGTGGACCATTATGGTGAAACCATAGCCGTCACCAGATACCAAGTGGAACGTTTTCTAATGTTTCTGGCAAAGTATTGTAAGGAAAAGTCCGCCTGTCTGCCAATAGGTAAGAGATCACAAACACTCCTCCCAGGATTTCAGTGCACAGGTTGATGCCCAAGACTGCCTGAAAGCCACGTGCATGGGTGACATGACATGTGGCTTGTGTTCTGACCAATAATGGCTGTTGTGGAGGTTGAAAACATCTTTATGAATGAAGCTAGATTCATCAGTCCAGATCACATTATTTATAATATTTTTCATTATTTTGCAATTGGTGTAAAAATCAATCACAAAACTGTACTTGTCAAATGCAATCTTCTGGTCAGTGGTGTTGACTAAATGTGTAATGATATGGATGCAGTTCCTTTGCAGTGTCATGGGTACTTCGCCAAAGTGACTGGTGAACAGTTTGAAGAATCGCGTCCTCTGCTCATGGAGTACATCTAGTCCCTGCACAACCTCTGTCCATTATTTGTGAACAAATATTACCAGTTTCCTGAAGGCGTTGCTCCAGACAACGAAAAACATTCTTATCAGGATGGCACCTTTGATGGTATCACGTAACATATTCATGGAGAAGCAGCAGCACCTTGGTTGTTAGGTATACCCTGCACCAAAAGTGTACCAAAGTATTCATCGTTTGTGTACTCCATCAGGAAACAACCCTACATGACCTTTACAGGAACATTAATGGTTGTGCTCTGTGCAGTTAGTAGACACATGGATGCAGTTTAATGGATTCCACGGTCATGTGATAGAATGATGTCCTGCTTATAAACGATAACTAGGGGAGGGACGTCTAAAAAGTGAAAAGGATCCTAATGAGAAGTCGAACTATAGCTCCGTGGTGGATGTGGGTTTGATGTCGCAGCAATCTACTCAGTGACCTATAACAGCTTGTAGGGTAGTGCAGGGTGACCCACATTCCTCTGTACATCTGATGCGTCTGATCTGATTTTGCTAGATAAACTTTTATCTTGAATTTGGATGAGGAATCGCATGCTGACCTGCAAGTGAAGCATTGTTTCTTCACGCTGTATAAAAGCACACAATATATTTAAACTATAAAGAGCAAGCAATGCCAATATGTGTATATGCCTGCCCGGTTGGCCGTACAGTCTAACGCACGACTTTCCGGGCGGGAAGGAATGCCTGGTCCCTGCCACGAATCCGCCCGGCGGATATGTGGTGAGGTCCGGTGAACCGGACAGGCTGTGGATGGTTTTTAGGCGGTTTTCCTTCTGCCTCGGCGAATGCGGGCTGGTTCCCCTTATTCCGCCTCAGTTACACTATGTCAGCAGTTGCTGCGCAAACAAGTTCTCCACATACGCGTACCCCACCAATACTCTACCACGCAAACATAGGGGTTACACTCGCCTGGTGTGAGACATTCCATGGGGGTCAACCGGGGACCGAACCGCACAATAACCCTGGGTTCGGTGTGGGGTGGTGGAGGAGTGAAGTGGACTGTGGTAGTCGTCATGGGGTTGTGGACCACTGCGGCTGCAGTAGGGATGGAGCCTCTCCGTCGTTTCTAGGTCCCTGGTTAACATACAGTACATACATACAATATGTATATATGCAATAAAGGGCCGGAATCTGTCAGATTATGACTCTGGAAACTGTCACCTTATGTCTGCTGGAAGAGCATTTCCAATAGGCAACACTATCTGATACATATAGGTTCTCTGAGCATTTTACAAGAATGCACCAGTTTGTCTGCTGACAGTTTTGGTATATAGCCCTGTAATACTTAATTGTGTATGATTTATAGCAGTGAATATATTAATGTGAACTGTTAAAGACAAAAATTGTGACACAGCTGTGAATAAATATTAGTTCTATTTTAATTCTAAAGCATTTGTATAAATGGCTCTGAGCACTATAGGACTTAACATCTGCGGTTGTCGGTCCCCTATAACTTAGAACTACTTAAACCTAACTAACCTAAGGACATCACACACTTCCATGCCCGAGGCAGGATTCGAACCTGCGACCGTAGTGGTCGCGCGGTTTGAGACTGAAGCTCCTAGAACCGCTCGGCAACTCCGGCCAGCCCACGCAATTTCAGGATGTGTTTGTGATCAGCCCATAGCATCTTTCGGCAAGCAGTCGGCCATGGGCCAATGGAAAGCAATAGTGCAGCGTTGCCGAACTCTGTATTCGAGACTTTACCACCTCTAAAGAGGCCTGCTTGAAGGAAGCAGTGACTGTGAAAATGTTTATCATGGTATTATGTATGTGAAAGTTACTATTGCTTTTTAACTGTAATTGATGGTTAACAAGAAACATCATTAATGAGGTAAAGGGGTAGAACTGGCCGACAGCTGAAAGAGCAAGAGTTTCAAGACTATATACCATATATTATCCTTATTTCATATGTCTGCACAATGAAGACTTTCTTTCTTTCTCAATGAACATTTCCTCCAGAATTTGATGGAATAATACATTAGCAACTCAAGTTTTTGGTATTTTCATCTCCAAAGTCTGCTATTAAGCCTGGTCCACACGCAACGACCTGTCTGCGCAGACATCGACGCAGATGTCTGTACATGCAAAAGACCGCTGCAAATGTGGTGTGTTCACATGCCACAAACCCCAATCTAGTACTCGCCCGCCATCTGTCGGTGTAGAAAAGAAATCAGTGCCAAGTGACTACGCTCCCCGTAAACGTCAAAAATTTAATTCAGTTATTTTTAAATATAGAAATGGAGGAAGTTCTGTTGTGGTCTGCGTTCACAACTTGTGTTGCAAAAAACATTCAAACCAACCGCAGGAAACAGAGAAAGCGGTCAAAATGGTGTAGACAGTGGCTGCTAAAGCGAAAGCAGTTCTCTCACGTACATTTACTTCGAGAGTTGCAGGGCGAACCTGCTTTGTTTTACATTACCTCGTGTTCCATTTCCTGGCACATTGACACTCCAATTTCATCTTCAATTGTACTCCTGCTTGGCCTTGGCGTTTCTTGATCACTAAGGAAGCCAAGCAGATCAAAATACCACAACGTTGGCTGGTATACTTGATCTACTCTTACACCAGATCTTCTAGATTTCTGAACTTTGGATAACTCTTTTCGGTAAATAGTTCGCTGACAGACTTAATTTACTTGACTTGCCTTCATGAACTCATCCTTCAGGACAGCGTAAATAGTTTCACATGTGTTGGGTATTATTTTACTCAACGCTTGTTTCGATATTGCAGTTGAAAATTCCAAGTCCTTGTAGCTCCTTCCTGTTGCTAGGAATCTTAATGTTACCGCCAGCCGTTCATGAGGAGAAATTGGCCTTGTCATACAAGTTTTTTTTCTCATAATATGAGGGGTTACAAGCTTTAAGAGATAATTATAAGTTTCGACATCCATCCGCAAATAATTTCGCCAGTTCGCAACGAATTTTTTATTTTTTATTACCGTTTCTCTATTTGCCGAGGCGTCAACTGCCCGCAATTTTTCAATTAGAGCATTGTATGCTGCTGTACTTGTAGTACTGTGGTTGTGAATACTATAGTTAATCTCTAAGTCACTACTGTATGCTACTGTCTTTCTGTCTCTGTCACTATATTCTTTACTTTTTAATCTTCCACAAACATGGGTGGTTTCTATATATTTCAATGAATTCACTTACAGACTCTCGAGAACACTGACGAATATCAGCCATTTTAATGCCCTGTGCGCACAAATACAAACACTAGACTGAACAAACAGCTGTTTCGCGCCAGATTTGCGGCGATCTCCTGTCTACACGCTCCAACTTGTCTGCGCAGATGTGGTTTGAATCCACAGATTTGAGAGGTTTCGCTCAAACCTCCAACTCCAACTTCCAGGTTTGCACACACCTCAGATTGGTGCAAAGTTCTGTCCTCACGCAACGATCTGTCTGCGCAGATTTTATGTGCGCAGACATTTGCGCAGACAGATCTTTGCGTGTGGACGGGCCTTATCTTAACAATAGTTATAGATAGAACTCATGGACAATATTTTGGTACTGGGAAATGTATGAATGCATTTATGATAATGTTGGACATGTATCATTCTATATTTATATTCCACACCCTAGTTATTATTATGAAAAAGCTTGATTGCGGTTCCAGAGATATATGCACGCAGCCGGCAATAATTTGAATCTGTATGAAGCGTCCATACTAGATACTTCTTTGTTTCGCGGTGTGTTGTGAGAAGAGAAGTTGCAGAAATTGAAATTTACCGGAGCAAAATGCCACGCATTTACGTTCCATACAGTAAGATAATTGTTTGAATTTACATTTTTCGATCTTTTAAGTATGTGGTCGATTTTGTATATTATTCGTTTTTTGACATCTCAGTGAGCATGTCGTTGACACCAAGAACACTTTATTTGTTTTAGTTACTACAGCGTTATTCAGATAGTAGTATATATGTTTATTACGTAAGTTGCCTATAAAAATATGCATTGAGTACTTGTGGGGCTCAGATACATACGATCTTTTGAAGTATCATTGCCTGAACTATAATCTTAAGAATGGACGTAAAACTCCTTAGTTCGTGCCCTGAAGTATGCATTAGTGTTAGGAGAATCAGAATATGGATTTTATTCTGTACTGGATATTTTCGTGTACTTATATTGCATTTAATAAAATTTATTGTGCCTCGACTATATAGTCTGATTTTTCCGTTAGCGTCATTAAAATGTAGTTGGTGTGTGAGTTGTTTCATTACTGGCTTTCTGTTTTTGATTGGTATTTATGAATACGTATATCTGAAACCTTACACGACAATTTAAATCTTAGCGTAGTGTGATTGCATGAAGTAGTAAGGTATAAGAAAAACCTATAAAAGGTACATACACATAAATATGGTTTCCAAGTGCACCTCTGAATTGCTGGTATACGATTCTTTGTGTAAAATAACTTGCTTTGCTGCAACCATGTTGTACCTGCAGATGTTGACACTGAAACAACGCGTCTGGTGTATGGTTCAAGACATTGATGTATTTTTCAAAGTGGGACATGTTATATTGTTGGTTTACAACATGTCATTTAGTTATTGTGGGTAGCAGCTTTAGATTGTATTGTATACTGTATCTAGTGGAGTTGGCAATTTTACTAAAAGTTGTGCCATTCTGGTTTGCAGTTTCTTTTTTTTATGCTGGATGTGGTGATAGACTGATCTTAAGGGTTCCTTGACGTGTAGGTTCAGTTCAAGATGACATTTTGCTTGTAGATTCGTGAGCCAATGAATGTGTGATGACAATTTTTTTACCTACGTAATGCATATTCTATAGTTACCTTAAGCTCTTGGTGAAGACTTCTACTTTCCACTGTGGTCTTCTTTTTTCAAATGTTTGTGTTTCAAGGCATTAATAACAAGAACATCCTAATCCAAAACTCCTTAATCCTCTGTGGAGATCCTGTTAGCTGATTGTCTGTTCTGCTAACATTTTCATGTTGTTAGTGATGTCATCCTTTTTATTTGTTGATATTTATCTTCCCCGTGCTCATGATATCATTGGTCTGTTGGTGTGGTGAGATAAATGTAAGGTTTGAAGTAAGCTTCTTCATAACGCTAGAATAAGTATCACTTGCAAGATAGGTAACATTTACAAGCGTCTGATCCCACTCATGACTGTTGTGGTGTGTGACGTAACGATGGCGTGGAATTTAGTTTGTAAGAGTGTCGTGTTTGTAGGTGTCGTTTTGATGTGATCGGTGGTGCTCTCTGGTGGTGTGTTAGGTGATGTTTTTGGTTTAGTTTGCGAGTGTGGCGTCATGTGTGAATTTTGGTAAATTGCTTTTTTTATGTCTTTGGTAGGTATGGATATGACTGACAGGGTCAACAGTTTTCGGTTGTCGGCTATGATGAGGGACAGTGCGTTGTCTCTAATAAAACTTCTTCAACTATTCGGATTTTTGGATGAAGTCGTGAAGAAATGAGGTACTTAAAGTTCCGGCGTCTCGGGCCATGGACGGCTGTATGTGGAGATGTCGTAAGGATAACAGGTCAAAGGAAGTGTTCAATCCGAATGTGTGGCTGTGACTCTTGGTATTGGTATCAGGAGATGTTTTTGAGCTATATAGGTCAAGGGAAGTGTTAGGTCCTAATTTATGGGATTGGGAGCTGCTGTTGAGCTATATAGGTCAAAAGAAGTGACAGGGTCCAGATGATATTGTGTTTAGTGGCAAGGGCATACCCAGGATCTGAACTGGGGGGGAGGGGGGGGCAGGTCATACTAGTCTCAGGAAATAAGGAATCGAGACAACATACAGCACTTTGTATTAAATAAAGCAGTAAACCAGTGAAAAACTGCTTTTAATAAACATTTTAAATACAAGAATGCACTTGTACAATGTGAGAAAACATGCAGCATTTCTTATTAAATAAAACAGTAATCTAGTAAAAAACTACAAATATCTTCTGGTGAGGGGCTGTTGCCCCCCCACCCCGCACCCCTCGCTGGGTACGCCCGTGTTTAGTGGTATTTGGGGAGTTTTGTGATGTTGGTTTTTTTCGTCGCTTTGTATGTAGGTGGGTGTCTAAATTTGTTTATATTTAATTTGCCCCTGCCCAAAAACCTCCTATTTCCTGCGCTTGTCCCGTTAGTGTCATTAGGCTTTTTGTGAAACCTGAGTGCCGTCATGACGTCACACACGACAACACCCTTACGTCACGGGTCAAAGCAGACGCGTGGGATTTGACGCTTCTGTCGACCCTTTTTTTCTCCAAAAAATTCCTGCCCTGAGATACAGGCCTCCAAAGATAACACTGCGAACACCATTTTGAAGATGCGAATTTCGGAATTTTTTTTAAAATGCTGTGTCTATGTAACAGTTCTAGATATTTAGATATTTTCTAAGTTTTTTTTATTTGAGAGATAATTGCTTTATGACTACAATGGTATCCTCTGTTTGGACATATCTGTCGGAGTTCTTTTACTGTCGCCTTTCGGATTTCTTTTATAATTTACAGCAATCCCGAAAAGTTAGATATTTTTCTGTGGATTAGTACCATGTAGTACTATATTCTTTGTACAGGAGAGCTTCCACTTTCAAAGTTTCATAAAAAATAAATAACTTTCATGGGTAATGTGTCTTCACTGAAGTTGTTTCGTACTAATTTCTTTGTTACAATTTTAATTCTATTTTCCTTTTTGTAGTTATTTCTTATTACGTTCTTTGTTGCAGTTATTTCTTTCCACTTTCATTGTTGCAGTTATTTCTTACTTTGTTGTAGTTTCTTGTCAGTTTCTTTGTCATAGTTGTCCATTGCAGGTTTCTGTATTGTAGTTGTTCAGTGCTAATTTGTGTACTGAAGAGGCATTTAAGAAATCTGAGACCATCCAGTAAGTTCTGTGTTTTCGTGAGGAATTTGCCAATTGACACAGTTGCAGTGTATTTTGTGAAAAGGACTGTTTGAAATGCCTTCTGACTGGGGCCACAGGAGAGTGAAGTTTGCCAAGTATTTGCATATCCATAAAAGAGTGATTTAGAAGACAGACAAAAAAAAAAAAAAAAAAAAAAAAAAGACTTTGTTCAGTTTGAAGACCCTGTTTCAGAGTGAAGCCATTTCCAGTGACAGTTTTTTGTGTTCTAATTGTTTTGACAGAATAACAACAATGATAGTATCTGAACAATGTGAAGCCTCCCATGGTGCAGACAATGCAGATTTTGCATCAGTAGAGGAAGAATTAAATACCCTGAATCAGTCAGCTACAGAGCTAGGTGTTAGTCCTGTTAAGAAACCGTGGTCAGTGAAGTCGAGTCATAAGCTCTATGTATCAAAGTGCAGAGAAATTACTAAAGCTATGGCTGAATACACTACAGCAATCCTGACCACACTCTTCAAAGTAGTAATTCCATCTTCTCAAGAAAATGAACCAAAGCACTCTTGCCAGGAATTTTTCACAAATATCAATTCAGCTGTTGAATAGTCTGCATCCTACAGTGAAAAGGTGCAGGTTTTAACTGTTATTCTGGAGACATTATCGAAGAAAACAATTTTGAACCACATTCCATCAGCATCATAGTGCATGGTAGACAAATCAAGAAATGTGATGTCTGGAAAAGGAGTCTTTGGAAGACCAAATCCCTATTATGGTCATCCTGTAGCAGCAGCTCAAGTTCAAACAGTGCAGTCATTTTATCTGAAGATAAATGAGACTCTTCTCACCAGAGTGCCAACAAAAGACACTATAACTGTAACAGTTGAAGCTCAAAAAGTTGTGAAAGTGGAGAGGTACATGACTTGCAGTATTAAAGAAGCTAGTGCAATTTATGAAATAAACTATACAACTTCACATATTGAAAGATCAAAATTTTATGCACTATGACCTAAGTGGGTAGTTTCACACCCACTTAGAAATGTCTGTCTGTGTGTACTGTGCAAATTTTGGACTGTGTGTGGTAACTTTGAAGAACTTACTGGAGCACGTGACATGACTCTTGGTTGGGCATGTGAAGTCATTAGTAGTATGTGACGTAAAGTGAGAGACTTGTCTGTTTCAAGAATGTGGTGACTGCCCTGGAAAGGGAGGACTGTCTTTACAGACACTTGGCCTGGAAGACATAGCAGATAACTCTGCAGAAACTGCATATTTGACAGTTTCATTGATGAACGTAGCAAATGGTCAATGAAAGGAGTAACACACCAGCATCTGAAGAAATTGCAGAACAACCACGTTGAAGAACTATGTGTAGTACTTCTCTGTGATTTTCCTGAGAACTGGTCTGTAATTCTCCCTCAAGAAGTACAAAGGTATCATGGGAGTACTGACCACGTTTCAATTTTTACAGGAGTGACATATTTTCAAAAAAAGACCACAAGTGTTGCAGTTATAAGTGATGACACAGGACACGACTCAGCACATGCCTCAGCACATGCTTTGCTAGCAATGTGAAAAATTAAACTGCAAACTCGAGCAGAGAAGATCATCGCTATTTCTGATGGTGCTCCTAGTCATTTTAAACATTGTTACCAGCTGTTTGAATTGAGTAAGTCGGTTATGCCAACTGACTGGGTATACAGTGCAACTGGTCACGGGAAGGAGCTTTGTGATGGTGTAAGAGGCCTGCTGAAGCACCATGCTACAAAACATGATCTTTCCAGACCAAATACAGCTGTGATTCAGAATGCTGAGGATTTTACGAGAGTTGTGAAATCTTACATATACACAGCCCTCATTCTTTTGTCTAAAGAGGAAATCGAAGAATTTTGTGAGCAGAAAAAAGAATGGTCCAAACAAACTACTCCTGTGAAAGGAATTCGGAAGACATATTTTTGAACTCAAAGTATGGGCCAACTCACATTGCACGCACTTTAAAGAGCAAGAAAGAAGAAATTTCATTCGTTCAATCAGCGCCTCAGAAACAACAGGATAATACTCAGATGCACAACTTGAGAAGGTGTGTGTGTGTGTGTGTGTGTGTGTGTGTGTGTGTGTGTGTGTGTGTGTCTGGTGGATTGTAGATATTATAGACACCAGGTACGAGTTAAACAAAATTGTAGTGAACTTTGTGCTACCACATGGACCAGGTACAGGATATGGGTTTCCATCTGAAGGACAGCAACAACGCCATCAGTGCTTCCTTCCTGTTCACAGTGTTTTTGAAGATTGTAAGTGCTCCAGTCCCTATTGGTGCGACAGGTAGGCATCACGCTATATCAAAGGAAGATACTGAAGCAGTGGAGCACATTTTTAGTTGATTGACTGGCTAATTTCTGTACAAAACAGAGTGGACATAAGTTGTATAAATTGATACCTTTAAGTCTTTGTACCTTTTACATACATTTTGGAACTATTTAAAATGCTTGAAAAATGAGTTTCTCACTCATCTTTCAAAACTAAAATTATGTTAAATAAGGCTAGGGTTTGATTTTTATGAGCCTTTTATGTGATGATGTAATAAAACAGGTTTAATGTATAACAAAAATTTCAATTGTTTATATAACCTGTTCTTCCTTAAAGTGGAAGCTTTCCTTTTCAGGGAATGTAGAACTATATGGTACTAACCAACAGAAAAAAATCAATTTTACGGATTGGCATTTTTAAAGAAACTTTTTTCCATAAATTATAAAAGAGGTTCAGAATGCTATAGTAAAAGAACTTTGACAGATAAGTCCAAATGGAGGATTTCTTTGTAATCATAAAGCAATTATCTTTCAAATAAAAAAACAACAAAATATCTAGAACTGTTCCAGATACAGCATTTTAAAATTTTTTCCAAAATTCACATCTTCAAAATGGTATACACAATGTCATCTTTGGAGGGCTGTATCTCGGAGAAGAAATTTTTTGGAGAAAACAAAAACATAGTGTTCCTTACTTAGTCCTTCATTTTGTCATATGCTACATTTAATAACATTTGAGACCATGAAGATAAGGTTTCTTCCTAGCCTGCCTGTATTGATATGGACTATGCCAAAAAAGGCCCTATTCTAGAATGATGAACTTTTCTTCATATTGAACATGTTTTCAATTTGAACGGGTACATAGTAAAGGAACTTAAGGGGGGTAGGACGTGAAACTGGCCGACTTGGAGCAGGAGAGGCATCACTGAACATTTTAATTTCCAGTGTCTATACGTTTACAAATAAATTCATCAAACTTTGTCAGCATCACCAGGAAGGATTCAGGATTCACACCCATTGCAGTGGAAGTTCGAAAACATAACAAAATAAATTTTTTTACGTGCGAAATTTCATCATTTTTTCACTTACTAATGGCTGCATTTGTTGCTATAGGTACACTTTTCTTCATAAGTTAGAGAGATTCTTCGATGAATTTTGCACAGCATATATACCATACTCACAGGTGTATGAAACTCTAGAATTTATTTAATTTATGAAAAAACGAATGACTTGTTTTATTTTAAATTTCATGTTTAGAAAAAACACAAATTTTATACTTAATTACCTCAATTTTTACCACAGTTATTAGTAGGTTTGGAAAATTCTAGAGTTTCGTACACCTTTAAGTATGGTTTGTATGCTGTGCAAAATTCATCGGAGAATCTCTCGTACTTATGAAGAAAAGTGTACCTACAGCAACAAATGCTGCCATTAGTAAGTGGAAAAAATGAAGAAATTTCACTTGTTCAAAAAAAAAAAATCATGTTTTCAAACTTCCACTGCTAAGAGTGTGAATTCTGAATCCTTCCTGGTCATGCTGATAAAGTTTTGTGAATTTATTTGTGAAAGTACAGACAGTGGAAATTAAAATGTTCAGTGGTGCCTCTCCTGCTCCAAGTCGGCCCGTTTGACATCCTACCCCCGTTAAGTGGAGAGGGGGAAACTTACATGGGCTGTCTCTATAGCCAAATGAGAAATACCAAGTATTTCCTTTAGGTGGAAAAGTCCTAGATTTTAATGCAGTTTAGATTGTTTGCATTTCCTTCTTTACAGTGAGTGCTGTTCCTTTGCCTTGACAAAAAGATGGTTGGTATCATTTCTTGTGTATGCGCACTAGATGACATAAAATGTTTGTCAACTGTTATGATGTGCAGGTAATTACGTTGACTGTCAGGAAAAAAAGAAAAGACTGACAGCAACTAAAAAATTAGGTGGCAACAACTTGCGCCAGCTGCCCAGTAATGTAGTATTTCTCTGATGGCAGCCTGCTGCCTCCTGAACAGTAGAACAAGAATAACAGTTATCAGAATGAATTTTTAGTTTGCAGCGGAATCTGCAATGATTTGAAACTTTCTGGCAGATTAAAACTGTGTGCCAGACCATAACTTGAACGTAGGATCTTTGACTTTTGTGGGCTAGTGCTGTACCAACTAAGCTGTAAAAGTTGGACACCCCCCCCCCCCCCCTGCTGGTTCGGGGGTTAGAATAGGCCCGCGGTATTCCTGCATGTCGTAAGACGCAACTAAAAGGAGTCTCAAATGTTTCGGCCTTATGTGATGGTCCCCTCTCGGGTTTGACCTCCATCTTTCTAAATTATTCCGAAGAGCGAGCCAATTGGGGAAGGGCGCCTTACATGGTGCACTGTATCCGTCGTGTATTGAGACCTTTAGCCGGCTTTTTCGTCGTTGCAATGGTGTCCCGCTCGTTTTCCATCTCTTGGGCTAGGATAAGTCCCTGGGTGCGATTACCATCCTGCACTCTGCAGTGTTGCTTTTAACTGCGACGACGACCTTGGGCGTTTTTGCACCTAACATCCAGCACGGTAGCCAGTCCGTTGTGGTGGGGCCGCCATGTACTCTGTTGGTTGTAGCCCCCTGACAACACAGGGATCGCTCTACTGATGCCTGCGCCGTTAACTCCCCACGTATGCCAAGGAGTAGATGCCCATCTCCCTGGGGCATCAGGACTCCCGGCAATGGCCATCCTGCCAGGTGGCTATTGCTGCGGCTGGGTGGCGCCCGTGGGGAGGGCCCTTGGTCGGAGTAGGTGGCATCAGGGCGGATGACCCGCAATGAAGCGTGGTACATCATCTCTCGCTGGCGGCCAGCCACCAGCAGTCTCTAAGCGTTCGAGGGCTCATTTTAAAGCTAACGTTTATGACCCCAAATCGTTCCCATCCCTGGCCACTCCATGGGAGGAACGAAAGGCAATGAATGACAGTGACGTCTATTCGCCCAGGTATCTTGTCTGTACCAGAGCTGATGGTGACTCGTTTCTATCCGTGAAGCCTCAGTTCTTTGTAGAGCATTTAGAGGACAAGTTTGGGGAGGTGGAGGTCTTGTCCAAAATGCGCTCTGGGTCAGTTTTGATAAAAACGGCATCCTCTGCCCAGTCACGCAGGTTACTTGCTTGTGACAAGTTGGGGGATGTTCACGTTACCATCACCCCACATAAGAGTTTAAATATGGTCCAGGGTGTTATTTTCCATAGGGACCTCCTTTTGCAGTCTGATGACGAGCTGCGCGCCGATTTAGAGCGCCGAGGTGTACACTTCGTCCGGCGTGTTCATCGGGGTCCGAGGGACAATCAGGTAGCTACCGGTGCCTTCATCTTGGCCTTCGAAGGTGATACCTTACCAGAGAAGGTCAAGGTGATGGTCTACCGGTGTGACGTCAAACCCTATATCCCTCCCCCGATGCGGTGCTTTAAGTGCTGGAAGTTCGGTCACATGTCCTCTCTCTGTACTTATAGCCTCACATGTCGAGATTGTGGACGCCCATCTCATCCCGATACTCCATGTGCTCCGCCTCCCATCTGTGTCAACTGTGGAGAGCCTCATTCCCCTTGCTCGCCGGTCTGCAGTTTCTTACAGAAAGAACGCAAAATCATGGAATATAAGACCCTGGACTGACTGACTTACCCTGAGGCTAAGCGGAAATTTGAACGGCTACATCCCGTGCGCATGATGTCATCTTATGCCTCCACTGTCACTCCTGCTCCAGCTCCTTCAGCTGTAAGATACACAGTCAGCTCTCAGAGTCAGAGGACCTCACCTGCCCCCTTGACGATGGGGGGCCCCTTCTCTCGCTGTTGCTCCCACACCATCTACCTCGGGAGCAGCACCCACTAAACCACCGGGGACACCAGTCCCCACTTCTAAGCCGGAGAAGCGTAAGTCTTCTTCGGCTTCTCTCGCTCGGAAGGGATCCCTTGGGTCACTCCCTTCCCATGTTCCTACCAGCGGCACAGCAGACACCAACCAGTGGCTGAAGAAGCCACAGGTTGCTGGTCGACGGGCTTCGCGATCCTCTTCGGTCCCAGAGACTGACTCCGATAAGCCCTCTCAACAACGGCAACCAAAGGAACAGTGAGAGAAAATGACTCTGAAGACCCGTAAGTCCAAGACACCTGCGGTGGCACCTACTCCACCGCTACCTAAAAGCTCTGCGTCTGAGGATGAGGTGGAGATCCTTGCGTCCGCTGAGGACCTCGATCTCACCGATCCCTCAGACGCAATGGATAGCACTTGCACGGGTGCTCCATCGGAGGCAGCAGGTGACCCAGCAGCGTAATCTGCCTTCCCAGTCCCGTCACGCCTTTCCCAGCCATGGACAACACCATCCTCCAGTGGAACTGCAGCGGTTTCTTCCACCATCTAGCTGAGCTCTGCCAACTTATCAACCTTCACCCTTTCTTCTGCATTGCTCTTCAGGAAACTTGGTTTCCAGCAATGCGAACCCCGCCCTCCGTGGCTATCGGGGTTGTTATAAGAACCGGGCAGCATATGAAAGGGTGTCTGGTGGCGTCTGCCTCTATGTCCTTCACACTCTGCACAGCGAGTCTGTCCCTCTCCAAACACCTTTAGAGGCTGTCGCTGTTCGGGTGTGGACGCCACAGGCTGTTACTGTCTGCAGTCTTTACCTTCCACCGGATGGTGATGTCTCGCAGCATGTCCTGGCTGCGCTGATAGCCCAATTGCCGCCACCTTTCTTGCTATTGGGCGACTTCAATGCCCATAACCCTCTGTGGGGTGGGTCAGTGGCAACAGGTCGAGGCGCCACCGTTGAGCATTTATTGTCGCAGCTCGATCTCTCGATTTTAAATGATGGTGCCTTCACACACTTCAGTGTGGCGCATGGCACATACTCCGCCATTGACCTTTCAATCTGTAGCCCTAGCCTCTTACCGTCTGTCCAATGGAGTGTGCATGACAACCTGTGTGGTAGTGACCACTTTCCGATCTTTCTGTCACTACCACAGCGTCACTCTTCTGGGCGCCCTAGCAGATGGGCTATGAATAAGGCTGACTGGGACTTGTTCTCCTCCACTGCCGCTCTTGAGCCTCTCTCTAATGATGACATTGATGCGGTGGTTCAATCGGTCACCACCGGCATCGTTACTGCCGCCGAATCAGCCATTCCCCGTTCCTGTGGGTCCCCTCGGCGGCGGACTGTGCCTTGGTGGTCGCCTGAGATCGCTGCAGCGATTAAAGATCGCCGGCGGGCACTACAGCGTCACAAGCGACATCCCTGCATTGAACTCCTCATCACCTTCAAACGGCTGCGTGCGCGGGCCCGCCGCCTTATCCGCCAAAGCAAGCAGGAGTGCTGGGAGCGGTATGTGTCCACCATTGGCCTCCATGTCTCTCCATCGCAGGTCTGGGCCAAGATCCGACACCTCTATGGCTATCGGACCCCTGTCAGCGTCCCTGCGCTCTCACTGAATGGAGCAGTTTGTACAGACTCTGGCGAAATTGCCAACAGCTTGGCAGAGCATTTTACTCTTAGTTCCGCTTCTTCCAATTACCCGCTGGCCTTCCGCTCCATTAAAGAGCGGATGGAATGTCGGAGCCTTTCGATTTGCACTCACCACCCAGAATCGTACAATGCTCCATTCAGTGAGTGGGAATTTCACAGTGCCCTAGCCGCTTGCCCTGATACCACTCCTGCGCTAGATGGCATCCACTGTCAGCTGCTGAAACACCTTTCAGTGGACTGCCAGCGGCGCCTCCTCGATCTTTACAACCGTCCTTGGTTCAAGGGGGAGTTTCCGTCGCAGTGGCGGGAAAGCATTGTCATCCCCGTTTTGAAACCTGGAAAGAACCCTCTGGAGGTGGACAGCTACCGTCCCATTAGCCTCACCAACGTTCTTTGCAAGTTGCTTGAACGGATGGTGAGCCGGCGCTTGAAATGGGTACTGGAGTCTCGGGGCCTTCTGGCTCCGTCTCAGGGTGGGTTCCGTAAAGGCCGCTCCGCCACCGATTATCTGGTGAGCCTGGAGTCAGCCATCTGTACTGCCTTTGCCCGCCGTCATCATCTGGTCGCTGTCTTTTTCGACATGCGGAAGGCGTACGATACGACATGGCGTCATTACATCCTTTCTACGCTTCATGGATGGGGTCTTCGGAGTCCTCTGCCGATTTTTATCCGCAATTTTCTGTCGTATCGTACCTTCCGCGTGCAAGTCACGGCCTCGTATAGTTCCTCCCATGTCCAGGAGAACGGTGTGCCACAGGGTTCTGTTTTAAGTGTCTGCCTGATTTTAATAGCCATTAACGGGCTCGCTGCGGCCGTGGTAAATTCTGTCTCCGCTTCCCTGTATGCTGACGACTTCTGCCTTTACTACAGCTCTACTGGCATTGCAGCTGTTGAACGTCAGCTACAGGGCGCTATCCGCAAGGCGCAGTCTTGGGCTGTAGCTCATGGGTTCCAGTTTCCGGCAGCCAAGACCTGCGTTATGCATTTCTGCCGGCGACGTACTGTCCACCCGGAGCCCCAGCTTTCTCTTAACGGCGAACTCCTTGCCGTGGTGGAATCACACAGGTTTTTGGGGGTGGTTTTCGATGCCCGGTTGACTTGGCTGCCTCATATCCGGCAGCTCAAACAGGCGTGTTGGCGGCATCTCTATGCTCTGCGATGTTTGAGCCACACCCGCTGGGGCGCCAACTGATCTACCCTGTTCCGGCTCTACAAGGCGTTAATCCAGTCTCGTCTGGATTATGGGAGCCTGGCTTATGGCTCAGCTTCCCCATCTGCGTTGCGGGTGCTGGACCCAATCCTCCATAGCGGGATACGCCTTGCCACTGGTGCTTTCCGCACCAGCCCTGTGGACAGCATACTAGTGGAGGCAGGTGTCCCTTCACTGCGGTTACGACGCCAACAATTACTGGCTGCTTATGCTGCCCATGTTTTTAGCTTGCCCGGGCATCCAAATTACCGTGTCCTGTTCCCGCAGTCAGTCGTCCATCTGCCAGACCGTCGGCCCCGGTCGGGTTGTCCGATCGCTGTACGCGTCAAGGAGCTTCTCTCCAGGCTTGGGTTTTTCCCTGTTCCACCTCCTTTCCGGGCACCTCTGCGTACACCCCCGTGGTGTGTTCCTCGCCCTTGCCTTCGGTTCGACTTGGCACAGGGCTCGAAGGACTCAGTCCCTACAGAGGCCTTCTGCCGCCGCTTTTATTCCATCCTGGCCACGTATCAGGGCTCTGGAATTGTTTACACTGATGGTTCAATGGTTGCTGGTCGTGTCGGGTATGCGCTAACTCTAGGGGCCATTCCGAACAACATTCCTTGCCGGATGGCTGCAGCGTTTACACTGCTGAGCTGGTCGCCATCTTTCGTGCCCTAGAGTATATCCGCTCCTGCTCAGGTGAGTCCTTCGTTATCTGTAGTGATTCCCTGAGCGGTTTACGAGCTCTCGACCAGTGTTTTCCTCGTTCTCGTCTGGTGATGGCTATCCATGAGTCCCTGCATACTCTTGTGCGTTGCGGCCGCTCTGTGGTCTTTGTGTGGACCCCCGGTCACGTCGGTATCCCGGGCAATGAACGTGTTGACCGCCTGGCCAAACTGGCCACCAGTGAACCAATCCTGGACATTGGTCTCCCGGAGACTGATTTGCGGGCAGTCTTCCGCCGCGAAGTTCTCTCGCTTTGGGACACTGAATGGCGCAATCTGCCCACGCCAAACAAACTCCGTTCTCTCAAGGCGACGACACGTGTGTGGCAGTCATCCATGTGAGCCACTCGCAGAGATTCAGTTGTTCTTTGTCGGCTCCGCATTGGCCACACCCGACTGTCTCACAGTTATTTATTGCGTCGTGAGGACCCGCCTCTCTGTCGCTGTGGGGCGGTTTTGACGGTGGTGCACATTTTATTAACTTGTCCGCTTTTAACTGTGCTCAGGCAGACATTTGCGCTGCCTGATACGCTCCCTGCCCTTTTACTAGATGACTCTGCCATGGTGGACTTAGCTTTGCGTTTTATTCGGGCAGGGGGTTTTTATAGAGTAATCTGAGTGTTTATGTTTTTTAGTGTTGATTCTGGCTTTTAGCTTCTGATTTTAAACTGGGTTTTTAATGTGTTCTTGGTGGTTGGCTTTTCCTCTTTTTTTCTCTCTGGTCGGCCAACCACCGTCACACTCTGTGTGTTTTAATTTGCTTTGTCTGATCTCTGTTGCAGTCTTTCTCGTCCTGTCTCGTCTGACGTCTTTCCTGTTATTCGTTTTTTATTCTCTTTGGGCAGTTTTAATTTTTTGGAAAAAGGGAACGATGACCATCGCAGTCTGGTCCCTTTAATCCCACAAACCAACCAACCAACCAGTTGGACACACAAATTGCCCCTACAGCTTTACTTCTGTCAGTACCGTTGTCCTACTTTCCAAACTTCATGGAAGTTCTCCTGCATACCTTATGGGACTAGCAGTCCTGGAAAGGAGGATTTTGCTGAGTAAGCTGTGATGGCAGGTCACGAGTCGTACTTGGATAGCTCAGTTAGTAGAACAGTTACCCATGAGAAACAAGATACGTAAGTTTGAGCCCTGGTCTGGCACAGTTTTTATCAGCCAGGAAGTTTCTGATCAGTACACACACTGCCGCGGAGTAAAAATTTGTTTTCAAAACAATCTCATAGACTGTAGCTAAGCCATTCCTCTGCAATATTGTTCCTTCTATGAGTGATAGCCCCGCTAAGTAAGCAGGAGCACTTGTGTGAAGATCGGAAGGTAGGAGAGAGGTACTGGCAGAAGTGAATCTGCGAAGACAGATCATGAGTGCTGTTTAAAGAGCTCAGTTGCTAGAGCACTTGCCCACAAAAAGGCAAAGGTCCTTTGTTCAAGCCCTACATCCTTGAAAATCCAATACGTGTAAAATATTTGCCATAATAAGATTTATAGTTTTTTCTCATAGCAGCACATTTATTGGCATCACTAGCTCACTACCAAACTGTCAACTTTCAACTTTCAGCCCAATCTAGACCTTGGTCTAAACAAAACATCAGTTTGACACCATTGCTTGCTAAATCTCAACCAGACATGTCACCGCCCAACCTAACCTTAACCTCAGGGCATGCTACATATCAGTGTAACATTACAACTTACATTCCGTATATATTATTAGTTTTCTAAAAGGGCCTGGACTGAGACTGTGACAGTTGCAGGAAAGCGAAGCATGGAGTGTGTGTTGAAGGCTAGTTGACACACTGTGTGCTAATGACTTAACATTAGCAAGAAATATATTTATTAGAGTTCATTGTTACAATTGAATCATCTTCTCCACGACAGCAATATGGGAGGCTGTGAACACAGCATCCAGAGTAGAACGCACTGACTTGTGCACTTCAGCAGATTCTTGAGGCCGTTATCTTAATAGCGGCACCTCGTATAATAATACTATGTCATGTAGGATAGTAAGTGGCAAGTGCAGTTTTTACAGTGGTGTCAACCACAAATTATAGTCTGCTTTTTACTAGGGCAATCTTGTGGACATTGAAGGGGTGTGCCCGAGTAAACTCTAGCAGCTCTGCATTTGATGCAGATGGTAGTGCAGATGCAAGTCAGGGGCAGCAGTCTTTAGTGTGCCTGCCCGATACAGTGACAGGTTGACAGTGCGCAAAAATAATCAGTTCAGCTCTGAGCAAGCTGGAAGAAATACCGAAGGCATCGCATCAGTTGATGAGATGTTGCCAGCTCACAGCAACCAAGTTTGGTAGACCAGGCAGCGTGTCACAGGGTCAGCCTCAAGTTGGCATTGTCTGAACAGTGGCAATTAGGGCTTCAGCTTGGTGCTTCTGTGCCATGTCAGTGGCCTGATTGGTGTTCTTATGGAAACTTTACTTGTTCTTGCAACATTGTTCTGTACTGTCACAGTGACTTTATGGTTCTTCCTCTGTGATGTCATGTTGCTGAAATAACAATTGAGACTTATTGCTTGAACAAGATAAAGCAACCGTTTCCAGGATGTGCCATATTATTTGCAGTATTGACTTTCTGCCTTTTTTGTCATTCTGATTGCTACACAGCATTCTGGCCTGGTTTAACTTTGCTTAGCACTGGCTGGAGAAAATTTTAAGAAAATTTTGGCATTTGCCAGTGATATCTTGCTGTGGCCCAAAATCCCAAATAGTTCCTTAGTTTGGCTGTGGAACAGTTTCATGACATTTACCCTGATGGGGGGAAAAAATCTCAACATACAGAAATAATTGATATTGAGTAATGAAATTTCAGGAATTCATTATTCTAAGTTGCAAGTTAACAGGTTAATATCAGTGGGAGAAAAGCCATTGCAGTTGTGAAGTGCTTGTACATAAATAACCAGAGTAACCGCCAGAATGTTGAATGCAGGCATGCAAATGTGCATGCATTGTGTCATACAGGTGCTGGATGTCAGTGTGTGGGTGGAGTTCCATGTTTGTTGCACTTGGTCGGTCAATATAGGAATGGTTAATGCTGGTTGTGGATGATGCTGGAGTTGTCTGATCATGATCCATATGTGCTCAACTGGAGACAGATCTGGTGCTGAGCAGGCCAAGTCAACATCTTGATACCCTGTAGAGTGTGTTGGATTACAACAGCTGTATGTGGGTGAACATTATCTTGTTGAAAAACATCCCCTGAAATGCTGTTCATGAATGGTAGCACAGCAGATCGAATCACCAGACTGACATACATATTTGCAGTCAGGGTGCATGGGATTACTGAGAAGGTGTTCCACTGTCATAAGATATTGCATCACAGATCATAACTCCAGGTGTAGGTCCAGTGTTCTAGTCTGCATACAGCTTGGTTGCTGACACTCATCTGGCTGCCTCTTAACCATCACACGGCCATCATTGGCACTGAGGCAGTCTTCCCTTTTGGTAGTGTCACATGGCCATCTGGAGCTGTCTCCTTGCAACCAAACCTTCCCGTGACCACTCCTACCAGCAATTGTGTACAGTGGTAACATTCCTCACAAGTCTTTCTACAGTATCACAGGAGGAACATCCAGCTTCTTGTAGCCCTATTACACAGCCTAGTTCAAAACTTTGTGAGCTGTTGGTAATGGCATTTTTGTCATCTTAAAGGCAGTCTTGTCTAACAACTAGCTATGTCCGATCTCAAAAGTGACTAATGCTGATGCATATTTAAAGCAAACCTGATTTGCATCCTCATAGTGGTGCTGCTAGCCCACTCATATGTGACTGGCGATCTGTCGGTGGCTGTTACAGGGATAATAATGCTGGACAATTTGTTGTTATCAAATGTTTGCAAAATTTTATTCACAAAGTCTTTGCTTTGTTTCTTAATCCTATATTGTCTTTGTTGAATCCTTATATACTAACAAAAGTTCACAACTTAATTTTATGTTACACATTTTTGTTCTTTTAATGCTGTTTACTTCTCATGTTTCACAAAGATGATAATCAGGTGCTTTTTTAACACACATTTTTGGTACTTCAGCTGGAACTTTGGCTTTAAAACAAAAGTTTCTCTTATATTTTCTCAAAACACGCATCCTTAAATCTATGCTTACACAACTACTACTCACATCACCACCACTTACAACATAATGGTTAGTAGCTCTGGTTACACCTGTTACTCTACAGTTGCTTACAGATTGATTATGCTTTGCAATGTCACGTTTTCTTGTACCTTTTCATTTTACAGCCAACATCCTTGTGCTCTTCAGCACTTTGTGTGCATTGACTCTCAGTGGCGCAGTACGCAGTTTAGGCGGTTCTGCTTCCATGATAGAAGACCCTTGCAACGATGTATACATACAATTGTCTTCTTTGGCTGAAATAGTGTCTCTTTGAGTTTGACTGTGTTTCTGTGAACAATTACACAATCTTTTTGTATCCTCATTATCCATAACATTGTAATTATTGTAAAATTTACCTTTATCCTCAGGCACACATTCCTGAAAGGATTCATTCTGGTTGATTTGGTCATTATTCTTACAAGCATTTTCCTTCTCCTCCTCCTCTTGCTCCCTCTGTTCTTTGGAGAAGGTTGTGTAATGCCGAAGTGGTGACGAATCTGCATCCTTCAGAGATAGATACGTCTGTACAACTTCATTATCCGCAACAGTTGCAACACAGCTAATAGTGTCTTGTGCATTCCCCATAGTATCGACATTGAAATCACCATCTGCAGTCTACTTTGCATGATGCAAAAAAACAGTGTCACATATACTTCGTTGTACATCTGCTCAGGTTTCATGGCCTCAAAAACACCACCATCACCACCCAGTGGCATCCATTTTCTTCCGTACAGCACACGCATGTGTTGTTAACCCACCTTCGTGGCTGAGGTTGTTAACACACGCTTGTGCAGTCGTGGTCGACCTGCGGGTAAGCCAGTTCAAATCCTGGTGGTGGGAAATATTGTCACTGCCAGTTTTTGCCCGGCAGGGGGAGGAGAGGTGGTGATGTAAAGTTCCTGATGGCCAGACTTTGCACCAATGTCCTGGTTTAAATACGAAATCTCTCTGCAATGTCTCATGAATTGAGGGCACGTGACGTTTATGGTGATTGATATGTTGGATGGGGATGTTAAGCTTAGTGGCCCCCTTGGTGCTATTTGTGATGGGCAGGCTATGTACTGGCACTGGATTCCACCCACTCCCTTCTCTCACCATCATTGTCGAGTGCGAGTAATAGTGTTCCATAGATTTCGTGTTTGTTTTGAATACAGTCAGAGAGTCTCTTTAGTCAGCTGTAGTGCCAGTAGTGCTAGTGTTTGTTTTCAATACAGTCCAGAGACAGGTAGTGCTATTTTCATTGTTTTCTACAAGAAAGTGTATAGCTACCTCAGTTTAGTCAACAATCAGCCGCCTTTAGTGAATTAGCAGTCTACTTAAAAGTTGATTAACTCTCTACAGTAAATTGATTTCTTAGGATGGATAGGATGTGTGACTGCTGTGTACGGACGCAGGAGGAGCTGGCCACTGTTCGCGAACAACTGAACTTGATGATGGCCACGGTCAGCCGTCTTCAGGCTGCTGCCTCGGAGTATAGCGGCAGTGGGGAGTCTGGCGCGTCGCATGGTACACCCCAGGTATTACATGCTTCACCCACTGTCCCTGCTGTCGAGACATCTTCGCGGGTACCGGGCGTGGTTGGGCCACCCTCTCCCCAAGGGGAGTGGCGGGTTCAGCGGCGTTCGCGGCGCACGAGGCGGAGGGTCAATGTTGAGGCTGGCCGTGTGGCATCGCCTGCTCTGCCTGTGAGTGGACTTGTGGCCGCTCGTTCAGCAAGGTCCGAGCAGGCACATGGGGGGAGGGGTTTATTAGTAATTGGGAGCTCCAACGTTAGGCGGGTGATGGAGCCACTTAAGGAAATACCGGAATGGTCAGGGAAGAAGGCCAGTGTTCACTCCGTCTGCTTGCCGGGAGGTCTCATCCGAGATGTGGAGGAGGCCCCGCCGGCGGCTATAGAGAGCACTGCGTGCACCTGACTGCAAATTGTTGCTCATGTCTGCTCCTGACTCCTGCCGTCTGGGTTCAGAGGTCATCCCCAGTTCGCACAGGCGGTTGGCGGAATAGGTGAAGGCGGAAAGCCTCGCTTGAGGGGTGGAATCTGGGCTAACTATTTGTACGAGGGCTATCCACAAAGTACATTACGTTTTGGAATTAAAAATAAATAAAGTATTGGAAATTTTTTTTATTATATACAGATGAAAGCCACACTTAAATACTAGTTTTCTACACAGTTGCCATTTAAATTAAGGCACTTATCGTGGCGATGGACAAGCTTGGAAATTCCTTCGTTGTAAAATTCGGCTGCCTGCGCCTTCAACCACGTGGTTACCTCTTCTTTTGGGACAGAAAAGGTGTGATTTTTGTGGATTTCCTGGAAAGAGGCATTACAATAAACTCTCAAAGGTATTGCCAAACTCTGCACATCCTCAGAAGAGCAATACAAAACAAGCGCAGGGGAAAGTTGGGCTCAGAGACCTTGCTGATTCACGACAACGCCCGGGCCCACACGGCAAATGCCACTCGTGAAGTTCTCAAATCTTTTAAGTGGGAGTTGTTTCCTCATCCGCGGTACAGTCCCGACCTGGCACCGAGCGACTTCCACTTATTCCCAGCAACGAAGAAGTGGTTGGCGATGCAGCGTTTTGATGACGACGCATAGCTTCAAGAAGAGGTAACCACGTGGTGGAAGGCGCAGGCGGCCGAATTTTACGACAAAGGAATTTCCAAGCTCGTCCATCGCTACGATAAGTGCCTTAATTTAAATGGCAACTATGTAGAAAAGTAGTATTTAAGTGTGGCTTTCATTTGTATATAATAAAAAAAAATTTCAAATACTTAAGTTATTTTTAATTCCAAAATGTAATGTACTTTGTGGATAGCCCTCGTAGTATCGTTCCCAGAACCGATTGTGGTCCTCTGGTTTGGAATCGAGTAGAAGGCTTAAACCAGAGGCTCAGACGATTCTGTGGAGATCTGGGATGCAAATCTCTCGACCTCCGCTATCGGGTGGAGAAATGTAGGGTCGCCCTGAATAGGTCAGGTGTGCACTACATGCCGGAAGTGGCTACAAGGGAAGTGGATTACGTGTGGAGTGCACATGTGGGTTTTTTAGGTTAGAGAATTCCCTCCCTAGGCCCGACAAGACGCCTCCTGAGACGCGGCAAGGTAGGAGTAGGCAAAATGCAACAGGGAATAACTATTAATGTGGTAATAGTAAACTGCAGGAGCATCTATAGAAAGGTCCCAGAACTGCTCTCATTAATAAACGATCACAATGCCCATATAGTGTTAGGGACAGAAAGTTGGCTGAATCCAGACGTAAACAGTAATGAAATCCTAAACTCAAATTGGAATGTATACCGCAGAGACAGGCTGGACAGTGAAGGGGGAGGGGTGTTTATAGCGATAAGAAGTACAATAGTATCAAAGGAAATTGACGGAGATCCGAAATGTGAAATATTTTGGGTGAAGGTCACGGTTAAAACAGGCTTAGACATGGTAATTTGGTGTGTCTATAGGCCCCCTGGCTCAGCTGCTGCTGTGGCTGAGCACCTGAAGGATAATTTGAAAAATATTTCGAGTAGATTTCCCCACCATGTTATAGTTCTGGGTGGAGATTTTAATTTGCCAGATATAGACTGTGAGACTCAAACGTTCATAACGGGTGGCGGGGACAAAGAATCCAGTGAAATTTTTTTAAGTGCTTTATCTGAAAACTACCTTGACCATTTAAACAGAAAACCGAATTGTGGCGATAACATATTAGACCTTCTGGTGGCAAACACACCTGAACTATTTGAAACAGTTAACGCAGAACAGGGAATCAGCGATCATAAAGCGGTTACGGCATCGATGATTTCAGCCGTAAATAGAAATATTAAAAAAGGTAGGAAGATTTTTCTGTTTAGCAAAAGTGACAAAAAGCAGATTACAGAGTACCTGACGGCTCAACACAAATGTTTTGTCTCAAGTACAGGTAGTGTTGAGGATCAGTGGACAAAGTTCAAAACCATCATACAATATGCGTTAGATGAGTATGTGCCAAGGAAGATCGTAAGAGATGGAAAAGAGCCACCGTGGTACAACAACCGAGTTAGATCCCCCTGCGGGTCCGGGGTAAGAATAGGCCCGAGGTATTCCTGCCTGTCGTAAGAGGTGACTAAAAGGAGTTTCAACCGTTTCGGCCTTCCATGTAATGGTCCCCCTTGGGGTTTGACCTCCATTTTTCAAAATTCTACAGAAGTACGAGCCTTTTGGGGAAAGACGCCTTACGTGGTGTATCACTGGTCCTCAGTGCACTAAGACCTTGGCACTCAGCATTGTAACGGCGTTGTAACCACACCCACTATTCCTCAAATTGGTCCTAAATGCCTGATCAGTTGCACAAGTTACGCCCATAGTGCGTCCCCATCTGCACCTACGATCATGATGGACCCTCCATGGCACCCGAAATCCAGCACGGTAGCCAGCCCGTTGTGGTGGGGTCGTCATGTACCCTCTAGGTTGTAGCCCCCTGACAACACAGGGATCGTACTGCCGATACCTGAGCTGCACCCTCCCCACGTCGGCCAAGGAGTAGATGCCAGTCTCCTTGGGGCATCGGGACTCCCGGCAACGGTCATCCTGCCAGGTGGCCCTTGCTGAGGCTGGGTGGCGCCCGTGGGGAGAGCCCCTGGGCGGAGTGGGTGGTATCGGGGCGGACGTTTCGCAGATGAAACGTCAACATGTATCAGGTCGCTCTGCGGCCGAGTCTTTTAAAAAGAAAGGTACTGTCTCTGGTTCTGGTTCTCCTGCCCTTTCCCCCTTGGCCACTCCCTGTGAGGAAGGACAGGCCCGCCGGCTTGGGGCGAAGTACTTCCCCTGCTATTTAGTCTGTTCTCGGACCGATGGGGGGGACGTTCGCCACCTCCAAGCCCATGTTCTTTGTCCAGCACATCGAGGACATCTTCGGGGAAATCGAGGCTCTCAGTAAAATGCGTTCGGGTCCGTTCTTATAAAGACCGCCTCCGCCACACAGTCGGCGGCACTCCAGGCGTGCGACCGACTAGGGGACATCCCAATGTCTATTGTCCCGCATCTGGCACTGAATAGGACGCAGGGGGTTATTTTTCATCGGGACCTCCTGCTGCAATCTGATGAGGAGCTCAGGGCCAACCTGGAGTGCCGAGGCGTGCATTTTGTCCGGCAAGTCCAGCGCGGCCCCAAAGACCATCGCATCGACACCGAGGCCTTTATCCTTGCCTTTGAGGGGGACGTTCTCCCGGAGAAGGTAAAGGTGATGTGCTACCGGTGTGACGTGCGACCTTACGTCCCGCCTCCTATGCGCTGCTTTTGATGTTTGCGCTATGGGCACATGTCGTCACGGTGTGAAGCTGAGCCCCTTTGTGGCGATTGTGGACGTCCTCTTCGTGAGGAACATACATGCACCCCACCACCTTGGTGCGTTAATTGTCCTGGCATCCACTCGCCTAGATCTTTAGACTGCCCCGCGTATCAGAAGGAGAAGATGATTCAAGAACTCAAAACTTTGGATCGTCTCTCTTATTCTTAGGCCAGGAAGAAGTATGACCGCCTCCGTCCCGTGACGTTGACAACTTCGTTTGCCTCAATCGTGTCCACTCCTTCCACAGTATCCTCACCCCTAACCTGTCCCCCCTCCACCTCCTCCCCCCATCCGGGGTCTATGCTTCCGCTTCCCCAATCCCTCCCTTCCAAATCCTCCTCCCCCGCGGCCCCCGCCCCCTCTGCTCCAGGGGCCACCCTTCCCCCCCCCCCCTCCCGCGCCGCCTGAGAAGCGATCCTCTTCTCAGGCGTCCATCAGGGAAACGTTCCGGACCCCGGCTTCCGAGGTCCGGCGTTCCAAAACGGATCCCGCACGTGAGGACCTTCTTCGGGTCCAGCCCACCACCCCTGTGCCTCCTCGGACTTCCAAGAAGAAGTCGCTATCCCCCTCTCCACCCCAGCGCGATTCGTCTGACGCTCCATCCGTGAGTCGCTGCTCCCGGCCGTCCTCAGTTTCGCCGGGACGGTCTGCTGCCAGGCGCTCAGCTGGCCTCTCGTCGGCAAATGATGCTGCCCCTCCTACGCAACCCGGGACAGTGGCCGCAGCTGGCGACGACTCGATGGAATAGGATCTGCCTCCCGCCGGTTGTAGCGTTGTTCCCCCGAAACCTGGCCCTCCGCGGCCGTCGAGGTGACCAGCTCTTCCCCCGTCTCATTCCCACCTTTCCTTTTGACTAGCGATGGCCTTGTTACATTGGAACATAAGAAGTATTCGATCTAATCGGGAGGAATTACAACTGCTCCTCCGCCTGCACTGTCGGCTCGTCCTTGGTCTCCAGGAAACCAAGTTGCGCCCAACTGACCGTATTGCCTTCACCCACTATACCTCGGAGCGGTATGACCTCACCCCTTTATCAGTTTGTACCATCTACACTCCATCGTCATCCGCAGTTAGTCGGGCTGACATGATGCACCTGATTGTTCAGCTTCCTCTGCCGTTTTTATTGTTTGGCGACTTCAATGCCCATCATCCCCTTTGGGGCTCTCCTGCCTCCTGTCAAAGGGGCTCCCTCTTGGCGGATGTCTTCAACCATCTCAATCTTGTCTGCCTCAATACTGGTGCCCCGACTTTCCTCTCGGACTCTACTCATACCTACTCCCACTTGGACCTTTCGATCTGTTCTACCACTCTTGCCCGTCGGTTCGAGTGGTATATCCTTTCTGACACCTATTCGAGCGACCACTTCCCCTGTGTCGGTCGTCTCCTGCACCACACCCCATCCTCACGTCCTTCGAGCTGGAACATACTGAAAGCTGACTGGCGACTTTACACCTCCCTGGCGACCTTTCCGGACCACGATTTTCTCAGTTGTGACAGTCAGGTCGAATACCTCACGGCTGTTATCGTCAATGCTGCTGAACGTTCCATTCCTCATACTATCTCTTCTTCACGTCGCGTTTCCGTCCCCTGGTGGAATGAGGCTTGTAGAGACGCTATCCGTGCTCGACGACGTGCTTTACGCACCTTTCGCCGCCATCCTACGTTGGCGAATTGTATTGGATACAAACGACTCCGAGCGCAATGCCGTAGAGTCATCAAAGACAGCAAAAAAGCTTGTTGGGCCTCTTTCACCAGCTCCTTTAACAGTTTTACTCCCTCTTCTGTCGTTTGGGGTGGCCTGCGCCGGCTGTCGGGCATTAAGGCCCACTCCTCGGTACCTGGCCTGACCTCAGGTAATGAGGTCCTTGTTGATCCTGTGGCTGTCTCCAACGCCTTCGGCCGCTTTTTCGCGGAGGTTTCAAGCTCCGCCCATTACCACCCTGCTTTCCTTCCCAGGAAAGAGGCAGAAGAGGCTCGGCGACCTTCCTTCCACTCGCTGAATCTGGAAACTTATAATGCCCCCTTTACTATGCGGGAACTCGGAACGTGCGCTTGCACTGTCCCGGTCCTCTGCTCCGGGGCCAGATGCCATTCACGTTCAGATGCTGGCAAACCTTTCTCCGGGGGGCAAAAGCTTCCTTCTTCGTACCTACAATCGCGTCTGGACCGAAGGTCAGGTCCCCATGCGTTGGCGTGACGCTGTCGTTGTTCCTATACCCAAACCCGGGAAGGATAGACACCTTACTTCTAGTTACCGCCCCATTTCTCTTACAAGCTGTGTCTGTAAGGTGATGGAGTGCATGGTTAATGCTCAGTTAGTCTGGATTCTTGAATCTCGACGGCTACTTACCAATGTCCGATGCGGCTTTCGTCGCCGCCGCTCCGCTGTTGACCACCTTGTGACCTTGTCGACATTCATCATGAACAACTTTTTGGGAAGGCACCAAACGGTAGCCGTGTTCTTTGATTTGGAGAAGGCTTATGATACCTGTTGGATAGGAGGTATCCTCCGCACTATGCACAGGTGGGGCCTACGCGGTCGCCTGCCCCTTTTTATTGATTCCTTTTTAACGGATCGAAAGTTTAGGGTACGTGTGGGTTCCGTATTGTCCGACGTCTTCCTCCAGGAGAACGGAGTACCTCAGGGCTCCGTCTTTAGCGTAGCCCTTTTTGCCATCGCGATCAATCCAATTATGGATTGCATTCCACCTAATGTCTCAGGCTCTCTCTTTGTCGATGACTTCGCGATCTACTGCAGTGCCCAGAGAACATGCCACCTGGAGCGCTGCCTTCAGCGTTGTCTAGA
This sequence comes from Schistocerca nitens, assembly GCF_023898315.1. Classification (NCBI taxonomy): domain Eukaryota; kingdom Metazoa; phylum Arthropoda; class Insecta; order Orthoptera; family Acrididae; genus Schistocerca; species Schistocerca nitens. The sequence continues at coordinate 491,833,980 of NC_064616.1, forward strand.
CAGCCTATACTCGTGGAGCGTGGCAAATGGCTTCCGGTTCTCTGAAGATAAGACGGTTTGTATCAACTTTTGGCAATATAAAGCGTTCCTTCCGCCATCCTTACATCTCGGTCCCGTTGTTCTCCCATTCGTGGAAACAACTAAGTTTCTAGGGCTCACATTGGACAGGAAATTTTGTTGGTCTCCGCACGTCTCTTATTTGGCGGCCCGTTGTACACGTTCCCTTAATGTCCTCAGCGTTCTTAGTGGTTCATCTTGGGGAGCGGATTGCACTGTCCTGCTTCGCTTGTATCGGTCCATAGTCCGATCGAAGCTGGATTATGGGAGCTTCGTCTACTCATCTGCTCGGCCATCCCTCATACGCCGTCTCAACTCCATCCACCATCGGGGGTTACGTCTTGCAACCGGAGCCTTCTACACTAGTCCCGTCGAGAGTCTTTATGCTGAAGCTGCCGAGTTACCATTGACCTACCGGCGCGACGTACTGCTGTGTCGGTATGCCTGCCGGCTGTTGTCAATGCCCGACCACCCCTCTTATCAGTCCTTCTTCGCCGATTCTCTCGACCGTCAGTACGGGTTGTCTGTGTCTGCCCTGCTGCCCCCTGGAGTCCGCTTCCGTCACCTGCTTCGACAATTGGATTTAGCCCTCCCTACCACCTTCAGAGAGGGTGAGAGCCCGACACCACCTTGGCTCCAGGCTCCGGTTCGTATTTATCTCGACCTCAGCTCAGTCCCGATGGAGGGTACTCCGGCTGCAGTGTATTGCTCACGGTTTGTCGAACTTCGTGCTCGACTTGCCGGTCACACCTTTATTTACACTGATGGCTCCAAAACTGACGATGGTGTCGGCTGTGCTTTTGTCGTCGGGGCCGTCACCTTTAAATACCGGCTCCTCGACCAATGTTCCAGCTTTACGGCCGAGCTTTTTGCTCCCCATCAGGCCGTTCAGTATGCCCGCCGCCACCGCCATTCATCGAATGTACTCTGCTCTGATTCACTCAGTGCTCTTCAGAGCCTTGGAGCTCCCTATCCGGTCCATCCCTTGGTGCAACGGATCCAGCAGTCCCTCCATTCTTTCGCTGATAATGGTTCTCCTGTCAGCTTTCTGTGGGTTCCCGGACATGTAGGAGTGCCTGGGAATGAGGCTGCTGATGCTGCGGCCAAGGCTGCAGTCTTCCTGCCTCCCATTGTGTCCCGTCATCTGACGTTCGTGGGGTTGTTTGTAAGAGGCTTGTGTCGTTGTGGTGGGATGCTTGGTCATCCCTTCAAGGAAACAAGCTCCGGGCAGTAAAACCGCTCCCAACTGCTTGGACAACCTCCTCCCGACCATCTCGGCGAGAAGAGGTCCTTCTGACCAGGCTGCGGATTGGGCATTGCCGGCTTAGCCACCGCTATCTGCTCACCGGTGACCCAGCCCCGCAGTGCCCTTGTGGTCAAGCATTAACAGTGCGCCATGTTTTATTGTCGTGTCCCCGCTTTAGTCAGTCTCGTGTTGTCCTGTCCCTGCCATCTACTTTACCGAATATTTTAGCTGATGACGCTCGAGCAGCTGCTCGTGTTCTGCGTTTTATAACTTTGACTGGCTTGTCCAAAGACATCTAACTCTTTTACTTATTTTATCTGCATCTTTGTAAGGACTTTCTGGTGTCTCCCCCCCCCCCTCCCCTTGAGTTTTACTAGATTCTATGTGCTCTAACAATTGTGACTGGGTGCTAATGACCTCAGTAGTTGTGCGCCCTTAAACCCCACAAAAAAAAAAAAAAAAAAAAAAAAAAAAACCACCCGAGTTAGAAAACTGCTGCGGAAGCAAAGGGAACTTCACAGCAAACATAAACATAGCCGAAGCCTTGCAGACAAACAAAAATTACGCGAAGCGAAATGTAGTGCGAGGAGGGCTATGCGATAGGCGTTCAATGAATTCGAAAGTAAAGTTCTATGTACTGACTTCGCAGAAGATCCTAAGAAATTTTGGTCTTACGTCAAAGCGGTAGGTGGATCAAAACAAAATGTTCAGACACTGTGTGACCAAAATGGTACTGAAACAGAGTATGACAGACTAAAGGCCGAAATACTAAATGTGTTTTTCCAAAGCTGTTTCACAGAGGAAGACTGCACTGTAGTTCCTTCTCTAGATTGTCGTACAGATGACAAAATGGTAGATATCGAAATAGACGACAGAGGGAAAGAGAAACAATTAAAATCGCTCAAAAGAGGAAAGGCCGCTGTACCTGATGGGATACCAGTTCGATTTTACACAGAGTTCACGAAGGAACTTGCCCCCCTTCTTGCAGCGGTGTACCGTAGGTCTCTAGAAGAGCGTAGCGTTCCAAAGGATTGGAAAAGGGCACAGGTCATCCGTGTTTTCAAGAAGGGACGTCGAACAGGTGTGCAGAACTATAGACCTATATCTCTAACGTCGATCAGGTGTAGAATTTTGGAACACGTATTATGTTAGAGTATAATGACTTTTCTGGAGACTAGAAATCTACTCTGTAGGAATCAGCATGGGTTTCGAAAAAGACGGTCGTGTGAAACCCAGCTTGCGTTATTCGTCTACGAGACTCAGAGGGCCATAGACACGGGTTCACAGGTAGATGCCGTGTTTCTTGACTTCCGCAAGGTGTTCGATACAGTTCCCCACAGTTGTTTAATGAACAAAGTAAGAGCATATGGACCATCAGACCAATTGTGTGATTGGATTGAAGAGTTCCTAGATAACAGAACGCAGCATGTCATTCTCAATGGAGAGAAGTCTTCCGAAGTAAGAGTGATTTCAGGTGTGCCGCAAGGGAGTGTCATAGGACTGTTGCTATTCACAATATACATAAATGACCTCGTGGATGACATCGGAAGTTCACTGAGGCTTTATGCAGATGATGCTGTGGTGTATCGAGAGGTTGTAACAATGAAAAATTGTACTGAAATGCAGGAGGATCTGCAGCGAATTGACGCATGGTGCAGGGAATGGCAATTGAGTCTCAATGTAGACAAGTGTAATTTGCTGCGAATACATAGAAAGATAGATCCCTTATCATTTAGCTACAAAATAGCAGGTCAGCAACTGGAAGCAGTTAATTCCATAAATTATCTGGGAGTATGCATTAGGAGTGATTTAAAATGGAATGATCATATAAAGTTGATTGTCGGTAAAGCAGATGCCAGACTGAGATTCGTTGGAAGAATCCTAAGGAAATGCAATCCGAAAACAAGGGAAGGAGGTTACAGTACACTTGTTCGCCTACTGCTTGAATACTGCTCAGCAGTGTGGGATCCGTACCAGATAGGTTTGATAGAAGAGATAGAGAAGATCCAATGGAGAGCAGCGCGCTTTGTTACAGGATCATTTAGTAATCGCGAAAGCGTTACGGAGATGATAGATAAACTCCAGTGGAAGACACTGCAAGAGAGACGCTCAGTAGCTCGGTACGGGCTTTTGTTAAAGTTTTGAGAACATACTTTCACTGAAGAGTCAAGCAGTATATTGCTCCCTCCTACTTATATCTCGCGAAGAGACCATGAGGATAAAATCAGAGAGATTAGAGCCCACACAGAAGCATACCGACAATCCTTCTTTCCACGAACACTACGAAACTGGAATAGAAGGGAGAACCCATAGAGGTACTCAAGGTACCCTCCACCACACACCGTCAGGTGGCTTGCGGAGTATGGATGTAGATGTAGATCATACAACACAAACATTACGTTACACACTCAAACTCACTCACTCTACATACATATAGCATTACGGAAAAAGTTGTAATGGAGCATGTTGCAAACAAACAGACAAACCAGCTAGCTAACTTTCTTTGTTCGATTTTACAGATACTTCAGACTTTGCACTTTTGCAAGGTATTGGGGCTGATAATTTTATATTACTCTCTGTTACTTTCACAATGTTAGTGTTGTGTGTTGCAAGTAAACGTACAGGAACTTCCTCAACTTCTAATTCCTGATGTGTGTTTGTATTGTCTAGTCTCCGAGGAGCATTTTTCAATCATAATTTGTGCCACTTAATAATGACAGGTTGTTTTGCTGATGGGCTAACACCATCAGCATTTTCCTCTCACAAATAATCCCATTTTTGATCTTCCTTCTCTACCCTTTTCTCCTTTAAAGCTATGTTACGTGTATTCACTGTTTTAACGATACTCATAGTGCTCACGAGTTGCTCTGGATTGCTGTCCTGTAAACAAGTTATGGCTGCTGATAAAAAATTCTCTGTATATCCTCCAGAGTAGCTGGCACTTGATTTCACCCAATTTCATAGAAATAGAATGGAGTGCAGCATGGATGCAGTGTTAAAAATTAATCGAAAACCAACAAAAGAGAATAACACACAACAGTGATGCAGACACACAAATACACTACTATTATACACTTATTACAACTTAATATTCTGTCTGCATGGCTGTGCGTGACTATCACTACCCTATACTTAAATACAGTGTGTGATGAGCCTTACTAACAACAAAATACAGTACCCATTACAAACAGTACAAATTGATTCACACGGCAATGAAATAATTTAGTTCCTATGCCAGATCATTGCCCAACATTATTCAGAAGACTGTTACGTTAAATGACCAAAATGTCTGTAACTGGTACTAACCTAGTGCATGGCAACTAATGCCCTGATAAATTACAAAATTTGCATCTCATTGGCATTAAATACACATCCCTGGTATTCCTTTTAAACAGTGACAAGTCTGCAGGTTCCTGCTTTTTTAACAAATGCTACTTTGAGTGCAGAAATAAAGTCTGTACAATTTGACATAGCCACACAAAATAAACACCAATGGAAAGGCCAGCAGAAAGATACTCACTGCACTGCAGCGGCTAGGATGAAAGTCTGGATGGTGACGAAGATGACAATGACGATGCTGAAGACGTGATTCCAGTACAATGGTGGCAGCTGATGTAAACACGTCTAATGACAGTTTGTAAGGGCCTGGGCTGAGACCCTTATGGTTGTGGGACAGCAGAGTATGAAGTACATGCAAGCATGTATGCTAATGAAATAACATTAGCAATAAATATATTTATTAGTACATTATTGTTTCAGAGGAATCATTTTCTCTGCAGCAGCTGTGAGGAAGGCTGCGAACACAGTACACAGAGAACAACACACTGGCTCATGGACTTAAGAAGATATTGGAGGCTGTTGCCCCCATTGTGGCAGCTCTCTCATAATACTGTGATGGTATGTAGGGTAGTGGGTGGCAGGTGCAACTTGTATAGTGCTGTCGACCACCAGATTGTAGACTGTGTGTTACTAGGGCATTCTCGCAGACATCAAAAGTGTGTGTCTGAGTAAACTCCAGCAGCTCTGTAAATTATGTAGATGAGAGTGCAGAGTTATTACATGCCTCTCCAGTAGAGGTAGACCGTGGATGTCTGTGTCTGCCCACAGATGCAAGTCAGGGGCAGCAGCCTTTAACAAGCCTCCTGGATGCAGCGATAGATTGACAGTGTGCCAAACACCATCAGTTTTGCTCTCACCAAAGCGGAGGTAGAAATCCAGAAGACTTCACACCAGTGGGTGAGATGTTGGCAGCTCACAGCTACTGGGTTCAGTAGACAATGCAGGCAGCAGTCTCGAAGGTAGAAGTAATCTGACGAATAGTAGGCAGCGCATCTTGGGATCAACATCATAGCTAGTTCACTGGAACTGGATAGTATGTGGGCTTGGAAGCCTGAGTATTTATTACTGTCTGTTTTGAGTCAGGTCCATTATGTCTTTCCAAGGATGACTGCTTTTGTCTTAATTTTATGGGCTCGTCCGCATTCTTTGCCGCACCTTGGTGTTGCAACAGCGGCTTTCACGGCTTCGTTTGGTGCTCCTCTGCCATGTCAGTGGGCTGATAAGTGTTCTTGTGGAACCTTTACTCATTGTTGTGGCATTGTGCTGTGCTGTCAGAATTATGTTATGATCCCTTGTAAGTGAGATCGTGTTGTTGAATTAATGATTCAGACTTATTGCTCAAGTGAAGTGAAGCAGCAGCAGCTTTTGAGGTGTGCCATATTATTTGTAGTATCATCACTCTGTCTGTTTCTTATTCTGATTGCTATACAACGTGCTGTCCTAGTTTAATTTGAAGAAAACTTTTAGGAATTTTGTGTTTGCCCATGGCATTTTTCTACAGCCCAACAGTTCTATTATATCTGTGTGCAGTGTGTCATCACACACCACAGCATCATTGTCACGGGTTGTAGCTGACATTTGGTCTCGGTAGACTCAGTTATCCCTTAAATCACACTAGTTTCTTTTGAGAAGAGTATCATTAATTTCTCTTCCAATATTTCAGAGCGGAGTGCCTCAGTGGTTAAGACATTGCACTTACATTCATATGGGTGGCAATTCATATCTGCATTCAATCAGATTTGGGTTTCCTTCGTGAAAGGGCACAGTTGATTGCTTTCCGCAGTATTAGCTAAAGCTTCATCTCTAATGATCTCATTATTGACAGGTCATTACATCCTAATATTAATTTCTTCCTTTAGTCTCTGTCAAATACAAACTTTTTCTCTATTTCAGCTATTTCCAGAACAAGGGATGAAGAGTTCGTCAGTATAATATCTTCTGCATTTTTGTTTTCTGTATGGAGAAAAATTGAGATGAGGATACTACTTTGAGCTACCTCATTCAAATTGGAGCATCATTCTTGGAGTGGTTTTCTGGTAGAATAGTGGATTACATCAGATATTATGTCGTGATGGCAGTGTTCTGCTCTTTTGACCAACAGTGAAGACAGATATATTTAAGTCAAGTGGTAGGTGCCAGCCTCCAGCTAATCACATGCTTCGGGAGGATGATGGTCCAAACCCCACTCTGGCCATCCTGATCTAGATTTTCGGTGACTTCCCTAAATTGCTTCAGGCAAATGCTGGGATGGTTCCTTTGAAAGGGTGTGGCTGACTTCCTTCTCCATCCTTCCCTAATCCAATGGGACCAATGACCTCGTTGTTTGGTCCCCTCCCCTAAATCAACCAACCAACCAATTATATGCTTGCTGTGTTGTCTTTTGTTAGAAGTGCATGCAGCACCTTATCAAGTGTGACTGGCTGCAAACCAGTGACAGTGCCCGCTGCCACTGCAATCTAACAGACACAAAGTTATTTTAATTGAGGGGTTGAGAGTACAAGTAGTACAAATGACATTTCACAAGAAAATGATCTACATGCACATTTTGAGTCTGTGATGATAAAATTTAGGCTCTAAGTTTGAGCAAATGTCTGGACTGCATTTAGAATACAGTTAGTACAAGTGAAATGGTGGGCAGAAGTAGAAGTGCTGCTATGTTTTATGAATGTTCAAGCATGGGTTTTTTGAAAGTACAGCAATATTCAAACGTGTAAGTTTTTAGAGTACTTATATTTAATGCGTGATTAAATAAGCCATATTTTGAAATACCGCTTCTACGTCTTGAGACAGTCACATATTGACATACTAGAGCATCAGGTCCTTGAACCTGGCCATACATACGTGAAATATGATAAAGAATTTGGTCTTTGAAAAGGCAAAGAAACATTTCGAACATTTATTTTTTCCCCCAAGAGGCATTGGAAGCAGTGAAGCTGGTCATTAGAATGATTCCTGTAGTGCAAATGAAAACGGGGAAACTTTCTTTGAATTACAGCTATGGATCCATAGCAAAGGACACAAAGTTGCTAAAGACACAGAAGGAAACAAGATACATTGGAGGAGTACCAGGTGGATTTGAATCAACAAAGAAAATCCTCTAACAGTGCAGTTAAAGTACTCACTAAACTGTGATCTTTAATTTGTAGAAGTGGATTTTATGAAGTCCAAAATTGGTCTGTTGTCAATACCTCTTCTGCAGCCTTGACATTGAGATGAGTTTGAAATAGACTGAGAAATGGAAAAATCTGCTGGAGATAAAGAACTACTTCCCTCCACTTTATCATGAGAGGAAGAGCCAGACGTCTGGGAGCGAAACACTCCACTCAGTGCTTAGTATGTACTCAGACTGTTTGGGATACTTCTGCTGCAATGAAACCATTATTTTTAGTGAAAGCATTTAAGACAAATTTGTGAAAGTTGAGTCTCTTGGAAATACATGAAATGGTTCGTTATTAATTAATAACTTCCTCTGTTGCCCTTTCTCCTTTACCTTAGTCTTTGAAGGTGATGCCCTCCCGGAAAAAGTTAAGGTCGTGGTGTACTGGTGTGATGTGAAACTGTATGTCCATCACCTATGAGATGCTTCAGATGTTTACACTCTGGGCATATGTCATCCCACTGCACGGCAGACCCAAAATATGGAAACTGTGGATGATCACTCCATGAAGTTAGTCCTCCGTGCAATTGGATTATGAGGTGATGTTGTGGACATGGTTCCATCTCAACCTGTGACAGGCAGTGATCCTGCAGCTTGACTGGTCCTTCTGGCCCCTTCATGCCTAATTTGGTCACCAGTTACATGATCATTCACTGTGGGTACAGCTCTCACCTGCCGGAACTAAAACACCTTATTTCCTCTCCTCACCCCCTGCGGGTCCATGGGTTAGAATAGGCCCGAGGTATTCCTGCCTGTCGTAAGAGGCGACTAAAAGGACTGTCACACTTTTCGGCCCTATGAGTTCAGGTCCCATTCTATGCTTTGACTTGCCACTTTCAAAATTCTACAGAAGTGCGGGCCATATGGGGAAGGACACTCACTGTATGTGGTGCATGAGTTATCCATAGTGCCCTTAGATTTGATCTCCTGAATCTCTTGTCATGGCTTTGCGTCTCCACCTGCGATTCAACTATTTGGGTGAAAACACTTTCTGGGGTATGTCATCTTTCACCCCCCGTCCTCTTTCACCCCCATGACACTATTGGATTTCTCTGTGCCCAATATCCAGCACAGTAGCCAGTCCATTGTGGTGGGGCCGTCATGTACCCATTTGTTGGTAGCCCCCTGATGTCACAGGGCACTACTGATGCCTGAGCTGGAAACTCCCCATGTATGCCAAGGAGTAGATTCCTCTCTTCCTGGGGCATCAGGACACCCGGCAACGGCCAGTTGGCCTTTGCTGTGGCTGGGTGGCGGCCGTGGGAAGAGCCCCTGATCAGAGTGGGTGGCATTAGGGCAAATGACCCGCAATGAAGCGGACTGTCATCTCTTGCTGGTGACCGTACAGCAAGTTAGAATACAATGCCGACAGTTATGACCCTAAATCATTTCCTTCCCTCGCTACACCATGGGAGGAGCGTTGCGGGCTTTCAAATATAAATGAAATGATGTGATGCGGCCCTCAACTGTGCACCCTCAGACTCAAAGTTGAAATATTAAAAGTTTTGGCTCGTTTCGTTGTCTAGGGGCTGGGATATGTAGTTGCCACATTACAAGCCAAATATTGCTGAGTCTACAGTATACAATACTAATATACACACCAATCGAATGGTCGAAGGTTCCTATCACTCGGTAACTGCGAATTTTGAATGTTATATAGAAATTTATGAATGAAAGATTGCAATTAAATAAAATCTGCAGGTACTATTTTAACAACTTTGAATGATGAGTATGATAGCAGAAGTACCTTTAAAAATGCCCTTTATTTCTGTAAAACACTTATTGGTGTCGATGGTCCAGCAGTTAAATAAAATATTAGTTGAATAACAGGGAAACAATAGATTACTACTTCACGTAATTAGTTATGAACAACAACATAGCTTGCGAGATATTCACCTTGAAGCGCATACTACATCTTCACTGCAGAAGCCACCGAAGTCTCACAGGTGCACAGGTCAGCACTACGAAATATTTGTATCTTTTGCGACCACGCGCAACTTGTTCCACACTCTCCAAGTCTCTCCTGCGTCCATAGCGCTGTACTGTCCAGAACTCTCTCTCCGTGTCGTGTGCCCTCACACTGCTCTGTTCAGAACTGCTTTCCCCCACTTCCATACAGTCTCTCCACGTGTCCTTTTTGGAACGATCGCTGTGATTGGCTAGAGCGATCCCGCCCTGTCTCCATCCATTGCACACTCACAAACATAATGAAACACATTCGAAACACTGGATTTACATTTAAATAACTAGAAATTAAAGAAATATTCCTACGGCTGGACCATAAACACGCTCTAACACAATTATTAAATACATAAACAGATTAAATTAACATACATCAAAGGAATAGAACAGAAGTAAGCCAGTAGCCTAATGTCTCTGTGCTTCTTAAAACACAGTGAATAATTCACCAATTTCTTCATGAGTAGTATATATCGGATATAAACAAAGACATAGATGAATAAATATACTTATAAGCATGCTGTCACAGTTTTTTCCTGTAACTGTGAAGTATTTTTAGCCTGACGCGATTGATGGTAATCAGCCACTTTGACCTCCAATAACTCATGTAGTATTAAAGTTACATGTCTGTAATGTATACCAATTTAGGTTTACACTAATAACTTTCTAAAGACATGTCGATCGACAAAATCAGATGAACCATTTAGATTTTGGGAATTCGTTGCTGGGTGTTACTTGTATAATTTATCGTCAGATACTAAACTTTAAACTAATAAAGATATTGAAAGTCTGATTACACCATCAGAATCGTCGTGCAAATAATGGTAAGATACATGTTTCTTTTTAAGGTATCATGATTCATCTGGCTACTATTAATTTCTGTACGAACTGTGAAATGGCTGCCATTAAGGTTACACAAAGTCCGCCATCTTCAGCACTCCCGGCATGTAAGTCTCTTTCATTGACACAGCATCACCAAGGAATTTCCAGCCACGTGGTTGGCTAGCAACCACGTGGTTCAGCTATTGTGCGGCATCAGGCGGTTGCTAATGAGCCGCCGCTTTGACGAGCGTCCTGTGCGGCTGCCCCAACTCCGAACATAGAATATTTCCAGGGTGCTACAACTCGCCCGTTACCTCACAACGTAGGGCTGCAGAACAGCAAGAGCCATATTCGCATCGGTTTTTAGTCTGTATCGGAACTGATGAGGACTCTTTTGTACCGACAAAGCCTCAATTTTTCATTGAACATCTAGAGAACAAGTTTGGAGAAGTGACAGCGGTGTCCAAGATGTGAAATGGTGCAGTCTTGATTCAGACAGCATCCCCAGCCCAATCCCGAGTGTTACTCACCTGTGACAAGCTGGGTGGTATTTCTGTTTCTGTCACTCCCCATACAAGCCTCAACATGGTCCAGGGGATCATTTTTCGTCGCGATCTCCTCTTGCAGTATGACGACGAGCTCCGCGCCAATTTAGAATGGCAAGGTGTTCATTTCATCCGGTACGTTTACCAGAGACCCAAAGACAACAGGGTTGCTAATGGTGCCTTCATCTTGGTGTTTGAGAGTGATTCATTGCCCGAAAAGATCAAGGTGATGGTTTACTGCTCTGATGTTAAACCATACGTCTCTCCCCCTATGTAGTTCTTTAAGTGCTGGAAGTTCAGGCACATGTCTTCTGGCTGCAGTTCCAGCGTCACGTCGAGACGGCGGACGTCCACTGCACCCAGATACTCCATGTGTGCCACCTCCCACTTCGCATCAACTGTGGAGAGCACCACTCCCCATGCTCGCCGGACTGCCCAATACTTCAAAAGGAGCAGAAAAACGTGGAGTACAAGACCCTGGACTGTTTTACTTACTCAGAGGCTAAACGTAAATTCGAAAGATTACATCCCATTTCGTTGACGTCGGCATATGCTGCAGCTGCATCACTATCGCCGTTCCAAGTGCCAGTGCTTCCTCTCTCTGTGACACAAACAGTGGGCCTCCGGGCCACCAGAATATGTCTGCCCCCTTGGTGGTAGGGGGCAAATCTTTCTCCATTGCTCCTAAACCACCTACTTCAGGAGCAAGGCCCCCCTCAAACACAGGGGACTTTGGTCCCTTCGCCCCTGCTGGAGAAGGTACAGCCTCCTCCGGCTCCTCTCGTGTGGAAGGGGTCCCTTGGGGCCCTCTCTCCCAAGGTCTCCACTAATGCCATGGCGAACACTCGCCAGTGGCTCAAGGAGCCAAAAGCTGCTGGATGAAGAGCTTCACAGTCTTCCTCCATACCTGAAGCTGCTTCAGAGAAATCTGTCCAGCAAGCCCCTAAAGAGAAGTGAGAGAGCAAGCAAATTAAGTAATAGTCTGCTAATAAAGAGGACCCTCTGGTGGCCCCAACATCACCACTCCCTATCAATTCTGCATCTGAGGATGCAGTGGAGATCGTAGTGTCCCCTGCGGACTTGAATCTCACTGATGCCTCATCCAACATCGCAATGGCTACAAATACTTAATTGCTGGCAGCAGGTGACCCTGAGGCATAACCTGCCTCCTTTCTCGCTTCATGCCTTCCCGCCCTCATGATATCGTCATCCTCCAGTGGAATTGCGTCAGTTTTCTCCACCACCTGGCTGAGCTGTGGCAACTATTAAGCTTTACACCTGCTTTCTGCATTGAACTCCAGGAACCCTGGTTCCCGACAATGTGAATACCTGCCCTCTGCAGCTATAAGGGATATTACAGGCACCATAGTGACTATAATAGTGTGTCAGGTGGAGTTCGTGTCTACTTCCTGAACTCAGTATGCAGTGAACCTGTGCCCCTTCACACCCCTCTTGAATCTGTGGCTGTCAGGATAAAGACGACGTAGGAAATAGCTGTCTGCAATGTCTCTCTTCCTCCAGATGGTGCAGTATCCCTGAACGCATTGGCTGCACTGATCGAACAACTCCCTAAACCTTTTCTACTTTTGGGAGATTTTAATGCCCATAACCCCTTGTGAGGTGGCATAGTTCTTACTGGCACAGGCAGAGATTTCGAAAATTTACTCTCACAACTCGACCTCTGCCTCTTAAATGCAGGTGGCCCCACACATTTCAGTGTGGCACATGGCACATATTCGGCCATTGATATCTTGGTTTGCAGTCCTGGCCTTATCCCATCTATCCATTGGAGAGCACATGACGACCTGTGTGGTAGTGACCACGTCACCATCTTCCAGTCACTGCCTGCGGATGCCTGCCCAGATGGTCTTTAAACAAGGCAAACTGGAAAGCCTTCACCTCTGCTGTCAGTGTTGAATCTCCCCCACATGGTAACATCGATGTGGTGGTTGAACAGGTAACTACAACGATCGTTTCTGCGGTGAAAAATTTGATCCCTCCTCTTTCTTCCCGGCGAAAGATAGTCCCTTGGTGGTCACCCACCGGAAGTCGCTGAGGCAATACAGGAGCGTCGGTGAGCTCTACAGCGGCGTAAGTGACACCTTTCCTTGGAGAACCTCATAGCTGTTCAACAGCTCCGTGCCCACGTTCGCCAGCTTATCAGAAGGCGGAGACAAGAATGTCGAGAGAGATACGTCACCTTCCCAATTCTGGGCAAAGATCAAACTAGTTTTTGGGTACCACACCCCAACAGGTGTTACTGGTGTTAACATAAATGGCGTGTTATCTACCGATGCAAACGCAATTGCCGAGCACTTTGTGGAGCACTATGCTCGCGCCTCTGTGTTGGAGAATTACCCCCCAGCCTTTCACCCTCTCAAACGGCAGATGGAAGGGAAAGTCCTCTTGTTCACTACATGCCACAGTGAATCCTTTAATGCCCCATTTACAGAGTGGGAGCTCCTCAGTGCCCATGCACATTTCCCCGACACTGCTCCTGGGCCAGATCGGATCCACAGTCAGATGATTAAACATCGCTTGCCTGACTACAAGCGACATCTCCTCATGATCTTCAACCGGATCTGGTGCAATGGCATCTTTCCATAGCACAGGCGGGAGAGCACGATCATTCCAGTGCTCAAACATGATAAAACCCCACTTGATGTGGATAGCTGTCTTGCCATCAGCCTCACCAATGTTCTTTGTAAGCTGCTGGAATGTATGGTGTGTTGGCAGTTAGGTTGGGTCCTGGAGTTACGTGACCTACTGGCTCCATGCTGGGATGGTTTTTACCTGGGTTGCTCAACGAATGATAATCTTGTGTCCCTCGAGTCTGCCATCGAAACATCCTTTTCCAGATGCCAACATCCTGTTGTAGTCTTTTTGATTTATGAAAAGCGTATGACACCACCTGGCGGCATTGTATCCTTACCACAATATACCAGTGGGGTCTCTGTGGCCCGCTTCCGATTGGTATCCATAATTTCCTGTCATATCATACTTTCTGTGTCCAATTTGGTGCCTCCCATAGTCCCCCCCCCTCCCCCCCATATCCAGGAGAATGGGGTCCCACAGGTCTCGGTATTAAGTGTAACTCTATTTTTAGTGGCCATTAACGGTCTAGCTGCAGCTATAGGGCCGTCCGTCTCACCCTCTGTGTATGCAGACGAGTTCTGCATTTCGTACTTCCCCACCAGTACTGGTGTTGCTGAGCGGCGCATACAGGTAGCCATCCACAAGGCGCAGTCATGGGCACTAGCCCATGGCTTCCAGTTTCCGGCCACAAAGTCGTGTGTTATGTGCTTCTGTCGGCATTGTACCGTACATCTGGAACCAGAGCTTTACATTACTGACGATCCCCTCACTGTGGTGGAGACATAACGAGTTATAGGACTGGTTTTCGACGCCAGATGGACTTGGCTTCCTCACCTTAGTCAGCTTAAGAGAAGTGCTGGCAGTATCTCAATGCGCTCCACTGCCTGAGCAACACCAACTGGGGTGCAGATTGCTCTACGCTGCTGCAGCTATACAGAGCGCTTGTTCAATCCCACCTTGACTATGGGAGTCAGGCGTATGGTTCGGTGGTGCCCTCAGCGATGCATTTACTCGATTCAGTGCACCACTGTGACGTTCAACTAATGACGGGAGCTTTTAGGGCGGAGTCCGGTGACCAGTGTCCTTGTGGAGGCCGGAGTCCTTCCTTTGCAGGTCAGGCATGGACAAGTGCTGGCCAGTTACGTTGCACACATTCGTAGTTCACCTGCGCGTCCAAATTACCGTCTCCTTTTCCCAGCCATGGCGGTTCATCTCCCACATCGGCGGCCCAGGTCAGGGCTTACTATTAAAGTTCATAGCCGATCGCTTCTATCTGAATTGGAGTCCTTGCCTTTACCACCTATACTGGAGGACCATTCACGTACACCTCCATGGTGCTCACCGAGGCCGCGGCTTTGCTGGAACTTTCGCATGGTCCAAAGGACTCAGTTCACTCCATGGCTCTCCACTGTCACTTCCTCTCGATTCTTGACATGTACCAAGGCCATAAAGTGGTGTACACTGAAGGCTTGATGGCTGATGGTCACGTAGGCTTCGCGTATGCCCATGGAGGACATATTGAACAGCATCCCATGCCCAACGGCTGCAGTGTTTTTACTGCAGAGCTGGTGGCTATATCTCGTGCTCTTGAGCACATCTGTTCATGCTCTGGGGAGTTGTTTCTTCTGTGTACCGACTCCGTGAGCAGCCTACAAGCTATCAACCAATGCTACCCTCGTCATCCTTTGGTAGCAACCATCCAGGAGTCCATCTATGCTCTGGAACAGTCCAGTCGTTCATTGGTGTTTGTGTGGGCTCCAGGACACATTGGAATCCCAGGCAACGAACTTGCTGAGAGGCTAGCCAAACAGGCTACTCAGAAACCGCTTATGGAGATTGACATTCTAATAACTGACCTGCGTTCGTTTTTACGTCACCAGGTTTTTCGGCATTGGGAGACGGAATGGCATAGTCTCAGTACGCACAACAAACTGCATGGCATTAAGGAGACTACGAATGTGTGACAGTCCTCCATGCGGGCCTCTCACAGGAACTCTGTGGTTCTCTGCTGGCTCTGCATTGGTTGACCCACGGCTACCTCTTACACCAGGAAGACTCATCTCAATGTTGATGCAGTGCCCGATTGACAGTGGCCCATATTCTGGTGCACTGTCCCACTTTGACTGCCCTGTGACGAAATCTTCGGTTACCTGACTCGTTGCCGCTAATTTTATCTGACAACGCCACATTGGCTCATTTAGTTTTATGGGTCATTCCATGTCAAGTCACCCAGGCCTTGACACCAACCATGTCAGATTTTGATGAAACTTGGTACAATTACTTCTTTTATCATCCTGAAAGCACTTGTAAAATTTTTTTGCTGAATCTCTTATAATTTTTTTTTTTAATAAATTTTTAAAGCCTTTAGATTCGGCATTGTTTCAGCAGTCGGAAATCGTAACTTAAATGTGTCCTCACAACTAGAAAAAAATTTGTATATTAAAGAATACTCAAGATATCAGTATGAAATTTTGAAATAAGTTTGTGTATTATATCTAAATGTAAAAAAACTGCAATATCTAGAGTCTCAGATCTGATAGAAAGCTCAAATTTGTTTTAAAATATTCTTAATTGTATAGGCTATTAGATAAAAGAAAAATTATGTTGGCCTTTTAACCTGTTTAATAGTTATCTAATTTTTAAAATAATATTAATTATATTTTAAAAATAAAAAGTACCAAGTGACTTAGACACCGAAAATAAGTTTTTGTCTTCTTGGAGTAACAATGTACGCTTGGATTTTGTTTTGTTACTCCTGTGCTTTGAAGTAAAAAATTATTACAGTGTTAAATAGTGCTTGGATAGTATTTTATTAAGTTTATTCGAACTTTCAGTAAGTACTGTTACTTAGTTTACAGATATTCTTTTCCAATATCCTATAAAAGTAACCAGAACAGTAATCAGACCAAAAGTGAGATCAGTATGTCAGATATTCAAACCTGTAGCGTAGGGTTATTTAAAAAATCTGACTGTTTCCAAACAACCTACACACCTTCAAAAAAGTTACAACCGGTATCTGAATTGAGTGAGGAAGAAAAAGATTTGATCCACTTACGATCTGGAATTAATCTGTGTGAATTTAAGAATATATGTTCACACCACAGCTACTACTTTTTAAATGTTTTTGAAAAGTATCGAACAACATGTGTAGACCCACTAAAAAACACAAAAAGCCCATCAAAAAAATCATTGAGAAGTGTAGGCTTGTATCTTTCTAAACAATTACTAACAATAAATATTAGCATAAAACCTGGACAAAAGCTTTGCTCAACATGCCGTAACTTTTGTGAGGAAAGATTAAGAGTTGAAGTCAATGAAAGTGAAACAGATGATGAAGTCATGGTTGAATTAGAATCGTTGGAATCCAGAAATGAATCCGTTATACAAACAAGCATTGCTCTTGATAATTTAGGTTTAACACCGATAAAGCTTCATGGCTTGTCAGAACAAAGTAAAGGGTCTTATTTTAAAAGGAAGGTTAGCAGTATTGAAAAGACTGCAAAAAAGGTGGTTTCAAAAGCATTAAAATATGATGCACCAAGTTCTGATGATGACGAAGAAGATACAAGTGTGGTTGAGAAAGCAAAGGATTTTGATGTAATGATTTCTCTTATGAAAGAGAAGATTTCATCTGTTGGGAGGTCTAGAAAAATCCAGATTCTGACCTTGGCTCCAGATGCTTGGAGTCGAAATAAAGTGATGAAAGAATTTAATGTGAGTGAGTACATGGTGCGACAGGCTAGAAAGCTAAAATCTGAAAAGGGTATTTTGGAAACTCCTGGTCCAAAAAAAAGGTAAAACTCTTTCTGAAAATACAGTAAGACTTGCAACAGATTTTTATGAAAAGGATGAAAGTTCCAGAGTGCTACCTGGAACAAAAGACAAAGTAAGTGTTCAAAAAAATGTGTACATGCAAAAAAAGACTCATTTTGTGTAACTTGAGAGAACTCTTATTATTCTTTCAAATGGGAGAATCCGCAGGTAGAAGTAGGATTTTCAAAATTTTGTTTCTTGAGACCTAAATGGTGTATCCTTGCTGGTGCTGCTGGCACACACACTGTATGTGTATGCAGTCTCCACCAGAATATTAAACTATTACTGGATGCTGTGAAAATTGAAGAATCTTATAAAGACCTAATTAAGATGCTTGTGTGCAACACGGAAAACCAAAACTGCATGCTACATCATTGCGACAGCTGCCCTGCAAATACTGCACTAACTGAGTACTTAACTGAAAAACTAAGTGAAGATTATGATTTAGAAGAAGAAATTGTAATCAGTCAGTGGGTTAATACAGACAGGGCAGAAATGATCAAACAGTCTATCAGTGTTGAAGACTACATTTCTTTATTGGTTAGGTCATTGGAAAAACTCACCCCGCACTCGTTTATAGCAAAATCCCAATCAGCAGCCTTTAAAAGATTGAAAGAAGACCCACCACCCAAAACAGCAATTATTGTGATAGATTTCAGTGAAAATTATTCCTTTGTTATACAAAATGAGATCCAAAGTTACCACTGGAATAGAGGTGGTTGTACTCTACACCCAGTTGGAGTTTTTCTAAGAAATGAGGAAAACAATGTTTTTGTTTCCAACCACTGTTTTATTAGTGATGACAAAGAACATGACACTGATTTTGTTAACTTTGTACAAAAAGAAATTACAAAGTGGCTGTCATTACATCATACTGACATTGACTCAGTTAACTACTTTACAGATGGTTGTGCTAGGCAGTACAAAAATAGAAACAGTTTTAAAAATTTGACTGAACGCGTGAGAGACTTTAATTTGAAGGCCCAACACACATTTTTTTGCAACAAATCATGGGAAGTCAATTTGTGATGGCCTAGGAGGAACTATTAAAAGAATTTCAAGGAAAGCCAGTCTACAGCTTTCAGACGAAGAACAAATAGTGACAGCAATCGATGTGTACAAGTTTTGTGAAAAAAATATTGAAAACATTCATTTTCACTTTATTGACAAAAAAGAAGCTGATTTGCTACAGTTAAAACTAGAAAAACGTTTTTCAGCAACCCGAACCATTCCTGGAACAAGAAGTTTTCATAACTTCAAACCACTTCCAACAAACAACCTTGAAATTAGAAGGACTGCAGATAGTGTAAAACCCTCCTTAGTCTTTTCTTTCCATTCTTCTTCTGATTGGGTTCGTGTTGAACCATCCATAAATAGCTATGTGACTGCAAATTATGGTGGTAACTGGTAATTTGGACTGGTAAAAACAGTATTCAATGATGAAGATGATGGAGAAATTCTATTTCTACATCCTTCAGGAACAGCTGCATCATTTTATCGGCCTGAAAGAGAAGATTCTTGCATAGTGCCTTTGGAGCACATAGTCTGTGTAGTAGACACACCTCAATCAAGCGGCACTGGAAGAATGTATTACTTCAAAAAAGACTGTATCAAAAGAACTGAAAGCTCTTGGATGAAGTGGAAAAACAGTTTGAATCACCATTAATGTTTATTAAAAAGACAAAATTACTCAAAAAATTCAATGTTTCAAGCAATCAGTTGGGTTATACATAAGTGTCGTAAGTACACTATCTTTGTACATAATTCTAATGTAATCTACTATAATTATTAAACATGTTAAAAAGCCATCATTATTTTTGTTTTATCAAGTAGCCTATATGTTTAAGAGTAAATTAAAACAAATTTCAGCATTCTATCAGGTCTGAGACTCTAGATATTGCAATTCTTATAAAACAAAACATCCGTTAAAAGAAAAAAAATACATCTATGTTTTTTTCATAGAAAATATTAATATATTTTAATAGTATCATTTTTATCTTCAAATATGTATAATAAATAAACTTGCTGCAAAAATTCATGATGTTATCTAAAAGAGTTTTTAAGATAAACAATTTTAAAGTTTTGAATACAAATTAAATTTACCATTTCCGAAGGTTCGGAAAACGCAAAACATAAAAACTTTAAAAATTTATTAAAAAAAACCTATAAGAGAAACAGCAAAAAAAAAAAAATTGCGGGTGTTGTCAGGATGGTATTAGAACCATTTGAGCCAAATTTCATGAAAATCTGAGGTGGGTGTAAAATTTATTTTTTATTGGGTGATTTGATATGGAATGACCCTTATGTTTTATTTTTGAGGGTGGGTTTTATTATTCTGTATAAGTTGTTGTGCATGTCCTCTGTCCCTCTGTGTCCTCCACCCATGTGCTTTTAGGTTGGAGGTTTTAATGGGTTGCAGAGTGGCTGGCTTCTCCTTTGTATTCTCATGGTCAGCCAGTCATGGTAATCCGTTTTGTCGTTTTAATATCTTCTACCTGCTTCTTGCATTTCTGTTGTTTTCTTCTCCCCTTTTGTCCATTTAAGTGTTTGTTGCCCTTCCATCGTTCTTGTGGTTTTTCCTTTCTCTCCGTTTTGTGTTGTCAGTCTTGCTTATTTTATTCTCGCCCTTGCGGCATTGTTTTATTCAGAACAAGGGACTGATGACCTAGCAGGTTGGTCCCTTCCCCCTCCCCCCTCTTTCAAACCAACCATCCTCTCCTCCTCTCCAAGAAACAAGTTTCAATGATGACGCTTCTCCAATGCTCTATGGTTAACATGCATTCTGTTGGAACCATTCTGGTCCTGAGGGTACATCCAGAGGGGTCTATACTTTGGTTCATACAGCTGTCATCAGTGAATGGATTCCCCTTTGTACTCTGTTGGGGCCAATTGTGGTGTGGGTGCAATTGACCTTAGCAATTGCCATTTTCAGTGTATTGATCATATTAATGCAACAACTTCTCCCCCCCTTCCCCCTTTTCTCCTACTTCGGTACTTCAACATACACCACCCCCTGTGGGGGAGCACCACTTTGTTTGGTAGGGTCCTTCTAATTAACCATCTTGTCACAGATTATTTTCTGTACATCCTCAGTGATGGTTCTCCTTTTCAGCTGTCGATCTGATGATCTTGTCCCCTAATCTTGTGACTTCACTACATGACGACCTTTGTGACAGTGACCACATTCTGGTGATGTTGTTTCCTTTCCCCCACCAGACAGATTGACTACAGTATAGTGCACTTCAGAGCCAACTGGCCTTTGTGTACCTCTGCTGTTACATCTGCCACATCTGTCAGATTGTATAGAGGAGGTTGTGCAAGGTGTCTCAGGATGTGATCATCCTGTGCTGGAACTGTTATTTTCCTTTCTTTATGTCCTCTCCACCATCAGCTGGTGCTGTGGCGGACCAAAGACTTTGCAGTAGCTATTCAGGATCGTCAATGAGCTGTAAAATGATTAAGATGGAAGTCCTTCATGCTAAGGCTCATTGTCTAATCAAACACAGTAAGAAGGACTTCTGAGAGAGCTATTTCTCAGCTGGCCGCAGTGGCTGAGCTGTTCTAGGCCCTTCAGTCTGGAACCACGCGACTGCTACGGTTGCAGTTTCGAATCCTGCCTCGCGCATGGATGTGTGTGATGTCCGTAGGTTAGTTAGGTTTAAGTAGTTCTAAGTTCTAGGGGACTGGTGACCTCAGATGTTAAGTCCCATAGTGCTCAGAACCATTTGAGCTGTCTCCTACGTGGGGACATGTGGCTCTTAATCTGAGGTGTGGGCCAGGCTACGTGATCTCATAGACTGCCAACAATCAACAGCTGTTCTGAGTCTTGTCCTACATGGTGGTCTTTATGCCGATTCATCGATTCTTGCAGAACACCTTGTGGACCCCCTTTGTGGCAGCATCAGTGTCCACTTCCTTTCCAATTCCATTTCTTCTGCAGAAGTGACAAGTTGAAGACATCCCATTAAGTTTCACTACCCACAAATCTGTATGCTATAATGAACCCTTCAGTGACTAGAAACTACTTCAGGCTCTTGCCTCATCCCGTGACACAGCCGCAGGCCTTGATTCAATTCCCAAACAGATGACCCAACACTTGAATGCTTCCCAAAGACAACTTTTCCTCAAGATCTTCAGCTGCTTTTGTCTCCAATGTGCCTTCCCCTTGCAGTAGTGGGATAATGTAGTTGCCCCAGTCTTTAAGCCAGGCTAGAACCAAATGTATCTTTGCAGTTTTTGGCCAATTAGCCTGACCAACATGATCTGTAAGCTGCTAGAAAGTGTGGTTGCCTGCAGGTTATGCTGGGTTCTCAATTCTCTGGACCTTTTGTCCCCCCTATCAGGGTGGTTTCCGGGAGGGACAGTTTGCTACAGATCATCTACTTAGGTTGGAAGCAGCGGTCTAGCAGGTTTTTTCTGAATGCACCACCTTGTTCCAGTCTTTTTTTTGAACACGCGGTAGGCATATGACACTGATTGGCATCATCACATTTTACGCTCCCTCCATGAATGGGGCATTAGAGGCCACATGCAAATTATCTGGCGGTTTTTATCCCACCAGTTGTTCCAGGTTAGTTGGCACTTCACTCCACTCCCCAAGGGTCCAAGAGAATGGTATCACACAGGGCTCCTCATCCCCATCAATGGGCTAGTTACCTTGCATTGTACACTGATCAGCCAGAACATTATGACCATGTACCTAAGAGCCAGTATGTCCACCTTTGGCATGGATAATAGCAGCAACTCGTGGCATGGAAGTAGTGAGGCCTTGGTAGGTTGCTGGAAGGAGTTGGCACCACATTTGCACACACAAGTCACCTATTTTTAGTAAATTGCGGGAAGGGGACGATGTACTCTTGACACCACATTCAATCACATCCCAGATGTGTTCAATTTGGTTCAGATCTTGCAAGTAGGGGGCAGGGGGCAGCTTATCAGTTGAAACTAGCCACTGTGTTCCTTTAACCACTCCATCTCACTTCTGGCCTTGTGACATGGCATATTTTCTTGTTGGAAAATGCCACTGACATGAGGAAACATGATCGTTGTGGAGGGGTGTATGTAGTCTGCAACTAGTGTTCAAGACTCCTTGGCCGTCACGGTGCCTTGCGTGAGCTCCACTGGATCCATGGAAGCCCATGTGAATATTCCCCAGAGCATAATGGAACTGCCACCTGCTTGTCTCCATCCCACAGCACAGGTGTCAAGGAGCTGTTTCCCTGGAAAACGAAGGATGTGTGCCAATCAGCATGATGAAGACAGTATCAGGATTCATCAGACTGTTCTGCCACTGTGTCAGTGTCCATTGCTGATGGTCACATGTCCATTTCAGTCGTAACTGCCGATGTTGTGGTGTTAACATTGGCACATGCATGGGTTGTTGGCTACGGAGGACTATCATTAGGAGTGTTCAATGCACTATGTGTTCAGATACACTTATACTCTGCCCAGTATTAAAATCTGATGTTAGTTGTGCCATAGTTTCCTGCCTGTCCTGTTTTACCAGTCTGCCCAGCTGACGGCGGCCGGCATCTGTAATGAGGGGTGGCCGCCCAACTCTGCAATGTCTGGACATAGTTTCACCCTGGTTTAATCATGTGTTGAAGACACCACAGCACTCCTCGATCACCTGACAAGTGGTGCAGTTTCCGAAAAGCTTGTGCCGAGCCTCCGGGCCATCATAATCTTCCCGTGGTCAAACTCAGATAAATTGCGCACCTTCCCATTGTATATTCTACATACAGACTGCATGCCTACTGATACTACATGCACTGTGTGTTTGACTAGCAGTCCTTCCTCGCCAGGTGATGGGTTTATATCGATAGTAGGTTGGCGGTCATAATGTTCTGGCTGTATGTTGTCTCAAGTCCCAGGGAACCTACCTGTAGTACCTGCGGCAATTCTTGAAGTACTCAGTATGACGACACACCTTGAATCCATCCTACTACTTATGTAAACTGTCAGGAAGCCTCCCATTCACTGATTAGTCCCATTTGCAAGAAGGAATGGCTAATCTAAAAACACAAGACCTCTGATAATTGTGCTTCGATGTTAGGAGTACAGATATCTTCACCTTGTTGTTAAGATGACTAGTTTTGTAACAGTTGTGTAAAAAACCTTGCTGTCTTCGAGACAACAGTCCATTGGCACATTGGAATGAAACACATTTGATGGAGTTGATGATTTCATCATCCACAATTTTACCACTATTGGGAATCCCAGTCCCATCCTCAGCTGGAGAAGCACTCCTCTCCTCTGCTGTCCCCTGGTAGAGGGGAAGCCTCTCCTGAAACACCATGGACTCGAAGTCTGACACTTACTGTGGCTGAAGAAACTACAGGTTTCAGGACATAGTCAGTCAGTCACCTTATGGTCCTGATCTTAAATCATACATATATTCACAGACCTCAGACACTCCTAAAGTGCAAAAGACAAGCTGATGATGAAATCAAAGCTGAAGGAGATTAGGGTTTGACCTCCATTTTTCAAAATGTTCCCGAAGACTGAGCCAGTTGGGGAAGGGCGCTTGTACATGATGCATTGTGTCCATCGTGCATTGCGATCTTTAGCCCAGTTTCTCATTGTGGCATTGCAGTCCCGCTCATCCTCCATCTCTTGAATGAGGACACCTTCGTGGGTGCATTATCCTCCACCCACTATGCAGTGTCGTTTTCTGTGCCGATGTGGACCATGGAATTCTTTGCACCTCATATCCAGCACGGTAACCAGTCTGTTGTGGTGGGGTTGCCATGTACCCTGTTGGTTGTAGTCCCCTGACAACACAGGGATCGCTCTGCTGATGCCTGAGCTGTTAACTCCCCAAATATGCCATGGAGTAAATGCCCATCTCCCTGGGGCATCGGGTCTCCCGGCAATGGCCATCCTGCCAGGTGGCCCTTTCTGAGGCTGGGTGGCGCCCATGGGGAGGAGGGCACCTGGTCGGAGTGGGTGGCATCACGGCAGAAGACACGCCATGAAGTGTAGCACGTCATCTCTTGCTGGTGGTCTGCTGCCAGCAGTCTCTAAGCGGGCAAAGTCTAACTTCAATGCTAAGAAATATGACTTCAAATCATTCCCCTCCCTGGGCACACCATGGGAGGAACGCCAGGCCAAGGATGGCAGTAAAGTTTATTTGCCCCAGTACCTTGAATGTACGAGAGTTGATGGGGAATCTTTCATGTCGACGAAGCCTCAGTTTTTTGTGGAGCATTTGGAGGACAAGTTTGGGGAGGTGGAGGGCTTGTCCAAAATGCGCTCTGGGTCAGTCTTGATAAAAACAGCATCTTCTGCCCAGTCAAGGGCATTACTCGCTTGCGACAACTTGGGGGATGTTTCTGTTACTGTCACACCCCATAAGATCTTATATATGGTCCAGGGTATTATATTCCAGAGGGACCTTCTTTTGCAGTCCGACGCCGAGGTGCACGCCAATTCAGAGTGGGGAGGTGTTCATTTCGTCCGGCACATTCGTTGGGTCCGAGGGATAATCAGGTTGACACCGGTGCCTTCATTTTGGCCTTCGAGGGTGACACATTGCCCAAGAAGGAGTGCTGTGGCGTCAAGCTATATATACCTACCCCGATGCGGTGCTTTAAGTGCTGGAAGTTCGGTCATATGTCTTCCCACTGTATTTCCAGCGTCATATATAGAGATTGTGGATGTTCATCACATCCCAATACTCCATGTGCCCCTCCTCCCATCTGTGTCAACTGCGGAGAGCATCATTCACCTTGCTTGCCAGACTGCAGGATTTTACAGAAAGAGAGGAAAATCATGGAATATAAGACGCTGGACCGACTGACCTACACTGAGGCTAAGAGGAAATTTGAGTGCCTACATCCTGTGGTTATGACCTCCTCTTATGCCGCCGCTACGAGAACAGTTGTCGCCCAATCAGTTCCTTGCATTCCTATCGCCTCTGAGAACCAGAAGACTACATCTGCCCCCTTGACGGTGGGGGGCACTTCCCTCCCAGTTGCTCCCACACCACCTACTTCGGGAGCAACACCCCCCCCCCCCCCACCCCACCCCAACCATTGGGGAAATCAGCCCCCACTTCACAGCCAAAGAAGCGTAAGTATTCTTCGGCTCCTCTCACCAGGAAGGGTTCCCTTGGGTCACTCCCTTCCCAGGCTTCTGCTAATGGGAAAGGTGATGCCTGCCAGTGGCTGAAGAGCCCTAAAGCAGCTGGTCGTAGAGCTTCACGCTCATCCTCAGTCCTAGAGACTGAATTAGTGAACTCTTCCCTGCTAGGGAAACCCATGGAGCAGCGAGAGGAATCGAAAAAGGTCTCCAAGACCAAGGGAATTGTGGTGGCACCCACACCACCACTACCTACAACCTCTGCATCGGCAGATGAGGTGGAGATTCTGGCATCCGCTGAGGACCTAGATCTTGCCGGACTCAGACACAATGGATATAGACTGCTCAGGCAAAAAGTAGGTGACATGAGGTGACCCTGCGGCGTAATCTGTCTCATTGAATGTTACATGCCTTCCCAGTCTCAAGATGATGTCATCGTGTAGTGAAATTGCGCCGGTTTTTCCCGCCGCCTGGCTGAGCTACGGAAACTGTTAAGCTTTGCACCTGCTGTCTGCAGTGCCCTCCAGGAAACCTGGTTCCCGCCAATGCGGATCCCTGCCCTCTGTGGCTGTAAGGGATACTACAGGAACCATAGTGACAATAACTGAATGTCAAGTGCAGTTTGCGTCTATGTCCTACACTCAGTCTGTAGAGAAACTGTGCCCCTTCAAACCCCTCTTGAAGCTGTGGCTGTCAGAATGACGGCGACGCAGGAAATAACTGTCTGCAGTGTATATCTTCCTCCGGATGGTGCAGTATCCCTGAATGTGTTAATTGCACTGATTGATCAACTCCCTAAACCTTTCCCACTTTTGGGAGATTTTAACGCCCATAACCCCTTGTGGGGTGGCACTGTGCTTACTGGCCGAGGCAGAGATGTCAAAACTTGACTGTCTCAGTTCATCCTCTGCCTCTTAAATACTGGGGCCGCCACACATTTCAGTGTGGCTCATGGTAGCTCCTCAGCCATTGATTTATCAATCTGCAGCCCAGAACTTCTCCCATCTATCCACTGGGGAGCACATGACAACCCGTGTGATAGTAACCACTTCACCATCTCCCTGTCACTGCCCTGGCGTCAGGCCTACGGACACCTGTCGAGATAGGCTTTAAATAAGACCGACTGGGAAACTTTCACCTCAGCTGTCACTGTTGAATCTCCCCCACACAGTAACATTGATGTGATGGTTTTGCAGGTGACTACAACAATCATTTCTGTGGCAGAAAACACTATCACTCACTCTTTAGGGTGCCCCGGGCGAAAGGCAGACACTTGGTGGTCACCGGAAGTCGCTGAAGCAATCGAGTGTCAGCGAGCTCTACAGCAGCATAAGCGGCACCCTTCCCTGGAGCACCTCATAACTTTGAAACAGCTCCGTGCCCGCGGTCGGCAGCTTATCAAACGATGGAAACAGGAGTGTTGGGAGAGATATGTCTCAACCATTGGGTGTCATACATCACATTCCCAAGTCGGGGAAAACATCAAAAGTGTTTTTGGGTACAAGACCCCAACAGCTGTTCCCTGCGTTGACATAAATGGCATGTTATCTACCAACGCAAACGTGGTTGCTGAGCACTAAGCTGAACACTATGCTTGAGCCTCTGTATCGGAGAATTACCCCCAGCCTTTCACACTCTCAAACGGCGGTTGGAAGGGGAAGTCCTCTCGTTTACTACACGCCACAGTGAATCCTATAATGCCACATTTACAGAGCAGGAGCTCCTCAGTGCCCTTGCACATTGCCCCAAAACTGCTTCTGGGCCAGATCGGATCCACAGTCAGGTGATGAAACATCTCTCATCTGCCTACAAGGGACATCTCATCCTCTTCAACCAGATCTGGTGCAATGGCATATTTGCATCGCAGTGGTGGGAGAGCACCATCATTTTGGTGCTCGAACCCAGTAAAAACCCACTTGATGTGGATAGCTGTCAGCCCATCACCAACGTTCTTTGTAAGCTGCTGGAACGTATGGTGTGTCTGCGGTTGGGGTGGGTCCGAGTCTGTCATCTGAACAGCCTTTTCCAGATGCCAACAGCTTGTTGCCTTTTTTTTTTATTTACGAAAAATATGACACCACCTGGCGACATCATATCCTTGCCACATTATACGAGTGGGGGTCTCGGAGGCCTGTTCCCAATTTTTAGCCAAAATTTCCTTTTGCTTTGTACTTTCCATTTCCAAGTTGGTGCATCCCATAGTTCCCCCCATATCCAGGAGAATGGGGTCCCACAGGGCTGTGTTGAGTGTATCTCTCTTTTTAGTGACCATTAACGGTCTAGCACCAACTGGAGGGCCGTCCGTCCGTCTCACCCTCTCTGTATGCAGGCGACTTAGGCGCTTCGTAATGCTCCACCAGTACTGATGTTCTGAGTGGCGCATACAGGGAGTGCCTTGTTCAATCCCGCCTTGACTATGGGAGTCTGGCTTATGGTTCGGCGGCGCCCTCAGCGTTGCGTTTGCTGACCCAGTGCAGCACTGTGGCGTTTGACTAGTGATGGGAGCTTTTAGGATGAGTCTGGTGACCAGTGTCCTTGTGGAGGGTGGAGTCCCTCCATTGCAGGTTAGGTGTTCACAACTGCGGGCCAGTTACGCTGTACACGTTTGTAGTTCTGCGCATCCGAATCACCGTCTCCTTTTCCCACCCATGGCAGTTCATCTCCCGCATCGGCAGCCCAGGTTAGGGTTTCAAATTGTAGTTCATGTCCAATCCCTTCTTTCCGAACTGGAGTCCTTGCCTTTACAACCTATACTCGAAGTCCATTCACGTACACCTCCATGGTGTACACCTAGGCCGTGGCTTCACCTGGACCTTTCACATGGCCCTAAGGACTTGGTTAACCTCGCAACTGTCTGCTGCCACTTCCTGTTGATTGTTGACATGTATCAGGGCCATGAAGTGGTTTTACACCTGCGGCTTGATGATCACGTCGGCTTTGCGTATGTCCATGGAGGACATATTGAACAGCATTCCTTGTCCAACAGCTGCAGTGTTTTCACTGCCGAGCTGGTGGCTATATCTCATACTCTTGAGCACATCTGTTCATGTCCTGGGGAGTCGTTTCTTTTGTGTACTGACTCCTTGAGCAGCCTACAAGCTATCGACCAATGCTACCCTTGTCATCCTATGGTAGCAACCAACCAGGAGTCCAACTATGCCCTGGAACGGTCCTGTTGTTCAGTGGTGTTTGAGTGGGCCCCAGGTCACGTCAGAATCCCAGGCAACGAACTTGCCGACAGGCTGGCCAAACAGGCTACACAGAAACCGCTTATGGAGATCGGCTTCTCTGCAACTGACCTGCGTTCAGTACTATGCCGCAAGGTATTTCGGCTTTGGGAGACGAAATGGCATAACCTCAGCATGCACAACAAACTGTGTGCCATTAAGGAGACCACAAATGTGTGGCAGTCCCCCATGTGGGCCTCTCGCAGGGACTCTGTGGTTCCCTGCTGGCTTCGCATTGGCCATGCTTGGGTGACACACGGCTATATCCTGCACTGTGATGATCCACCTCAGTGTTGGTGCGGCACCTGGCTGACAACTTAATATTCTCTCTGCGTGGCTATGTGTTACTATAACTACCCTATACTCATGATGACGTCATCCTCCAGTGGAATTTATACAACACATACTGATCAGCAGGTGAAGGACTGTCACAACCTCATTCATGAAAAAGTAGGTATTAGTAGATGGGATTTCAGGCAAAAGTACAACAGTTCATCTGATAGCCACATGGAACAGTGGAATACTGATAAAGACACCACAAGTAGTTGTCTAGACATGGCAAGTTATTTCTACTGTACAACCTCTTCGGAAAGCCAGGACTTGGATTTCCACAGATAGTGTTAAACTGTTGTTATTATTATGATCTTCAGTCCAAAGACTGGTTTGCTGCAGCTTTCCATGCTACTCTATCCTATGCAAGCTCCGTCTCCAAATAACTACTGCAACCTACTTCCCTCTGAATCTGCTCACTGTATTCATCTCTTGGGCTCCACTTTTGGTTTTTATCGTCCATGTTTCACTTCCATACATGGTTACACTCCTTACAAATACTTTCAGGAAGGTCTTCCTGACACTTAAATCTATATTCGATGTTAACAAATTTCTCTTCATTAGAAATTCTTTTCTTGCCATTGCCAGTCTACATTTTATATCCTCCCTACTTCGACCATCATCAGTTATTTTGCTTCCCGAGTAGCAAAACTGGAACTGTGAGGAAAGATCATGAATTGCACCTGGTTATCTCACACAATAACACTGCCTGTGAAAGGCAGAATCCCTATGGTGTGGAACATAGTTTCTCTTGACCATCTGCTACGGCCTGTCCTACAATGGTAACCCTGACAGTGTTAAGACTGTCACTGGCAACTCGCAGGTTTACTGAAGTGCAAAAACCTTCCCCTTCTCCCCTCTCGAGGGGGGGGGGGGAGGTGGTGGTGGAGGAGGTGGTGGAGGTGAGATGTTTATAGAGAGAAAATTAAGTTTATACTCATCCATAGACCCCGCCACTGGTGGAAAAGCTTGTGTGCCTTAGTGATACAGATAGCCGTACCGTAGGTGCAACCACAACGGAGGGGTATTTGTTAAGATGGAATTCTCTTGGGTAAAATATTCCTGAGGTAAAATAGTCCCCCATTCAGATTTCCAGAGGGGGACTACTCAGGAGGACGTCATTATCAGGAGAAACGAAACTGGTGTTCTACCGATCGGAGCATGCAATGTCAGATCGCTTTTTTGGGCAAGTAGGTTAGAAAATTTAAAAAGGGAAATGGATAGGTTAAAGTTAGATATAGTGGGAATTAGTGAAGTTCGGTGGCAAGATAAACAGGACTTCTGGTCAGGTGAATACTGGGTTATAAATACAAAATCAATTAGGGGTAACACAGGAGTCGGTTTAATAATGAGAAGAAAAAAAAAATAGGAATGCAGATAAGCTACTATGAACAGTATGGACATGGAAAGGAAGTCACATGCTTCTTGAAAGAGCGTAGGGGAAAAATGCAGGAGACCCACACCGCCGTACTAGGCAAGGTCCTAATGGAGTTGGTTTGCCATTGTCTTCCTCCGACTGTGATGATGATGATGATGATGATGATGATGATGATGATGATGAAGACGATGACAACAACACCCAGTCATCTCGGTGCAGGTGAAAATCCCTGACCGCGCCAGGAATTGAATCCGGGATCATGTGCTCAGAAAACGAGAATGCTACTGTGAGACCACGAGCTGCAGACATGAACAGTATAGTGAATGCATTGTTGTAGCGAAGGTAGACATGAAGCCCATACCTACCATACAAGTTTCTATGCCAACTAGTTCTGCAGGTGAGGAGATTGAGGAAATGTATGATGAGATAAAAGAAATTATTCAGATAATTAAGGAAGCCAAAGATTTAACAGCCCTGGGGGACTGGAATTATATAGTAGGAAAAGGAAGATAAGGAAAAGTAGTAGATGAATATAGACTGGGGAAACGGCATGAAAGAGGAAGTCACTTGATCGAATTTTGTACAGAACCTAATTTAATCATAGCTAACACTTGGTTTAAGAATCATGTGTGAACGTTGTATACGTGGAAGAGATCCGGAGGTACCAGAAAGTTTCAGATTGATTATATAATGGTTAGACAAGATATTTAGGAACCAGACTTTAAAATTTAAGACTTTTCCAGGGGCACATGTAGACTCCAACCACAATTTATTGGTTATGAACTGCAGATTAAATTGAAGAAACTGCAAAAAGGCAAGAATTTAAGATGGGACCTGGATAAACTGAAAGAACCAGATGTTGTAGAGGGTTTCAGAGAGAGCATTAGGGAATAATTGACAAGAACAGGAATACAATAGAAGAATAATGGGTAGCTTCGAGAGATGAAATAGTGAAAGCAGCAAGAATTAAGTTGGCAAAAAGATGAGGGCTAGTAGAAATCCTCAGGTAACACACGAGATACTGAATTTAATCGATGAAAGGAGGAAATATAAAAATGCAATAAATGAAGCAGGCAAAAGGGAATACAAACATTAAAAAAAATGAGATTGACAGGAAGTGGAAAATGGCTACGCAAGAATGGCTAGAGTACAAAAGTAAGAATCTAGAAGCATATATCACTACGGCGTAAGATAGATGCCACCTACAGAAAAATTGAAGATGCGTTTTGGAGAAAAGAGAACCACCTGTATGAATATCAAGAGCTCAGATGGTAAGCAGGAAAAGCAAAAAAGATGGAGGGAGCATATAGAGGGTCTGAACAAGGGAGATGTACTTGGGAGCAATATTATGGAAATGGAAGAGGACATAAAGGAAGATGAGAAGAGAGATACTATACTTTGTGAAGAATTTCACAAATCACTGAAAGACTTAAGTCAAAACAAGTTTACAACTGGTGTTTATGCACTTCAAAGATAGACTGTGAATGCCAAACTCTGTAATTAGTTTAAACTCTAAAACTCTGGACATACATGAATTTATTGCTAAGGTCAAGTTACGTGTGGAAGATGGGAATCAAAGGTAAATGAAGGAAAGTAATTGTGTACATCTCTGTGGAAATATGTAAATTTCTCAGTCACTCATCCACTGTGCTGCAGGGATTGTCAAGAACATTGCATCTCAGGAATTTAAAGTCACAGTAAAACCATCAGATTTCCCAGCACTTGCCTTGTCTGATGGTGAAGGCAATGTTGTGGACAACGTTTCTTACATTGTAGAAGTCTGGTTTCGTAGGGCCACTACTGGAAGGGGTGGGGGAGCCGTTCTGCTGTCGAACTGGCAAGGCTGCTCTCTACCCATGTGTTCTGGCTTCAAATGGCAGTTGTAGAGGACAGGAAACATGCAGCAAGATGCCAGCAGCTGGGTACAAATGTTTTGTTAACCACAGGATGTCAAACACTTTGACTGGGGAAAGGTAGGCATCCACATGCCATGGGCAGGATGAGGCGTCGATCTGTGGCTCAAGTGATTCAAGGCTGCACTGTGGTGCTTGTCTGTGTGATAGCGCAAGGTGTATCAGTGACTGACACGACTCTACTCTTGATGCAGCATATGCTGACTTGGTGATGAAGGCAGCTGACAAAGTTCAGAGCTGCCTACTGCTCCTGTACTATGGTTACAGCCTGCAACATAAGCCAAGTTGTGAGGCACTGTCTAGTGCCTCACAATTTGGCTTATGTTGCAGGCTGTAACCGTAGTACAGGAGCAGTAGGCAGCTCTGAACCTCGGACCTCGGTGTATGCATAGTGGATGGCACAGAACAGCAGATGCAGAACAGGAGGAACCGACCTATCAGTTCGATCAGACAGTGTGAGGTGGCCGACCGGTTATTTTGACTGCTGGCTTGATTGACACTTCTGTGGACAGCACAACAGCTATGTGCTCAATTCCTTGGTGGCTGTATAGGCATATATAAATTGTCCCTCCGTGTCTGGCTGTAGCATCACATTGTGACATTGATGCAACACTGCCCCTGCCCCTTTGTGTTAGGTTGCTGCAAAGCTGTTGTAATGCGGATAGTGGCCAGAGCTGTAGCGATGCCATCAACTGTAAAATTAACTCCCCCAGTATTACTTAAAAAAAAGAGTGTTGTGCCAGTTTGTAATACTGTAGAGGAATCAAAATGTTGAACTACTGTTTTTACTTACTTGCTGCATATCATTACGTCTGAGAGAAATGGGTTGCTAAAACTGAATAATGGCTTTGATGATTCACTGGAATTTACTCATTCGGAAATCACAGGGAGGAGCTTAAACTCTGCACTGAAGAAAAAAATTACTGTCAATAGGAGAGATACTTGAAAAATCTGATGCAGTTGTGCGAGGAAGCTACAACCTTGGTAGGAAAGAATAGCTTCATGATGGCAAGACTAAGGGTGTTGTGGTGTTATAAATTAGTAATACTTATCACACTTCACCTGCTTCATTCACAACCAGCTGGCAGGCAGTAGATTTCATGACTGCATCACCCACTGTTAATCACCACCTATGACTGTGTTCCCTCCATATGTCCCACATGAAAAGAGACTCTTGCAGACCTTGTTAGGGAATACCTCTGGCCATCCCTACATATTGAGGATTTTAATACACGTCAGGGCTCCAAATCCCCAGCCTCAGGTCTTGAGTTATGAAGAGCCTCATTGTATCAGGCATTTCACTTAGCTACAGGGACGTTACTGGCTGTTGACCTTTTTTTTCTGTTTGCTTGTCATCACTGATATTATTGAGTTGGAAGTGGACACTGATCTTAACTCCTGCAGCAACTTTCACATCTGGGTACACTTCACAGACAGAAGAGACTCTGTAAGAAAGTGACCCAAAATTGGTAGTTAATAGAATGAACATCCAGACAGCTGGATTTGTACACACATACAGCGCCCAGGACCAAGCTGAACATGTTAAGTTGATAAAACATGCAACAAATGCATCCATACTGAAGACCTCAGGGTACACTTAGGGACCATCTGCTGCCTAGTGAAATAGTGAATGCTATTGTAAAATCAGGAACTGGCAGGTACCACTGTGAAGGTTAAAGTCCAGACCACATAGAAAGACCCTGTTAGCCTTTCTGGTTATAATGGTTAAAGCTTGGTGTATAATTACTGAGAGCAGCAAGAGCTCAAAGCAGGAGTTTGTAAATTTCACTGATTGTTACACAACAGACATTAGTTTCAAAGTCAATCTGGAGGATGTCTGATAGAGCAGATCAGCACATCACTCTGTCATAATAATGGGGGGTTTTAACTTCTACATCTTGCATAACACAGGCAGTTACTAAATACTACCATTAAATAACTTAGCCATCTTTATATATGGATCCAAAGCTGCTAAAACTTTCTTCATGTAAGTTATTGTCCTGCTGTGGGCTGTTTTTATTTTTGAAATAAACACTTTATTTTATGATTTTTTGCAACTAGCTAATTTTGTGCCGTTTGGAAATTGTCAAGCTACACAGATGCGAACTTCATCAGTAAATGATAAAATGCAACCCTTATGTGGGTCTTCGTCACCATGATAGCATCAGCCACACTAAATCTATTGGTTCATGTGACTTGTGCAGTTTTACTTTAGATGTAAACCAATGGATATAATGTGGCTGATGCTGGCACAGTGACAAAGACTGCATAAGGGTTGCATTTTGTCATTTTGTAACTTGAAAATGCAAAAGGAAGGGGTGAAGGGGGGGTGAAATTAGCTAATAGTGAAAAATTACAAAATAAATTGTTTATTTCAAAAATGAAAACAGGCTCTGTAGCTCAGTGACTTTCCTGAATAAATAATGTGTGATTGCAACAAAGATCCAATGTTCCTAGGTCAGAAAGAAACTGCAGAGAGGGAGCAGTTGGATTTCAGACAAAACAACTGAGAAGAATTTAACTGTCCTTTGTCGATGTGGGAACTGTAAAATACCTTTTTTGTTGAAGTTTATAGCTGCAGGACCAAATATTAGGTATTATGCACTTGTAGGTAAGATTCTCGAGAGAATGATGAACTACTACCTAATATGGGTATTGAAGAGGAGGAGATTCCTTCGTCACTTCCAGTGTGCCCAAACTAGACATATTTGTCGTCAGGGAGTGTCGGCGATCGTTACTTATGTAAAACTATCCCAATTGAGTCTCCATATCACTTCCCTTTATGTCCACATGAGCAATTTGGCACTAGCTGCCTATCTTCAGATGTGTTACAATCTTTTCTTTTAATCACAGTTAGTTCAAATTACAAATGATTTAAGATTCATGTTTGAAAGCTTCAAAATTCTTAAGAAATTAGTCAAAATATAACATTTGTGCAACATACCATTTGTTACAGTTGCAGAGTAATCTGTCAAATATGGAACAGAAAGTTCACTGTCATAACTAGCCATACACTAGCCTGCTGTGGCTTTATAACGTACATATAATTTTTCTTTTCTTTTTTTCAGTTCATGAAAATGCTCCTAAGTATAGCGTGAAACACTGCTATGGGATTTTGAGAAAACTTTATAAAACAATTACAAAAATTAAAAGAAATTGTGTTGGGATCCTAACTGGTGCACAGTCTGTAGTGCTCAGAAGTACCCTCCATGGACTGATATGATACATAAAAGATGTTCCTAAATGTAGCACATTATGTTTTATATATTATACTTAGGAACATGTATGAATTATTTCAGTCCACAGAAGGCACTTTTGAGCACCACTGCCTCTAGGATCACCAATTGGGAGGAGGAGAAGACATTTTTGGAAGGTTTAAAGCTCTTTTGAAGTTTTTAATAATATTAATCTCCTCATTTATGTTTTAATAAGCTACATTTAGGAACATCTTTTACATATTGTATCAGTTCATGGAGGGCAGTTAAGAGTGCTACAGACTTCACACCAGTTACAATGCTTATAATTTTTTTTTTTAGTTTTTTATATTTGTGCTATAAAGGTCTTTCAAAAAATAATGCTGTTAAATTCTAAATCAACATGCTATACTTGTGAGCATTTTCACGAATTACATCAGTCCACACTTGGCAGATGGGGGGCACTTTTCACCATTGTAGCTGTTGCACCAATCTGGTCTCTCAGAATATTGATAGAGGTACATTGAGCTACTGGTTATGACACTGCACTTTCAGTTCTGCATTAGACAGGCTACACTGTTTACTGTAACAAATGGTATATTGCACAGCTGTTATACTGTAACTGATTTCTGATGAATTTTGAAACTTTTTAAACATAAATCTTAAACTATTTGTAATTTGAAACAGTTTTAATTTTTTTTTTTAAATGATAGATCTGAAAATGGGCAGCTTGCCTGAAAATGATCATGTGGAAATAAAGGAAAGTGATCTGGAGATTGACTTGGGGACAGCTTTGTACTTCTAATGTGGTTTCAGGTAGTACTGTTCGTCCTGAATGGCCAGATCCTACTAGAGATGGCTTTACATGGAGCTATTAGAGACAGGTAGCACCTCTTAGATGTGTTTTTGGCTAAGACTCAAGATACTACATGCAAATACTACATACTCGGCCAGATTCACAACTGGGGCTTCTGTGGAAGATTTTATTCAAATCCATTGCAGACCAATCGTAGTAAATGTTATTATTTCTGTAATTGCTGTTAACAGTATATTTGACACAGTGAAGGATCTGGCAAAAATTCTTGGTTTGCAGATTATCAAGTTATTTAGTGCTCCTTTCCAAACAAGCATTCACTATTCTCGTTTAGAGGTGTTTGATGAAAGGATAAAATGACAGGTTGTTGGTTTTTAATGAAAAATCAGTTTTGGTCCATTTTAATCACTTTGTCATAATTTTAATGAAGTACAATGACTTTTTTGTTAGCATCAGTCTTTATTTTAACCATCATTTAGGTTCTTGGATCTAGCATGCTTACCATACTTGTGGAACCATAAACTGTAATTACTTAAAGTACTAGACATTGCAGTATCTCAATGCAAGGGTCTGGAGTGTGTTTAGGTTCTGTCTATAACACTTCTGTAAAGTGTTTACCTGGTCCTGGTTGAACTGTTGGTGCCTCAAAAAAAAAAAAAAGAGTTCAGCCTAAACTTTGTTTCTGAAGATGCTACAAGCGGTACACCATGCAGCTATCAGGCTGGCAACAGGAGCTTATACAACATGCCCTACCTGTAGCCTTTGCATGAAAGCTACTGAGTTGCCAGTAACTATCTCATTGTATCTTCTGCCCATACAGAATGGCTCTAACGCCTAGTAATCCAAAGTGTCTGCTGTCTACTGTCATTGATCAACCTGTATCAGAGCGACTATAAATACCCACAAACCACAACACCATTAGGGATGTGAGTGAAATGGTTCATAGTGGAGGATTATGTAGTAAATATTTCTCCTGCAGTGTTGGAGCAAGCAACCAATTTAGATAATGAAGAGACACAGGATAAATAATAAATTACTTTTACATGACAAATACAGCAAATTTTAACAGCATAAATGCAACTGCATGTTGTGACAGTGATTCACACAGATGACTCCAAGCAAGGGGACTTACTTGGCTGCTGTTTCATCATTTCACACGTCTTAGAATCAAATGTCTTCATGTAGTGTTATAGGTCGTCCATGTGACTTTCAAGCAGATCACATGTGCCTGTACAATGATTTTTCGTATCTGCTGTGACGTGCTGTGCACTCTTGAGTGTGCAAAGAATGTACCCTTCAGAGAAAGTACCCAGGACACATTTCTTCTTTCTGCAGAAGTAGGTTAAAGAGGCACTATTTTGCAGGAACGCTTAACAGCCGTGTGAATCTACAGCAACAAGATTTCAAATTTCTCAGCCAAATGGAAATGTGAAGGAAATACAATGACGTTATGGAAAGGTCCCCTTGTATTAGTGCTATTTGTGAGAAGAATGGTCATATAAATGTCTGAAAAGTGTGTGCCTATAAATAAGTGATAATGAAATAAAGGCAGTCAAATCCACCATTCAACAATGGCATACCACCAGCGAGTCACCAAACAAAATGAGGTTATTCTAGCTTCTAATCTGCAGAATATTTGAATGCTAATGACAGAACATTAAGTGGCTTAGTTGCAGACATTTTATCTGTTGTAAGTAGTGATGGGATAAATGTAGTGTGGGTATTGAAATTTTGCAAGGAATTGGGACTACTCCCGAGTTGTTAGATTACAAATTTTACGTGTAGTGGAATATCTGGCTCTATCCACAATTATAAGTTAGTGGTCATGCAGCCTCCTATATCTGGGGAAAATTGTGCTCTTGTATGCAACTAAGTAGTATTTTATGTAAAATGTGTAATAGCTTGAATGATGAGGATGTGTACATGAGCAAGTGCGCATTGCGACAAGCACAGAATCGAGTGTTTTTTATTATCTGTTTTATACATTGATAAGTAACCTTCTATACATTTTACCCATAACACTTGATATTGTGAAAGGCAAAGTTAGCTCCAAAGTAAAACTTGCTCCCTGATCATCAGACTGGAATTGACAATGCAGTACAGTGTATCTCTAAACCTATTTTACATGCAGCAGAAAAGAGAATTTCAGCCTTCTCAGAGACATCCCCCCCCCCCCCCCCCCCTCTCCCTTTTCCCTGTAGGAAACTTGTACTGTGGTGGTCAAGAGAGACAAATCTGATCAAAAAGAACGTTAGCAAAGGCATGTTACTTAATACATAACAAAAAGGGATGCTGGGAAATATATATATATATAATCACTATTGAACATTGCATACTCCAACTTCTCAAATATGGACCAAGCTCCATTAAACCCTAATCAGTTTCCCACCATGATGATGAGGATCTCCATCAACAGCAGTATTATCACCAATCCTCTCTACATCTCTACAAGTCACCTTGCATTTTGGTGAAATGTCTGTCTCCAGCAATTATCTCACATTTTTACATAAAAGCTGTTGGTGGAATGTACCAATGTATTACTTTGCACACGAAGTGTAAAGCAGTACAATGACCCCTTCAGTGAATGGGAGATCCTCAGTGCACTAGCTCAGTGTAGAGATATGTTGTCATGGCTGATGAC
Source organism: Schistocerca nitens (assembly GCF_023898315.1). Lineage (NCBI taxonomy): Eukaryota > Metazoa > Arthropoda > Insecta > Orthoptera > Acrididae > Schistocerca > Schistocerca nitens. The sequence goes on from NC_064616.1 coordinate 491,873,092, forward strand.
TGGGCCTCTTGGAGCAGTGTGAACCTCAGAGGTAGTGATCAGTGCTCTGGGATGTAATACATTTTTTGTATCTTCTATAAAATTTCATTCTCGTGGCATGAGACACATCCAAACTTACCTACTCAGTTGTATAAAAAATGAAAGTGTCAGTATTGTCCCACTGTCTCTCTTGCTGAAATGAAGCTGAAGCTGTGAGATCTCATTCATCTGATTTGACTAACAGTTTTGAACACAGTCAATAAAGTCTTCTGGGTTGGAGGCCGCATTGTCAACTCTAAAATTCTGATGTTTTGGCAACTATTGCAAGACACCTTCCTCAGGTTGTATTGCTAACTGCTGAATGACATGCACTAGTTTGTTTACTTATACACTATGGAGGAGTGCTGTCATTGGACATGAGTGTGAGGAAGAAGAATATTGGTGTTCTTTTATTGATCTTTGCATTGTGTGTTGTCATTGGTGGAAATAGGTGTTCTCCGTTGGAGTTTCCTTTATTGCTTGCCATGGTGGAAATTGGAAAAAAAAGAAACTGAGTGATGACTGGAGCATAGGGTTGTTTGCTAACTGCCTAGTATCGACTAGGGCATGTCAGCACTCTGTGTGCCCTGTGCTGCTGTGGCCCACTGTGCACCTGTTGCTTTGCGAGAGCTGTTCTTCAGCGAAGCTGTCACTGCTAGCAGCCAAGACGCTGTAAGTCTGTACCCGTCTTCTCTATTCATGTTGTCTGGTTGCTTGGCTATTTCTATAGCCTCTCTAATCTACCTCCTCAAACTAAACCGCTGTTTTGTCAGTACGTGGGCCTCTCGATATTTGATCTTCATCCTGCACTGTTCCTGGTGTTCTGCCACCGCTGATCTGCTGTATTGTTTGAGATGGATATCTCTCTCGTGTTCAGATAACCTTGTGCTTATTGGTTGTCCAGTCTCATCTAAATACGCCAGTCCTCATTCACACCTGATTTCATAAACTCCAGTGGCATGAAACTTGTCAATTGTATCTTTCGTCGAACCCACAATGTCTTTTATTTTGCTGTTGCTATGAAAAATTGGCTTAATACCTACCCGACAGAATTTTGCCCAAACGTTCAGTAACCCCTTGTACGTATGGTAGCAGGACGGTGCTCTGTGCTTCGTTCTGCATTACCCTATTCTTCGCCTCCTTCAGCGCCATAGTTTTACGTATCATCCTCATGTCATAGCCATTAGCTCCAAAAATGGACCTGAGGTTCTATAGTTCAGCTTTGAGATTGTGTTCATCGCTGCTCCTGTAAGCTCTCTTGGTTAAGTTTGCAGGGCCCATTTCTTTTGCATAGGATGGTGGTGGGAGGATGCATGCAGGTACCTGTCTGTGTTGGTGGCCTTCCTATAAACTCTTCCCGTCAGGCTTATGGTAAACTTCTACATCGAGAAAAGGCAATACACCGCTCTTTCGTATCTCCATGATAAAGTGAATTTTGCTGTGCTGCAGATTGAGATGTTGCTGGAAGTTAGGAAGCTCTTCTTCTTCGCGTGTCCAGATGACAAAGGTGTCATCAACGTATTGTAGCCAGCATTCTGACCGTAATTGTGCGGACTGGAGTGCTGTTTCTTTGAATGCTTGCATAAAAATGTCTGCTGCAACAGGCGATAGAGGAGAACCCATAACTACACTGTCAGTGTGCTTATAGAAATCCCTTTTCCACCTGAAGTAGGTGGTCGTCAAACCAGTGGTGCACTAGCTCGCAGATATGAGATGCCACGCGTTCCTCTAAGATGTTCACGGTGTCCGTCATGGATACATTCGTGAATAGATACTTCACATCAAAACTGACCATCAGATCCATACCCGCATCAGATCTGTTTCTGAGGCACGCTTTTCTTTCAAAAGTGCTACAAAGTGTGTGGAGTCCTTGACGTATGAACCTGTATGGCTCAGTAGACATCTAAGCTTCGGAGCCAATTCTTTTGCTAGTTTGTAGGTTCGTAAGTTAATACTACTCATTATAGGCTGTAAAGGAAAGGCTTCTTTGTGGACCTTTGGTACACCATATATTCTTGGTGCCTACGGCACTTGTGGAATGAGCCTTCAGGCCGTGTCAAAATTCATCCTAGTTTGCTTCAGCAGCACTTGCATCTATTTCATTATCATGGCTGTTGGATCACCTTGAAGTTTATGGTAAATGGGTTCACTCACCTTTGTCATCTGGCCACACAGAGAAGAAGAGCTTCAAAACTTCCACCAACATGTCAATCAGCAGCACAGCATAATTCGCTTTATCATGGAGACACAAAAGAACTGTGTATTGCCTTTTCTCGATGTAGAAGTTTACCATAAGCCCGACAGGAAGAGTTTATAGGAAGCCCACCAACACAGACAGGTACCTGCATGCATCCTCCCACCACCAACCTACACAAAAGAAATGGGCCCTGCAAACTTTAACTAAGAGAGTCTACAGGATCAGTGATGAACACAATCTCAAAGCTGAACTACAGAGCCTCGGGTCCGTATTTGGAGCTAATGGCTATGACATGAGGATGATACGTAAAACTATGGCACCGAAGGAGGAGGGCAATAGGAAAACGCATAACGAAGCACGGAACACAATCCTGCTAACATACGTACAAGGGGTTACTGAACATTGGGCAAAATTCTGTCGGGCAGGTATTAAGCCAATTTTTCATAGCAACAACAAAATAAGACATTCTGAGCTTGACAAAAGATACAATTGACAAATTTCATTCTGCTGGAGTTCATGAAATTGGGTGTGAATGTGGAGTGTAGGTGAGACTGGGTGACCAATAAGCACAATGTTATCTGAACACGAGAGATATATCCATCTCAAACAATACAACAAATCAGCAGTGGCAGAACACCAGGAACAGTGCAGGATGAAGATCAAATATCAAGAGGCCCACGTACTGACGAAACAGTTGTTTAGTTTGAGGAGGTAGATTAGAGAGGCTATAGTAATAGCCAAGCAACCAGACAATATGAATAGAGAAGACGGGTACTGACTTCCAGTGTCTTGGCTGCCAGCAGTGACAGCTTCGCTGAAGAACAGCTCTCACAAAGCAACAAGTGCGCAGTGGGCCACAGCAGCGGAGGGTACACAGAGTGCTGACATGCCCTATTCGATACTAGGCAATTGGTCAACAACGCTGTCCGCAGCTCATGGTCTTGCGGTAGCGTTCTCGCTTCCCGCACATGGGGTCCCGGATTCGATTCCCGGCAGGGTCAGGGATTTTCTCTGCCTCGTGGTGACTGGGTGTTGTGTGTCTTTCATCATCATTTCATCATCATTGACTCGCGAGTTGGGAAGTGGCGTCAACTAAAAAGGACTTGCTATACGGTGGCCGAACTTCCCCGCATGGGGCCTCCCGGCCAACAATGCCATACAATCATTTCATTTCAGTCAACAACGCTATGCTGCAGTCACTGCTCAGCTTCCTTTTTGCCGATTCCCACTAATGGCAAGCAATAAAGGAAACTTCTGTGGAAAATGCCTATTTCCGCCAATGACAACATGCAATGTGAAGACCAGTATAAAAGGACACTTTTACGCTTCTTCCTCATGCTCATATCCAATGACAGCACTCTTCCGTAGTATGTAAGTAAACAAACTAGTGCTTATTCAACAGTTAACAATACACCCTGAGGAAAGCGTCTTGCAATAGTTGCCGAAACATATGAATTTTATAGTTGACAATGTGGCCTCGAACGCAGAAGAATTTTATTGACTGCGACTATGGCCGCGGAAGCCTACATTTACAGTTTTTGAACACAGTTACTGGAGTGCCCAATTAGGTCTGGACATATTGTTGAGAAATAAAATTTAAATTGTGTGTGTGAGGAAAGCAGCATATTGCTGTTGCTATACTACCAGCCAAAAACTCTCCAGCATAGCTAAAACTATGAATAATTGTAGCATCTTGAGGAGCAAAGGCTACACTTGCAATGAACTTTTATAAACATTAGTCATTTATATTTGAAGATTTTTATGCTATGTACTGAAAATGCCCCCTCGAAATTTAATTATGCAATGTCTGATTTTGTTTTTTTTTTTTACCATTATAGGAACTGGACGTCTGAGAGACGAACCTACAATTCCTTATGGGTAAGTTCCTGTTATTATCATTCTTAAAGAGAGCCACACATGTAAAGGTGTAAAATTGTGAACTGTTTATTCTTGAGATGTAAAATGTAACTCGTGTACAGTTTAGCTTAATGTAAGTTACATTCCTATTGTCCCTAGGACAGTGTGTAATCATTCATACAAGTTCTGAGTCGCTGTCAGATACTTAACTAGTAAGCAGAAGATTAGAAATGACATAATGGTGTGCACCCACCATGTCTTTGTCATTAGATGACCCACGTGCCTCCTGGGTTGTGCTAAATGGTGAACAACTTGGGAACCTCAGTTCACGTTGGCTGGGTTGAAGTTTGATGTATCTGGATTTCTCAAACTGAGCACTGGTGAGTGCTGCCAGTTCTTTGTAATCATAGGCTCAGTGGATGCCTCAGTGACTACCACGTGGCACAATGGTGGAACATTGTTTGTTACAGGAAGCAGAGGTTGTGGTTTAACCTCCCAGTTGAGAGAATGGTGCAAATCTCTCTACAAAAAACCTCAGTGTTTGTTACGTGCCGATTAGGTGGATGGTTATTGGGCTGAAACAGTTGTTAATGGGGAACCTCTTGTGCACCTGCTGCACATCAGTTGTATAAGGCTTATACAGGTAAATGGACTTGTCTGGGAGAATGTCTGTATCTCTAGCTGCTTGTGGTAACACTATGGTAAATTAAAAACACCTCCACCCCAGGAAGCTCACAACTGTTATGTGAGTACATGTTTGGGGAGCATGAGGCCTCAAGCTATTATAGTGAGTCTTCCTTTCTTGTGCTACAATATCATACTATATCTTTCCTCAGACTTACACTCTAGGTCAGATTTTCTGTTGACAGTTTAACTTTTTCGTTGGGCATCAATTATGACATTTTCCACAGTGTTTGTTTTGACACCACTTATCTCGGTTAACTTGTGCTTAGTCTCCACATCTGGGTTTGACCACCTTCTCAAATGTTTTTACTGAACTGTAGGCAATACCAGTAAGCCTAGAAAACTCAAGTGGCAGACTCTGCAAGAGAGGCGCTCTGCATCGCGGTGTAGCTTGCTCGCCAGGTTTCGAGAGGGTGCGTTTCTGGATGAGGTATTGAATATATTGCTTCCCCCTACTTATACCTCCCGAGGAGATCACGAATGTAAAATTAGAGAGATTCGAGCGCGCAGGGAGGCTTTCAGGCAGTCGTTCTTCCCGCGAACCATACGCGACTGGAACAGAAAAGGGAGGTAATGACAGTGGCACGTAAAGTGCCCTCTGCCACACACCGTTGGGTGGCTTGCGGAGTATAAATGTAGATGTAGATAATACCCAGCATTCGCCCAACACCCAGCATTGTAGCCATTCTTTTTGTGGGAGGGGAGGGGGGATCACAAGGTACCCATAAGGTGGCAGCCCTCTGCCTACGCAGGGAACACACTATTGAGCCAGAGCTTGTACCTGTGTGTGCATGCTTAGTAGTAGGTGCCTGTCCATTTGGGAGTACGGGGATTCTGGGCAGTAACCATCAAACCAGGTGGCCGTCGACTTGGCTGCGCGCATCTGTGGCAAGATCCCTTCTTTGGATCAGGTGGTATCATGGCGGATATCAGCTCCTGTGGTGTCGGGGACTAGAACTGCAGTTATTTTTGCTTGTCATAAGAGGCAACTAAAGGAGTGTTTACGGTGATGACTCGGCTGTTGTTAAGACACTCATCAGTTCTAGCTCAGTTCACAACCTTTCCCTCAACCTTTTTGGCTTAACTATTTCTGGTCTGCTTTTATGAGTTGACCTCCACTTTTCTAAATTTCACAGTAGTGCAGGCCATTTGGGGAAGGACATCTTACAAGGTGCATGATCTATTCACCGTGCACTGTGATCCTCTGCACCTAATATTAGAGTGGATATATGATCACACCTGAAATGCAGCACGGTATGCAATCCATCGTGAGGGATCTTCATGTATCATCGTGGTTTTACCACCTGACAACGTAGTGATATTTGCTGATGCCTGAGCTGTAACCTCCCCGCGTATGCCGAGGGGTAAGTGACGTTCAATTCGGACCTCTGGGACTCCAGACAATGGGTACTATGCCAGGCTGTGGCAGGGCGGCACTTATAGATAGAGCCTCTGTTCGCTGTTCGGAGCGAGTGGTATCAGGGCGGACAATCTGCACATGTGCATGTCTGTTTTTCAGTTGGAGGGGTTATCAGCTCCCTCGGCCCCCATGACTCACAGCGTCACTGGTAACCACCACGTTGGTGCAGCCGGAGGTGCCTCACTCTCCTTCCACATTATCAGGGAACTGGACATTTGCCAAGGTATCCACCTCCCAGGATTGAACAGACTAACAGTGTATTACCACCAACCAGTGGCAGACAGAGCCACAGGCTGTGGGTCATAGAAAAGAACAATCCTCTTCTGTCCCATAAGTCAAACAGGAGAATCCACACAGAAACTGAAATGTGACTGTGACAAGAATGAAAGATTTAAATTTAAACTGAACTCTGCTGCTCCGGTCGAAGCGGTCCACATCGTCATAGAAGTCGAGCCTATGAATAACGATGAAGAATTATGCATCCAGGTGTAACATGTCTCAGCAGCAAAGTAATTCATACTCCCTTTCGTCTTTCCCTGATTTCTCAGATCCCTATCTGACATGGAACTGTCATGGTTACCATTGCCACTTGGGTGCACTCCATAAATTAATGGGTTCTTACTTTGCTGTTGGCATGGCACTTCAGGAGACACAATTATCAGTAACCCAACTCTCTAGTATTAAAGGCTACAAATCCTACTGTAAGAATAGTGTTCATGCCGAGAGGGCACCTAGAGGAGCCTACACACTCGTACATTCTGATACTTTCAGTGAGCAGGTGCCATTAACCATTGTGTTAGAAGTTGTGGCTGTTCTTGTTTACCTGTCAGTCAGGGTAACAGTATGTAATATCTGTCTAGCCCCAGACAGACTATAACCTATAATAAGCTGACCTTTCCTCCTATCGGGGGACTTAAATGCCTAAAATCCCGTGTGGTGCAGGGAAACCACACCTAGCATGGGTGAAGGAATAGAACAATTAATTTCAGAACTGGAAGTCTGTCTCATTAACAATGGAGCTGCAACAAATTTCAGTACACCCCAAGGGACCTACTCAGCAATAGATCTTACAGTCTGCAGCTAAAAGCATCTCACCCATGATCCAGTGGTACATATGTGACAATCCCTGCAACAGGGACCACCTTCCTGGTACTCCTGCTTTCAAACTACCGAACAATGGAAGATACATCACTTTGGTCTTTTCAGAAAGCTGACAGCGAAGCTTTCACCTCCACAGCAATTCTTGAAATCACTCAGGGGAAGGATATTGAGATAATTAGACATCCTGCGGAAGCAACAATACCCTATTTTTCAGGCCCTTCCCACTGGGAACCCATGTTACAGTTGTCTGAGAAAATAACTTTGGCTACCAGTGAACACTGAGCGGTCCTTCGACACAAATGTCTTCCTTCTATGGAACATTTAATAGCATCCAGGAGACTTTGTGTGGAGGCATGATTTTTAATTAAAAGAAAGTGTGTGTGTGTGTGTGTGTGTGTGTGTGTGTGTGTGTGTGTGTGAGAGAGAGAGAGAGAGAGAGAGAGAGAGAGAGAGAGAAACAGGAGTATCATCTATTAGAGTCCACACTAAATTATCCCAAATATGGACTAAATTCCTCCACATTTATGGCCACTCACCATCCACAGTAGTTGCTGGCACCTTCCTTAAAGGCAACGTCTGCACTGATCTCACGGTAATTGCTGAATGTTTCACGGAAGGCTTCGCTGAAGTGTCTGTATGCTCTAACTACTGTCCTAATTTCTTGATCTGGAAATACCTGGCAGAGTGACGCTAATTATCCTTCTATGCACAAGCCCCGTGAGTTGTACAGTGTTTCATTTAGTTCTGCAGTGCTTTAGCAGTGTTGCAGCACAGCCCCTGGACACGATAAAATAGGCAATCAAATGCTTCAACACCTCAGTAATAACAGCATAAATTGCGTAGTATTTGGTGGGGCAGAGCATCCCCTGCCCCCTCCAAATCGTGGGAGGGTATTATCATTCCTATATATCAAATTTTGACCAACAATCGACCAGTCTGTCTAACAAATGGCAGTGTAAATTATCTATTACTAAATGACTGTTTTGAAACCTGGGTCATGGTACCCAGACCCATGTGAAGGTTGCCTGTCTAATGTCTTTCAGGGCAACAAAAATTTAATTTTCAGTGTTTCACATAATTATTGACCAAATTTAAAACTTTAAAATGCTGCCATAATGTCATTAAGAGGTACAAACTTATGTTAAAAATTTGACAGAATAAAGCAAGTATTACAGATACAAACCACTGTGTGTGTGTGTGTGTGTGTGTGTGTGTGTGTGTGTGTGTTTTTGAGGCAATGTAAGTGATGGTGAAGAAATGCACAGATTTTATTCATCCAACATTTGTGAATGAGAGCACTTAGTGACTTCCAACAAACTTTACACGTTATTTATAACTTTTTAGACATGTTTACTCACTGACACACCCACGCAAAATGATGAAAGGAAAATAGTTTTGTGGTCTAGCGGTTCTAGGCGCTCAGTCTGGAACCGCGTGACTGCTACGGTGGCAGGTTCGAATCCTGCCTCAGGCATGGATGTGTATGATGCCCTTAGGTTGGTTAGGTTTAAGTAGTTCTTAGTTCTAGGGGACTGATGACCACAGATGTTAAGTCCCATAGTGCTCAGAGCCATTTGAACCATTTTTTGGAAAATAGTTTATTGCTTACTACATGCACACCATTCGTGCAGTAAAATGGCATCTGGCATGATGTTTTTAATGTATTAATCCTTTACTACTAAGACTATTTGTAGCACAGTGTGCAGGCAATATCCATATATACCCCTAAATGTGCCTGCAAAGTTACATCATTATATGACACATATTTCTGTAAATATGAAGTTGTAAATGTTTAGATGCACAAAAATTTAGCTTGTGCTTAAAGTAGAGTGCAAAATACCCATTTTATATTCATTCAGTATTTCATACAAAGAGCACTTAGTGACTTCCAACAAACTTTAAACATTATTCAAGACTTTCCTAAACTTTTTTTTCTTACTTACGTGCTTACAGGCTAGTATTTGACACATTAACTCATTTGTAATTGGACATTGGATTCTGTTTTTATGTGGGAGTTAGATTCTTTAAAGAATCTAGGGTTTACTGGTTTCAAACAATGGTCAGCTGATGACTGTGTGGGTTCCAGAAGCCAGTGGACATTTATTACAATTTCAGAGTGGCTTTAGAGCATTTAGGTCCAATCCAAACCAGCTGATATGCCTGGAATCTGCAGTGTGCAGCGCTTTTATGGATTCCCAATACATTTGCTGTGTTCTTTGACCATCAGAAGGCAAAGTTATCGCCTGGCACCGTTACTTCCCATCTAATCTGCATAAGTGAGGTTTCTGTGGCTGTTTACCCCTTTTACCCACAGTTTCCTCTCTCTCTGACAGTTTAGAGTTCAGATAGGTTCATCCCTCATCAACCAATATGTACAAGAAACTGGGGTTTCTCAGGGATTGATTCTGAGCATAACCCCCTTCACCATTGCAATGAATGGGGTATCGTGACTAGTGGATACCCTGCTCTCACTGTCACGGTATGTGAACAACCTTTGCCTGTATTACCGTTGTACATCATTGTGCACCACAGAGCATAAACTTTGTGGGGCCATACAGATAGTACATAATGGGCCCTGAATCATGGATACCAATTTTCTCCCACAAAAACTTGCCTCGTGCACTTCTGTAAACTCAGGATTGTGCATCTGCACCCAGAAATTCACCTTGGTAACCAGTTACTTGAAGTTTTTGAAACTTTCACATTTTTAAGCCTTTTATCTGACCAAAAGTTAATTTGGTTACCACTTGTATGCCAGCTCAAGGCAAATTGCATGAGGAAACTTGATACCTATGTATTTATCAGCAGCCCCTCAGGTGCAGACCACACCGTTCTCCTGCTTCGATTTTATCCCACCTGGATTATGGATGTGTTGTTTACCAGGCAGCAACATCATCAGTACTGGGTTTATTAGACCCTGTCCACCACAGTGACATGCGATTAGCAACTGGAGCTTTCTGTATGAGCCCTGTAGACAGCCTCCTGGTGGAAGTTGGTATCCTACCACTGTGGTTCAGATGCCAGAAACCCTTGGCAAACTATGCAGTCACAATCCATCAGATGTGTCTCATCCATATTACTTGACTCTGTTTCATAACCAAAAGTTCAGACCGTCTGCGAATCACCCAAAAATGGGTAGACCATGTGGGATGTGATTGGAAGCCCTATGCAATGATCTCCATTCGCCTGCTCTTGTCTATGTGCCAAGAGTTCCCTCTTGGCACCTACTGTGGTGTGTACCTGGTCCTGTTATTTGGTTGGATCTCATTTGTGGCCCCAAAGAAAATACTGATCCCACCATTCTCAGACACCTATTATGTTAGATCCTCAACAACCACCCAAATTTGATATTCATCTATGTAGATCAATCATAAGTCAGTGACAGAGTTCGTTATATTTCTACATATGCAAGGGGCATGACAAGTATTCTCTGCAGAGTGCACTCATTGTGTACACTGTAGAATTGGTCCCCATATCAAGGGCTCTGCACTACATTAAAACGCTTGTCGCAAAGGACTTTCTCGTTTTTAGTGACTCCATAAGCTGCTTACGAGGCACATCTCATTACTACCTCAACAACGTTTTAGCTTCTAACATTTGAGAGCTTTTAGTTGACCTCCACAGCTCTGGAACCACTGTAACATTCATCTGCACACAGAGCCATGTGGGTATTCCAGGAAATGAAATCACTGACAAATTAGCCACAGGAGACAAATTTCTATCTCCGCACTGATAGACACTTTTAAATTTTTTATGTATGTATTCTGTTTATCTAGCAGCTGTATGACTTTTGAGTCCATACAGTCTGCACCACATTTTAGCAGTACTGACGACTATGATGGTCTTCTGTGGAGTATCCTTCCATGACAGTTAGTTTTTAGCTGCTGGGGTTTCATTTCACTTCTCATTCGCTATTGTAGTAGGTGAATTTCCAGTGCAGTGAGGAACTGATGATCAAGATGTTTAGTTCCCTTAAACCCACAATGTCATCATGGCAAATATCTGGTGCAATGGAAAAAACTAAAGGCATCAGCTTTGAGTCCGTAAGGCTCCAGTAGTCTCTTCAGATGGACCTGAATTCTGCAGTGCAGATCATTATGACCCCGAAGAGTTTTCTGTCCTTGGCCAAGCCATGGAAGGAAAGCAAAACCAAGCGAACTGCAGGATCTTACTCTTCTCAGTTCCTGATCTGCACACAGACTGAGGGAGTGTTCTTTCTATATATGAAGCTAATAATCATCTTCATGGGAACTGTTGAAAACATATTTGGAAATCTCTCTTCTCTCAGTAAATTATGAACTGGTTCTTTCTTCATTAAAACAACAAATCATATGCCATCTTGAGCATTAGTCTGTTGTAAAAGTTTTGTGATGTCTATGCTACTGAAGCGACGTAGGAGTTATTGCTGCAGTTGGATCTGTAATTAGGTGTAAGCTTCGAGAAGCAAGGGGTTATCCTATTCATTGTGTTTGTTGAGGCCCACCAGACAACGAGATTGACATCATAGCATTCTTCCTTGCTTTTAGGGGGTTTCTCCCCCCCCCCCCCCTGCTCCTCTCCCCCCCCCCCCCCCTGCTCCTCCCTCAGGATTGTGATTTGCTGTTGTGATGTTCATCATATTTCCCACACTGATACGATGCTTTAAATGCCAATGCTTTGGCTTGCGTTTGCGATGTACAAATAACCCTATTTTTAGATGCTGTGGCTGGCCACTTCGTGAGATCTTCCCATACGAGCAACCCCTTTTCTGTGCCAGTTGCAGAGATGATCAGTCTCCACGATCCTCAAAGTGTGCTTCCTGAATTAAGTAACATTAAATCCCAGAATTTAAGGTCTTTGGTTGCTTCTCATATGTGGAAGATCAGAAAATTTAAGATTGCTCATACCCCACCCAGGGGACATAAACTTCTGCAGTTACTTTGTCCAGGTCATTGGCAGTATCTCAATAATGTACTTCCTCCATTCCCTCAACAATGAACTCCAGTAGCACATGGGTAAATTTTCCTCTGGGGGAGATAGGTCCTCCCTATTGTGGGTCCTGTAGTGTCATCCTTGTTGGACCCTCGTGCCTGGCTGAAGGAGCCACAGGCTGCAGGTCCTAGGGCTGCCCCCAAAGCCCTCACAAGATCAGTGACCCCTTAAAGTAGCTAAAGAAAAAAAAAATCTTGGGAGAATGGTACTCTGGTGCTCGTGGAAGTGCCTAGACACTCCCCCCCCCCTTTCCCCCCCCCCCCATGCTGTTGGACTTCAAACCTATGTACATGAAAGTTGTTTCACTCCCACTGATGACAGTCAGTCATCCTGTCCCACCCCTAACCAGGATGACATTAATGTTGGAATTCAGTGGAACTAGAATGAGGTGGATATTACTGTCCTCTGGAATAACTGCAACAGCTAATATCCTCATGTTCTACTCCCTCTGTTACTCTCCAAGAAATGCATTCTACTGGTGACCATTATCCAACCCTTGGAGGTTACCATACAACATGGTGGAACTGTTCTGATCGTGAGGGATCAACTGGTGCAGTCTGTATGTGGATTCCTCTCCATACTACATTGGAATAAATCATTGTGGGAGTGTGAACAACCCCCGGCAAACATCATTTGCAATGTTAAGTTACCCGTGATCAGGGCACATACTTAAGATGGAGCCTTCTGATGAACTAACTACTTTCCAATTGTGATCTACCATGGTGGAGCAAAGACATTGCAGCAGCTATTCAGAACTGTTTAAAAGCCTAGCAATGTCTCAAGTGACATCCTTCACAGACTGATCTAGTCACTTTTAAGAAACTCCATGCAAAGGCTCGCTGCCTCCTTATGAACATGTGCCTGTTCATCCCATGTGTGGGCTGAGCTTCAGTCTACTGGGCTGCAAAAGATTAACTGTTACAGGTCTGTTCTTTCATGGTGGTGTTTCCATCAATGTCTGTTCTCACTTGAACACCTTGTGCTTCATTTTGCAGGTGTGTCAGAGGCCCCTTCTTACTTGTCACCCTTTTGAATGCGTAAAAGACAAGCTGAAGACATGTCCCTAACCTACACCCTGTCATGCCAAATTTTCTCTCTGTATGAATTACTTTCCTACAAAACTCCCACCAATACCGAGGTACTTAACAGATCTTACAACCAACTTCTGAATACCATCCTCATACAAATCTTCCATCTGATTACATGAGTGTTGCAACAGTCGTTTTGATATCTTCATCATTGTGGTGCTGACCACCCAGACGCTTCTTCAAATGCAGGAACATATGGTAGTCACTAGATGCTAGATTGGGGCAGTATAGAGGGTGATAAAGTTGTTTCCAGCTAAATGATCTGATCAGCTCTCGAGTTCGATTGTTCGCGTGTAGACAGACTTTGTCATGAAGCTAAATGATCCCCTTCCTCAGCACGACACAGCTTTTGTTTTGGATTGCATGGAACAGTTTTTTAAAGTTCCGACAATAAGTCGTAGAATTTATGGTGTCACCACGAGACAGAAAATCCACAAGCAACAACTCTTTCGTGTCCCAGAAAAGGTACACGTTATTTTCCTGGCTAAAATTGTTTACTTGAACGTCACTTTACTGTGTGATGTTTAATGCTGCGATTTCATGGATTGCTGCTTTGATTAAGGTCTAACGTAAACCACTTATGTTTCGTCACCTGTAACAATTTGAGTTAAAAACTCGTCACCTTCCTCACTCTACCACACTAGGAAAGTCAAAGAGCTGGTTAAACATTGCTTTTTTGTACCTCAGTCAGCATTTTCAGTAACCAGCATGAGCATAACTTTGGATAATTTAAAAGTTCTTTTACATCTGCATAAAGCACACTTCTTGACACTTCAGGAAACTCATCACATAATGACAAAATAATAAAGTGTCTGTTCTCCCACTTGCTCAACAACTTTTTGCACCGAATCACCAGCAATGACTGAAGATTGCCTGCTTCCTTCCTCATCATACATATTTGAAAAGCTCTCACCCATTTCCATACTGTCCCATCACTCATAATGTTTTTACTATACATTTTACTGATCTGACTATGAATTCCAGCCACTTTCATTGCTTTAGCACTAAGAAAACGAACCACAGAATGTGTTTCACAGTTGGCAGTATTCTCAGTCGGAAGAGGGATTTTGAATACTCACAAATGTTAACACGGTGAATGACCATATAAGGGCATCTGTGACTTGCCAACAGAATGTGGTACACAGTGTACATGCACAAAATGCCAACTGCGGTGCTGCAGTGGTGGAGTTTCAAAATGCTACTTACTTTAAAAACACATTTTTTATATATGGTTAATTGAAGTTCCCTGCTCACTTCTGTCTGTATGTTTGGGCTAATCTCAAGAGCTACTATTGGGGATTTTGATCAATTTTGTCAGATAGATTCATGAAGAAGATTGTGTAATGTATGGAATTTTATAAATATTTCATTGAAATTGGGTGAACTATGATGAATTAGTTTGCCATCACTGTGAAAATGATGACATTGCCATGTAGTGGTACAGCTGCTGAAACTCCAGACAACAGCAAATCTTGAGCAGAATCCAAGTTGGGTCTTGTGGTCTATCAGTAAAACGTGCATGAAAACCGAAAGGTCGCATGATCAAATCCTGGTCGGCCCACCGATATTTCTGTCCTTTAACCTAGTATTCACCTCTCAGTGATGTAGACATTCACCAGAAGCAGAGTATGGTTCAAATTCCATGTTAAACTGTAGGTGTCATTATCATGAGTAGAATCTAAGTTGGGCTTGGTGACCTAGTGGTAAAGTGTGTGCTTCGTAATGGAAACATCATGGGATCGACTCCCAGATGGACCACAAGCTTTTTTCTCTTTCCTTTTTAACATATTATGTCTCAATGATGTGGAGATTTGCCACAAACGAAACATGTTACTGATTCCACATTAAACTGTATGTTGCCTTTTCGTAGTTGGATAACTGGCTAGGGAGACAAAAGTTGCCAAAGTGATGTCCAATAGAAAGACTTGCATCAGGACATTGAGCCACACAAAATTATGATTACCAGAAGCTATACACATATACATTCATTCTCTTTCTTATTTGGCAAACATTAGCTGAATTATAATGAATTACATTGCCCCACTGCTTTTTTCTGTTTGTATGTGAAGAATACCCTCAGGAAGTACTGTACGGATTTTTATAGTCGTGGCGCACTGGCACGAGTGCCCTGTCAACAAATGAGTGACTGTGTTGTCTTTGATGCAAAGCTCGTATTGTTAGCAGGTTGCAGTCTGGCAGTCGGCTCGCACCTTTAGATGCTGCAGTATGCCAGGAAGTGCCATGTACTGCTTCATTTAGTTTATATGAAAGTGATGTTATTCAGTTACTGAAAGTTGTCCTCCAATTTTTAATTATAACTCATGACAGTGCCCCTTAAACAAAATTACCGATATGCCAGACTCTGCATTGATACTTAGTGCTACCCATGCAGAGCAGGGATGGGTCACTAGATTTGTGCCCTTAAGGCTGAATTAGAAAATGCAAATTTGGAATTATGTAGGCAAAGGGAGGAAAGAGAGATGGGGTGCTAGGAAAAAGGTTACAAGCAGAGGAAGAAAATGGGAAAGTGTTAAAAAAGCTTTAGAAATTCTGTTAATAAATCATTTTGGCTTGCTATCTGAAGTAATGGAGAAAGGGCCCCATCCAGATGTAGCTGTATGTAGGTTGAAGCAGAATAGTAGCTTAAAGAAAAAAGACAGGTTGGGATCAAATCAGAATAGGAAAAGAAGAATTCTGCTTCTAGGTAGCAGTCATGTGAAGGGTATAGGCCAGTAGCTTTGGGAGAAATTAGGTGAAGGGTACCAGGTCACAAGTTTTGTGAAACCAAGTAGTTATGCAGGGACTTTGAGAAGGAAGACCAGGTAATTATAGTTGGGGAGCAGGAAACAGCCTGGCTATGAATACAAGATAAAGTATTAGGAGTGACCTGGACAAAATAGGAGCAGAAACTGGGCCCACAAATGTTGGGTTTGTGGAGGTCTTTCAGTGACATTATCGGCCCTGGGTAAACACTGCTGTAAGGCATGTTAACACTGGGCTGAACAGGATGCTCCAGACACTGGGAAAATCTCACATGAGTGTTGTCCCATTTGGTGCTATTGGTAGGTGGGGATACACTACACAAGGCCTGCATCTAAATAGGAAGGGGAAAGATAAGTTAGCTTCTCTATTAGCAGGTACTGTAAAGGCCACTGTCACACAAGGGATGATCGCGGTGGTTAATGGGACCAGGCAAACGGTGTTTTTAGGTTAAAGCCAAAGTCCAGACAGACAGTAATCAAGAAAAATAGAATAAAAGAAGCTTCGTGTACAGTAAATAGGGATAAATCTAAGGGTAGTACCAATTTACTGCATCAAAATATCAGGGGAATAAAAAATAAAATAGATGAGCTGTTAATGTGTTTAGATGATCTCAAAAATAAGAATGAGATTGATATACTTTGTCTGTCTGAACACCATGTAACTGTGGGATGGGAAGTGTCAGTATAAATGGATAAATTCAGCATCTTACACTTGCAGGTCTAGCAGGGATAGAGGAGGAGTTGCCATTTACACAAAGCAAGCGTATAAGTACAAAACAGTATAAGTAAGCAAATTTTGTGTCAATCATCACTTTGAAGTTTGTACATTTGAACTACAGCTAGATAATATTACATTGATATTAGCAACGGTGTACAGGTCCCCATTAGGAAATTTGGAGCTATTCATAAAAAAGTTTCACTCCCTATCATGCTGTCTGTCAGACGAAAAGAAGTTATTAATCTATGATGATTTCAATGTAAACTAAGTAATTTTGATTCGAAAAGTGAACTCGGGAAGGTGTAAAACTTTCCCTATGATAAATGGATTATCAGACTGATGCAAAACTGGATCAACTTACAAAACTTAGCAGGGTGTACACTTCAGAAATAAATAGAAGTGTAAGGCTGGTCAACCCGGTATCTATAGAGCACTTCAGAGAAAGTTTAAGAAATGTTAAATGGAGAGATGTATATAATGAGCCAAATGCCAATGATAAATGCAATATATTTATTGATAAATTCGTATCCCTTTTTGAACGTTGTTGCCCCAAAAAAATTACTAAATGTAGCACCAAACAGTTTTCAAAGAAACCTTGGATCACTATAGCATTTTCAAAAATTGTCGAGAAAGTAATGTACTCAAGAGTTGGTAGCCATCTCGGCAGTAATGGGATACTTAGTAAATCACACTTTGGATTTCAAAAATGCTGTTCCACTCAGACGGCAATATACAATTTCACTGCCCTATAACAGAGTCTTTAAATTGTATAATGTCACCAATAGGAATTTTCTGTGACTTATCCAAAGCATTTGATTGTGTGAACCATGACATTATGTTACAGAAATTACAGTTCTAGGTCATAAATGTAACAGCATATGAGTGGTTTGTCATATCTACAGAACAGGATGCAGAAAGTTTCTATATATGGTTTAAGTGATTGAAGGAAGTTCCACACTTTATCTAACTGGGGTGAAAAAACATTAGGTGTTCCACAGGGTTTGATCATGGGTCCCTCTTCTGTTCTTCATATATGTGAATCACCTCCCTTCTTATCTGAAACGAGAAGCTAAACTGACACTATTCTGAAACGAGAAGCTAAACTGACACTATTTGCAGATGATGCAAGCATCATTATTAATCCAGTAAAAAAAACTCCAATAGAAAATGATACAAATAATGTCTGTGGAAAAGTTATTGATTGGTTTTCTGCGAGTGGGCTTGCTCTGAACTGTGAAAGAACACAGTACATCCAATTTTCTACTGCAAGGAGTACAGTTCCATCAATACATACAACACATCAACAGAAGTCTGAGTAGCCAGGGTAGAGCATACTAAGTTTTTGGGGAGTACATATAGATGAGAATCTTAATTGGAAAATTCATATTTTGGATCTCCTAAAGTGACTAGGTTCAGCAACTTTTGCAATCAGAATAATTGCTAATTTTGAGGGTATAGAAATTAGGAAGGCAACGTACTTAGCATACTTTCACTATCTGATATCATACAGAATAACATTTTGGGGTAACTCAACACTTAGGCAAAAAGTATTCACTGTTCAAAAGAAAGTGGTTAGAATAATGTGTGGGGCTCATAGTCCCACATCTTGTAGGCATCTCTTTAAAAGGTTAGGAAATCTTACAACAGCCTCACAGTACATTTACTCAATAATGAAATTTGTTCGCAACAACATGGACCAGTTTAAAAACAACAGTGCCATTCATGATTATAATACCAGAAGGAAGAAAGTCTTACGCTATCCTCTACTTAACCTATCTTTGGCACAGAAAGGGGTAAAATATGCTGCTGTTAAACTTCTTGATAAATTACCATGTGAAATAAAATGTCTGACAGACAGCAGTAACAGTTTTAAAAATAAATTGAAATCATGTCTCCTTGACACAACTCCTTCTATACCATAGATGAATTTTTGAATAGGAACAAATAAATCTATATGTTTCATATGTGTATTTTGTGCCATTTAAGGGCATGGGCTGGATTTAAATGTTGAGGTGCCAGCCCATCTCAATCTGTCAGCCTCGGCTGGCCTAGCCAACCCATCCAGCCTGTACCTCTGGAGCCACGGCCAAGCTCGGACTGCAGCCACAATTCTTACTACATGAGCTATATCTTGAAGGTTCAAAAAAGTTTCATTTAACATACCCAAGAAGCAGGAACCTTTTGTTTGTTGTAAGCTCTCTGCATCAAATTCAGCCTGAAAAAAAGAAATAATAATAATAATAATAATAATAAAATATTCATTCTGTACTTAAATGAAAGAAAATTGTGCAATGTTAGGTAGTCAATTTTGGCGTGAACGTAACACAAATAATTGCGTACAAGTAAAATATCATTCACATTTTGAGCACGTATCGTACTCCTTTCTCTGAAAGAAGTCGTCCTGCGTGATTGGAATTACGTTCTGCCAAGGCACTGCAATTACATCCACATCTATATCATTCCTTTGCAATTTACACTTAAGTATTTGCCAAGCAGGATGGCCGTGCGGTCTGAGGCGCCTTGTCACGGTTCCCCCCGACGGAGGTTCGAGTCCTCCCTTGGGCATGGGTGTATGTGTTGTCCTTAGTGTAAGTTCAATTAGTGTGTAAGTTCAATTAGTGTGTAAGCCTAGGGACTGATGATCTCAGCAGTTTGGTCCCATAGAACCTTACCACATATTTCCAAATTTAAGTGTGTGATAGAGTGTTAACAGAATCACTTTCAGACTATATCTTGACTGTTCCCCTCTCAAATAGCATGTGGGGAAAATGAACACGTAAATTTTTGTGTGTGACACTTCATTATGATCGTGTCTCTCCCTATGTACGCAGGAGTCAACAAAATATTTTGGCATTCAGAGGGGAAGTTAGTGATTGAAATTTCATGAAAAAAAATTAAGTTGCAATGAAAAAGCCGTTGTCTTAATGATTGCTGCACCAACTTGCTTATCATATATGTGACACTCTCCCTCGTTTCATGATAATACAAAATGAGCTGCTGCTTCTGTGAACTTTTTCAATGCCCTCAGAAGGTCCAACAAATAGATGTCGATGATACTGGTCTGTAACTTGGCAGAAGTGTGTCAAAAGATGCTTCTACCAAACAGGCATAAATAATTTTATAAACAATATTTAATGACTATCTGTTGAGATTTAACATGAACACACGTGCACAAGAATGGTAGCTTATTTACTTGTGAACAAACTATTATTTATATTTATTGTAAAGGATCGGAGTGTAATCTAATGTTAATAATATTTCTTTATTTAAATATAGTCATAACATATTAGTTTAGTGCAGAAAGTGGTCAAGTTGAGTCAAAACTCAGTCTGTAGAACATAAGAACATTGTATTTTTTGTGGAGGTGGCCTTAAGCCAGTGGAGAAGCAGGGAATGGCAGAACACGGCTGGAGTCAAGTGGTGATGACACTTTTTGAGAGATGCACTCAAGAGAGTAATTCTGGATTTAATATCAAGTTTTGGAAAAAGGCAGACCTGCCTGTGATAACATGTGTGATTCGGTCGTTATTTCTGAGTGATGAGTGGCTGCTACAAGACTGTAACCATCACGACATTTGAATGTGCTCCAGTGCAGAACTTTATCTGCTTGCGTTATGGAATTGAGAGTAGACAGTGAGTGTGTTTGTTCTTGTTGTCTCTTGTGTGGTGTAAATTGTGATACTGAACTCTGAATTATTGTGAGCAGGCAAGTGTTTCGTGTATTGTGATAATGAAATTGACTTTGTTTTTGCGAGTCTTGGATGAGTACTTATCTTGGGGATTCTAGTACCGTTCTTGTAACGCTCTCAATGCAACTTTATTTCATTTGATAAGGATATCTTCCTGTGTTGTGTTTGATTATCATAGGACTACTTTCATAAATAAACATTATTCAGCAGAACTCTGATGTCATCTACATCAATTACTGACATTAGGATAGAACCATTTTTATTTTGTCTTCATGTATCTTTTGTTTAGTATTTCAGTTTATTTTGTTAATTCACAATTCTAGCCAATGCAGTCTATTTGACTCCAGAAGAATGTTAGTTGCTGGACATGTAAGCAGACATGTGTAGCCCGACCCTGTGGTGTTATTGAGCTATTCATTTGAAACAGAACTGTGCATTGCCCAGCTACCTGAGGTGCTAACGACAATAAGTAAAGTCGCAGTTTGTTTGCTCATGTGGAATTTTTGTTAGGGAAGCTGTTACTAACAAGGGAACCTCCCCATCGCACCCCCCTCAGATTTAGTTATAAGTTGGCACAGTGGATAGGCCTTGAAACGCTGAACACAGATCAATTGAGAAAACAGGAAGAAGTTGTGTGGAACTATGAAAAAAATAAGCAGAATATACAAACTGAGCAATCCATGCGCAGGATACGGAACATCAAGGATAACGTGAGCTCAGGAGCGCCGCGGTCCCGTGGTTAGCTTGAGCAGCTGCGGAATGAGAGGTCCTTGGTTCAAGTCTTTCCTCGAGTGAAAAGTTTAATTTTTTATTTTCAGACAATTATGAAAGTTCAGGCACTTACACATAATCAACTCCGCTCTCCAAAATTCCAGGACATGTTCAGATTTGCTTGGACATATGCAGGATTTGACGGTCTACACACGGAAAAATTTGAAAACGTTAAAAACATATGTTTTGACAGAGCACAAGGAAAACTGTGTGACTGTGAAGTTGTTGCATTCAATTGTTGCAGTTTATGTGACAAACTCTAATGTTTTCATCACTTTTTTGGGAGTGATTATCACATCTACAAGAAAACCTAAATCGGGCAAGGTAGAAGAATCTTTTTACCCATTTGCCAAGTGTTCAAGTTATGTGGGTCGACAACATATTCCCGTCATGTGACGCACATGCCGTCACCAGTGTCATATAGAATATATCAGACGTGTTTTCCTGTGGAGGAATCGGTTGTCGTATGACCTTGCGATCAAATGCTTTCGGTTCCGATTGGAGAGGCAAGTCCTTTCGTCTACTAATCACACGGTTTTGCGGTGCGGTTGCAAAACACAGACACTAAACTTATTTCAGTGAACAGAGACGTCAATGAACGAACGGACAGATCATAACTTGGCGAAAATAAAAAATTAAACTTTTCACTCGAGGAAAGACATGAACCAAGGACCTCTCGTTCCGCAGCTGCTCAAGCTAACCTCGGGACCACGGCGCTCCTGAGCTCGCATTATCCATGATGATGCATATGTTGAGCATGGACTACTCAGTTTGTATATTTTGCTTATTTTTTTCATAGTTCCACACAACTTCTTCCTGTTTTCTCGATTGATCTGTGCTCTGTGTTTCAAGGCCTATCCACTGTGACAACTTATAACTAAATCTGAGGGGGGTGCGATGGGGAGGCTTCCTTGTAAGCATAATATCCATTAGATAACATCATACTTGGGCTTTTCTCTTATGGGTTGTGAATCTGATCTCATGAGAATTGCACTTGCAATTCTAACACTTCACGGTATTTTTTGATCCAGGTCCGTAATCTACTGCAGATAGGCAGTTTGCATGGGGACTCAGAGTATAAGATTTTACAACAGCTGCATGCGTGAGAACCTATAGCACTCGTTAATGGTGGGGAAGTTGCTTGTGGAAAGTCAGAAAGAAAAAGCTATGAAGAGGTGTACGTAGTTTGTCTGCAGCAGCCAATGTCAGGCATAGAAGTCGGCACAAGTGGCAGTGGCGGTCATCCAGCACCAACTTCAAAGTTCTTTGAGTTCATCAGTGCCAGCAACTGCATTGTCGTCAAGATAGGCATAGTGACTAGTAGCGTTAATATGTGTAAATCAGTAGGATTACTGTCAGTGATGAAGCCTACAACGAATGAGCAACAATACAGTCTAATACTGGTGGACCAGTTAGTTGTAAGTCTGAACTTGGTAGTGCTGAAATGGAACTTACTGGTGGGGCAGATAGTCCAAAATCAGTGTGTGGAAGTAAGCTGTCACACTACATCTTCACAATTGATGCAGATTATGCTAGAAATAAGAAATATGATATAGTGTGGGGTACTGAGGTAGGTTCAGTAAAAACAAAGCTACATTCGGAAGGGACATAAGTTGTGAATGTAGCGACAAATGTAGAAAGTGTAAGAGCTGAAGTGAGGTGGGAAATATTAAATCTGATGCTGAATTGATGATTGATACAAAGTAATAGGTTATAAGGGCAGACATGGGCAAAATTTATGATGAGGTTCATGTGTTTTACACCAGAGTCAATGCAGTAGAAAAAGATTTCAGAGACAAGTAGAAAAGATATAGGATGACCTTGGTGGTGATTTTAAGAGGTAACAGTTTGTCTGGTAGAGTGTAAAAAAAATAAAAAAAATGGTGTGGTGAAAAATAAACAATTGGATTTGGGAATTAATAATGAAGCTTTGCACTGGGGACAGCTGATTGAAGATGTAAGGTTAGAAATAAATTCTTTTGTAGCAAATTGGGCTCTTGCTGTGATAGGTGTTCCATGGGCTAATTCAGGAATGTTTTGAAAATTATGGAAAATACCATCCAGTTGATTTCATTGCTGCATGCAGAGATGGATTTGTACAAGGAATGTCAGAAGAGGCAAAAATTAAGTTTGCAGAAAGTCATATTGAAGGCAGCACACTGTCGTTGGCAAATTTAATTTGTACTCCATTTACTACCTGTAAAGTCTTTGAAAGTTGTTTCCTTAAAAAAATCTAGAGTGAAGTGAAGCAAACGTGGCTTCAGAATGAGTTCCTAAATGGACCCAGTTTCAAATACGGAAATGGGTCGACGAAGGACTTCTTTGTGTACGTGAACTGGCTGAGTTCTTGCGTACAGATTTTCCACTGGGAGTGTTAACAAATCACAATGCTCAAGAGGTGCTTACTGGAATTTTTACAATGGGCTCTTGTACAGTGTGACAAATTCCATTGATGAATTTTTAGATTTTATTGAAAAGCTAGAACAGGCATTGAAATTAAAGCCAAATAATGGGAACAGTAGATATGGAAATGGGTACCAGAATGGGAACAATAATAATCATCAAAATAATTATCATGATGATAAACAAAATAATTATCATTGTAATGATAATAATAATTTTCAAAGGGGAAATGACAATGGGAATTTTAACTACGAAAATCAAAACCGGATCTGAAGAACTGAGGGGCAGGTGCCTCTTTGAATGCAATACCTAAATAAGAATTTTTGAAACTAGAGATCACTGCATCTTGGGTCCAGAGGTGGTGAAATAAACTGGAATTGAAAAGGATGAGTTATTTTAAAAATTTAGCAAAGCCACAAATGTTGGAAATCGTGGTAATGAAAAGTAAGACTAAAATGGTGACTGATTTTAGAGAGGCACAATCATAAAGAGGGCACAAGATGTATTTTAGAATGTGTTGAGTAATTTGATAATGATGACATGGGAGTGAAAAATTTGTTTTGTGAAAGGGAAGAAGATGATGGAATGAATGTAAGTTTGATGGAAAATTCTACGATCAGAGGAGAGGCTGATGTGGATCTGAATTCGGTGGAGGTGGAATCCATGGTGAATTCTGATGAGGTGCTGGTCAGTAGCAACAGTTATAGTTACGTAGGTGAAAGTAATGTAGATGGTTTTGTATTGACAGAAGTAGGTGAAGCAATCTTTGAAGATGGAGTAGCTGCAATCTTATCAGCTGGAGGTTCATTTGATGGCGTATTGACAGAAATATATGAACATAGTTGTTGAAGCAGTGAAGCAGTAGTATCATCAGCTGTTTATGAATTTTACTATGTATCTGTGGAACTGGGTGATGTTTTAGGTGCTGAAGCTGCGAAGGTTGACGCTACGGATTTAGATATCTCAGAGGAAGAAATTTTTGCATTTGTTTCTTTTGATGGAAGTGAACCAATGACTCTTGATGAAAGCACAAATTGTGAGTAGATGTTGAAGGATGAGAGTGAAAATGTGTTAGACAGTATGTAAAAACATAAAGATTTCTGAGAGGAGGAAAATGTTAAGGAGGCAGATGTAGATCCCGATTTGATGGAGTTAGTGTACTGTGAATTCTCTTGTGGTGTGACTGTAGTAGCGAAAATTTGTGTGATGTATTGGAGCAGGTTGATGGTGTTGTTGGTTAGGATTTTTATAATGCACTAATGGCTATAGAGGAACTTGTAAGTAATGACGGTTGTGGGATAACAGAGGATCTTAATGAAGTTAAGTGTGATAAATTTTGTAGGGATTTGGCAGAAATAAGTGAGGTTTTGTTCAAGAGAAGTGAAGTTGTAAGTTGTGTGATCAGTTGTGAGGAGGTTGCAGCTACTGAGATCATTACTTTGGAGGAAGGGAACAGTGTATTTGATGCTAAACATAACGATTAAACAATATGTTTTGAAAGTGATTTAAATCATACAGATGATTTGGAGGTAGATCAGGAGAATCTGTGAATAGATAATGAGATTGAGGGTTGGTCTGAAATTATAATGTGCACCATAAATATGGAGGAAAAAGGAGGAGGCATTGAAAATGACCTTTTGAGAGCTCAGTATTTGGAGAAGGTTGACATTAAAAATGTGGAGCCTGTAAGTGAAATGATGAATATTGATGAAGAAATTAAGTGTGTGTGTGTGTGTGTGTGTGTGTGTGTGTGTGTGTGTGTGTGTGTGTGTGTGTGTGTGTCAAATCTAACAGTAGTGTTCCAGTGGTAGGCAAAAATTTTGTGTGTAAACATATAAGTCCGTTTGTGAATGAGGAAAGAAGCCTTGAATCTGAGCAGTTCGAAAAATGCAGACAAGTGAGATTCAGAAGCTACCTTGCAAAAAAATAATGGGGTGTGTACAAATATAAGTACATATATGTCTATTTTCATGTTTAATATTTAAGTGTTCTTAGGGTTATTTCTGTTTTGTGTAAGGGGTAGTTTGGTGAATTCAAGGTGTAGGTAATAAAGTATGGAGGCACATCTTCATGCAAGGGAGTGAGCTAATATTGGGCACACAAATCTTGGTGTGTGGATGTCAGTAAAACGTAAATAATTTCATCATTTATGTAAGAGAAGAATGTGAATTGTTTGCACCCAAGATTTGGGGAAAACTTCTAGAGGTTATTTAAGTGTGTGTTATCTGTAATATTTTGGATGTGTTTCTCATGTGATATTTGTAGTTTAATTGTAATTATTTGTTCGCGCAAAATCTTGTGCGTAGATGCCATCAGACCTCATCAAAATTTTCAATTGATCGTGAATTTTGAATTGATAGTCGGAGGAGAAAATGTATCTACGTAGAAAGTATAAGCAGAGTTTTTGGGGTTCTTATAATGTAGGTTACTTGGGACAGATCTTGAATAAGTGTATATTTGTAAATTTGGGGATAAGTTCATATATTGTCTAAGAGTATAAATTCTAGGGATGAGTGTTGTTATAGTATGAAGATGAATGAATATTTGATGAATTTATAATGCAGTTAGCTGCTGCTTTAAAAAGAAAGTTAAATGGGAGAATTCTGCCTTGAGTTGTTTTTTTTTTCCAAAGTTTCTAATTAGAGGTGGTAAACAGTTCTGAAAAATGATAAAATGTTAATTGACATAAGGTGTTGAATAAATTTCATTACATGAAAGACATATTTTCTTGTGGGAACATGGACAGTGTCTTTGAATTGTTGAGCTGAACCACATGTATTTCGCCAATGCTGTAAATCAGTTTTTGCAATGTTATCATTTTGATGAATGTATAGATTCCACCGAGGAGGGTGTCCAGTGCCTAATCTATGGGGATTTGGGAAATCATTTGATTAATGGTAACTACACCACAGTGGTAAAAACTCATGTTGAAAATTCAAGTGGAATCAAAAGTTTCTTTAAATTTAAATGTTTTGTGTTTATTTGGGCATTTAATTAATATACTGTAATTTTAGATTTTGTGTTAGGCTTAGAAAGTCTATACTGATAATACATGTTATGACATAGCCTAAGAGGTACTTGCTGTTTCATACAGCCCACAAAGATTGGTTACACTATTGTTCTGACATGTAGTGGGGCATTTTGTTTATTTGTGTTATATACATTATGTCTAACTGTATTTAAGTGTGTCAGATTTGGTGAAACTTAATGTGCCAAGTTATCAAGCTAATGTGCCACATTAAGTGGAGGTGTATAATGTGACACTATGTGGGTGAGTTATTTGGGCACCTAGAATTGGTAAGAGTTGAGGTGAATTTTTGGAGCCGATCTCCAGGGGGTGGCAACAGGTCCCTGACCATGGTGTGGCCAGGCCAGCCGGAGCAAACTTTGCTGGTTGGCCCAACTATGGAGATAGTCAGCGAGTAGCCAGGACTGGATAAATCCCAGAGCTGGGAATTTTGGCGGCAGTTGCTCGCATGGCCTCTATGCCATAGATAGGCCAGAAATGGTGGAGTGTGAGATAGTCTGGAATATGGCTTCTTACAGTTCTTAGAAAGTCTATAATAAATCACAATTACATAATAAAGCAAATGTGAATACATCAGTGATCTCGGAAAAAATGAGGTGCATCCAGTGAAAGAATGATATTGAAAAATCTTAAAAACTTTCAAAATTAATAACTGTCAATGACTAAATATTATCACAATGAACTTTTGATTTAACAACTTTAAATACTTCATGCAATTTCAACAGATGATATCTCAGATGATGTCAATGCACCATAGCTGTTGTCTGTGAGAGCTACGTATCTGTATCCATTTTATTTATTGGTTTATTTATTATGTTTTTAATATTGTTTTCATTGTGCAGATGTCCCTCAGGACATTGTATACTCCACAGTAACACAGCAACTGAATGCAGCGTGGTGGATACCTCATATCTTGTCATACTTGTATAGTTATTTAAGGAATAGGTTACTATTTTTGCCAGTAACTTTATTTAAATATAATTACAGCCGATATGAAAAAACCAACATAATTTAAGTGGTCAATCACATGTGCTAGCTGACACCACCAGTGAAAAGAGTGCCAAAAGGCACTTGTGCCTCGCAGCCATAAATAATTGTTCAAACAATATTTAATGATTATCTGTCATTTAACATGGGCGCACTTACACAAGAATACTAGCTTATTTACTTCAGCCAGTGGAGAAGCTGATAGTGGTGGAACACCGCTGGAGTCAAGTGTTGCCGGACACTTCTTGAGGCACGGACACAAGGGAGTGATTCTGCACTTTGTCAAGCTTTGGAAGCAGATGGACCTGCCTGTGGTACCATGTGTGATTGTCATATAGATGATTGATTCCGGGTGGTGAAGGGCCGTTACAAGACTTTAACTATTGCGACATGTGAATGAGCTCCAGTGCAGAACTTAATCTACTTGCACTATGGAATTGGGAATAGACAGAGTGCTAGTTTGTACTCATTATCTCTCATATGGTGTTGTGTAAATTGTCATATTGAACCGTGAATTATTTTGAGCTGGTGAATGTTTTTTGTATTGTGACAATGAAATGGACTTAGTTTTCACCACTGTTGGATGACTACTTAGCTTAGAGACTCTGCTACCATTCTCGTAATGCTCTCAATACAACTTTATTGCATTTAATACAGATATCCTTCTGTGTTATTGTTGGTCATTGTAAGACCACATTCCATTTATCGGAAATTTACTCTCATGACGAAACATTATTCAGCAGAATCCTCTGACATCTACATCAGTTACTGAATTAGAATAGAACCCTTTCTGTTTTCCCATATTTTGTCTTTTATTTAATATTTCAGTTTATTTTGTTAATTTGCAATTTTAGCAACGCAAAGACTATTTGACTGCAGGGTTACAGCTACAGGTTATTACTAGTAGTTAGCTGCTGTGGACATTAAAGCAGACGTGGGGGGCTCATCCCTACAGCATTATCAAGATGTTTATCTTAATTAATTGAAACTATATGGTTTAAATGAAACTATATGGTTCCAGAGACCTTCTCAAGTCTAAAAGGAAGTGATGAATGAAAATTTGTAAGGCCAGGATTTGAATTCAGATCTCCTGCTAACTAGGCAGATGTGCACTAACCTCAGGCGGATGTGCACTAACCTCTACGCCACCCCGGTATTATTAATTTTAAACAGTCTTGCATAGCCCAATCCCTAAGGTGCAAGCAACATCAGGTGAAGTCACAGATGGTTCACTCGTATTGAATGCTGGTTAGGGAAGTTATTACTCAGTGGAATACCATTAGGTAACATCGTATGATACGGTATTAATCTTGGTACAACCACCATTTGGTCACTAATTCCTATACCTGTCAAGACATTCCCCATTTTCTCAGACTTGTTTGGCGCTGAGAGGTATAGTATGTTGTTTCAGTAATTTACACTTTGTTTAGGGTCCTGAATTAATTAAAAAGAAAATCTTGGGTCCAAGCCTGCAGACGTTTGGAAGCAATGCTGGAAAATATTGAGCAGTAAAGCCACATATTAGTTTCTTTATGGTCTGGCTTGCTTATCATTTGGTATAGTGTCATTTCATCTTCGAAACACATATTTACATTCATAGAAGCCCATTCTCCAAAATTGCTCTTCGTCAATGACAGGCTTTTCTTCTCTGATGTAGGATAATTTTGTACATCTAAAAAGAGCAAAGTAACTATATCTGTAATAAATCACAGTAAAATGACAGTTACAAGAATTGAAATGTCAAAGTTTTAGGTTTTATTGTAATTTGCCACAGAAAGTTAACTGGTAACATATTGTCACATAGAAGAAGGTGTAATTAGATGAATGACGAACACTAACTTCACTTAATGAAGGTTTATTCAGCATTTGCACATACAAGAGTGAGGAGCGAACTGCCTCTGGCCAGAACACATACAGTATATATACAACTACAGAACATTCCAGTACAATGATTCTTGATATTTGTGGATACTTCTAGAAAGTACTCGAACTGAATATAGAAATTAAAATTGTACAGTACAGGTGAGTTTTGAACTCACGACCACCCATACAACAGTTTAGTATCATAACCACTACACGATGGTGTTACTCAGTTTCTTCTGCGACATATCATCAATAAACATCTCTCTTTCTCTTCTGATGTATTTCCGCCAAGTACAGGGTTATTACAAATGATTGAATCGATTTCACAGCTCTACAATAACTTTATTATTTGAGATATTTTCACAATGCTTTGCACACACATACAAAAACTCAAAAAGTTTTTTTAGGCATTCACAAATGTTCAATATGTTGCCCCTTTAGTGATTCGGCAGACATCAAGCCGATAATCAAGTTCCTCCCACACTCGGCGCAGCATGTCCCCATCAATGAGTTCGAAATCATCGTTGATGCGAGCTCGCAGTTCTGGCACGTTTCTTCGTAGAGGAGGTTTAAACACTGAATCTTTCACATAACCCCACAGAAAGAAATCGCATGGGGTTAAGTCGGGAGAGCGTGGAGGCCATGACATGAATTGCTGATCATGATCTCCACCACGACCGATCCATCGGTTTTCCAATCTCCTGTTTAAGAAATGCCGAACATCATGATGGAAGTGCGGTGGAGCACCATCCTGTTGAAAGATGAAGTCGGCGCTGTCGGTCTCCAGTTGTGGCATGAGCCAATTTTCCAGCATGTCCAGATACACGTGTCCTGTAACGTTTTTTTCGCAGAAGAAAAAGGGGCCGTAAACTTTAAACCGTGAGATTGCACAAAACACGTTAACTTTTGGTGAATTGCGAATTTGCTGCACGAAAGCGTGAGGATTCTCTCCCGCCCAGATTCGCACATTGTGTCTATTCACTTCACCTTTAAGAAAAAATGTTGCTTCATCACTGAAAACAAGTTTCGCACTGAACGCATCCTCTTCCATGAGCTGTTGCAACCGCGCCGAAAATTCAAAGCGTTTGACTTTGTCATCGGGTGTCAGGGCTTGTAGCAATTGTAAACAGTAAGGCTTCTGCTTTAGCCTTTTCCGTGAGATTTTCCAAACCGTCGGCTGTGGTACGTTTAGCT
The DNA here is from genome assembly GCF_023898315.1 of Schistocerca nitens. NCBI lineage: Eukaryota > Metazoa > Arthropoda > Insecta > Orthoptera > Acrididae > Schistocerca > Schistocerca nitens. The sequence continues at coordinate 491,903,843 of NC_064616.1, forward strand.
CCCTGCTTGCTTTATTCGTCGACTTCCGCGGGCTACGCGTGAAACTTGCCCGCACGCGTTCAACCGTTTCTTCGCTCACTGCAGGCCGACCTGTTGATTTTACCTTACAGAGGCATCCAGAGGCTTTAAACTGCGCATACCACCGCCGAATGGAGTTAGCAGTTGGTGGATCTTTGTTGAACTTTGTCCTGAAGTGTCGTTGCACTGTTATGACTGACTGATGTGAGTGCATTTCAAGCACGACATACGCTTTCTCGGCTCCTGTCGCCATTTTGTCTCACTGCGCTCTAGAGCGCTCTGGTGGCAGAAACCTGAAGTGCGGCTTCAGCCGAACAAAACTTTGAGTTTTTCTATGTATCTGTAGTGTGTCGTGACCATATGTCAATGAATGGAGCTACAGTGAATTTATGAAATCGCTTCAATCATTTGTAATAGCCCTGTATTTTCTTCCCATCCACAAGCTAAAAGTCCACATGTTGACACATTTGACACACAAAAATCCGTACATTAGTTCTCCATTATTTTATTGGAAATTGGACAATGTTCACAGCATTCGTATAGCATCACTCGGTGATTGCAGTAGCTCTCACAGACCAACATAAGCAGTACCAGTAGGCAATGAACGCCAGTTACCTTTGTTCAATGATACTACCTACACAACTGCAATTGTGGTTGTCCTTTTGTTTATCGACCAGATTTTTCATTTGACATGGACAAATACTCTGTAGACATACTGTTTCCTGTGTGGCTCAGAGCATACTATTTCCACAAACTTCTGGGGCCAACCATCGGAGACTCTGCTAACGTGCTGGAATGTGTAGCAGTTTCATCCTCCAGGTCCGAGATGTTCTCCATGTCATTTCTGCCACCCAAAATCTTTGTCACACCATGCAAAATATGTTTATGAAAATTATTAGTTTGAAAAATAAACATTAATTTGGATTACCTTAAAAACTATGTTTACCAGAGAATCACATTTGTGCTAATACTTTGCTTCGAGACAGCAAAATAAAAATACTTGTTGGATTGCCATAACTCTTTTCTCATAAGGAACTTAAAAAAAAAAAAAAAAAAAGTTGGTGAATACAGTTTATTATAAGAAAACCAAAGAAAACACCAAATTTTCAGTTATAAATAACTTGTATTTCTTCTTACTTTTGTCATAGTCGGTGACACTATGAGCCAGCATACACATTGGGATCACCCATCTTGAGCGTAGAGTGGCATTGGCTGAGTAGCTTAGCCTGCCCCATGATATGTGAGCTGTTGACAGCATAGTGGACCAGCCCAATGAAATGGAGCCAGCTGGGCTACGGGAGGATCTGGTGATCCTGGCCAGACTGAGTCCACTTGCGCTACATGAGCCAGTCCGACTGAGCAGGCTAGCACAGACTCACTGTGTGTGATGCATGTCTCTGTTGACCATCTTTATCAGGGTGAAATCAGAAATCCAACAGGCTTTTTCTAAATTGTAGCATCTTCTTGCAGTCTGTATAGACATGCATAAGGCACGTGGCACTATGTAGCACCATCACATTTTATGTACACAATATGACTGGGGCTTTCAAGGATCTTCAAGAATTTCTGTTCGCCAGTTTTTGTGTATCTGACAGACAGTTTTGAGTTAGTTTATCAGCTCTTCTATTGGGCCAAGAGAATGGAGACCCTCAAGACCTCAGTTATGTTACACCCTTTCTCTTCAACATCAATGGGCTAGTGACTTCGTCGAACCAGTTCTTAAGGCTCTGCGCTGTATGTTGATGACCTTTGCTCTTGGGTATGGCTCCCAGTCTGTAACCGTGGCTAAATGCCAGCTCCAAGGAGCCATTTGGAGGACCACTTGAATTCTTTGCCATGACTTCCAGTTTTCTCTAAAGAAAACATGAGTCATTCATTTTAGGTCTCACATCATGGTCCATCCTGACCCAGGATTCTACTTGCGTGACTAGCACTTGGACATTGCTGCACGGTCTTGATTTTTGGGACTTATCTTTGATAAAGAAAAGAGGGAAGGAAGATTGTCACTTAATGTCCCAGCAACAATGAGGTGGTTAGAGGCGGAGTACAAGCTCGGATTGTTTAAAGGATGGGGAAGGAAATCAGTCATGCCCTTCGAAAGGAACTCTCCCAGCATTTGCCTGCAGTGGTTTAGGGAAATCATGATATGCCTAAATCAGGATGCAATTTGAACCATCGTCCTACTGAATATGTGTCTAGTGTGTTAACCACTGTGCCACCTCACTTTGTTTGATAACAAGCTGACATTTATGACCCCATATTTGTCGGGTTAAAAGACTAGTTGCATGCGAAAACTTAATGCTCTCAGTTTCCTTGTCTACACACTGCAGGGTTCAGATCATGATGCTCTACTTATTGTTTATCGAGCCCTGTTCTCATCCTGAGTGAATGGCAGTGGCCAGTTTGTGTCTCCTGGCATGTTCAGCTTCCAGATGAGTCTCATAGTCTCCTCGCTAAATTGGGGATACTATTTGGTGTACTAATTTGCTTTCTTTATTTTTTCTCAAAGTTCAAGACTTTATTGTGAAAAACGAAGAGAACATGTACTACTCAAAGGTGTGAATCCTTTGAGGAGATCCATGAATTGATCCAATTTTGCCCTTGGTCGTATGACCGGACATACTGGTCAGCCAGGCCATGTGCTAATGATTGAAAAAGTGGTAGTCAGAGGAAGCAAAGTCTGGAGAATACGGCGGGTGCGACATGGGATCGAGCACTGTCATGCTGCAAAATCAATTTCATGTCTATTGCTGTATTGTAGCATTTTGTCTTTCACTGCTTATCTCAAATGCATCAGTTGTTTTCCATAATAGTCTCCTGTAATTATTTTTGTCAGTTTGAGTAGCTTTGAAAACTTTCCCTTTCCCACCGCCATGCTGGTTTTGACTTCAAAATCATCAGTCTTGATGTTGAAACCATTCTCTGCACATTCTTTCACTAATAGGTGCCTCACCATAGGTCATACCCAGCATTTTATGAGCCTCAGCTGCATATTTCTTCAAATTAAAGCTGAAAATTAAAACTTCCCACAAATGATAAGAATTGGACTTGTAAGATAACACATCCATTTGAGAGTAACTTTGTAATGCAATCGCAGATTGACTGATGTTTTGATGGCATCATGTTTACAAATGCATAAGCTTATTGTGTGGCTGTTACACATACCACCTGCACCAACACTTGCCACTACTGCCATTTGTTGCCAAATGACGGATGAAAAGTTGTAGATCTAATACTTCTTCTGTTCCAATGGTACTAACTGTTGTCCTTTTGTACAGTCACCATAGACTGTTTCCTGATATCTGACATAGCAAATTATTTTTTCTTACAAGGGGTGGAATGATATTAACATTCACCCTTGTGTAGGTTTACCAGTTGGAATGCACCAAAAGACACTCTGCCAGGACCTCTGCCTACACTCCTCCTGGGATGTGCTCCTCATGTATTTCTGTGCACTTCTTCATGGTTAGTAGCCAGACAATGAATTAAGACTCGTCTATTTCAAGGTTCTAAAGTTTGTCAACCCCATAACCTTTAAGGGTCTGTCCTCTGTTCTTCAGAAGACCAGTGTGCTACTGTCATTTACACTAATGGCTCTGAAACGATGGGCAGGACGAAATATGCTTTTACTCCACCTGCTGGTTAGGAATATCAATAAACAGTTTCCAGGCTGTTGATTGATGTCACCCGGTGATATCTGCTATCGACAATCTTCTCTTCTATTGTAATTGTACTGTCTGCTCATTTGCTTTCGTCTGAGTTCAAAGTCATGTGGGTATCCCAGGGTATGAACTGGCTGATTGTTTGTGTAGGAAAGTGATTACTCACTTAACATTCACTTTGGTGAATTAATGTTCTCTAATGTGCATCCTATGTGGTGTATTTATGTTGAGTTGGCTATAGTGCCACTTTGATCATCACTGCAGGGACAGTTTTTGTACGTAGGCTATGACCTTTATTTATCACACTTACGATACGGATGGTTGGAAAATGGACACAGATGTCCGACTCTAGTCACCATCAAGAAGTAAAAAAAAGTACTTCTCAATGCAACTTATGATGGAACTACAACCATTTATTTCAATTATAAGATGTTGCAGACCTGTTTTTCACCATCAGCATGCTTCGAGTTCATAAAACTGACTTCAGATAGCCCATGGAGAGCTTCAGTGCAAAAACCAACACCTATGAGTTGCGGGACACTTAACATTCCCCAAAAAGTAATTTTTATGGCTCAGAGGAGGGAGAGAAGCTTTGAAAAGCTTGCAGTGAATAGGAAGTGCATTAAATCTGTTAAGCATTATGACTTTTGTTCCACAATGTTGCCTAAACACATTAAAGCAGGGTTCATCGACCAAAAAGTGAAGCCCCATATTCTTAACCCATTGCATGTTTGAAGTGTCAGCACCGTGGGCACACCATTACACTATGCAGTGGACGTGTGGCAAACTAGTCCAGATGCTCTGTTGTAACTGTTGCAGGGTATCATGCTGTTTGGAGTCATGGATTTCAAATATGGGACAAAAAGAAATTAGAAGATATAAGCAAAAAGTCCCCCAGGGAGCTCAGAAAACTTTTGTGAGTGCACATGGTGGGCATGGGGCTCCAAGCCATTGTACTGATTCTTCATTTCTCCTGCTGCAATTTTACTGTCAGTCTACCTCTTTTCTCTGACTTGATCCATGCTGACAACTTAGCCCACTGTTGGACATGCCTTCTCCCACTTTGTTCCCTTCTTTTGCAGTACATATTTTGTTTACTTCATGTTCGGTCCCCACATCAGGATTTGATGTCACCTTTTTTCAAAATATTTTACACATTGTGCGAGCCATGAGAGAAGGGAGCCCATTACACAGCACAGTAGCCAGTCCATGTAAGGGGGTCCAGTATCCATACAGTAGTAGCCCCCCCCCCCCTGCCTACATGGGGCTCACACAGCTGATTTCTGAGCTGTCACATCCCTGCGCATGCTGAGGAGTAAGGTGTTTGTTTGTTTGTGACACAGAGAATGTTGGCACTAGTCATCATGCCAGGTGACCTTTGCTCTGGCATGGTGGCACCTGTTCGGGGAGAACTCATTCAGAGTAGGTGCTTCATAGTGGCTATTTGGCATCACAAAATAACAAAGTTATCAGCTGGTGCCTGCAAGGCTCTGGCAGTCTCTTCAGACTAACCAGAGTTTACTGCCGAACGTTCAGACCCTAGGAACTTTCCGGCCTTGGCTATCTCATGGGAGGAAAAACAAAGCCAAGTGACTTGCAGACACTTACTTCCCACTATTGCTTGTTTTCACCCGTGCAGGTGGGAGGTACTTTCAGTTTTTGTAGGAGAATATTGAAAATGTATTTGATAAACTCTCTTCTGTTTGCAAATTATGAAGTGGTTCCATCTCAAGACTGCAAATCGTACCCAATCCCAGACATTTCCATCTTGTAAACTACTTGCTGATGTGCCTGTTACCATCACACCCCATAAGAACCTCAAGGTGGCACAGGGATTACTTTTTCCCCGGTATCTGATTCTGCAGGTGGATGAAAGCTATATGAACACATGGAGAGGTGAGGGACCCCTTTGTACGTCATGTACATTGAGGCCTGCTGAACAGGTTAGACACTGGCATGTATCTCATATTTTGAGAGGGAATTGCTTCCAGGAAAGGTCAAGATCATGTATTACCACTTCAATATGAAGCAGTATTTCCCACTATTGATGCATTGCTTTAAATGGCAACAACGGCCAAAAGGGCACCTGTCTTCTCCGTGTGAAACTATGGCCAGCCAAATCACAAAAATTGGCCATGTACACTACCACCTGTCTATGCCAGCTGCAGAAATGACCACTCTCTCCGATCCCTGAAGCATACTAACCTGCTCAAGGAATTCAAAATTAAGAAACTGAAGATCGTATTTTGAAGCTTGGAAAAAATATGCTCATTTGTATCCACTCTCAGTGTTATCATCTTTGATCACTACCATTTCGGAGCCATTGGCAGTACTTGGTGTATATACTCCCTTGTCATTGACATGTGGTAGTTGCGCAAATAGACTTCACAATGGGAGTGATAGGCCCTCCCCTGTCATGGTTCTTGTGGCACATTGTTGGAACTGCTACCTACATAGTGCCATAGAAGCAGCTTCCTTGTATGGTGACTACAATTGACAGTGCTCCCTCTAGGGAACCCTCCCCCTTGAAATCCACAGATCAGAGGCCCAACACCAGCCAGTGGCTCAAGATCCACCGACTGTGTCACTTATGTTCTACCCACTCTTCTTCTGTTCTTACACCCACAGTAGATAATCCCTCAAAATTCTCTCAACTATCAAAAGTTTTGGGGGTGGAGGAGGAGGAGGAGGACACTGAGTCTTGGGAGAGGGCAGTTGTGGTGACCCCGAAGGCACGAGATCCCCCAATTCCATCGGACTCTGAACCAATATTCACTGATGATTTTCCACGTCCACCGGTGGCACTGTGACCTCTCCTGGAACTGCAGTGGATATTATTGTCACCTGGTGGAAATACAAAAAGTATTGCTCTCCATGAAACACACTTCACTGATGACTAGTATCCAGCTCTTAGAGGTTACCAATACATCCCTTAGCAGTTGTAGTGGCCCAAAGAGAGTGCCTGGAAGGTTTTCCATATTGGGTCGCACAGATGATGTCAGTGTGTGGATTCCCCTCTGCACCATGTCACAAGCAATAGCAGTGCAAGTGCCAGTGACCCCAGCGATCAACATTTGTAATGTTTTTTGCCTTCAGGCAGGGTCCTTACTTGCCTTGAGATGACCACCTTAATCCATTTACTCCCCCACCCTTCCCCTCACTTTTATTCTATTTGGGGATTCCAGTGCACACCCCCTCCTGTGGGAAAGTACCACTTCAGCCATAAGTGACCTTCTAAATGACCAGTTTCTTTTTGATCTTGATGTGTGGGTCCTCAGTGACAGTACTCCTACCCGATTCAGTGCCACACATGACACCTTTTTGGCCAGCCTCCTCACAAACTCTTCTCCCAATCTTGTGGATTCACTACAGTGATTACTAAATGGAGATCTCTGCAGCAGTGACTAGTTTCTGGGTACTCCTGTCAAATCTTTACTACCACCAGATGGTCCAGTCACCACATTGAGCTCTTTGAAAAGCCAGCTGGCAGTTGTATACCTCTGCTGTTGCCTTTGTTCCCTCCCTGTCAAATGGCATCATCAAGGTTGTGGAGACATCTCCAGGGTGATTTATCCATGTCACTGGAACTGCTGTTCCCCGTACTGCATGCCTCCTGCCACCACTGCCTGGTGCAGTGGTGATCCAGACATTGCAACAAGTGTCTAGCATCATTGAAGGGCTGTGCAGCGTCTCAAGTGACATCCTTGCTGGATTACCCTCCTCATTTTTATGCAGGTTCGTGTTAAGACTCGCTATTTAATTAAACACAGCAAGAATGAATGCTGGGACCACTACATCTCCTCCTTTATGCCTTTTCATCCCAGATGTGGGACGGCCTCTGTAGGCTTCTGAGCCACCAAAGATCAACATTTGTTCTAGATCTCTTCCTTCAGCATGGTATTTGTACTGATGCGTCAGTTCTTGCTGAACACCTAGCTGTCCACTTTGTGACAGTGCCTGCATTCTCTTCATACTTCACTACCATTCAAATGAATAAATGACAAATTGAAGATATTTCCTCATCCTCCACCCCTGTCACTTCAAATCCTATAACGAACCTTTCACTGACTGGGAACTGCTTCAGGCTCTTGACTTGCTGCATGATACAACCCCAAACCCCGATTCAAATCATAATCAGATGATCCAACATTTGAATGTTACACAAAGCAATCACTCAAGGCCTCCACAATGGCAAGATAGTATTATCACCCCAATCCTTTAACTGGGAAAAAAGTTGTCAGTCAACAGCTACCAACTAATTACCCTCACCAGTGTGTTCCACAAACTGCTTTAAAGGGTCATAGCCAAATGATTATGCTGAGTTCTCAAATCAGGGGGGCCTTTTGCCATGTCATTGTGGTTTCTGGGGTGGATGATCCACAACAGATCATCTGCTTAGGTTGGAAACAGCAATCCGACAGGCTTTATTGGGCCCCAACACCTCACTGCCTTTTTTTTACCCATATAAGGCATGTGATACCATTTAATGCCATCACATTTTACTTATTCTCCATGACTGCGGCTTTTGAGATTCCCTTCCAGTTTGTTTGTCAGTTTTTATCCCACCAGTTGTTTCAGGTTAGTTAGTTCATCATCAAGCTCTCCACAGATCAAAGAGAATAGCATCCTGCAGGAGTCTGTGCTGAGTGTTACTATCTATCTCATTGCCATCAAGGGGTTTGTGTCCTCTGCCAGACCATTTTTCAACCCCGCTATATATGTCGACAACTTTTACATGTGATATAGCTCCCAATCTGTAGTTTTGGCAAACACCAGTCCCAAGGTGCCATCCAAAGGGCCTCTGCTTCAATCCTTACCGAAGGTTCCCAGTTATCTCCTGCAAAAAAACAAGTCTTGTATTTCAGTCGTTATACCATGGTCCATTCTGATCCAGAACTCAACTTGGGTACCCAATGTATGGACATTGTCACTGAGTCCTGATTTTTGGGTCTTCTCTATAAAAAGATGACATGACTGACCCCATATTTGTCAACACTTGGCTTCTTTGGAATTAGAATTATTATATTCTTCTTGAAGTATGATGATATTTTGCCTGTCTTAGATGTCTTACACACCACGTGGAAGTGTTTTGTTATGGCTGGCTCTCCCAAGGATCTCAAAATTCTAAGGGAATGTCATCTACTGCAGGGGCCTTGTCTTCACAGTGCTCTGTCAAATTCTTGTTGCAAAATCATATCTCCCAACTCATCAATTTCGTCTTCCATTCTGTAATGCTATCTGACCACTTGATACTTGTACACCTGCTTCTTTTTTTTCTCCAAAGGTCTATCTTTCCTATAGGCAGCCTCTATCTGTCCCATAGTTATGTGTGCTTCTACTTCTTTGCATTTGTCATCTAGCTATTCCTGCTGTGGTACTTTGCGCTTCCTACTGATCTAATTTCATGGACGCCTGTATTCCCTTTTGCCTGTATCAACTGTTACATTTTTATATTTTCTCCTTGCGTCTGTTTAGATCCTTTATCTTGTACATTATCCAAGGGTTTTTTGTCAGTCTACTCCCTTCACTATTTCATTTCTCAAGTCTACACATTTATCTTCTGTTGCATCTTACCCTTGTTTCAATCAGCTGTCACCTAATGCTCCCTCTGAAACTCTCAACAACCTTTACTTCTTTCAGTTTATGCAAGTCCTATCTCTTTAATTTCCTACCTTTTTAGATGTTGTTCAATGTTAATCTGCAGTTTATAACCAGTAAGTTATGACCAGAGTCCACATTATTCCACAGGAAATTTTTGCAGTTTAAAATCTTGTTTTAGAATCTCTCTTGAGAACTCTGATATATTTTCTCTACATCTCATTCATTTTTATTGATTATTATATGAGTTGCCAAGTAGAGTGACATTGCTACAGTTTTTAGTTATCATTTATTTTATCTCTGACAATGACTTCCATATGTGAAAAACTGCAAGTTGTACCATGGTTAGGAGTTCACATCCAAATGTAAGTCTCCCCTATAACTGGCTGGGTAAGTCAGTTCAGAGACCAGCTTCAAATTAAACCTCTGAAGTAAGAAATATCAGACGATTTCATATAATCTTAATGCACATAGATGAAAATAACTAGTAAGAAGTGCCATTGACTTGTACAAAAGTGAAGAGACGAAATAAATTTCATATATGATTATTGAGCTTTCATCCCATCTACAGGTTTTTCAGAATTACTTCTACAAGCTTTAGGAGTATATTCCTCACTTCAGACCAAGAAAAAAGTACAAAAAAAAAAGTTTTTTTTTTTTTTTTTTTTTTTTTTTTTTTTTTTTTTTTTTTGATAGTGTATGGCCAAAGGTTTCACAGAAAAATATAACAACTGCAAGTTGTAACCAATAACAAAGATTCATTATGAGAGATGATTATATGATAACATCAATAAACCAGTGTGCTGTGGTCATAAGGTTGTGCATGGAGAGTGGGGGAGGAATTTTGTTTATGGGAATTGATGATGTATGTAGACAATGCCATGTTGCAGCACAGTCAGACAGAATGGGAGTGGCCGAGCGGTTCAAGGCGCTACAGTCTGGAACCGCACGACCGCTGCGGTCGCAGGTTCGAATCCTGCCTCGGGCATGGATGTGTGTGATGTCCTTAGGTTAGTTAGGTTTAAGTAGTTCTAAGTTTTAGGGGACTTATGACCACAGCAGTTGAGTCCCATGGTGCTCAGAGCCATCATACAGAATGCCTGACTGACTCTCCCCATTCCCATCGGCAATGAATCAAAGAGACAGGACACTTGTCTTGACAGATAGGTGCCAGAAGATTATCCAGTGAGATGGACGAGATGTCTGCCATCCCAGGATGTGAGATGCTGCACCCCTTTTGGGCCAGTGGCAGAGGGATACACCACATTGTTCCTTCCTTCGTCCTCCCCCTCTTATGAGGCTCTGAAAAATAGTCAGCACATGTCAGAAATGTAAGGACTATGGTATGAAGATTAGCATCACCAAAACGAAAGTAATGTCAGTGGGAAAGAAATATAAACGGATTGAGTACCAAATAGGAGGAGCAAAGTTAGAACAGGTGGACGGTTTAAAGTACTTAGGATGCATATTCTCACATGATGGCAACATAGTGAAAGAACTGGAAGCGAGGTGTAGCAAAGCTAATGCAGTGGGCGCTCAGCTACGATCTACTCTCTTCTGCAAGAAGGAAGTTAGTACCAAGACTTAAGTTATCTGTGCACCGTTCAATCTTTCGACCAACTTTGTTGTATGGGAGCGAAAGCTGGGTGGATTCAGGTTACCTTATCAACAAGGTTGAGGTTACGGATATGAAAGTAGCTAGGATGATTGCAGGTACTAGTAGATGGGAACAATGGCAGGAGGGTGTCCACAATGAGGAAATCAAAGAAAAGCTGGGAATGAACTCTATAGATGTAGCAGTCAGGGCGAACAGGCTTAGATGGTGGGGTCATGTTACACGCACGGGAGAAGCAAGGTTACCCAAGAGACTCATGGGTTCAGCAGTAGAGGGTAGGAGGAGTCGGGGCAGACCAAGGAGAAGGTACCGGGATTCGGTTAAGAATGATTTTGAAGTAATAGGTTTAACATTAGAAGAGGCACCAATGTTTGCACTGAATAGGGGATCATGGAGGAATTTTATAAGGGGGGCTGTGCTCCAGACTGAACGCTGAAAGGCATAATGTCTTAAATGAAGATGATGATGATGATGATGATGATGATGATGTAGCACATCTTCTGCCCTCAAAATAGTTTTATGGAAGTTTTCCAGTATTTTTTCCTTTTAATTGTTCAGTTTATGAGCCTTATCCTTCTGGTTTATCATTTATTCTAATTTTTAAGAGGTATGGCCTACAAAGATAACTTTCTGTCTGTTAATGCTAATCTTTGATTAAAATCTTGTGTACGTGTATGATTTAATTGAAATATCCAAGAGTAGAAAATCTAGACTCAAATTATGTGAATAAAAGTACTGCTGCCTTTTGAATAATTTTTCTTAAGCATGTATGAAATGGAAAAAGATTCACCTTCATATAGGAAGTGAAATGTGCTTACAGAAAGGTTAAAGTGATTACTGCTCTTCTAAAGTAACAAATTTAGAAATTATTTTACCATATTTTTCATGTATGTGTTGTTTTCCCCCCTTGCACAAATTACTTAAGAAATAGATGTGCACGTGACACATAACAAGTGTTCAGGGTTTATTTGGTCTGCATGTATGACCATTGGTCATTTATTAAAAAAAAAAAAAAGATATTTGGCTATGCTGTATTGAAATTTATAAAACAAATAAGCAGTAAAGTGAATACTTTGCAGTTTTAGCACTATTAAATTCTAATAGAATAAAATTTGTTCGAAATATTTTTCCCCAAATGGGGCATAAAAAATTAATCTGTTCATTCTCATGCTACATATATTGAAAAAAAAAAGTGTTGAAATATGTGTTGGAGACTCATTGGATACTCCTTGAATTTTCTACAATATTGTAAAAAGGATAGTTGCTACTCACCATATAGTGGAGATTGCGGAGTCACAGATAGGCACAACAGAAAGACAGACAGAAAATGAGAAGGTGTGTGTGTGTGTGTGTGTGTGTGTGTGTGTGTGTGTGTGTGTGTGTGTGGTTTTCTCTCTCTCTCTCTCTCTCTCTCTCTCTCTCTCTCTCTCTGACGAAGACCATGTTGGTGAAAAGCTCATTCTGTGACTCAGCATCTATGTGATACCAAGCTGACCACTTGATGTCTTGGGAGGCAGACCTGTCAGTAAAAAAGGAAGCGAAGATCCTTGTGTTGTTAGTAGAGAAGCAGTAACAGCAGAATGGGTCAGTCAGGACAGCTTAGTGACTTTGAACATGGACTAGTCACATCACTTGAGTAACAAATCCATCAGGGTCATTTCAACCCTTCTAAAACTACTAAAGTCAACTGTTCATGATGTGGTTGTAAAATGGAAATGCTTAAGAGTGGCTACAGCTAATGCAATACCAATTAGACGCCTGTACTGACAACAGGGATCATCGAGCAATGTGGAGGGTGGATGTAATAAACCCCATGAAATCAGTGGGAGGAATCACTTGTGAGTTTCAAAGTGGGAATTGAAAATAACGGGATACAGTGATCTAGCAGCTTCTCATGAGCAACACATTTCTGTAGTCATTGCTTAGTGACGCTTGAGGTGGTGTAAAGGGTGATGCCAGTAGAGAGTGGATGACTGGAAACAGCGTGATGAATCACACTATACCCTGTGGAAATCCAGTGGAAGGGTTTGGGGTTGATGAATGCCTGGAGAACATTACCTACCTTCATATGTAGTGCCTGCAGTTAAGTACAGAGGAGATGGTGGTATGGTACGAGAGTTCTTTTTTCATGGTTAGGTCATGTTCCTCTTATTCCACTTAGTAAAATGCTAAATGCAGAAGGATACAAATACATTTTACAGCATTGTGTACCGTATATGGTAGAAGAATAGTTCGGAGACAACGAGTGATTGTATCAACATGACACCCTGTCATGAAATGAAATCTGCGAGGCGAGGGTTTGTGTACAATAACATCCCTGAAATGGACTGGCTTGCCCAGCTTCTAGGACAGAACACAATGGGGAACACCTTGGGATGAGTTAGAACGGCGACTTTACTCCAGGCCTCAGTGTCCAACATTTCTGCCTTCACTTGTTTCGGCTCTTGAGAAAGAATGGACTGCCACAGAGATGCATACACCCCATTGAAAGTGTCCCCATCAGAGTTCAAGCCCATATTAACGTCCACTAATAGATATCTGCATACTACTGATCAAATAATGTATTTGAGTCTTCTTGGAACGTGCATTCTCTCTGTTATATGTGGAAGGAACCTTGGAGACACTGGAAGGTTTTCATACAGATTATGAAATGATAAGACAGATTTAGAAACAAGATTTTAACTGCAAAATATTCCCAGTAACAGGTGGGGACTCTGACAGTGATTTGTTGATTATGTACTGCAGGTTGAAATTGTAAAAAAAGCAGAAATATAGGAAATTAAGTAGATTAGACTTTGATAAATTGAAAGAACCAGAGTGGTTGAGAGTTTCAGAAGGAGCATTTCACAACAGGGAATGAAATACAATACAAGATGAATGGCTAGCTTTGAGAAATGAAATAGTAAAGTCAGCAGAGGATTAAATATGCACAAAGACAAAATCCGGTTGAAATCCTTGGATAAGATGGCAAGCCAGAACTAAGTAAATAAGGGAAGGCATTTCCCGCTCCCCTGTTTTTGAGAAAATCAACCCCAAAGTGCATAATGCGCAATGAGGTCTGCAAATGGATATTTGCCTAGAAATCAAGGAAACCTATAAGGCAAACGCTGTGCAGAGAAGGTGCTATTGGCATAGCGACCAAGGTACTTGGCTGGGGAGCAGAAATGTGTTAAATTCGCACTTGCTTTCTTTTTATGTCCTTTTTCATTTTGAAATGGATGTGAATAGGAGAGTTAGTAAGATAAATAAATCAATAACTAAGAATGAGGTTGGCAAATAAATTCATTAAATGACTTGAATTAGTATATAATTAAAAATTTCATCCTGGTTGCTTTAAAATGTCTTTCACTCAGTTTCATGTCCTCCATTCTTTTGAACAACTGGATAGATGGTGTGTGTCATACAAACATTCAAAGCAAATATGGACATGGAACCAAGAACATAATGAACACACTCTTCACATAATTACATTATTTCTTTCGAAGATTCGGTGAGAAACAGCCTTAATTTAAATTTTAAGATATTTCTTTTTCAGGAATAAATTTTGGTGCATACTACGCATACAATAACATCGCCTGAAAAATCTGTGTTAAAAAGTGATAATGAATTATGCTATGAATTGGTACTGCATCCACATGGGTGTGCAGTTTTCATTGAGTTACCAGAAGCAGATTGGAATTTTGAACCCTCAGAAATGTGTATTTAACTTGGCGATAAAAATTAACATTACATGGCTGGCACGGCCATATTACTTCTGTTGTGCATGTCAGTTGACCCTTGCTGTCTATAAACATGACATCATACATGATTGTATTGGTTTGTCCACCCCAGGAATCCAGTATCAGACAAAACTTACCAGCGATGTATTGTTTTAAAATGTTCTCGAGATAAGATTTTAATTGTACTTTGTTAATTTACCAGATTAGGAGCAAATTATGTAAATATTTTTTGAGTTGGTTAAGTGATTGACTTCATCTATATCCTGAGGCCCAAGTTATTTATTAGTTTCTTATAAACACAGGAAAACTTCAAGAACAATTTTCCAGATGGTGTGATTTCATTTTGTGCTGTGTAAGAATGCTTTATCTTATGTATACTACCAACTACAACAAGGGTTCATTTTTCTCTGTTATGTAATAACATCCATCAAATGTTTGTCTTTGCAACACTCTTACTCACAATTGTTTTCATACAATGAGGCTTAAAATTGTGCTCTTTATTAATCAAAGTTGTCTGAGCAATTTATTTGCCTACTTGGTTATTATTCTTTATTGATTTATGTACCATATTAACCCTGTTCCCCATTCATAGCAATTTCTAAATGGAAAAAAAAGAATGCACATGGAAATCACACCGGTTTTCTGCTCCCAAGCCAAATTCCTTAGTCGCTGCAGTGGCGATGCTTTTACTGCACAACATTTACATTATGGGTACGTAGGCGGCAGTTATATAAGCATCTTTTCTCAATTTCTAGGAAAATATTGTCACATCCAGAGCATGGGTTGTGCCAGGGATTGAGACGCGGGGGTTCGTGTTGCACTTTTGACCAAAATGAGAGGGAGACTTGACTGATGCAAATTCCCTGATGTGATGTGGATGCAGGAGATTGGAGGATGATAAGGAGAATAAGCTCTCAAAAAGAATAATGAACCTTGGAGTTTACTATGAATCTTTAGTACAAATTTACCATTGTATCTGAGGTGCCTCCTCGCTAAAGTAAAGTCCCAGCACAGAGACTGACTATCACTGTTACGTCTGGTAACTGAAACTCTCGTGTCAATATAGGATCAACAGAGTCTAGCAGCTATCTAATTTGTGGCCCAGCAACATCAGCCGAACACTATGGCTGCCTCTGTCCATGACCACTTCTCATGCCTGTCTCTACTGAAGCCGCTGCTTCTGCCCGCGACTCTATTGTCTGCCTCCAATCTCTCTGCAGGATGGGTCCTAGCATTTTGTTCGCCTTTCCACTTAGACTTCACCAGTCACTGATGTGATGTAGCATCTAAGGCTCCTCGTCGCCTATTGGCTATATTGCTATCTTATTCTTCTTTTTATGTTTCAGAGGCTGTGTGGAAGGGTTAGGCAGTCTTTACCTATAAGGCCAGCAAATTCGTCCTAAGCCTTCCATTGGCTCTCTCACAGCTTTGTTCTCTGTCTTGCATTTATTGCATAAGGACCTTGCTTTATTAAGTGTCACCTAATATATCTTTGTCTCATTCTGTCAAGTAACTTATCCCTTATCTCTATAAGCCTCCCAAATTGTACTCCTGTAGCCTAGACAAGTGACTTATCACAGTAAG
This sequence comes from Schistocerca nitens, assembly GCF_023898315.1. NCBI lineage: Eukaryota > Metazoa > Arthropoda > Insecta > Orthoptera > Acrididae > Schistocerca > Schistocerca nitens. The sequence continues at coordinate 491,920,039 of NC_064616.1, forward strand.
CTGCCCAAATTGGCTCCTGTGACCCATCACATGTGGCCCTTGTGGCTGCCTCTTCCACACCCAACATTCCGCCTGTAACTAATTTGCAGTATTATTCACAGGACTTGCCTTTCAGCTATGGACATGACAGCTCCTCCTTAGGGGAAATTGCCGTTACTCTTCAGAGTGGCATCAATTTCTTGGGTTCTTATTTTGAATTTTTGTTTGTGTTTCTTGTGTTGTCCACAGGTTACGTGGACATATCAGTTACATTCAGATATTATTACATTGGTACAACAATTACATTCAAATCGTATTCTGTCTTGTACATATTTTATACAGGTAGAACAATTATATTCAGATGTGCACCTCTGGAAGAGAGTACATGATTTCACCATATTATACTAGGATTACAAGTCATTTTTTCAAACGTTGCTTTATTTTTCTGAAAATAATACATTGCTTTACAGAAGTCACTCAGTACAATATTTCTTTTGAACTTAACATCTATTTCTAAAAGCCATTGTTTTGTCACGGTCTTTAGGGATTATTTTCATAGGTTACTACCTCCTCTGTATCTCTATTCAGAGAGTATCGAGATGATGTATTGTCTGGACATTGGTTTACTATGGTGGTTCTAACACGAATTGTCCCACAGCCATCATTATGAAAATAATTCCATATAATTCTAAAAAATCCCTGCAACATTTATATCATCTGTAACTGCATGTTAATATAACCAATAACAATGCTTGCTTAAGTCATTTAGAAAAATGTATTAAGTATCTGGAGCCCTCACCTGCTGCTGCTGTTCATCAACCATTATTTCTAGAACATTCAACCTTTTCTCTGCAACTTGCAAATCATAGAGTTGTGTGACAATATGATCTTACGGTAATTGTAAATTTAATGAGGCAATGTTTGTCTTTCCATTATTTAATAAATGACAGTCGAACTCCAAATCAGCTTTCGGTATTATACCTTTCTTAGTCATATTTTTGTATATCACTTGGTCTGTCTGTATGAACTCTCTTGTTCCATACCCTTTGTATTTACAATAAAAACTTACTTTTCCAATTCCTTTCAACAATACATAATTTGTAGCCTGCATTCTGCATAGTAAGTCAGATCTTCCTCTTTAGGAGCTACATACGAGGGCGGATCCAAAAGAAACCGGTTTGTTGTCATAAAAAATTTATTGATGAACCTTTTTACAAAATTACTTCAGTCACCTTCAAAATACTCTCCATTACATGTGATGCACTTGTCAAGTCTCTTTTCCCACTGTTGGAAACAACATGTTTCAAACTCTTCAAGTTTGATATTGTCCAGTGCTCTTTGCGAAGCTGTTTTTACCGTCTCCACATCGTCATAATGCTCTCCTTTTAGCGTTTTTTCATTCGTGGAAATAGGAAAAAGTCATACGGGGCTAGGTCCGGCGAATACGGAGTGTGGGGAACGACAGACCACCTCTGAGATGCCAAATAGTGGGTCACTCGTAAGGCCATGTGTGCTGGAGCGTTGTCGTGATGCAATAACCAGTCACCTGATCGCCAAAGTTCTGGGCGTTTCTTCCTCACATCCTCTTGCAGACACCTTAAAACATCCAAGTAAAAGTGCTGGTTAACAGTCTGACCAGGGGGTATGAATTCCCGATGCACAATTCCACGAACATCAAAAAAGGAAATGATCATCGTCTTCACATTTGACCTCACTTGCCTTGCTTTTTTTGGTCTGGGAGAGTTGGTAGTCCATAACGAGCTTGGTCTTCAACACACATCTCACCACGTTTAAAGCACCCAAACCACTCAAAAACCTGCGTGCGGCTCATAGCGTCCTCCTGGAAAGTTTCCTTAAGCATTTGGTGTGTCTCCGTTGCAGTTTTTTTAAGCAGGAAACAGAATTTCACACACACTCTTTGTTCTTTTAAAGTTGCTGTAACGACTTCGCAGAGGTAACCCGCCAACAGTCAGAGAACACAATACCACACTTGCACGTTCAGCTATACACTGACGCCGTCTGCACAGCTATTTCATGAAGGTCTCTACTAACACCATCTAGCGAGAGAACCCTGCCACTACGTCTAAGAGTGGCAGCGCCCTCGGTGTCCGGTTTCTTTTGGGTCCCCCCTTGTATAACCACTTACTATTATTTAAGTGTGTCCAAATAATCTGATTTAAAGATACTATTCTTTTTACACAATTATTAGGAATGTAAATTATTATTGGTTTTCTGTCCTGAGCTTACTGCAATTTAATGAGATAAAATTACACCAGATGCATTTCGCTTTTATTTACAAAGCATCTTTTGTGGTTATTCTGCAAATTGGATACATATGTTCATACGTTTGTGGTTGTTTTTGAATAAAAACAGCGTTTTGTTTATCAAGTTGGTGTGTAAGTTAATTATGGTGTTTCTTTACATATTCTGCAAACCACTGCTTGTTCCCTCCCTCCTTAGCAGTGGCTTATGTCGAAAGACATTGTTTTGCATAGGCACTAGCCAGTTTTTGCCGGTCTGCAGTATTTCTTGCACTGCATTTGGGTTATTTACACCTCAGTGTTGGAAACTGAAATGCATTTGGGTTATTTACACCTCAGTGTTGGAAACTGAAATGCATTTGGGTAATTTACACTTCAACTTTGTAAACTGAACTGAAGTTTGTATGTTTGTTTGTGTGTTTGTGTTTGTGTGTGTGTGTGTGTGTGTGTGTGTGTGTGTGTGTGTGTGTGTGTGTGTTTTTGTTTGTCACTCTGTGCACAGTATTACCCAGTGTTTGTCTGTTTGTTTTCATACAGGTTGTGAATGTTGCCAACCTGTGAGTGAAACTACCCTTTTTTTTTTGGATGGGGTGTGGATGGTGATCATAGGACAGAACCTGTGAGGAGATGGTAGTGGTAAATTGAGTCTGTGGTTATATGTGTATATTTAATGTTATATTAAGTGGTTAATCAGTTTAAAGAGTGTGTGGTTAGCCAGGTTAGCCTGATGATTTTTGAGTTATTTCTTTTCTGTTATGTTTTTTGAATGTGGTACTTTTCTTGTAAGGGGAGGTGGTGTTTCTTGTTGTTTATCCTTATGATTCCCATGTCTGTGTCTCTGGTGGTAATTTTATGTTGGTGTTGGTGTAAGTGCTCTGCAAAAGTCAAACGCTTTATGTACTTTCTTATACTTACTTGCTCTTACATGTTCATTGTATCTGGTGTCAAATGTCCTCCTGGTTTAACCCATGTATCTTTCGTCACATGTATCCAATTTGCAGGATAACCACAGAACATGCAACATGCTTTGTAAATAAAATGAAACACATCTGATGCAGTTCTCTCTAATTAAATGGCAGTAAGCTCAAGACAGAAAACCAATAACAACTGATTTTAACAGCTGCTGCGGAAGATGGCCATCCAAACAAATGTAGTTAGAAATTTCATTGACTGGCTGAAGCAGTTTTGCTTCACACTATCCATGATCAAATGTTGAGAGTAGTGCAAATGTTTGCCTGCACAGCCACCTGTTCTTACTTAATTCCTTACAATTTAGTTGTTCAGCTGACAGCTTTGCATACTGTCTGTTCGCCTCATCAGTTAACAAAAAGTCACTCTCAGGCTGCATGGATATGTACTTTCCTCTTGACTAAGGAATCTCTTTTCGTAATGGAAATATTTTATACAAATTAAACATATTGTCAACTAAAGAAGCAGTTATTGCTTAATCTAATGTGCTTCTGGCTAGGAATATACCTACAGCAATGAACTTTAACAAAAGGTATGCTGATGATTAGGCTAGAGGAACAGGAAACTTCACGTCATTTATTCACCTCTTATTAAACTGAGAAATTTTAAAATTTGAATGGTGTTTATTATGTGTGACTAAAATATGCCCTTAGGTGCATTAACAATCACATTTATCATTTGTTCATATTCTGCTTCTATTGCCCTGAATACATCACACATTTGCGACACCTGTTTGCATATTGTTACAAATGTTGCTACCCTTTTAAATCTCATGTCAGTTTCCTTAACGTATGACTTAAAGAACCTTTCCAGTCTTTCCATTCCTGATTTTAAGATGTTTTCATTTTTCGTTATTGGTCTTGCTGCCCCTTGACCAAGAATGAAGACGCCCAGAAGGCCTACAGATTACTTGATGCTACAGAAGGATGTCGAAGTCAGCCGGAGAGGCTTTTACCAATGAACAGGTTGTAGAAGGAAATAAGATACCAAGACTCTAGAAGCGCAACTAAATATGAGGAGACAAACTCATAGGAGACATTTTAAGACACAACAACGCCATTTTCGCTATAGCAGAAGGAACTACAGTCGAAGACAATAAAGACGCATAACGAAAGAATTACCCGAATGGGACGAAAATCTGTTGATGTGATGTACATGTACAGGCGTGGGGAGCCTCAGTTCATGTGTGTGACGATTGAGCAATGTGACAGAGGCACCTGTGTCCAACTGAAATTTCACCCGTTTCCCACAAATAAGTAAAAGAACAAAAAGTTCGACTGTCGTATCACTGATTAGACTGAACGCTTGCGAATATTGCTAATGCTCATTGAAGACTTTAAATATACTGCATTAATGACATTGGCCTTGTGACGAGATTTTTGTGAGTGGGCCGAATTGTTACGTTTGTTCCATTGCAGACATACGGATTGTACATGTCCTTTTCTACCACAAGAGTAACACTGAGCCTGTCGGGAGGTTGCAGACTTGTCGTTTGTGCTTCGAATAACGCCGAGGGCAAGCCTGTTTAGCGAAATGCTTACGCGGTGTGGAAGGTTATTTACTCAACGTGGCTAGCTGCTGCCGCCGCCGAATGGGCCAATCGCAACTAGGGACGCAACCCGACAAATAGCTGGCCGCTCAAATTTATGAGCCGACAAGGCACTTGAATCGTACTGATCTAGTATCTTCACTACCTGCTGAGTTGATGGATCGGATGTTTCAAAATTTGTTCTCTGAGTTTGACATCAGGTACGTTGTACACGATCGCGTCACGCAACATGACATAAGAATATAAAGCACCGGAAGCACATTTGAATCTGCATTTTCTTGTCATACCCTACAAATCTGTTACCCACTCGCGAGAAGTTTGTTCTGCCCCCCCCCCCCCCTTTTTTTTCAGTTACTGAATTGGTACCTGGCTGCTACCACGTTCGCTTGTTGGTCATAATAATTTGTTAGCGAGTCCACCAGTTCGTTATAAGACAGTTCACTCGAAGTGGCACTAGAGAAAAGTTTTGTGATTAGGCGGAACGCTGCACTTCCTACACCGTTGATAATAGATAATGGCTTTTCACAGTACCTGGTACATTGTGAGCTAGGAGCTGGGTCAACCACTCGAGCCATTCCTCTTCTTGGTCACATAACTGTCGAAAAGGTGGTATAGCAACTGCAGTAGGCGGTGCTTGTTCCTTCGGGCGCGCAGTGTTGGCCAGTAGCTGCTGCACCGTGTTGAGTAACGTGGGGGGGATCTGTTGTGTCTGGAACTGCATTAGCTGTGTGGCATCTAACGTTAGGGGCTGTGGCGCCTGAGCAGGGGGCGGGACGGGTGGAGTGGGCTTGTTGGAAGACACAACTGCAACAAACAGACAAGGCAAGCAAACAAAGAAAGTTTATGCAACGCCCACCAGAAAATATTGATTAGCAAAAACGACAAGAAACTGTTAAAGCAAAGAAAAGCGCCTGCCAAGTAAAGACGAGAGAATTAAGGCGCCAGCAACATACAAAATTCCGTGGCCGTCTGGCACTGGGTTCGGCAGATACTCGTCGCCAAATGTGGGGTCCTGACCACTCATGTATTCCTCCCTAAAGGATGCCGCGATCTCGGAACGCTATGCAACAAACCAAGCAAATCACATTAATTGTTTTTATTACAATAAAGAAAACAAACAATACTTAACTTTGAATTTGTAATAGTGTCGCAAGCGATGAGCAACATGCAATCAAAGTCCTTTGCTGTATACAAGGTCCATTAAGCAGTTGGTATGGATCACACGTCACTGCTATAGTAGTGCTCTCCTAGTACTGCGCGAAACTGTCCAGCCGAGGCTGGCAGGAGTGGTGCCTATATTCTCTTCAGCTTGAGGGCGCTCCTGTCGTGGTGCAGTCCTTGCCAGCATCTTGCATAATAGTTTTTCACATATTCCACCGATAACGTCTAGAAGACAAGTTGATGTGTAGGATATAGGTATCACTGAATCGTTGTCTTGCAATTTGCTAATAATCACTACATCAGCATTCTTCCATCTTGCAGGGACCTTTCCTCGCAAGATACACTCGTTCTACAGTTAACACAGGTAGATAGATATCTACTTGGTCACATAAACTGATGACCATAGTAATGATTTATTGTGGCTGATACCTTAAATGTGTTTCATAATAACCTCATTAAAGTCGATTGCTAATGATAGTGCCATTCCGTACATAAGACACTAAAAATTTGTGTGCCTGGATCTGTAATACTTACCTATTGTCGCACTATATTACATCAACAACCATGATAGTTAACAATTGCTTATTACACTGCATGTCCCACAGTTCTTAAATTCTGTGTTTTGAACATGTCAGTCATTGGGCCTGTTGATGTTAGGTCTCGTAGAGAGTTAGATAAGTTGATTCACACAATAGCGACAGTACCTCATCTGCAACTGTGCATCAGTACTGTGTATTAATGAACAAAGCTAAAATTTTGGTCAAGAAATAAACGTACATAATTCAACTAGCAATCAAGTGTGGTTTGTAACTGCACGATTTTGGATCTGTACCTTGTTCTGTTATCGTATTAGTATATTAAACGTACACTCGTGCTCATAAATTAAGGATAACGTTGATACATGGTGAAACTACGCTCTTGTGGGCGGTTTGAGGGTTTAAATCACCACAGGGAATGACCATGCGGTGCATTTGACCTACGGTCGTCGCACGGTGGCGCTGCCAGCAGTACACAAACGCGGAGGTGTGTTGGTGTATGTCAGAGTATGGTGCAGCTAGTAAGTGTGCAGACGTTTTCAGACGTGCTAATGTGCTGTGTGTGAAAATGGCTCAAAGAAAACATATTGATGACGTTATGAGGGGTAGAATACTAGGGCGACTGGAGGCTGGTCAAACACAGCAGGTCGTAGCACAGGCCCTCCGTGTGCCACAAAGTGTGATCTCAAGATTATGGCAACGATTCCAGCAGACAGGAAACGTGTTTAGGCGCTACAGTACGGGACGTCCACAGTGTACAACACCACAAGAACACAGATATCTCACCATCAGTGCTCGCAGACAGCCACAGAATACTGCAGGTAGCCTTGCTCGGGACCTTACCGCAGCCACTGGAACAGTTATCTCCAGACACACAGTCTACAGACGACTGAATAGACATGGTTTATTCACCCGGAGACCTGCAAGGTGCATTCCACTGACTCCTGGTCACAGGAGAGCCCGTAAAGCCTGGTGTCAAGAACACAGTACATGGTCACTGGAACAGTGGTCCCAGGTTATGTTCACGCACGAGTCCACATCTTCTGTGCAGCAAGCTACGTAAATTTATAAGTATTAACTGTGTTTTTCATACTTGTCACTTCTTTTTCCATGTGTTTTTGCTTTTAGGAAGCTTTAATTTTAGAGTACTAGTAATAGTGTTCCATAGATTTCGTGTTTGTTTCGAATACAGTCCAGAGACAGTTAGTGCTTATTTTCATTGTTTCCAACAAGAAGTGTCTAGTTAAAAGTTGACTACTTAACTCTCTACAGTAAATTGTTGATTTCTTAGGATGGATAGGATGTGTGACTGCTGTGTACGGACGCAGGAGGAGGTGGCCACTCTTCGCGAACAACTGAACGTGCTGATGGCTGCAGCCAACTGTCTAAAGGCTGCTGCCTCGGAGTGTAGCGGCAGTGGGAAGTCTGGTTCGTCGCATGGTACACCCCAGGTGTTACATGCTTCACCCACGGTCCCTGCTGTCGTGACATCTTCGCGGGTATCTGGCGCGGTTGGGCCACCCTCTCCCCAAGGGGAGTGGCGGGTTCAACGGCGTTCGCGTCGCACGAGACGGAGGATCAATGTGGAGGCTGGCCGTGTGGCATCGCCCGCTCTGCCTGTTAGTGGACATGTGGCCGCTCCTTCAGCAAGGTCCGAGCAGCCTCACGGGGAGAGGCGTTTATTAGTGATTGGGAGCTTTAATGTTAGGCGGTTGATGGAGCCCCTTAGGGGAATAGCGGAAAGGTCGGGGAAGAAGGCCAATGTTCACTCTGCCTGCTTGCCGGGGGTCTCATCCGAGTTGTGGAGGAGGCCCTGCCGGCGGCGATAGAGAGCACTGGGTGCACCCGATTGCAAATTGTTGCTCATGTCGGCACCAATGACTCCTGCCGTCTGGGTTCAGAGGTCATCCTCAGTTCATACAGGCGGCTGGCGGAGTTGGTGAAGGCGGAAAGCCTCGCTCGAGGGGTGGAATCTGAGCTAACTATTTGTAGTGTCGTTCCCAGAAACGATCGCGGTCCTCTGGTTTGGAGCCGAGTGGAAGGCTTAAACCAGAGGCTCAGACGATTCTGTGGAGATCTGGGATGCAAATCTCTCGACCTCCGCTATTGGGTGGAGAAATGTAGGGTCCCCCTGAATAGGTCAGGCGTGCACTACACGCAGGAAGCGGCTACAAGGGTAGCGGAGTACGTGTGGAGTGTACATGTGGGTTTTTTAGGTTAGAGAATTCCCTCCCTAGGCCCAACAAGACGCCTCCTGAGACGCGACAAGCGGAGTACGTGTGGAGTGTACATGTGGGTTTTTTAGGTTAGAGAATTCCCTCCCTAGGCCCAACAAGACGCCTCCTGAGACGCGACAAGGTGGCAGTAGGCAAAACGCAACAGGGAATAACAATATTAATGTGGTAATAGTAAACTGCAGGAGCCTCTAGAAAGGTCCCAGAACTGCTCTCATTAATAAACGGTCACAATGCCCACATAGTACTAGGGACGGAAAGTTGGCTGTGAAACCAGATGTAAACAGTAATGAAATTCTAAACTCAGATTGGAATGTATACCGCAGAGACAGGCTGGACAGTGAAGGGGGAGGCGTGTTTATAGCGATAAAAAGTGCAATAGTATCGAAGGAAATTGACGGAGATCCGAAATGTGAAATAATTTGGGTGAAGGACACGGTTAAAGCGGGCTCAAACATAATTGGATGTGTTCAAATGGCTCTGAGCACTATGGGACTTAACATCTATGGTCATCAGTCCCCTAGAACTTAGAACTACTTAAACCTAACTAACCTAAGGACAGCACACAACACCCAGCCATCACGAGGCAGAGAAAATCCCTGACCCCGCCGGGAATCGAACCCGGGAACCCGGGCGTGGGAAGCGAGAACGCTACCGCACGACCACGAGATGCGGGCTATAATATATAATTGGATGTGTCTATAGGCCCCCTGGCTCAGCAGCTGTTGTGGCAGAACACCTGAAGGAAAATTTGGGAAATATTTGGAGTAGATTTACCGACCATGTTATAGTTTTGGGTGGAGATTGTAATTTGCCAGATATAGACTGGGAGACACATGTTTATAACGGGTGGTAGGGACAAAGAATCCAGTAAAAATTTTTAAGTGCCTTATTTGAAAACTACCTTGAGCAGTTAAACAGAGAACCGACTCGCGGCTACAACATCGGTGATTTCAGCCGTAAATAGAAATATTAAAAAAGGTAGGAAGATTTTTCTGTTTAGCAAAAGTGACAAAAAGCAAATTTCAGAGTACTTGACGGCTCAACACAAGTTTTCTCTCAAATATAGATAGTGTTGAGGATCAGTGGGCAAAGTTCAAAACCATCGTACAATATGCATTAGATGAGTATGTGCCAAGCAAGGTCGTAAGAGATGGAAAAGAGCCACCGTGGTACAGCAAACGAGATAGAAATCTGCCACGGAAGCAAAGGGAAATTCACAGCAAACATAAACATAGCCAAAGCCTTGCAGATACACAAAAATTACAGGACGCGAAATGTAGTGTGAGGAGGGCTATGCGAGAGGCGTTCAACGAATTCGAAAGTAAAGTTCTATGTACTGACTTGGCAGAAAATCCTAAGAAATTTTGGTCGGATGTCGAAGCGCTAGGTGGATCAAAACAAAATGTCCAGACACTCTGTGACCAAAATGGTACTGAAACAGAGGATAACAGACTAAAGGCCGAAATACGAAATGCCTTTTTGCAAAGCTGTTTCACAGAGGGAGACTGTGTTGTAGTTCCTTATCTAGATTGTCGCGCAGATGACAAAATGGTAGATACCAAATAGATGACAGAGGGATAGAAAAACAATTAAAATCGCTCAAAAGAGGAAAGGCCACTGGACCCGATGGGATACCAGTTCGATTTTACACAGAGTACGCGAAGGAACTTGGCCCCCCTTTCTGTAGCGGTGTACCGTAGGTCTCTAGAGGAGCGTAGCGTTCCAAAAGATTGGAAAAGGACACAGGTCATCCCCGTTTTCCAGAAGGGACGTAGATCAGTTGAAGAATTTTGGAACACGTATTATGTTCGAGTATAATGACTTTTCTGGAGACTAGAAATCTACTCTGTAGGAATCAGCATGGGTTTCGAAAAAGACGGTCGTGTGAAACCCAGCTCGCGTTATTCGTGCACGAGACTCAGAGGGGCCATAGACACGGGTTCCCAGGTAGATGAAGTGTTTCTTGACTTGCGCTAGGCGTTTGATACAGTTCCCCACAGTCATTTGATTAACAAAGCTGAGAATATGGACTATCGGACCAATTATGTGATTTGATTGAAGAGTTCCTAGATAACAGAACGCAGCATGTCATTCTCAATGGAGAGAAGTCTTCCGAAGTAAGAGTGATTTCAGGTGTGCCGCAGGGGAGTGTCGCAGGGCCGTTGCTATTCACAATACATATAAATGACCTTGTGGATAACATCGGAAGTTCACTGAGGCTTTTGCGGATGCTGCTGTAGTATAACAGTGGAAAATTGTACTGAAATGCAGGAGGATCTGCAATTAATTGACGCATGGTGCAGGGAATGGCAATTGAATCTCAATGTAGACAAGTGTAATGTGCTGCGAAACACACAGAAAGAAAGATCATTTATCATTTAGCTACAATATAGCAGTTCAACAACTGGAAGCAGTTAATTCCATAAATGATCTGCGAGTAGGCATTAGGAGTGTTTTAAAATAGAATGAGCATATAAAATTAATCGTCGGTAAAGCAGATGCCAGACTGAAATTCATTGGAAGAATCCTAAGGAAATGCATTCCGAAAACAAAGGAAGTAGATTACAGTACACTTGTTCGCCCACTGCTTGAATGCTACTCACCGGTGTGGGATCCGTACCAGATAGAGTTGATACGTAGAGAAGATCCAACGGAGAGCAGCGCGCTTCGTTACAGGATCATTTTGTAATAGCGAAAGCGTTACGGAGATAATAGATAAACTCCAGTGGAAGACTCAGCAAGAGAGGCGCTCAGTAGCTCGGTACCGGCTTTTGTTGAAGTTTCGAGAACATACCTTCACCGAGGAGTCAAGCAGTATATTGCTACCTCCTACAGTGACTCCCGCCGGGTTTTCATCTGGTGTGAACCAGGAACCAGATACCAACCCCTTAATGTCCTTGAAAGGGACCTATATGGAGGTCGTGGTTTGATGGTGTGGGGTGGGATTATGATTGGTGCACGTACACCTGTGCACGTCTTTGACAGAGGAACTGTGTCAGGTCAGGTGTATCGGGACGTCATTTCGCACCAGTATGTCTGCCTTTTCAAGGGTGCGCTGGGTACCACCTTCCTCCTGATGGATGATAACGCACGGCCCACCGACCTGCCATCGTGGAGGAGTGCCTTGAAACAGAAGATATCAGGTGAATGGAGTGGCCTGCCTATTCTCCAGACCTAAACCCCATCGAGCAAGTCTGGGATGCTCTCGGTCGACGTATCGCTGCACTTCTTCAAACCCCCCTACGACACTTCAGGAGCTCCGACAGGCACTGGTGCAGGAATGGAAGGCTATATCCCAGCAGCTGCTCGACAACCTGATGCAGATTATGCCAACCCATTGTGTGACCTGTGTACGTGTGCATGGTGATCATATCCCATATTGATGTCGGGGTACACGCGCAGGAAACAGTGGCGTTTTGTAGCATATGTGTTTCGGGACGGTTTTCTCGACTTATCACAAACACCGTGGACTTACAGATCTGTGTCGTGTGTGTTCCCTATGTGCTATTAGCGCCAGTTTTGTGTAGTGCCACGTTGTGAGGCACCACATTCTGCAATTATCCTTAATTTATGAGCATGAGTGTAGTTCATAAGTAGACAGCTATACCAGATACCACGGTTTCGACAATTTTTAGTTATGATTTTGTAAGGTACTTGAAATAAGTGAACTGAATGAAGTTTACTGTAAATTGAAATGAGCGTTCGCAGCATACAATCCTCGATGCACAGGGTACAGGAAAAGGCATGGCCAAGCACGACACAAAACAGAAAAACCGTAACTGAGACATGCATCCAGAAACGATTTATTTCTATTTAGCCCGTTGAGCACCGGTGGTTTCTGCCTGAAACCACCATTTTATTAATTTTAAGTACCAGTGACTAAACTACCGACGCTGTTGCAAGGTACATATAGTGGTACAATGAGGCACTTCTACAAATGTAGTGCATTGTAGCAGTCACTTACACTGACGTGACGAAAGCCATGGGATACCTCCTAATATCGTGTCGAACCTCTTTTGCCCGGCTTAGTGCAGCAACTCGACGTGGAATGGACTTAACAAGTCGTTGGAAGTCCCCTGCAGAAATACTGAGCCTTGCTGCCTGTATAGCCGATTATAATTGCGAAAGTGTCGCCGGTGCAGGATTTTGTGCACGAACGGACTTCTCGATTATGTCCCATTAACGTTAGGTGGGTGAATTTCGGGAGGTCTGGGTGGCCAAATCATTCGCTAGAATCGTCCAGAATGTTCATCAAACCAATCGCGAACAATTGTGGCCCGTTGTCATGTTTGGGAACATGAAGTCCATGAATGGCTGCAAATAGTTATCCAAGTAGCCACACACAACCATTTCCATTCAAAGATCGGTTCTGTTGGACCGGACGACCGAGTCCAGTCCACGTATATACAGCTCGGACCATTATGGAGCCGCCACCTGTAGCTTGCTCAGTGCCTCGTTGACAACTTGGATCCATGGATTCGCCGGGTCTGCGTAACACTCTAACCCAACCATCAGCTGTTACCAACTGAAATCGGGACTCATCTGACCACGTCACGCTTTTCCGGTCGTGTAGGGTCCAGCCGATATGGTCACGAGCCCAGGAGAGGCGCTGCAGGCGATGTGCTGTTAGCAAAGGCACGCGTGTCAGTCGTCTGCTTCCATAGCCCATTAACGCCAAATTTCGCATTACTGTCCAAACGGATACATTCGTCGTGCGTCCCACATTGATGTTTGCGGTTATTTCATGCAGTGTTGCTTGCCTGTTAGCACTGAACTCTTCGCGAACTCTACTGCTCTCGGTCTTCAAGTGAAGGCTGTCGGCCACTGCGTTGTCCGTGGTGAGAGGTAATGCCTGAAATTTGCTATTCTCGGCACACTATTGACACTGTGAATCTCGGAATATTGGATTTCCGAAATGGAATCTTCCATATGTCTAGGTCCAAGTACCCTGCGTTCATAGTCTGTTAATTCCCGTCATGCGGCAATAAAGTCAGAAACCTCTTCACAGGAATCACTTGAGTGGTAATGAAAGCTCTTCCAATCTACTGCGCTTTTATAACTTGTTTACGCGATACTACCGCCATCTGTATATCTGCCTGTCGCTGTCCCATGACATCTGTCACCTCAGTGTATAGCGTTCAAAGCAATAGTCGACGCGGAGCTTGTGTTACCGGATTGTAGGAGATTGTGACTTTTTATTCTAGTAGTCATATTGAAATGATCATTGACAGTGAAAGTAAGTATATCTAATGTTGTTGTAACGCAAATTTAAGTTTGTGCCACTGATTTTATGAGTGGGTTCGAAATATAACAGCTTGTGACGTATATAGTTTTGTATAAAAACTTGTTAAATTTTAGGCTCATTTTTGCTTCTTGTTTAGAGCTATAACTTGTTTTAGGCATTATGAGTTCATGGAAGTTTCGAAATGTGGAATTGTTTCTAGGGGAAAAACCAAATTTGTTTTTAGATAGTGAAATGATGTGTGATTGGAACCACTAGGACATAAAATTTTCAAAGTGAAACCACCATATTTAAACAGTTGTTTAATTTTTGCCAGTTATTTCTTGTATTCGTTACTCACTATGTTTATAAAGGTTAATTTTGTGAAAAATATTGACGATATATTTTTCATATTGTTGGGACTGAGAGGTTTGAGAACTCATTTTCTACAATTCTGCATAGTACCAACTCGCCATCCCATTGAATCTTGGAGGCATAGACGTATCCCTGTAGTACTGCGTATCGCCATTAGCAATGAACTTTTTTAGGAGCTTCTCAAAAAATTAGACAGTGCAAAGTAACTTTTGGTGTTACAAATTTGTGTGTCACCTAAATCATAAAACAATTACCAAATCACCAAACAGAAACATGAACAAATACATATGCTTAAATATAGGTTTATAAGTTTATTTTTCGTGTTTTTATTTATTGCAATAATGATATCCGCAAGAGAAAAGTTGTAGAATTAAATACGTATATATTATCTGTGTCTTTGATTCGCAGTGTAAGATAGCAATGACTGCTGTTTGACTTACAAGGCACTATATCTCTGTGTCTATCCAATCTATGGATTTTTTATGTAGTTGATTCGTCATCCCGTGACATCTGAAGATGGAAACGTTTATTCGTGACGAACCTTGAGGCTTTTTCTGATGTACCATCGTGTAAGTTTCTTTATTTTTTAAAAATGTTATCCTAGTACTATCTTACGGTAACAGGTGCTGATTATACATAATTTGTAGCAAATTGGAACTCAAAACAGACAGCTGGTTACATCCAGCAAACAAAAATGTAATGTAATCCACTGATCCACGTGACGACAAGGGTGTAAGCTCTCGAAACGCGTCTGGGAGAAAATGAAAAGTGAATAACACAGATCATTGTTTTAATTTACCTGTTATTTTTATAACCAGTCGCAGTTCGTAACCACAGTCGAGCATGGAAGACATGAAACATGTAAATGTAAAGGGAACAGGTCAGTTGGTTATTTAATATCTACTGTGTTTTACTGCTGTTTGTATGCTAGGCTGGACAATTTCAAACGTAAATGCTAGGTACAATGTGTGTATCAAACAAAGTTTGTTGCATATTTTCCAGAAATTCGAGGATCTAATTACAGATTTCTGTACCTGTACCTGTTGAGATGCATTTGTGGGCTATTATCTATCAAGCTAGATTACCGTGAATGCTCCATGTCTGGGTGATACATCTGTACATAGGATACTGTTCACTGCACGCCCATCATCTCTGAAGGTTTTGTGTTTTGCGCAGTACTTAGCTCCAGTAAATTTCCTTGACAAATATACAGGAATATTGCTACATATACAGTACATAATTATATGACTATGTACCGTTAACAAGAAAGCTTACGAATGCAGTATACTAAGAAGTCTTGCAGGAGAAAAACATTTAACCTGACTCTTAGAGAAACCATGTTGATGGGGAACATAGTTTCTGTGCTAGCAAGTGGAGTTTGTTTTATCTAATTCCTTTTAAATTTCGTTACCGAAAACTGATCAGGATTCCTGATGTTTGCCCCGTTGCTTTGATTTTTCGTTGTAAAAAAAGAGGTTTTACTTTTCTGCTGTGTTGCTAGGGATTCAGATAGGTACTTCAAAAAAAACTGGCCATGTTTTCCCATAAATAGCTTCACTTCTGTGTAAAGCCTATACAGGGTGTTACAAAAAGGTACGGCCAAACTTTCAGGAAACATTCCTCACACACAAAGAAAGAAAATATGTTATGTGGACATGTGTCCGGAAACGCTTACTTTCCATGTTAGAGCTCATTTTATTACTTCTCTTCAAATCACATTAATCATGGAATGGAAACACACAGCAACAGAACGTACCAGCGTGACTTCAAACACTTTGTTACAGGAAATGTTCAAAATGTCCTCCGTTAGCGAGGATACACGCATCCACCCTCCGTCGCACGGAATCCCTGATGCGCTGATGCAGCCGTGGAGAATGGCGTATTGTATCACAGCCGTCCACAATACGAGCACGAAGAGTCTGTACATTTGGTACCGGGGTTGCGTAGACAAGAGCTTTCAAATGCCCCCATAAATGAAAGCCAAGAGGGTTGAGGTCAGGAGAGCGTGGAGTCCACGGAATTGGTCCGCCTCTACCAATCCGTCGGTCACCGAATCTGTTGCTGAGAAGCGTACGAACACTTCGACTGAAATGTGCAGGAGCTCCATCGTGCATGAACCACATATTGTGTCGTACTTGTAGAGGCACATGTTCTAGCAGCACAGGTAGAGTATCCCGTATGAAATCATGATAACGTGCTCCATTGAGCGTAGGTGGAAGAACATGGGGCTCAATCGAGACATCACCAACAATGCAAGCCCAAACGTTCACACAAAATCTGTGCTGATGACGTGATTGCACAATTGCGTGCGGATTCTCGTCATCCCACACATGTTGATTGTGAAAATTTACAATTTGATCACGTCGGAATGAAGCCTCATCCGTAAAGAGAATATTTGCACTGAAATGAGGATTGACACATTGTCGGATGAACCATTCGCAGAAGTGTACCCGTGGAGTCCAATCAGCTGCTGATAGTGCCTGCACACGCTGTACACGGTACGGAAACGACTGGTTCTCCCGTAGCACTCTCCATGCAGTGACGTGGTCAACGTTACCTTGTACAGCAGCAACTTCTCTTACGCTGACATTAGGGTTATCTTCAACTGCACGAAGAATTGCCTCGTCCATTGCAGGTGTCCTCGTCGTTCTAGGTCTTCCCCAGTCGCCAGTCGTAGGCTGGAATGTTCCGTGCTCCCTAAGACGCCGATAAATTGCTTCGAACGTCTTCCTGTCGGGACACCTTCGTTCTGGAAATCTGTCTCGATACAAAGGTACCGCGCCACGGCTATTGCCCCGTGCTAATCCGTACATCAAATGGGCAACTCCGCATTTGTAAACATTGCACTGACTGCAAAACCACGTTCGTGATGAACACTAACCTGTCGATGCTACGTAATGATGTGCTTGATGCTAGTAGTGTAGAGCAATGAGTCGCATGTCAACACAAGCACCGAAGTCAACGTTACCTTCCTTCAATTGGGCCAACTGGCGGTGAATCGAGGAAGTACAGTACATACTGCGAAACTAAAATGAGCTCTAACGTGGAAATTAAGCGTTTCCGGGCACATGTCCAGATAACATCTTTTCTTTATTTGTGTGTAAGGAATGTTTCCTGAAAGTTTGGCCGTACCTTTTTGTAACACCCTGTTTACCAATGTAGAGTGTCCTCTGGGGGTCGGCACATTTTTCCTCCAGATTGCACACGGGATGTATTATTGGTTTGGTGCATAAGTTCTTAGCATTTTTTCCTTAAGTTTAATAAACACAATCGATACCCATAGCAGAGACTTCAGTCATCAATAATATATTCTCATTCACTATTTATAAGTCTGCCAACGCTGGGGTTTTTGATTTCGCGACTGTAATCACGTGATTTTGAGGCGAAGAACTCGTCGAGCCATGTTCGGAGCGCATTTTCATCCGGAATGGAAGTTCCTTGGAGGTTGTTAGATGGAGAGCAGAAAAGGTGAAAATCTGAGGGTGCAAGATCAGGTGAATAAGGTGGGTGCGGAATGGCATCCCAACCCATCTCTTTGTATTGTTTTCTATCAGTCTAGCAGAATGCGGATCGGCGTTATCGTGGACCAGCATCAGTTCAGACAGTCTTCCTGGTTATTGTTCGTAGACTGTGTCTGAAAGACGTCTCAGTTGTTGATAGTTAAGCTGTCGGCACACGGACCGTGCTATCGAACGTCAACGTTGAGTGTGCTGGGTTCAACATGCTGCTGCTGCACGCTCAGGAACGATGCAACTTGTGCATACGGTACGTGAGCCCCAACGTGGTATACGCGATCGCAACGCACTTCAGCGACAGTTGTGGGATGTTTTTAGTTTGTAATTAACACTGTTTACACAAAGGGTGCGCGTAAAATTCCCACGTTACCTGTATTAATACGCACATTTCCTCCATTGTCCATATCCTAGTAACGTTGTTCTATATGTAATATACACAAATAAAAATTTTAATATCCATTTGCATGTTTTAAGAGAAAAAGGA
Organism: Schistocerca nitens; assembly: GCF_023898315.1. Classification (NCBI taxonomy): domain Eukaryota; kingdom Metazoa; phylum Arthropoda; class Insecta; order Orthoptera; family Acrididae; genus Schistocerca; species Schistocerca nitens. The sequence continues at coordinate 491,938,326 of NC_064616.1, forward strand.
ATGTAACATTTCCAATGGCTTATAAAAATTTCATTACAAACAGTGTGACACAAATTTGCCATAGTTCTCCACATAAGTGAACATTATTTTATCATTACCACATTTTACTAAAACCCTGAGGTCATTCTTACTCGATCACTGTTCCTACCCAGTAGCAGAATCTTTACAACATGTAAATTACGAAACGTGAAAGAAAAAGGAGCAAAACATCTTTATACAAGTAGCACTAGCTGTCCTGTAGATAAAGCCCATCGATGAAACTCACTCTTCAAGAAAATGTGAACTTATATTTACATAACATCAGATATTGTAGCATATTCTTAACATTAAATTAATAATAAAGCATCAGAACCTATTAAAACGCGAATATTATGAAAAAAAATTTACACATGGTGAGACGCGAACCACCAACACATCACATATGTACAGGGTTATTACAAATGATTGAAGCGATTTCACAGCTCTACAATAACTTTATTATTTGAGATATTTTCACAATGCTTTGCACACACATACAAAAACTCAAAAAGTTTTTTTAGGCATTCACAAATGTTCAATATGTTGCCCCTTTAGTGATTCGGCAGACATCAAGCCGATAATCAAGTTCCTCCCACACTCGGCGCAGCATGTCCCCATCAATGAGTTCGAAATCATCGTTGATGCGAGCTCGCAGTTCTGGCACGTTTCTTCGTAGAGGAGGTTTAAACACTGAATCTTTCACATAACCCCACAGAAAGAAATCGCATGGGGTTAAGTCGGGAGAGCGTGGAGGCCATGACATGAATTGCTGATCATGATCTCCACCACGACCGATCCATCGGTTTTCCAATCTCCTGTTTAAGAAATGCCGAACATCATGATGGAAGTGCGGTGGAGCACCATCCTGTTGAAAGATGAAGTCGGCGCTGTCGGTCTCCAGTTGTGGCATGAGCCAATTTTCCAGCATGTCCAGATACACGTGTCCTGTAACGTTTTTTTCGCAGAAGAAAAAGGGGCCGTAAACTTTAAACCGTGAGATTGCACAAAACACGTTAACTTTTGGTGAATTGCGAATTTGCTGCACGAAAGCGTGAGGATTCTCTCCCGCCCAGATTCGCACATTGTGTCTATTCACTTCACCATTAAGAAAAAATGTTGCTTCATCACTGAAAACAAGTTTCGCACTGAACGCATCCTCTTCCATGAGCTGTTGCAACCGCGCCGAAAATTCAAAGCGTTTGACTTTGTCATCGGGTGTCAGGGCTTGTAGCAATTGTAAACGGTAAGGCTTCTGCTTTAGCCTTTTCCGTGAGATTTTCCAAACCGTCGGCTGTGGTACGTTTAGCTCCCTGCTTGCTTTATTCGTCGACTTCCGCGGGCTACGCGTGAAACTTGCCCGCACGCGTTCAACCGCTTCTTCGCTCACTGCAAGCCGACCCGTTGATTTCACCTTACAGAGGCATCCATAAGCTTTAAACTGCGCGTACCATCGCCGAATGGAGTTAGCAGTTGGTGGATCTTTGTTGAACTTCGTCCTGAAGTGTCGTTGCACTGTTATGACTGATGTGAGTGCATTTCAAGTACAACATACGCTTTCTCGGTTCCTGTCGCCATTTTGTCTCACTGCGCTCTCGAGCGCTCTGGCGGCAGAAACCTGAAGTGCGGCTTCAGCCGAACAAAACTTTTGAGTTTTTCTATGTATCTGTAGTGTGTCGTGACCATATGTCAATGAATGTAGCTACAGTGAATTTATGAAATCGCTTCAATCATTTGTAATAGCCCTGTACATAGGAATTAGTACCGCTACTGACTACGCTAAACAGACTTCAGCTCGTTTGTGGCGAATCCTAACCTGCTAATTAGCTTTAATCGTAGCTATGTTACTAATTGAAATTTAATTGTAACAAATTGTACCAAGAACAATGTGTTTTTGTGGATCCGCAGTGTGTCGCTGCCTTGAAATGGCATACTCTCATAATACGCAAGTTACAATGATTCTTTTGTCACGAATATGATGTTTCTCATTATTTTATTGCAGCGAATCTCACAGTTAACTACGGGTTTTGGAGTGATTCTCAATTTGCTGGTGCTCAGAAACGGCATATATACGTATAGGCTTGAACTGAATGCCAATATGGCGCCTCGCAGCTCTATGCTGAAGGGAGATGGCGTGCGTGTGACGTAGGTGGCGCTGTGCCATCTGATTGGTGAAAGCTCAGAATATCTGACAGCTAGATATTGCTCTGCACGTTCGGAAAGACTATCGAACGCGCTATCACAGTTTAATATAGTGCTATTCCACGCTACGACGTCAGAAACGCCGCACGCTTAAAGCTCAACGTTCGGATGCACGTTCCGTGTGCCGACGGCTTAAATGTCAGCAGTGATTGTTACACCTCGGGGAAGCAGTTCGTAGTACACCACATCGTCGCAGTTCCACCAGATGCAAAACATCTTTTCCAAACATTTCTTTCTTTTCCCTATTTTAGTATAAAGACACCACTTCTCGTCACCAGTAACGATGCAGGGTAATAAGAATGGTCGGTGTTGTTCACGAGCCACTTGATGATGAGGAAGCAGGGATGCACGCATGGCCACCACTGATTTTAGAACCTTCCCAATGCACGCAAATGCTGCACGATGGTAGGATGATCACAGTTCATCACATTTTACAATACACGGACGTGGATATTTGTGGATTAATGCCTTTAAACGATTTTCATCAAACCCTGATGGTCTTTCTGAACTTGGAGATGCACTAATGTCAAAATGATCCTCCTTAAAACAAGAAAACCATTTTCTTGTCTTGCTCTGCCCGTGGCATTATCCCCATACAAGACGCAAATGTTTCTGGTTGCCTTCGCTGCTGTCACCCCTCTATTGAACTCAAACAGAATGACGGAAATGCTCCGGTATCTCCACTGGACACTCCATTTTCTAACGCCACAGCTCCAGTCATTGTCACCAAAAGACAAAATATAAACTCAAATAGTAACTGTGAACTACAAATAAAAAATGAGAATCAATAAATAAACCCATATTAACCGGAATACCAACATACAAAACAGAAACGCTAAGAATTCATGCACCAACGTAATATTAAGTAGCGTCCCAACGTGAAACGCAGTCATTTATCGAATATATTAAGAAATGTGTCTGAGAACTGACAACAGAACGGTATTTCTAGTCTATTATTTGATAACAGAACAAAGCAAACGCTATTCTTATATGGTTTTACATTAAATGTGGGAGTAAATGAAAGTTTGCTACGAAGCAATGTTAATGTTAAACGAACGACGGAGTTAGTTGAAGATTAGTCACATAATTCTTTCTTCAGCAAAAACGAAAACACACTGAAAAAAAGTTCCGTTTGTTTAATTTTAGACAGTGAAGAGATTTCAGTTTTCCTTATTAAGGTATTCCCCTGTGAAGTTAAATTTGGAAACCCGACTTTAAATCCCATAAGGCCCGTTAAGCTGATGGCCTACGGGGCTTATATTCAGCAACATGTAGCCCTTTTTAAAATTTTTACTTTAGGTCCAGTTGATATGTGAAGGCGCAATGTAATAAAAGTTTGTTTTACCATTCTAAACTCTAACTCGTGCTACGCACATTGATTTTTGAATCAATATTTGACAAGGATAAAATACATAGGTCACTGACGTTAGCCCGCTGAGGCGGTTATGCAGAAAGTATCAAGACTTAAAGATAGGGCGAGCGCTATCTCGATTCGCTCACTCATCGTTCATAGTCGGTTCTGTCTGAACCTTCAATGTGAAGTTTAGGCGGTTACCATACTCACTAGCCACCATTGAATGGATAGGCGTTTTCCACTCAGTTACGCTAATGTATACAAATAGGAACAATACGAAACGACATGTCTGCACTAGATTCCTAATGGACTGATAGATTTCAATCTGTAGATTCAAGCGTTCGCTATCCTGCTTGTATAAAATGCGCTCATCAGGATATTTATACAAACAAAAGAAAAATAGGAGAGTAATAAATAATAATCCGCATCTCTGCAATTTGTCGTGTGTCTGAGCGTTTACATACATATACTGCTGCCGCCATACGTTGTACAAGCCTCCATGTTATTCTTACGACAGTTGATATAAACTGAAAAATTATGATGGCGTCTGAAAAGGCTGAGTGTTGTCCATTTCGTAAAGACTGCAAAAAACTCGACAGTAATGCAGAAATGGGCAAATTCTTCTAAACACTAGCCGGTTGCCATCCAGCCTCGCAGAAGGATAGGAACCTGTCTTGCTAACCCGACTGTAAAGGAAAGCTGTCATAAAGCCTAATGCTGGTTTGAACAGCACAGTGCTTTATTACGCGTGGTACTGTTGGAGGTGGACAGCCGTTGCCTTCCCCTGACATCCAACAGGCTTAACCTGCCATTTACGGGGAAACTAACAGTTTAACGGGGACTCCGAATCGCGGTGCAGCTCTGCATTTTTCACATTAACAAACATTGCCAGAGGTGAATAAAGCGATGAAAATCTAGGAGTGGCCGCGAAGTGAACCCGTGACGTCTTGATCCGTAATTTGACATTTTACCTTTGAGTCACCACTGTGGCGCAAATGAAAGATTGTTATTGTTGCTCTGGAAAAATTACGTACTTCAATTTTCGTGGTTTAGGTATCTGATCAGTTCCACAGAGCTTCAAAAGGTGACCGACGATTTGAAGGACATGAGGGTTGCAATACTTTGTCACAAACTGAAATGCATTTTACTAAGGTATGTCGTGATTTGTCACTCCAAAAGTCGCTTAAAATATTCACTGCGTTTCGACGTTAATTACGAATTAAGAATTGATGCAGTCAAACAGTTATACGTATAAGGTACATAGACTTCTTGTTGTGTTCATCTCCACCCGACATAGACACTTATCGCAAACAACTTGCTATTCAAACTGAAGAAGAAAGTTCGCGAATGCGGATCATAATTCATGACAATTGCAGTATGACAACTGAAAATTTATCTCAAAATTGGGATCTGAAACCGTATCTTCCACTTGCCGCTGCTTCTCGCGTACACCAGTTAAGCCACACGAGCGCGCTTCCCAGGCCGACTCAGATTCTCAGAATCACATTTGTCTGCCTGTAAATTTTCCGAACGAACGCAGTCAGATTGCAAACATTCAACACTGTTTTTTGACGCAAAGCGTATTGTTCTAAATGCTGACGGGAAGGACAGATTTATCACACATGACTTGCAGCTGGTCTAATACTGGCACGGATCCGAAAAGGTTCCAGGCTTGCCCTTTACGAATAAGTTACTTCATCACAAAACCGAAATAAGTTTTGGCCCACTATCTACTTAAGCCGTGTATACACTGAAACTGACAATGAAACCAGGGTATTCTACTGTGTGTGAAGAGTAAGGTAACCCCTGTGCCAAATATTTACTACCGCTCGAATTACCGACGTGCAGAACTGATAGTTGCTCTCCATCGCCGGCGCTGCCTTGTATATATTTTCTTAAATTTGTGCGAGAGTGGATTTACGCGGCCGTTGTCATCTGGACGACGCAGTCACGTGCCGCATGTTGTATTTATGCATCACCCTGATGGAGGTTACTTGCAGCCGTAGGCAAAACGTTGAATATAGAAATAATATAGGGTGATCGCATAGCCAGTAAAGATTTATTGAAGATGTCTCGAATTTGATTACCGTGTAGATTATTGCAGCTCAGATTCAAAAGTAAAATGCTCCATATTATAAACTGAAAAAGTTTACACCTCCGGACAGAACAAGATTTCACCACTCATTATGCTTCTGTGACGCACATTAAAACATAGCGACACACCTGCTGAGAAAACCTCATCTAAGTTCTGCTTGGAGGTAGAAGTTAGAATCGTAGCACTGCGACATTAAGTGGAGGCGTATCTGAAAATGTGTTAAACATTAAAACACGAGAACTGTGTAGAAATCCGTGGTTACGTGGTACGCAAACGTACCGTGAAGTCATTGTGGCTAAGATTAACATTATTAAAAGAAATGTTAAACACAAGCGTAAAACCAGAGTTGAGCAAGATTATCACTAATCTTAATTTAAATAAACAGCTGTCCGACTTCGGGAGTATTTCAAATGTTAGAGGGCTTCGCTTTTAGGGACTTAAAGTTTATCACCCCGCATTACCTTTCGGCGTCTGTTCCTCCCTGTTGTTCAGGAGTATCCGAGTGCTACAGTCATTTATGGTGATGGCTCCAAACCCAGGTGAACGGAATACGCTGCTACATCTCCCGCCGGTCAGGATCAACATTTGTTGCCGGAAAGTTTGTGTTTTTATGGTGGAGGTGATAGCCATTAAGAGACCTATGTTTTATCAAACAGACCTCCTTAGCCATTAAGAGACCTATGTTTTATCAAACAGACCTCCTTAGCCATTAAGAGACCTATGTTTTATCAAACAGACCTCCTTTGACCGCGTTTTAATTTGTACTCACTCAGTGAGCAGCCTACTGGCTGTTTCTCTTTTCACCTTGTGACATCTGCTGTTCATAATATTCTCTCTGAAGTTAGTCATATTGCTTATTCACTTGTCTTTCTCTGGTTCTCAAGTCATGTGGATATCCCTGGGAATGAACTGTCCGACCGTGTGGCCAAAGAAGTGATTACTCGCTCAATACTCGCTTTGAAGATCACAGGTGTGTCGTTTCTAATACCTAATAATTCATGTAAATACGTAAAATCAGACTTTCATTAGTATTGCGACGAATTGGTGCTTCAAATCTTCGAAAATGGGTACAATTTTATGACAAAGATCCAGTGTTTTAAAAGTACCACACAATGATGCGCACATAATCTTAGTACTGCTATTGTAATGACCCCCGAAAAACTGTTTGAGGGTCTCTGACAGCGCGGGGACTTCGGCATGTTCTACAAGGATAAAAACCGCGTCTCCCTCCTCACAGTCCATTTCCGATGTATCAATGTGTTTAAAATAACTCTTTGTACTGGAGGACTACAGTAAACGGTTTCGTGTACTCACATTTAGGATTACTAAAACATTGAGATATTGCACTGCTATTATATGTAACCATCACCAAAGGCGACACAAACCAGTAAAAGTAAATAAGAGTGACAAATTTAGGAAATTTTGTCATTATTTCCGTTGAAATACAAAGATAAGTGGTAATGCGCCTTGATAAGTTGTTCTGTGCAAAATAGTATTTGTTATCCACGAGGTGCCATGTATCATGTATTGCATGAGAAACTATTTTAACGATCTGTAGGCTACTAAGATTCGCATCACAATAAAAACGTGGAATTTTTTGATTGTTATCAGCATAAAAGTTGTATACTGCAACGCTAACAAATTCTTGAACAATAGATACTGCAGAATATTACTGGTTGAATCCTGAAAATTACGAATGTCGGATCACAGGAATAAGTGTTTACTTCATCCAGAAACGAATTATCTATAGGTCTCTGCCTCCTGCTTAACTAGCATTGTCCACTGTTTTCGTCTTTATTTGCTGGTAATATTATAATCATGAAATCATTTCCAGTTATACCTTTACAGTGGACCGTGGAAGAACCTAGCATGGCTCAAGATTGTTGCTCATAATTCTGTAGGCCATACTAATTTTAATCTTCAAATTACCTTTGCCCAGAATTTAGTATACAAAAACTGTCGTTATTTCGCGAATTACGAGGACGCTTCCAGCACTGGCCCAACTTACAGCAGGAGCATTTATCGATGTTACTTTATGTAAAATGAAGTTGCAAAACATGCTATAGTGCGCTAAGATGAACACTATTTCGACTTAACGATGTACCATGTAATCGGTATCAAGAGCCTGAAAACGATTTTCAGCAGTACCACATGAATTACAGTATCACAAACACACAAGACCGGCAAAAGGACTGCGTTTTGAACCACCAATCAGGGATGATATCATTGTTGACCACAGTCTGTCTGTATAGGAATTGCAGTTCGGTTTTGAAACATTTTAATTGGCCAAATTGAGGTAGTTTTTAGTTACATCATCCTATGGGAAATTTTATTTTGAAGGAATTGCTTGTATAGCTCTGGTATTCACCTTATAACCAGGGGTAAACCCCCAGTACACCGGCCAGAACTGCCAAAGACACCGATGTATCACTTTTAAACGGAAAAACTGTCTTCTGTTGTGGCTTTTTTTGTGGTGACATCTCTTATCAGACTTACTCCGCTCTGGGAACGGTGAAACGCCTACTCTCAGAACGAGAATGGAACTGGCACGCAGAAGCAGGAGAGAAATGTGCAGGGAAAGCTGTGGCAGATCGGTCGTTATCTGGAGAACCGTGGGCGCTCGTATCTTTATCGAAACCAGTGCACGTGCCTTGCCTCGTCGCAGTTCTCGGAAACAGGTGATTCTGGTAAGCGACGTTCGCTCATTTTGTCCTGTCTTGGGCTACCTTGTTCAGCGAATTTTTACTTATCCTCAAAAGTCTCCCTTTCAGGAAATTAGCTCAACCTTGATGATAAAAAAAAAATACTGCGGGAACACCTAGCACCCACACACTGGATTTTAACATCTTTTAAAACATTTGAAGTAATTAAGATGTTCAAATCGGTAAGCACAACATGTACAAGAAAAGACAAACATGTATCATACACGCCAACCTTTAGCATCCAGGTATCGTATTGTTTATTTCTTTGATACTTTGGACTACAGTGGCGCACCTGAAAACTCCGAATCTGAGGGACAGGTTGAGAGCACAGGAGCAGATCAGACTGACTCATCACTAGCCGATCATCACGCACAAGACGGAAAGCAGCCCAAGTTAGTATTTACTTAACGCTCGAAAGGAACTAAGAAACTACGAAGTTGTTTAATTTTAATTCACTTATTTATCTCGTTTATTCGTGTTTTCCTCCAGTAAGTGTAGCCTGAATTGTAATAGATCAAATGGACATTATCGCCAAGGAACCGATCGCAGCTTTCGAATCGAAACATATTAATATTTGCGTTATATGACTTAGGGAAACGAGGGCCATTTTAAGTCGGAATGGTTGAGCAGCTTTCCAATCACTATCGTCCTGAATTTGAATCCATTGTGTGAAAATTACGCCGTATCTTGTGTGTAATTGTGCGTTGCAAGCGAAGTTAGTTAAAGAATACTTAAGGATGACAGGGTCATCCAAGGGGCCAGGCTTGTTAGCTCGTTCTTCCGGCAGATTATGAAGGTATATAAACTACCAGATATTCGCAGAGTCTAGGTTTTCGAGTTGGCGTTTACTTCAGCTACAATTTCCTGGCTGAGAGGCCGTGGTCGATATATAAAACTATTCCCTGACGTTTCTTCTGTAGCTGTGGGAGATATTTTATGAGGTTGAGCAGTTGACATTTTACCTCAGAACATGTCTCCCACAGTCGGAGACGAAACGTCAGTGAATAGTTTTACACATCGTCTACGGCCTCTCAGCCTGGAACTCAATTAAAACTTTCAGATATTTTTGTTATGCTGACAGTTAACTTTGTGTGAAATCATTCCATAGCAAAGACCATATTTCTCAGTTTTCTTCTTTTCTGTGCTGGAAAGAAAGTTATTTTCATGATTATAGCAGTTCGTAGGTTATACTTAGTCTTGGTTCATTGTCTGAATAATCCTTTCAATCGTTGTAGATCAATGAGCGCTAGGAGATACGTGCATCAATTGCAGAGTCAGTACGTTCCCGTACAATCTCCTTCATCTAGTTCAGCAGCTGCTGAACAACGTATTCATATGTTATCCCAGTTTCTCATGTAAATAATACTACGAATAAATTTTTTACCGTTCCTTTACTTTCTTTAATACTTACTTTCAGCTCTGTTATTTACATCCAATAAATAACTTTCGACTATCCGCATCTAATCGGAGGTTCAAAAACTGAGCGCCAGCCACGGTGGCCGTGCGGTTCTGGGTGCTACAGTCCGGAACCGCGGGACTGTTACGGTCGCAGGTTCGAATCCTGCCTCGGGCATGGATGTGTGTGATGTCCTTAGGTTAGTTAGGTTTAAGTAGTTCTAAGTTCTAGGGGACTGATGACCTAAGATGTTAAGTCCCATAGTGCTCAGAGCCATTTGAACCATCAAAAACTGAGCGTTGCGTACAAACCCGGAAATATCGCATCGCTCTTGTGAGAAAGGCATTAGTGGACGCGGGTTATCATTGCCTTCTCTTACCTGTAAAACAGATTGACGACATGAAACTTTGTGGCCAGTGTCCACCGCGGGACTGAATGCGGCGTGGTGACGTTGCGGTATCATGGCGTGGTAAGGAAAGCATATAAGCTGAGCAGAGACAAAGGTGGAGTCATTCTAGAGACGACGAGCCGCAAAGGATGATATCCATTGACGTAAACGACTTTGGCAAAGGGCGGATTGTTTGGCCCACTCCTGGGAAAGAACAGCTCGGAAATGGCGAAGCTGGTCAGCTGTTAATGTGATAGTGTCTTGAGTATCTGTGGAAAGTGGTTGAAGGACAGTGAAAGCAGAGTAGGCAATAAGAAGTTGCACGTCCACACCTTATCACAGGCGTGGAGGTGGGAGGCTTGCATGCTGTTTTAAGGAATGTAGGCAGCGACATGTGGTAGATCTAACGACGAAGTACAGAGTTTGTGCAGGTACAAGTGTTGCAGGGCACATTTCACACAGTATTGAACATCGGGCTCCGCAGCAGGCGACCCCCGTGTGTTCCCATGTTGACGCAACGACATCGTCAGTTACGGTTGCAGTGGGCACGACATCATAACTTGTGGACTTTAGATCAGTGGAGAACTGTTGCTTGGTCGGACGAATCACTTTTCTGGTTACACCATGTTGATGGTCGTGTCCAAACACGCCGTCTTCCAGGAGAACGGCTACTCGAAAAAATGCACTGCATCACGGATGTAGGCCGATGAGGGCAGTATTATGCTAGGATATAATTCACCTGATATTCCATGGGACTTCTAGTAGTAATCGAAAGCACTATGGCAGCTGTGTACTATGTCCAAATTATTGCGGACCGCCTGCATCCTTTCGAGCTTGATATCTTCCCTGACTGTGATGACATTTTCCAGTAGGATAATTGTTTCTGTCACAAGACCAGTATCGTGCTACAGCGGTTTGAGGAAGATGATATCGAACTTCTGATAGAAGTGGTTGTCTCTGGATCGAATGCTACTACATTAGCCACGGAGGCGGTTGCAAATATCCATAGGGCAACATACAGAAGTTGGACAAAAGCATAGAAACACCGCGAGAAACGCATGCTTGAACATAAATCCAGATGCTAGCCAAGCCTACAACATAACGCTGTTGCATATTGAGGTGACATGTAGTGGAATGCCTCCTGATATTATGTCGGACCTCTTTTTGCCCAACGTAGTGCAGCAGCTCGACTTGGCATCGACTCAACAAGTCGTTGGAGGTCCCCTGCAGAAATATTGAGCCATGCTGCGTTTATATCCGTCCATAATTGCGAAAGTGTTGCCGGTGCTGGATTTTGTACGCGAACTGACCTCTTGATTATGTCCCATAAATGCTCGGTAGCATTATGCCGGGCGATCTGGGTGGCCAAATGATTCGCTCGAATTATCCAGAATGTTCTTCAAATCAATCTCGAACAGTTGTGGCCCAGTTATATGATGCATTGTCATCCATAAAATTCCATTGTTGTCTGGGAACAAAGTCCATGAAGCCCCAGTCCATTCCATATAAACACAGCCCACACCATTATGGAGCCACCACAATCTTCCACAGTGCCGTGTTGACAACTTGAGTCCATGGCTTCGTGGGATCTGCGCCACACTCGAACCCTACCATCAGCTGTTACCAACTGAAATCAAGACCCATCTGACCACGTCACGGTTTTCCAGTTGTTTATTTTATTTTTTAAATTTAAATGTCAAGTTCCGTAGGACCAAATTGAGGAGCAAATTTCTAAGGTCATGGAACGTGTCAGTACATGAACTTACAACATAAAAAGTAATAACAGATAAAAATAAATGTTCATGAACCTGAAAGAAAATCAGTACATAAGTTTAAGCAAACGCTATCAGCAATACAATGAGAATCATCTTAATTTTTCAAGGAACTCCTCGACAGAATAGGAGTGACCCATGAGGAAACTCTTCAGTTTCGATTTGAAACCGCGTGGATTACTGCTAAGATTTTTGAATTCGAGTGGCAGCTTATTGAAAATGGATGCAGCAGTATACTGCACACCTTTTTGCACAAGAGTTAAGGAAATCCGATCCAAATGGAGGTTTGATTTCTGCCGAGTATTAACCGAGTGAAAGCTGCTTATTGTTGGAAATAAACTAATATTGGTAACAAGAAACGACAATAAGGAATATACATATTGAGAGTCCAATGTCAAAATAGCCAGACTCGTGAAAAGAGGTCGACAAGAGATTCGTGAACTCACACCACTTATTGCCCGAACCGCCCGTTTCTGAGCCAAAAATATCCTAAAATGGGAAGAGTTACCCCAAAAAATACACCATACGACATAAGTGAATGAAAATAAGCAAAGTAGACTAATTTACGTGTCGAAATATCACTCACTTTCGATACTGTTCGAATAGTGAAAATGGCAGTATTAAGACTTTGAACAAGATCCTGAACGTGGGCTTTCCATGACAGCTTACTATCTATCTGAACACCTAAGAATTTGAACTGTTTAATTTCACTAATCATATGCCCGTTCTGTGAGATTAAAACGTCAGGTTTTGTTGAATTGTGTGTTAGGAACTGTAAAAACCGAGTCTTACTGTGATTTAACGTTAGTTTATTTTCTACAAGCCATGAACTGAGGTCATGTACTGCACTACTTGAAACCGAGTCAATGTTGCACACAACATCCTTTACTACCAAGCTAGTGTCATCAGCAAACAGAACTATTTTAGAGTTACCCATAATACTAGAGGGCATATCATTTATATAAATAAGGAACAGGAGCGGCCCCATACTGATCCCTGGGGCACCCCCCACTTGACAGTACCCCACTCAGATCCCACATCACAGCCGTTATCAACATTGTGAATAATGACCTTTTGCTGCCTGTTGCTAAAGTAAGAGGTGAACCAATTTTGAGCTACTCCCCTTATTCCGTAATGGTCCAATTTCTGGAGCAATATTTTGTGATCAACACAATCAAACGCCTTACTTAAATAAAAAAAATATACCTAGCGTTCGAAGCTTTTTGTTTAGCCCATCCAGTACCTCACAGAGAAAAGAGAATATAGCATTTTCAGTTGTCAAACGACTTCTAAAGCCGAACTGTACATTTGATAGCAAATCGTGTGATATAAAATGATCAATTAACCTTACATACACAGCCTTTTCGATAACTTTTGCAAACACTGATGGCATAGAAATAGGTCTAAAATGATCTACATTATCCCTTTCTCCCTTTTTATAAAGCCGCTTTACTACTGAGTACTTTAATCACTCAGGAAACTGACCATTCCTAAAGGAAAAATTACAAATATGGCTAAATACAGGGCTAACATGTGCAGCACAGTACTTTAATATTCTACCAGACACTCTATCATAACCATGAGAGTCCTTAGTCTTCAGTGATTTGATTGTCTCAATCTCCCTCTTGTCTGTATTACAGAGGAGTATTCCAGACGTCAATCTCGGAAAGGCAATTGCTAAGAAATTTATATGATTTCCTGTAGATACTAAATTTTTATTTAATTCACCAGCAATGCTCAGAAAATGGTTGTTAAATACTGTACATATATCTGATTTATCAGTAACAGAAATATTATTACTGCAAACTGACTTTATATTGTCAACCTTGTGCTGCTGACCAGACACTTCCTTCACAACTGACCATATGGCTTTAATTTTATCCTGTGAATTAGCTAATCTATTTGCATACCACATACTTTTTGCCTTGCTAATAACATTTTTAAGCACCTTACAGTACCGTCTGTAATGGGCTACTGTAGCTTGATTGTAACTACTTCTAACATTTTGATATAATTCCCGCTTTGTTCTACATGATATCCTTATCCCACTAGTCAGCCAACCGGGCTGTCCATTACTCCTAGTACCCCGTTTAGAATGTTCTAATGCAAAGCAACTCTCAAAGAGCATGAGAAATGTGTTATGGGAAGCATTGTATTTATCATCTATATTATCGGCACTGTAAACATCTTACCACTATTGTTCCTTGACAAGTTTTGAAAAACTCTCTATTAATGTTGGATTAACTTTCCTACGTAGTTTGTAATTAAATATGACATTGGTTAGAGTACAAAAACCTTTTAGTGTTAAAATTTGAGCATCATGGTCTGAAAGGCCATTCACCCTTTTACTAACAGAATGCCCATCTGGTAATGAAGAATGAATAAAAATATTGTCTATGACTGTGCTACTGTTCCCCTGCACCCTAGTTGGAAAAAACACAGTTTGCATCAGATCATATGAATTTACCGAGCGAGGTGGCGCAGTGGTTAGCACACTGGACTCGCATTCGGGAGGACGACGGTTCAATCCCGTCTCCGGCCATCCTGATTTAGGTTTTCCGTGATTTCCCTCAATCGCTTCAGGCAAATGCCGGGATGGTTCCTTTGAAAGGGCACGGCCGATTTCCTTCCCCATCCTTCCCTCACCCGAGCTTGCGCTCCGTCTCTAATGACCTCGTTGTCGACGGGACGTTAAACACTAATCTCCTCCTCCTCCTCCTCATATGAATTTAGGAGATCTACCAACATCCTTTTTCTTGCACAATCAGGTACAAAATTAATATTGAAGTCACCACATAGAACTACTTTCTGGTACTTCCTACAAAGTGAATCAAGAACCCTCTCTAGCTTAAGCAAAAATGCTCTGAAGTCGGAGTTAGGGGACGTATAAACAACAGCAATTAGAAGTTTAGTTTCACTAAATTTAACTAATGCTGCACAACTTTCAAATATCTGTTCAGTGCAGTGTCGTGATACGTCTATGGACTCAAATGAAATACTGTTTTTTACGTACAGAGCCACTCCCCCACCCCGCAGGGGTTCCAACCGATGTCAGGAGAGGCGCTGCAGGCGATGTCGTACTGTTATCAAAGGCACTCACCTCGGTCGTCTGCTGCCATAGCCCGTTAACGTCAAATTTCGCCGCACTGTCCTAACGAATACGTTGGTCGTATGTCCAACATTGATTTCCGCGGTTATTTGAAGCAGTGTTGCTTGTCTGTTAACACTGACAGCTCTACGCAGACTGCGCTGCTCTCGGTCGTTAATTGAAGACAGTTTGCCTCTGCGTTGTTCGTTGTGAGAGCCAATGCGAGCGTATTCACGTCCGCACGAATCACATCAGTACAAATGATAGCTCCGTCAATGTACTGCCCTTTTATACCGTGTGTGCGTGGTAGAATCTGTATGTGTAGATGTACATGTCGATATCCCATGACTTCTGTAACCTCTTACCACGAAAGACAGTTGTGCAATGACCCCAATACGTTGCAAGTGTTAGTTGTGGACAGAACACTGTCCTGTGTCTTCGTAAGTGCATTATATCGGTGCTTAGTAAATTCGAATGTAAGCAAATTATTGATGCTCGTAACACCAAACATTTCTGATGGGGAAGCACCCCTTGCTTCCCCATCAGATATGTTCGGTGGTCCAAGAGAGACCGTATCGAAGGTTTATAACGCATACAAGGAATGCGGAAGATCTTCAAACGCTAAGTCGCAACGCGGACAAAAGTGTGTGTTGAGTGATCGTGACAGACGCTCATTGAAGAGGATTGTGACGAAAAAGAAAATGACGATAGCTACAAAAGTAACTGCGCACTACAAAAGTAACTGCGCAGCCGCTTTCTAGTATTCATCTATTCTACAGCCTCTATCGATAGTCGTTGACATGGTGGCCACATGAAGCTTGTCATACTCGTATTTTTGCTTTCGTTACAAGCGTTTTAACTTGCGAGCTGAAATTCTATAACCTTCATTCACTGATGAAGGTTATGGAATTGCCGGTAACAGGAAAACTTGTTACCGAGGCCATAAAACCTGAATTACGTGACAGTGGAAGTAAGTCATTTGGTCCGGCGAGTGGTGTTGCACACTTTCCAACTTCTGGCTGAATTTACGTCCTAAGAGTGAAATGTGGCGTGGGTACGGAGATGATTTCAAATGGTTCTAAGCACTATGGGACTTAACATCTGAGGTCATCAGTCCCCTAGACTTAGAACTACTTAATCCTAACTAACCTAAGGACATCACACACATCCATGCCCGAGGCAGGATTCGAACCTGCGACCGTAGCAGCAGCGCGGTTCCGGACTGAAGCGCCTAGAACCACTCGACCACAGAGTCCGGCGGTGATGATTTGGGCAAACATATTGTATCCCATGGGTCCCATGGTTACTCTGCAAGGACACACTACTGCCAACTTTGGCTGAAACCATGGTACAACGTATGTTCCTCAGTGGTGATGATGTATCCCAATACGATAGAGGCCTTGTTCACACAGCTCGCGTAACCCAAGACTGGTTTTGTGAGCACGAAGATTAAGTGTTGCATCTCCCATCGCAACCAAAATCACTAGATTTCAATATTATTGAGCTTGTGTGGTCTATTTCGGAGAGAAGGCTGCGTGATCGCTGCCCACCTGCGTCATCGTTGCCCAAAATTGCCTCTATTTTGGAGGAAGAATGGTATAAGATTCTCTTCAAAACCATTCGGGACCTATATTTACACATAACGAGACGACTTGAATGTGTTTTGAATGCCAGCTGTTTTCCCGACACCATATTGGGCATTGTAATGTTTCGTGTTTCTGGTGTTTGGGTACTTTTGTCCACTCTTTGTACCTGTAGGGGTGAGTTGTCGCTGCTTATGACAAGTAGTAGTCCATGTGTGCTTTTTGCAATTGCTTCGTCAGTATGGAGCTCTGATCTATGGTGGCTTCTGATGTTTGCAAGAAGGCATGGTAAGGTGTTGTGTTTTTGGTGTTTTGTCCACACTATGTATGGGTTGGTGGAAAGTTTAGTTTTTCGGAATTCATTATCACTACGTCATTCTGTATGGAATACATTTTTGCACATACACGAGTAAATCGGATCTTACCAATCCAAATCGCGGTTTACTTGTATTTTTAAACTATTTTCGTTTGAGTGACCGTTCTCAAGCCGATTTCGGATCTCTGCAGCAAGTTTATAACACTGATGGTTCAGTCTGTGTAGTTGCAAAGCCTCTTTAGTAGCGAATATATTTTCCTCGGTTACCATAAACCTACTGTCTTCGTTATCTAAACCGAAACCACACAGCCGCTTTCAAGTTTCATCTTTCCTGTAGCCGCTGTCGACAGTCGTTGCCATGGTGACCACATAACGCAAGTCATACGCGTATTTTTGCTCGGAAACAAGCGACGTATGTGACGTATTACTGTGCTAATTTCTTAGTGCATTATATAGGGTGGAGAAAAATTTTGTCACGAAATTTTAACCCTGGATAGCTGATGCCAGTAGGAACCAAACGATTTTCGCTCAACATTTGGGCAGGCATTGTGGGTGACCATCTGATTGGGCCGGTCCGTCTACCTCCTCGACTGACCCGGTCAAATTACCTTCAGTTTTTGCAAGAAACTTTACCCGGCCTGCTGGAAGATGTTCCCCTGGACATACAGCTACGCATGTGGTTGCATCATGATGGGACGCCCGCGCATAACAGTCGTGCTGTGCGTGAATATTTAAATGAACTCCTCGACGATCGGGTAAGTGGCAGAGGTGCTCGTAGGACATTGTCCCCTGCGATCACCAGACCTCACGCCACTGGACTTTTTCCTGTTGGGATTCTTCAAAGTTCTAGTTCACCTACCCGGACGCGAACCATCTAGAAACGGAGAGGAGTTAATGGATCGCATTCAACATGCCACCAATCACATCAGGACAATGCCAGGAATCTTTGAAAGACTTCCGAAAAACACCGTTCGACGTTACCAAGATTATGTCGCGTCAGAGGGTCGCCAGTTCGAGCACCTGCTTTAAGCAAGCAATGTCCTAGCTACAAAAAAGGCCCATTTCAGAGCCGACGCAATTTGTAGGAGACTCGTTGTACGCGATCTAACAGCTGTTGACGGGTTTGCTCCTGGAAGAAACTACAATGGATGTGTCGGGACCCCGGTGGATTCGCCCCCAGAATGGAAGGCCGGCGCGCTATCACTAGGATGCGGGCCACCTCGGATACATTGCGATCTCTGGCAGGCAAAGCATTCGCAGTCATGCATTGTCCATAGCATCTGGCAACAGGGCAATCCCGCGGCCAATCGAAGCGCGTGGCGCCAAGTTTCCGTAGTTTAAAAATTGTGCGTTGTCGACCTACATAACATCAGTAATTTTGCTTCCTACTGGCATCAGCTATCCAGGGTTAAAATTTCGTGACACAATTTTTCTCTACCCTGTATAGTATAAATCTTGCTCATTAACGTCTTGTTTATAGCTTAAATTGTAAAAGTATACCGACAACTATTTTTTCCCTTTATTTGTGTTGGATAAAAGTTCTCTGCTACATTTGTTCTGCACTCGTGGCGGGTTGAGTGGATTGCTGGCGAGCGCATGTCGTCCTCTGTCCATAATCAACTACACCAATGCTATCGACGTTGCCGTCTCATCGTGGATATTTTAAAGTTTATCCATGCTTCTTTCATACGTATTTCTATCATATATTATTATGACCTATTTAATTTTCCCAACAGAAATTGTTTTGAGGATGGTTTTATAATCGAGATTGATTATCAAAGACAAATAAATCGCGATTTGGACTGTTTAAGTTCAGTATTACTAAAAAAATCGCTGCTGTTCCTTGAGAATACTGTCTGACATCACACGTTCTCGCGGAAAGTAAAGCGCAACAAAGGGGAACATATTTCTTGAACAGCAAGTAGAGAGAGTTGCAGGAAAAGATAAAACTTTAAACTCAAGGCATAGTTTACAAGAAACGTAATTAGAAAATTTCCGAAAGCGAACATACTAATTTCTAAAGAAACTAACAAAACAGAAAGCTCTGTATCACAGCAGTAAAGCCACTTTTTAGGGCATATGTTTACCCTTAGTTGCCACACAAGTTTATAAGTAACGTAGAATGCTCTGTGTAAGATAGAGTTGTATTGGTGTCGATCCTGTTCCCGAGAAGGAGCTGTACGGAAACACGGAAGAAACTTTGGTGCCGGATGGGAACTGAATTTCGTCTTTCCAATGCAACCCAGTCTTTAATTTGTTCGATTTAGACCGGGAGCCTTCCCAAGGCAGTCCATGCGACGGATATCTTCATCTGCGAAAAATTGTTCCACCGTATCAGTTCGATGCGTCGAGCATGATCGTTCGCAAAGAAAAAGTCTTTACAAACCGCATCTTTAAGAATCACACACATGGATGCAGTTCCTCATTGTACTTCGGGGCATTGTAACAATATTTCAAAAACTATAAATGAATGTCTGAAGCTCCGTCAACGCATTCAACGTGATGCCTACCCGCACCAGAAATCCCTCAATTCGAATTTTATGTTTTGTGTTCTCTTCGATGTTCCTGCGATTGTACCTGGTAATACTTTATCTCCAGACGAACGTGCAACGACAGTATTTCTAGGAAATGAAGCGGAATTCATCTTTGAAGAGCACATTACTCCATTCAGTCATGGTACAGTATCGAAGATCCAGACTACAGTAAACGCACCCCTCTTTGCACTGTCGTTAAACATGACATATAGATTAGCTGCTCTGAGCCTTCGACACTCGGTTTGTATTATTGCTCACCTCTATTTTCATTTATCTAGTATAGTTTATCATTGACTGTCTCTTCGAAATTGAGGCTATTAGAGACGGAGTACTAAATCAGTTAAGATGCAGGAATGAATCCGTCGTGGCCTTGTTTGAGGAAAGAGCCAGACATTCTCATGAAGTGGTAAGGGAACTTCACGGGAAATTCATTTATTTATTTCTTTAACAGCGCAGAGTAACCCACCGCGTTGAAATGTAAGCTGGGTCGGATACTTCTAAATCTAACAGCAAAGACTTCTCACTGTTACAGTCTTATTGGTATATAGTTGTTAATGCTTTTTAAAATAATATAAAGAACATAATACATAAAAATTTCTCTAAGATTACAGCTAATTGAATGCTTAACAATAGATAAAATGGTTCTCTATGATTTGTTTCTGTCTAGTTGATGAGAATATAATTTATGTACTGCAAGTGTCAAAGAAAAATAAAAAAATGTTATACAATGAGTGTGGTGAAAATAATTCGCAGTATATAGAGGGAAGTGATATACTGTACTTGGATGTGTAATATGGTCTAAGTAGCATGGTTGATAATGGCATATTTCTACCTATTTCAGGTGACAAGGTCTCAGTAGAACCTCGAGCTATTCTCATGTGAAATGGTTTATGGTTATATATGTTAACTGTGTTTGTGTGTGTGGGTATATTACTGGGAGTGTTGCAAGTCAGGACACTACACAATATTCAGCTGCTGTGTGTTTGTCCTGTTGTTGGTAGTTGTGGTATATTCTATGTGATGCCTTAGATAATACACGTGGTATTATACAGATTAAATACTGATTGAGCATTTGATACATGAATTTTAGTTTTACATAAGAAGTACACTTATGTATGTAAATTTGTTAGTAGAAATAGAATGTAGTTCATTGTTACTTGAATGCGTTATTCCTTAAATAACTTAATACATTACATTTTTATGCAGAAAATACATTTGATATATAAAATGCATTGATTGTAGCTTTAAACAGAGAAGAGAATATACTTCTGTGTACACATAGTAATACGAGCAATACATTACTGCTTGTCTGCAGTATACGTTAAACACTGTGCAGTACGTCGTTGAGGAGGAGGAGCCTCGGAATAAAAGCTCTTCGAGCCTATTCCTCCCAAGCGACGTTACCTTATTACTACAGCCTTAGTATCTGGTGTCGATGTTTGTTTGTTTTATGATTGTTACTGCCTGTTATGTTGTGGCATGCAGTGTCATGCGTTGTCGGTTTGGGTCCCTTACGTGTTGATCCCTTCTGAATCATGTTCACTTAGTGTTCATTCCTAGGTTTCGGAATGTATGGTCATCCTTGTGTCCTCCGATGGGGTTTGTTGTGTTGTTTGTGCTTGTCTACGTATCCTTCCATGTGGGTTGTGGCGCTTGAATTCTTCGTGCTGTGTGTTCGATACAATATCGGCTACGCAATCTATTGTGTTCCAGTCATCGGGGTTACCTATTATTCTGACGATGTCACTGCCTTCTGTATAGGTCTACCTTGTGCATGCGTGTTGCATAGCAGTGTGACATGTTCTGGTGTCCCAGTTTCTCTGCAAACGCATATTTCATCGGTAGTTAGCCCCATGGCGTTTAAGTGTATCGTATACGGCCTGTGGCCTGTCATGAAATGGACCAGGCCCCCGTTTGGGTCGATGGGTTTCAGTTGTAACCTTCGCGTACGTCAGGAAAGAGTGTACTCGGCGACCCTTGTACGATGCGTCCCACTCTCTCTGCCATGTTTGAACCCGCCATTGTTTCATTTGTATTTTGTTCGTAATGTTGGTTTCCGTAATTTCGGTGACTTTATCAAGCCTGTCCCACTTAGCCCAGTAAAGTGCAGCTCTATAACGTATTGTTATGTCTATAGGGCAGGTCCTTCGGAAACTTTGAATAAGAATGATTGGTCGAGATTTTGAACCTCACTAGTGTCTGCCACGGCTTCTTCCTGAAAAGTTTTTGTTTATGCAGGCCGTTCTCAGAGTCTCTTCGGAGCTTCTTTTCTCCCACAGTCTATTATTCAGCATTTCCTCCCATTGTAGTCGTCTTAGGTTCACATCATCCTTCACCTGACCTCTCCATCTTGTTCGTGGTCTTCCAATTGGTCTTCGTCCAGATTCTGCCCATTCTAGGACGTCTTTTGGAAGTGTTTCTGGTTCGGTTCTTTCAACGTGGCCAAACCATTTAAGCCTATTCCTCTCCGTAGATTCTTTTAGGGGCTGCAGGGGATTGCTTGTAGGGGGGTGAAGTACAGTGGGAACCATGTGTGGCCCGAGACCGCCAAGGTAGCTGAGAAGGCACTGCAAGAACAAGAAGTAGTGATGTCCAGTGCGGCTCTGGTGAAACTACGATAGGCCCAACAAGGTGGTAGTGGATAACCCAACTACATTCAACAATCACACGAGCCTCTAGCGACTACAGTGCCTAAACGAATATGTCAACTCCCTTTCTGCCACAAGATGTACGCATCTCAGTAACAAAAAATCGTAGCCCATGAAAGCCTGAACTGAAAATTATGTCTGAACTTCATCGTGTAAAAAAGAAGAAATAGTCTAATTCTTCGCAGTTCTTGAACGTGGAGAATGGTAAACACAAAATTGTTTGCTAGGAGTTCTGCTGTAGTGGTTTGTGTTGAAATGTAAAAGTATTTATTGGTTTTATATTGAATGAAAAGGAAATATACATTAAAAATTTCAACTCTTCTTTATAAAAAACGAATAAGTTACACGTGACAGCAATGAATATGGTTAGTTGTAATGTACAGAGTGGGCAT
Source organism: Schistocerca nitens (assembly GCF_023898315.1). Lineage (NCBI taxonomy): Eukaryota > Metazoa > Arthropoda > Insecta > Orthoptera > Acrididae > Schistocerca > Schistocerca nitens. The sequence goes on from NC_064616.1 coordinate 491,960,811, forward strand.
GAGCTCTACTGACACACTGTCAAGAGGTTGTTTAGAGGAGTTTCTTGTCCAGGGTGGGTGACTGATACTCCTGAGTTGATTACCGAGGAATATCCAGTCCCATAAGACGCGTAATTAAGAGTTACAGATTGCTTTGTAAATGCCATGATGAGTTCCTAATGTAGCTAATAGTGATTTTAATAATTTCCACGCGCAGCGACTTTGTAGGCCATGCGTTAATTGATATATATTGTGATCACTGTGTGCTGTCCAAGGCGATGGTTTCTTTGACATGTATCAAAGCTTGTGCTTGGACTCGGACTATCTGGTCGTTAACATGACATGGTAAAAAAAAAACATATCTTCTTTCAAAGGAAGATATTGAGTAGCCAGTGATTCGTAATTCTCATTGGCAGTAAAGTGTTAATTTATTAATAAGTAAGGTAGAGTCTGAATTTCCATTCGAATGTAAGCAACCTCAAAATTTCGGGTATTAAGTTCATTAATGAATACAGCTGCTTGCAGGTAGTGACAATTGAAATGTCTCTTAAGGTACTGGTGCTTTGTACCATGTATTGTGATTGCTATTAATGTTTTCCGCGTGCCGGATGTTGTTGCGACTAGAAGGTAGATATTCATCTCATTTGTCATAGCATTTATACAAGCTACGCTGTTAATGAAATGTTTTAGCATTAGAATAAAATCATTTAGTGAAACATACCGATGGCGTTGCACTTGAAATAAAATAACTCTTACATGCCTGACTATGTGAATTATATTTTTTGTAACCTTAGCTAATAGGAGAAAAGTTGATTGTGCTTCTATACTGTGGCTCCTAGCGTAGTGTTAACAATACTAAATGCAGTAGTTGAGGGGTTGTTACCATCAAAATGTGGCTAATGCAGTCCTTACTGTATGTATTTCCCATCTGAACACTGTATGCGCTGCATTAACGATGAAGAAAACTTGGCGCATTATGTCGACCCAAGTCATGCACTCCTTATTGCGGAAGACTCGCATTGCTCCCGCTCGTCACCTTTACATTATGCGAGACTGTCATATTCAGCGTCGCAGACTTTGTCTCCGGTTTAAAAATTTCGATAAGGTTTGTTGAGAGAAGTAGCAGAAAATTTATCCTGTTTTAGCGCCGACAGTATTACAACAGCGCCCGCATATTGTTTTCGATGGCCCGATTTAAGTTTGATGAGTAGATGTGTTGCCAGTATTGTGTGTGTGTGTGTGGGGGGGGGGGGAGACTAATATTTAAACACGCATTCATATCCTAGTCTCTTCCTTCCCTTTTTTAGTTTTGAAAAATAAAAAACACGGTGAAGTATTTCTTTTGTCTACGAAAATACTTATGTGACCAAGCAGATAATGGTGTTTCAGCTCTTTTGAAGAACAAGGAATTTTGTTGTTCTGTGCCGTAGGTTGTCTGACTGTTTTCAGGTTTTTGCGGAATTTAACCTCCAAACATATATCTTCCATTCTGAGCCTATTTTTCGATCACTGAATTAAACATTTTGGAACACGTTACATTACATTTCAAAATGATTTCTCGGAAGTGTGTGTTTGGTGAGATCTGTGCTTAGCGAAACTCTGTGATATCCATTCGAAAGTGTTTCTTCACCTTACTGTCTCTCAAAAAGAAAGTGTACTAGCTTAATAGAATGCATAGTTGCTGGAAGGAAGAAATAAAAACGCTTGTCCGTACGGGTGGTCTAGCGGTTCTGGCGCTGCAGTCCGGAACCGCGGGACTGCTACGATCGCAGGTTCGAATCCTGCCTCGGGCATGGGTGTGTGTGATGTCCTTAGGTTAGTTAGGTTTAAGTAGTTCTAAGTTCTAGGGGACTTATGACCTAAGATGTTGAGTCCCATAGTGCTCAGAGCCATTTGAACCATTTGTCCGTACGGGAGTAAGAGTTATGTTTGGTGCCATGAAAATGAAATCAGAGTAGTATTAACTGGGTCGCTATGGATTATAATGTGTTGCAATGGAATGCATTTTGTGACACAGGCAATACTTCTTGCGCACGCGAAAATAAAGTTGCTCACGCCAAATGGTAAATCCCACTGAAAGTACAATGCCAATTTAAAGCACTATAGTGTTCAAACGAACCGCTGGGGATTATTTCACCAATATATAGGATGATTATAATTAAAGTTAAGCTTAGAAATAACACAACTGGTCAGAATGACGTCAAATTGCAACGGAATATTATCGGGAAGGGGGAAAAACGCATGGTAGAAGAAAAATAGTTACAAAACGCAGCAATAGAGGGCGCTGTAAGCGTCATAATTTAATAGTGGTCGACTACAAATGACAAATGAATCGGCTGATAATTCTAGCATTTCCGAAATGGCGCTTCAGTATCTGCTTAACTGAATTTGCACACTGGACTCGCATTCGGAAGGACGACGGTTCAATCCCGCGTCCGGCCAACCTGATTTAGGTTTTCCGTGATTTCCCTAAATCGATCCAGGCAAATGCCGGGATGGTTCCTTTGAAAGGGCACGGCCGACTTCCTTCCCCATCCTTCCCTAACCCTATGAGACCGATAACCTCGCTGTTTGGTCTCTTCCCCCAAACAACCAACCAACCAACTGAATTTGCAATGTGCGGAGGTGCACCATCTTGCATAAAAATGATCCCATCCACACATCCACGCTGTTCGAGAGCTGAAATGACGTGGTTGCGCAAAAGACACTCATAGCGCGTACCTGTGACGGTTCAGCGAACAGGACCGGAAGCACCTCTCTTTTCGAAAAAATATGGCCATATGGTAAATGATGCCGTAAATCCGCAAAACACAGTGACCTCTTCAGGATGAAGTGGTACTAGTTGATTTGTGTGTGGATTTTTTGTCACCCACATTCGACAATTCTCTGTATTGGCATATCCTGTCAGATGGAAGTGGGCTTCGTCTGTCCACAAAATCTTCCACGGCCAGTCAGTGTCCACTTCTCTGCGAGCAAGAAATTCTAAAGGAAAGGTCTCTCTTGCTGGCAGGTCAACAGGAAGCAACTCGTGCACATGGGTGATTTTGAATTGGATAGCAAAGAAGAATGTTTTGTAGGATGTTACGCACCATGCTCCCGGGTATGTCTAATATTCGGGGAATTCTCCGTGCTCTACACGTTTGCACACCACCACTTGTCTCCTCCTGCATTGCTGTGGCCACTGCTTCCACTGACGTCGAATCAATTCTTTTCCTCCCTCTAACAGGTTGCACACCAAAAGAACCCGTCTTTTCGAATTCCCCTCCCGCTGGAGGTTAGAGCCCTCCCTAGGGCATGTGTGTGTATGTGTGTGTGCGTGCGCTCGCTCTTTTCTTAGCATAACTTAGTTTAAGTAGTGTGTAAGTCTAGGGATCGATGACCTCAGCAGTTTGGTCCCTTAGGAATTCACACACATATGAACATTTTTTTTCTTTTTCAATATACGAATAATTTTCTCCAGACCCACGGCAGTCATCGGACCAGCGCTTTTTTTCAAATTCTTCAGTGTCCGGAACTTCTGCAGAGCGACGTATACACAGTCATCATTCTTGTATTACAGCTTTACAAGCAGAGCGCGATCGTGCATTGAGACAGTCATGGCGAACGTCGCAGACGCGAAAGGAGGAAAAGCCGTGTACCGGGCGTGTTTATACCAACTTCAATGGATCGTGCGCATGACAGGTGTTTTCATTTACGTATTCCGACACATACAGCGCCATCTATTTATCAATTTTTACAATATTTTTTTCTTCTGCCATACGTTTTCCCCCTTCTCCGATAATATTCCGTTGCAATTTGACGTCGTTCTAACCAGTGATGTTATTTCTACAGCGTTTTGAAATTTTAATTATAATCACCCTGTATTATGAAAAAGTGCACGATTATTCGTCTTAGTTTAATGTTGCATTCACTAGGAACTAAGAGTGTTTCCAACACTAGCTATTCCTCCTGGTAAGTTACAGACTACAAAATTACACTATTCCTTACAATTTAACATATTTTTACACAAATTTTTCTCATGACCTTTAAACATCCACTGAGGTCCCTTCTACTGGAGCCCTTATACCGAGTAGTCCATCATCGTGAAACTAAAGCAACAATAATTTGTAGTTGTGGTAAATAACTAAAGTGTTCCAAATTCGGTGTGCGTACTTGCAGGTTCATTTTTTGTAGTTCGAGAGTAGAAAACCATATTAATCGTGTAGTATCGTATTCCGGATCTTTTACTGGGAGGAAATGTAAATGTACAAAAATTACGTACCAGATGTTTGTTCTTTATATTTTAGTACTTAAAGCGGCATGACTTTTCAGTCCTGTGATACGGGACCCAGCTCAGGCGGCAGAGGAGCTGCAGTTTCACGAAACCCGATCTGCCATATCGTCAGTGCGATTTTGTATTTTTATAACAGGGTTGTACTGTGGATGTAAGTCACGTGAAGTACCACTCGAGGGTCAGACACTATACATTTCTAAATAATGTACTACAAACAATATAAAACAATTGTACCGGTTTTCACTGCAAGAACAATTAAACTTCGTCATAGAAGTTATCCCAAGACCAGTTAATAAATCATGTTATCTCCCCAATGAATCCTTTCTGTGCAAGGATGGGAGTAGATATTTGGAAGTTGAAATATCCCCAAAAAATACTAAATGAGAGAAACGGGAATACAGAATATAAACAATAAGAAAAACTAGGGAATTAACACGATTAATGTGCAATTCGAATCAAATTTTAGTGCTAGTTGCTGTTTCTTTGAAGACTATGGAACTGCCTGTGCTCTTACTTTCTCAACTGTTAAAATTTTCCTGCATTACGGAAGGATCTGGTCTACTTCATTTAAGTAGCAGACTATTGCGACGCGACGCGTATTTCCAAGGAACGGCATGCATGTAGAAGACTTCCTGTGTATGCGTCGAGATAATAATGTCCGTGGCCTGTGTTTTCGTGGAAATAGGCATGGTAGCAGTGCGGGCAGCTCAACCCCAGCAACATCAGGGCGCTCGGGTGCACGATTTCCGTAGAATTCGTGCCTTGCTACCGCACTCATGTCGCCTAATCAACGCAGTCTCTCTTGTTGGTCAGTGAGACTGGATGATCCGTGATTACACTTCCAGGATCTCTAATAAAGGAAAATGTTAGGACATCGTCCAGCAACGAGCTTATTTTGTTTGATGTTTTCAATACGCTTCATCCCTATGTCCACCACGAACCAATTTATGACTTCGTAATTTTGAGGTACTCGTTCTGCTACGTAGTGCTGGTGTCACTTGTTTTGTAGAAATCCTGAAGCTGAAGGGAGAAAAATTTCACTTCGTCGCAAAGTAAATCCTGTGTCCTATGACGTGACGTTTGTCAAAAATATGACCTGTTTATATTTGAAAGCATTTAACGATCTCCAGACGAACACATAGGAAGCCAATTTTTTTTTAAAAAAAAGTCATAAATATCTCCATCTGATAGGCTGTAACGTTCAAAATCACTATTAAACTTGTTCAGATTGTGGACAAATTCTGAGTCGTTTTAGAAATGCCATTAACGTAACTGGATGGAAATGCTTCACATTATAAGGGAAGTGCTTGCTAAAGAGATGGTTTCTGGACTTTCGACTGATTCACGTATCAGCTCTTAGTTTCATTAATGCAAATTTCGAAGCTTTCGGTGACGGAGTCCATGAAATAGGACTCGAGTTTAACCTTACTATATCACAAGCTACGCGCCCGGCTAGCCGCGCTGCTTCCCGAGCGGGAAGGCGTGCCGGTCCCCGGCACGAATCCGCCAGGCGGATTAGTGTCGAGCTCCGGTGTGCCTGCCAGCCTTTGGGATGGTTTCTAAGGCGGTTTTCCTTGTACTCGACGAATACGGGCTGGTTCCCCTTATTTCGCGAGACGTTCCCGTGGGGAGGGGAGGGGGTCTACTGGGGGCCGAACCGCACAATAACCCTGGGTTCGGTGTGGGTCGGCGGTGAGGTGGGCGGACTGCTGTGGCCTGATGTGGGGTTGTGAACCACTGAGGGCTACGGCGGGACGAAGCCTCTCCGTCGTTTCTAGGTCCCCGGTTTAACACGTACACACGTATCACAAGCTACACCATAGTGCAAATCACTTCTGTTGTCGTTATAAGTAATTGTGAAATCCCTTTCATGACCTTTGAGAGTGTGAACTGATACTAGACGAGCGCTTAAATTTGAGTGAAAATATTGTACACGGCTGCTGTAAGATATAGTCAACAAAAGATTTTTTCCCAAAAACATCAAAATGAAAGAACTTTGGAGGTTAGTTTCGCCCGTCTTGTGACGTTCTACGAAGTCCGAACGGTAGCTATCCCTCTCCACCCCACCCCACCTCCTCTCATCTGACGCTTTCACCACCCCATAAAATTCTCGTATAGTATACACACACGTATCTGTACGATCACATCATCTGTTTCACCAAGAAGTGTGAACTATGTGAACATGCACATTACGAAGGTGGGATGACAATACGACTTGTTTCCTTTGCTAACTTGTTGAAAATGAACACCTCAAATATCCATTCCCAAACAGAAGTCCTATGTCAACATTCACGATACATCAGGTCCTTAAGTTACTTTCAAATTGTCTTCGTATCAACCGTGCTTGTGCCAATACTTTGTGTTGCAAGCATGCTATTGAACGACCCGAGCTGTAACGTTTGAAAAGTAAAAATATGTTAAATTGTAAGGAATAGTGTAATTTTGTAGTCTGTAACTTACCAGGAGGTATAGCTAGTGTTGGAAACACTTAGTTCCTATTGAATGCAACATTAAACTAAGACGAATAATCGTGCACTTTTTCATAATACAGGGTGATTATAGTTAAAATTTCAAAACGCTGTAGAAATAACATCACTGGTTAGAACGACGTCAAATTGCAACGGAATATTATCGGAGAAGGGGGAAAACGTATGGCAGAAGAAAAAAATATTGTAAAAATTGATAAATAGATGGCGCTGTATGTGTCGGAATACGTAAATGAAACACCTGTCATGCGCACGATCCATTGAAGTTGGTATAAACAAACCCGGTACACGGCTTTTCCTCCTTTCGCGTCTGCGACGTTCGCCATGACTGTCTCAATGCACGATCGCGCTCTGCTTGTAAAGTTGTAATACAAGAATGATGACTGTGTATACGTCGCTCTGCAGAAGTTTCGGACACTGACGGATTTGAAAAAAAGCGCTGGTCCGATGACTGCCGTGGGTCTGGAGAAAATTATTCGTATATTGAAAAAGAAAAAAAAAATGTTCAAATGTGTGTGAATTCCTAAGGGACCAAACTGCTGAGGTCATCGATCCCTAGACTTACACTACTTGAACTAAGTTATGCTAAGAAGTTTCCAACCGATTTCTCATACACAAACAGCAGTTGACCGGCGTTGCCTGGTGAAATGTTGTTGTGATGCCTCGTGTAAAGAGGAGAACTGCGTACCATCACGTTTCCGACTTTGATAAAGGTCGGATTGTAGCCTATCGCGATTGCGGTTTATCGTATCGCGACATTGCTGCTCGCGTTGGTCGAGATCCAATGACTGTTAGCAGAATATGGAATTGGTGGTTCAGGAGGGTAATATGGAACGTCGTGCTGGATCCCAACGGCCTCGTATCAATAGCAGTCGAGATTACAGGCATCTTATCCGTAGGGCTGTAACGTATCGTGCAGCCACGTCTCGATCCCTGAGTCAACAGATGGGGACGTTTGCAAGACAACTACTATCTGCACGAACAGTTCGACGACGTTTGCAGGAGCATGGAGTATCAGCTCGGAGACCATGACTGCGGTTACCCTTGAGGCTGCATCACAGACAGGAGCGCCTGGGACGGTGTACTCAACGACGAACCTGGGTTCTCGAATGGCAAAACGTCATTTTTTCGGATGAATCCAGGTTCTGTTTACAGCATCATGATGGTCGCATCCGTGTTTGGCGACATCGCGGTGAACGCAAATTCGCCATCGCCATACTGGCGTATCACCCGGCGTGATGGTCTGGGGTGCCATTGGTCACACGTCTCGGTCACCTCTTGTTCGCATTGACGGCACTTTGAACAGTGGACGTTACATATCAGATGTGTTGCGACCCGTGGCTCTACCCTTCATTCGATCCCTGCGAAACCCTACGTTTCAGCAGGATAATGCACGACCGCATGTTCTGGATACAGAAAATGTTCGACTGCTGCCCTGGCCAGCACATTCTCCAGATCTCTCACCAATTGAAAACGTCTGGTCAATGGTGGCCGAGCAACTCGCTCGTCACAATACGCCAGTCACTACTCTTGATGAACTGTGGTATCGTGTTGAAGATGCATGGGCAGCTGTACCTACCTGTACACGCCATCCAATCTCTGTTTGAGTCAATGCCCAAGCGTATCAAGGCCGTTATTACGGCCAGAGGTGGTTGTTCTGGGTACTGATTTCTCAGGATCTGTGCACCCAAATTGCGTGAAAATGTAATCACATGTCAGTTCTACTATAATATATTTGTCCAATGAATACCCGTTTCTCATCTGTATTTCTTCTTGGTGTAGCAATTTTAATGGCCAGTAGTGTATATTGTTTTAAAACTTTGTGTCATTAGTTGAATTAATAGCGCGCACATTTTTCCGTGGTGAAAAGTTACAGATATGGTTTTTGATCAGTGAAATAGTTCTGTAGATTTATGGTCAAACTATCTGCTTAAGTATTATTGGTGAAATATAGCTTTATAAAATAGCGATAATAGTAAACACATTTCTCGGATGGAAGAAACGCCCTAAATGAGAAGCACCTACTGTGGCTTCTTTATTTTTGTCACTTATCGCTTCTTGCAGTGAATTGGGTATGAGAGAACTTTTCAAAGGAAATGATAGGCCCTGTGGCTCAAGAACTAGATTGATAGACGCGCAGTTTGCGCTAAGATTTCAAAGTTTCGACGTCTTGTTTCACTCTTCATCTATTCATTGTGCTGTTTAACTGAGCACTGTATTAACAAGAGTCGTCCTGCTGTTAATACTTTTCTGTTATCGTATTTCATGTCAAGTAATGTCTATCGTAACATTAAATCTTTCTCTGATATTCTGATGAGTCATGATGGAAACGCGTCAAAGTTTTGGTGACAAGAGCACGTTGTTAATATATTGTGGACGGATCCCAAGATCACTCGTGTTTCGCATATGATCTCTTACGGGGATCTCAAGACAACTCTCTCTTCTTCTTTTTTTTTGCACGCTATCTGTAGATGCCATCAGTAGGATAGCAATGTACAGTAGCGCTCAGACGTATTCTGCAGAAATCATCAGTTACAATTAGATAAAATGAGAGTGTAATAGAAATAAACTGCCAGTGGATGGTTGAAAAGTGTTTCATTGTAATCCATTTAGTACAAAACTACATTTAGTTTAAACAAAGTTGTCTTACATCAATACAGATATAACAGTTCTTCTGGCGCAAAAGTAATTTGTAGGTCTATATATGTAAGAATAAAACAAAACTATTTTGGAATCCAAAGAACAAATCAATATTTCGTTGCATACCCATAGCTTTAATCACAGCCGCACGTCCATTCGGCATTGAATCCATAAGCTTGTGTAATAGGTAATGCAGGAGTTTTGACTATTCCCATAGCTTTAATCACAGCCGCACGTCCATTCGGCATTGAATCCATAAGCTTGTGTAATAGGTAATGCAGGAGTTTTGACTATTCGTCCAATAAGGCAGCGAAAACTGATCCTTATTTGCGTAACTTCTACGACGAACATGTCGATACTGTGCATCGCAGAGGTGTTCAATTGGATTTAGATCTGGGCTCTGGCATGGCCACTCCAAAAGTTAGATTTTTTAATGTGAAAAGGAGTTTTTTTAAATAGTCGGAGTTGTGTTTTGTATCATTCTCCTCTTGAAATATTCTGTGAAGGTAGTATAGGAAGCGGAGCGGTCACCTTCGCAGTGAACCAGAGATGCTAGGAGGCACTCAGTGTCGGTGTATACAACAAAGGGGCATCGCTCCTGGTTGTGAGCGTTCTTAAACACTGGTAATTTTATCTCTGTAGACATTTCGACACGTACTGGTTCATGGCTTGAGCAGTCAGTGAGGTTCCTTTCAAGATACACACTCACGGTAAACAAGTTGAGACATTTGAACTGAAAGTAGGAGGGACACGCTTCTGATCCACATGTAGGGTTGCTACTTGCCCCCAGAGAATAGCAACAAATTTATGTGTCTGAGATGCCGATCGGCTAATTTTGAAAATTAGAGAGGTCCAACAGCCTTATGCCTGACTACTTTGTTCTGCACATTGTGCTCATGGTGGTCTTCATCTATTGGCTTGTCATCATCAGGATCCATGGTGTATATGTGAATTGAGTTATTGGAGGTTTGCCCCTAAAATTTTGGTTCACATTTGAGTTTTATGGGGAATGAGATGTCTTTGAAATTGTAATGCTTGTGAGCCTCAGCTGTTTGGTATGTATTCATACACTCACGATGAACACTACAAAATTCGATTGCAAGCCAGAAGCGACCATGCAAACCAATATACACGCATATAATCAATATTCTGGATATTAATACATGCTTTTTAGCAGCAGTATTTTCCAGATGATGTGTGGATGAAACTGCCCTCCTCCTCCGCGGTAAGTGGATCCAAGAAATGGGAGTGAGTATCGAGGTTCTCTCTCTCTCCCTCCCGCATCTTGGAAAAATGGCCCTTTGTATGATGCTCTTGGTAAAAGCTGTGAACCACTGCGCAATTGACTCGCCCCACGATATCACACCGTTAGCCCCCGCCCCCCTTCAAATTTGGACTATGCTCTTTTCCTCAACAGCATCACTACTATCCTTTTTTTTTCTTTTTTTTTTTGGGGGGGAGGGGAGAGAGAGAGTGGGAGATGAAGTCTGCTGCTTTACCATTCAAATGTGATCCAGACTGCCATCCCAACCAGGGTATATACAAACTACTTCCAAATGTCAACACACACATAACACTATCTGCCAGAGCCAATTCTAAAATACACATGTGTACACAGATTGCTGTGGAGGTAGAGTTGATGTTATTGTGTTGTACACACACACACACACACACACACACACACACACACACACACACACACACACCTCAGTTAAGCTATTTTGTATACTGGCAGCAAATCTGAGACCCCATTTGTTACATATCCATTCAACATTCTATGGATTAACTTGGACCCACAAAGTTCTTTGCTGGAATGGTAGTATCGGCACTCTCCAAACACACGTACTGACAAAAAAAAAGGGGTATCCAAATAGTGTTTCCAGATCGCTTACCTTTATTTCTGTGTGACTGGCTTTGGGCCACCTGCAGATCTATTACACAAAATTATTTTGAAATTATAATTGGTTCAAATTAGAAATGGTTTATAATTTAAGTTTGAAAAGGTTTGAGATTCTTAAGAAATCAGTCATAACAAATCAGTCATAACACAGATCTGTGTAACTTACAACGTGCACAGTTACAGAGAAACCTGTCGAATATGGGACTGAAAGTTCACTGCCAAAATTAGGAATACACTAGCCCTCTGCGGCTTTATAAATTTTTAAAAGAAACCTGATTGGTGCAAGACCTACAGTGCTGAAAAGCGCCTTCAGCGAGGGTCATTAAATGATTAAGGAGACAAATTGGTCTGGGGAAAAAAAAACTGTTAGTAGGGCAAGTTTGGTAATTCTATGGCTTTAAATTGGCATCACTGGGATGAGCCCTGATCAGCTGATGTATCAGCCTTGATTTCTTTATAACCTCAAAAATACATTTCAAGATAGCGAGTCCGTAGAATGTCTAAAGTTTATGATGTAGGTTGTGTGAATCGTGCAAATTTTTACAATTTGATAGAGCAATTCAAGAAAGGTCGCGACTCAGTGACTGATGAACACCGTTCTGGCCGACCAGTTGCGATTTCAACTCCATCACTTGAAGTCGAATTGATGACATTATTCGTGCCGACCGCCGTGTGACTGTGAAAATGATAGTTGATAAGGTTCAAGTGAGTACTGGTACAGTTAATAACATTATCTGTAACAAGCTGAAGTACCGCAAAACATGTGCAAGGTGGATCCCAAAGGAGTTGACGGGGCTACACAAGGAAACGAGGTTGACTGTGTGCACAGAACTAAAGGAACGTTCTGAAAGAGAAAGTGACTACTTCCTCAACCAAATTTTAACTTTTGATGAAACTTGGGTTCACTATTATGAGCCAGAATCAAAAAAGACAAAGCATGGAGTGGATGCACACCAACTCAACTGTCAAGGAAAAATTCAAAACCCAAGCATCAGCAGGAAAAGTAATGTTGACGGTATTTCTGGATGCTGAAGGTCCAGGTTTTTTTCGTGATTATCTTGAAGAGCAGCGTACAATGAACAGCCAATACTACTCGGTTTTCCTTTTTAACAAAGTGAAGCCAGCCGTGAGAGAGACGTTGTGGATCTCAGAGGAAATGTGTGATTCTCCAGCAAGACAACGTACGTCTTCATATTGTTCAACTAACCCGTGAAACCATTGATAAAATGGACTGGGAAGTACTGCCTCATTCCCCTTACAGTCCTGATTTAGCACCTAGTGATTTCCGTTTGTTTGGTGCACTGAGGGAGGCATTACGTGGGAAGAGGTTCCAGGACAACGAGGACGTGAAAAAGTTTGTGGGAAATTGGTTCAAACATGAAGATAAAGAGTTCTTCGCAGCCGGAATAAAAAACCTTGTAGCCCGTTGGAGCAAGTGCATAAATGTTCAAGGGGATTATGTTGAAAAGTAGAAAAAGTATTGTTTTGTAAAAATAAACAATTTTTCCTCCAGACCAATTTGTCTCTTTAATTATTGAATGACTCTCGTATTTGTAGAGATTGGACTGGTGTAATTCGTAAGAAATATTCGAAAGTAAGCATCAAACAATGATGTGAAAACTTATTAGCATTAAAATATTCGAAAAGAACTTTATAAAACAATTATCAAGCTTTTTAAAAATATTTTTATAAGAATCCTAACTGGTGCAAAGTTTGTAGTGCTCCAAAGTGCCCTCTGTGGAGTAATATACATAAAAGATATTCCTAAATGTAACAAATGAAACACGAATGAGGACATTATTATTATTATTAAAAATTTTAAGGGAGTTTTAAAACATTGAAAAATATCTTCTCCTCTTATTTGATAAGGCACAGTAGTAACTGCACGACTGCCAAGTAAGAAGAAGAGAAGACTACTTTGGAATTTTCTATGTTTCTTTTAAAGTTTTTAATGATATTAAAGCCCAGATTTTTATATGTTGTGCTTAGGAACATTTTCATGTATGAATTATTTCCGTCCATGGAGGGAACTCTTGAGCGCTACTGACTCTACGATCGCCAAATGAAAGGAGACGACATTTTCAATGTTTTAATGCTCTTTTGAAGTTTTTAATAGTAATAATTTCCTCATCAATGTTTCTTTTGTTACATTTAGGAACGTTTTGTATGTATTATATCAGTCTACAGAGAGCGGCTTGACCACTACAAACTTATACACAAGTTAATATCCTTATAAAAATTTTAAAAAATTAATATTGTTTTATAAAGGTCTCTTAAAATATTTTAATGCTAATAAGTTTCACATCACTGTTTTATGCTATGCTTAGTTGCATTTCTTATTAATTACACCAGTCCACTCTCTACAAATAGAGGACGCTTTTCAACACTGTAGGAGTTGCATCAATTTGATCTCTTAAATATTTATAATGCCGTAGCAGGCTGGTTTTTTATTTAATTTTTTATTATTATACACGTCGAGTTCCGTAAGATAAAATAGAGGAGCAAATCTCCAAGCTCATGGAACGTGTCAGCACAATACATTACAACGTAAAAGTAATAACAGATAAAATAAAATGTTTATGAACCCAAAAAAAGATAAGTCATAACTTTATGTAAACGCAGTCAACAATATAACAATGGAATCAGCTTAATTTTTCAAGGAACTCCTCGATAGAATAGGAGTGACCCATGAGGAAACTCTTCAGTTTCGATTTGAAATTGCGTGTATTGCTGCTAAGGTTTTTGAATTCTTGTGGTAGCTTATTGAAAATGGATGTAGCAGTACACTGCACACATTTTTCAACAAAAGTCGAGCAAGTGCGATCCAAATGCAGATTGGATTTCTGCCTAGTATTGACTGAGTGAAAGCTGCTAATTCTTGGGAATAAGCTGGTATTGTTAACTAATGTTTCAGAACTTAAACCACTTATTGCCCGAACCGCCCGCTTCTGAGCCAAAAAATCCTTTGAGAATGAGAAATGTTACCCCAAAATATAATACCATACCTCATAAGCGAATGAAAATGAGCAGAGTAGACTACTTTTCGTGTCGAATTGTCACTTACTTCAGGTACCGTTCGAATAGTAAAAATGGCAACATTCTGCAGCAAACTGTTCAGTTTCACTAATCATATGCCCATTCTGTGAAATCAAAACGCCGGGTTTTGTTGAAAATGTTAAAACTGAGTCTTACTGTAATATAGCGTTAATTTATTTTCTACAAGCCATGAACCTACGTTATGAACTGCGCTATTTGAAACAGTGCCAGTGCTGCACTCAACATCCATTACTACCAAGCTAGTGTCATCAGCAAACAGAAATATTTTAGAATCATTAATAATACTGGAGGGCATATCATTTATAGAAATAAGGAACAGGAGTGGCCCCAACACTGATCCCTGGGGCATCCCCCATTTAACCGTTCCCCACTCAGACCCCACATCACAGCCATTCTCAACACTGTGAATAATGATCTTCTGCTGTCTGTTGGTAAAGTAAGAGGTGAACCAATTGTGAGCTACTCCCCGTATTCCATAAGGGTCCATTGTCGGGAGCAATATTTTGTGATCAACCCAATCAAACGCCTTAGTTAAATCAAAAAATATGCCTAGAGTTTGAAACATTTTGTTTAATCCATCCAGTACCTCACAGAGAAAAGAGAATACTGCATTTTCAGTTGTTGAACCACTTCTAAAAGTGGACTGTACATTTGATAGCAAATTATGTGAAATAGAATGAGCAATTATTCTTACACACACAGCATTTTCAATAACTTTAGCAAACACTGATGGCATAGAAATAGGTCTAAAATTGTCTACATTATCTCTTTCTCCCTTTTTATAATTGTTCAGGAAATTGACCATTCTTGAAGGGAAAATTACAAATATGGCTGAGCACAGGACTAACATGTGCAGCACAGTACTTTAATATTCTGCTAGGTACTTCACCATATCCATGAGAGTCCGTAGTCCTCAGTAATTTAATTATTGACTCAATTTCTCACTTGTCAGTATCACAGAGGAGTATTTCAGATATCAATCTCGGAAAGGCATTTTCCAATAGTGTTATATGATTCCCTGCGGAAACTAAGTTTTTATTTAATTCACCAGCATTGCTCAAAAAGTGATTGTTATATACTGTATAAATATCTGATTTATCAGTAACAAAAATACTTTTACTACGAACTAACTGTATATCGCCCATCTTGTGCTGCTGAGCCGACAATTCCCTCACAACTGACCATACGGATTAAGATGAGGCCAACAATGACGCTGAAACAATTGCACGAAGTGCACATTAGTGCCTCCAGTTTGAGTAGTTATCTTTACCAGGTCACCACTTACATCTGACTCTCCGTTCCTATCAAGACTATTTCCAGCTCCACCCACAGTTGCTACCTGAACCTCTTTCGTAAAATTCGTACATAATTCTCCTATGTTATGTCACCTGAGTCAGCCCTGCACTAGGCTTCAAATGCTGGTGACCTGGTACTCACGTCTCAACACTTCCTGCAACTGCTGGCCCACACTTCTGTCATACAAACTGTCTAGCAGCAGAATCTTCCTCTTTCTGTTAGAAGAAGGCTTCCTAATTGCTGAGGACTACTGTATGTTTCCTACATCTACCTCTGCAAGAGGCTCCTCTCCACTAAACTCTTGACAGTTGGTCAAATCTATTGGTTATACGCAAAGTACAACTGTCTGAATATCTCCTCGTCCTAGCTGCCTTCTTACCAACTGCTAGCCGGCCGCTGTGGCCGAGCGGTTCTAGGCACTTCAGTCTGGGTCCGCGCTGCTGCTACGGTCGCAGGTTCGAATCCTGCCTCGGGCATTGATGTGTGCAATGTCCTTAGATTAGTTAGGTTTAAGTAGTTCTAAGTTCTAGGGGACTGATGACCTCAGATGTTAAGTCCCATAGTGCTCAGAGCTATTTGAACCATTTTTTACCAACTGCCAGTCCCCATTTCCCAGCGCCCTTTACCCTCCTCAACCTATCTACTTCCTCCTTTGCTTCTTATAACTGCATCTGGTGTATGGCTAGTTTTGACAGTGAACTTTCAGTTCCATATTCGACAGATTTACTCTGTAAGTGTAACAAGTTCTATGTTGCACAAATTTGTATTATAATTAATTTCTTAAGAATCTTGAAGCTTTCCAAATTTAAATTATAAACCATTTGTAATTCGAACTAGTTGTAATTACAAAATATTTTTTTAATAGACCTGAAAATGGGCAGTTGGCCCGACACCGGCCATATAGAAATAAAGGAAAGCGATCTGGAAACTGAATTTGGACACTTTTTTTATAAGTAAAGATTGCGGTAAATACATATAGAAATAAAGGAAAGCGATCTGGAAACTGAATTTGGACACTTTTTTTATAAGGAAAGATTGCGGTAAATACATGAAAACTGAGTCGTCTAAAAAGACCATAGGTCATGACCATAAAGGCAGGACCACATTCATGGCGAATAGCTCTTTCTTATGTACCTATTCATGTGAAAAATCCTATTGTTTTCCGAAATATTTATTCCCTCGTCTTTTCTTTAGATTACATTTTCGCGTGTTTTCCTTTCACAGATTTCAAATATGTTCAATTTGTTGCATGGATACTTCGTTTTCTTATCGTCTGGTTAGACTTACTGTCAGCTGAATAGAAACAAAAATCGCTACCCCCACGAAGACTTAAGATTGCAACCAGCAAATAGAGAAGAGCTGTCATTATGATTTCGTTTTCTACGGCTTGACATGCTGCATAACTACATTTTCTGAAAAGTTTTTTGGTTTCCATATCGTCAAACTGTCTCGAACTTGATGGGATATAGTTACAGTTTCAAGTAAAAGGCGTGGGGTGTATGGAGAATAGTAGAAGAGAAGACAGTGCGTGTGGCGATGCCGTGAGTGTGGAGATAGGGTACTTGGGAGGCTTGCAGTGGCTTCTGGGAGCTTGCGGCGCCCGGCGCCCAGTACGGACGCCAGCGGTGGTACGACAGCATCACTTGACTGCGCTTGCGGCGACCAGCGTGCCATGAACGAGCCAGCAAGTCGAGCGGGGAATGAACAACTCGCGGAATCACCGTCTCGCGCTGACGATGACTCGGAAGGCGAATACAGTTTTTCAGTCGTTGAAGACTTTCTGCCTGTCACTGGAACTTCTTGGATTTACCACACCGTACGGTAACTCACCGTTCATGGACTATTCAGCTGGCTATCAACGGCTTGAAAACCACATTATAAGTTATTGCCGATATAGGAAATTTGAACGCTTAATTCTATTTTCTAGGAGTAAACAAGTATTGTTACTATAATTTATTTTGCGTGCTTTCTATACTTAAGGAACGCGTTTTTCCTTCGTGTCTTGTGTTATACCGTACCCACGCCGAGGTCGTTAACTACGCTTTAAGTCTGAAAGATCTGGACCAGGGATTCCCAATCTGTGTTCCGCGCAACACTGGTTTTCCGCAAGAATTGAATAAGTGCTTCGCGAAAGACTGTTATAACATGACTTTTTTCGACTTTTGACGATACTAAATACTCTTTAAAATTTTATTATGATTTCTGTGTTATTAGTGCTGATTTAAAGTTGAAGTATCACTGAATAAAACAAGTTTCTCAGTTTTAAAATTTTATTAACCTTAAAACTGAACAAGTATCAGGAGTCTCAAAATGTTCCGTCATAGAAAAAATTTGGGAGCACGTGATATACACAATTTTGGCTCATCATGAAGGAGGATACTAGCGTAGTGTAATCACATTGTAGTGAAACAATTAAACTACATTGAAATGTAAATTTTGTTGTAAATATATCTCTCGGAGAAAATGGAAAGCGAAACCGGATTTGTCAGCTGCTAGAATGCATGGATTCAAAACGGAATATTCAGCATTTGTCGGACGTAATTGTTGTGCTCAAAGAATCACATCACTATCGAACTTCTATAGGGTGTATTTTTCCTCTGTTTTACGTCTCGACACTTTCTTCACTCTGTTGTGAGGCAGGACCTCGCATAGTAACAAGTGTCGTCCGCGCTTGTAGTAATACTGTCATAATTCATAAAATGAATTTAAACTCCCATTACCGTTTAATTAGAGTGACAGTACTATTGTATGTACACAAATGACATTTTAATTGCTACCTGAAATTGCGTTCAAATGTTTTTCTTAAAGATCGTCATGGTTTGTGTAGTGCTTGTACATTATGATTAGTAACTTAAACTGTTGTCACTTGTTGCACACCATTCCACTACTGAACTTGACAGAGAAAAGGGGTTGATTTCGTGTTTAGATACGACTTTTGCAATTTTTTATATTTTCTTAGAATTAATGAAAGCAAATTATCTCAATTCTTAGTCATTTACTTTCTGAACATTTTCCTTTATTTATTACTATTACTACTATATGTACTAAACTTCTTCCAGCAAAAATAAAATTTCTACTTTTCATGATGGTTAGTAGGCTTCTGAGTATGAGTCCATAATTGTAATTTTAAGTAAAAACACTCCATTTATTTCGAAAATTATTGTGCTGTTGTCATGTAAGGTTTTTATGCTTTGTATTACCACCAGGTACATAATGGTTTCCATAATTCAAAAAGAAATAACACTTCTGAAAACTGTTGCAAATCTGATGGAATTAGCTAAATCACTGAATATGTGTGAAAGTGTAAGTGATACCTGAAGAGATTAATGACAATTTGTTTCAAACCCAACAGAAAATGCAGATCTTAGTGATTGCAGATCCATCTTGACCAGTTCCTGGGTAAACATCGCTAATGCAAGTAATAGATATTTGGAGTTGGGCATTAACGTAGGTTACTGCTCCCAGTGGCGCACAAAGCTACATGTCCTCAGTGGGCCAAATAACTCAGAAACTGGGTAGTAGCTGACTTGAGGCCTGTAATGTGGTCTGATTGGTTGTATTTTTAACCTCTGACTGCCCAATGACACGGTTAACCCACAGCGAGTGAGGACCGTACGTCAGGGTTGAGGAAGTTCTGTGGTGTTTTGGGGCTGTTTTTTGTGCCATGACTTGGTCCCCCATCATTTTGGTTACCTTGAACACGAACTGAGATGTTTATTTCAAAATTCTTGGCGGTAAAGTATTGCTGTTTCTTTCAGAACTTAGTGATGAGACTGCTGTGAACAATAGTGTCTTCTGAGATGACAACAGCTATTTTCATAGAATTGCACACACATGTTCCTAGTTTTACAGACACCTGTGTACTGTATGATGCCTCAAGTAGCCTGCTAAATTGCCTGGTGTTAATCCACTAGGAAATGCTTGGGACTATTTGGAATCATGGGTGAAAGATTGCAATCGGCATCCCTGAAATTTGGTATCTCTACAAGATCTAATCATCAGTTGGCTTCATCTGGATATGGTATACTCAAAGAAACTTGTGGACTTCTTTCTTGCTGAATTGAGTCCATTTTCAAGGCTAGAGGTGGCATTACATTGTATTAGGCTGATGTCTCCTAAGTCTGACTAATTTTTTGTCCAGTGTGCTTATTTGAAATTTACAAAACCAATGCCAGTTTGGTACAGTGCTTGTATTATCAATAAATAGTGTGCTTATCCCAAGCACCAACAAGGCACTTGGTGAAATGTGCAGTATTGGTAGTGATGATGCCAAGAAGTTTACAAGAAGTGAATGCCATTCATTTTATGAAGCTGTTCTTAACATTGCAAAATTCTGAGAAGAGTAATTGTGAACAACAAGCATATCCCAGTAACATTCCAAATGTTGTTTGAGACTTTAGATGGAAAATGTGCTGTTCGCTCTTGTTGGGTATAGTCCTCACCTTGTGCAGTGGCATAAGGATATATGTATTTCTAAAGTATGTCACCTTTATAGACCTATACAGTCCAGTTAAATATCGAAAAGAATCAAGCTCTTTGTTATGATGTCTCGTAAACCCTTTTCTTTGTCTGAAAGCAATCTTTCAATGGATGTTTAATGAGTAACAATTGGTTCTTCATCCTAGCCAAATGAGAAAAATTATGCTGTCACAGATCTCATCTGTGATTGCCCAACTCTTGAGTGTACACATTTGACAGAATGCTTCTTTCGGGATTTGTCTTATTGCCCAAAGATTGGTCTTAGTAGGTGCATTATATCCTGAGGTCCCAATGTTTGTGGAGGCTTGTGAGTAAGTATGTGTTATGGTTAGATTTGTCTGATATCAACAGTTTAAGCTACACTGAACTTGTATCTATTTGCACTAGTAGCTGCTGCCTTGTGGCAGATTTTTAAGTGCTCCCCCCCCCCTGCCCCCCCCCCCCTCTCTCTCTCTCTCTCTCTCTCTCTCTCTCTCTCTCTCTCTCTCTCTCTCTCTCTCTCTCACACACACACACACACACACACACACACACACACACACACACAAAAGATCATACTTAATCATATGTACCACAAAGTGGATGCTGCCTCATCTTGAGCAAAGCTGTAATACTATCTTAGGAAATCATCCCTTTTGTAAATTCTGAACTTAATGTTTAACTTGAATATCTTAGTGATTTATTAGCCATGGTCATATCAGAGAAAGATTGGTTAATGAATCGATTTTAGATGTGAAATTGTACCTGTAAATGAGCTATACATAATTAGCATTTGTTTTGTGATTTCAGGGGCAGAACTGATGGAGAGAGTAGTAGCAGTGAGAGCCTAAGCCAGCTTGATGGTAATTTTAGGTATGGAGGAAGCAGCCCTAGCTTAAGCAGCACGACACCTGATGAGAAATTTACCTCACAGAGTCATGCAGAGAAAAGTCTTGCCCGTATGGAGAATTACTTTCAAAGTGGGCAATTGACCGATGTGACACTGGTTGCAGGTAACTTACATGTAGTATAAATGAAGACGATAATTTAAATGGTTCCCTTTTTCATGTTGACCTAAAGAAGGTAGTGCTTTGCATGTTGTGGAACAATTGAGGAGTTAAAAGGTGTCTTTATTTAGTAAAGTGTATAACTACCAAACAATAGAACACTTTATTTGGGATAAAGAAGCTTCAGAAAAAGCAAAAGAGTTATTACTTCCTATTGTCACCAATGGAGGAGAAACATGGACAATGACAGAAAGGGACTGGAGCAGACTGCAAGCAGGGGAAATTAAATTTTTCAGAGCAGTTAAGGTTGGTTGGTTGGTTTGGGGATGGAGACCAGACAGCGTGGTCATCGGTCTCATCGGATTAGGGAAGGATTGGGAAGGAAGTCGGCCGTGCCCTTTCAGAGGAACCATCCCAGCATTTGCCTGGAGTAGAGCAGTTAAGGGAAAAGCAAGAATGGACTGAGTAAGGAATGTAGAGATTAGAAAGGACCTTAAACAAGAAAGTATGAGAGAAGAAATTGAAAAAAAAAGAGATTAAGATGGTACTGGCATGCTAAGAGGATGTGTGGGCAAAGACTTCCCAAAATTATGGAAGAACTAAAGATGGATGGAAAAAGACCTAGAGGACACCCAAGAACACGGTGGAAAATGGGAGTGGAAATATCTGTGGAAAGGATAGGTGTGACCTGGCAGGAAGTGGAGGAAGAAAAGTGGTGGGAGGACCAAGCAAAATGGAGAGAACTCGTCAGCACCCAGACCTGAAAGTAGTTGGAGCGGGATCTGGATATAGCTACTCTCGCAGGATCAGATATAACTTCGGAGACAGGGAATGTTTTGTGGACTCCCATGGAATACAACCAACATATAGAATATATTTGAAGACACAGGGAAAATTTCAGTTTTGAATACAATTTGTTTAGAGAAGTGTGATTTGAGCTTTAAGCACGACAGTTACAATCTAAATAAGCATGTGAGTGGTAACCATATAGTTTTAATTATCACCCTGAAAAATGAAGCTATGACCATGAAAGTTTGTGAATGTGTTAGTCCACGTATATTTGCCCTCGAATACGACACTTTTTCCAGCGATGACTGGCTTGATGGAGACCTTAGCTGTTGAAGTTTGAAGTCCGCGTCTTGGATGTTCAGGAAACATTCCACCCTGAGTATCATCTAGTTGTCATCCTGGAAATCACTTCCATGCAGTGGTTTCTTCTTAGGATGAAAGAGGAAAAAGTTACTCTGTGCTATGTCACAAAAATCGGGGGGGGGGGGGGGGTTACTCTACATCTACGTACGAATTCCACATGGTGCTGCATGTCGGAGGTTACTTTGTACCATTATTAGTTATTTCTTTTCCGTTCCACTCACTAATGTAGTGAGAGGAAACTACTGTTTATATCCCTCTGTACAAGCCCTAATTTATCTTTTCCTATCTTCATGTTCCTTAACTATATATTCATTGACGGCAGTAGAATTGTTGAGCAGTTAGCTTCAAATACTAATTTATAGTACTATTGACTGCTATTAAAATAGCCACATGCCGATAAAGTTACCATGTGAAATGAATTTTATTTTGTGACCATGATGGTGTGTGGTGGTAAGGTACAGGGCTAATTGTGTTTCCCTAAAGGTTTCTGTTGAAAGAAAGCAGTAGCAAGATAAACAGGAATTGAACGAAGGTTCTATTAGTAATCAAGCAAACTGTAATTATATAAAAGGAAATGGTCACCAGCCTAATTAGACCAAGTTGTAGTCAGTACTAACGTGATTCATAAAGAAAGTTAACTGTGTTACTTACATTACTTGATACTAAACTTCTGTTTTGCTGATAAGATACTGGTCAGTAGCACAATTTAGCAAGTAATGTACCAGTGAATTGACTTCAACTACACAGGAGAAGTATTACTGTGTTCAGGCAACAACTGGCTCTTGATAATACTTACTACCTGTACATTACAGTAGGAAGATAATGATAAGTGAATTATTACTAATGGTGGAGCAGTACTGACATGGACAAGAAGTTCTTTTGTTAGTTTAATTACAGATTATTACTGCTATTGAAAGAGTTATGAAGTATTTTTTGTATTGGTTATTATTTGCATTCTCAAGGAATATTCACCATCTTACATTATTTTTTCTCAAATGGAATATTGGGCACGTTGATCTAGTTTCGTTTGAATAATTGTAGCCAGTTGCTTATTCTTCATTGCTGTTGTTATGACATTTAAATTTGGCTCAGCAGTTAGCATGGGGACCCAGAAAATAATTTATTGGTAGGTTCAGATCGTGGCTGAAGACTTTGTCCCAACACAATATGGGGAAACACTGTTAGCTACATAACACATGAAACTGTAAATACTATTATTTCAATAAAAGAATCTTTGAACTGAATTCTTTACCTGTCTGTTCATGAAAACTACGTGGAGTATTTCAAAACTTACGCTTTCTAAATAATTATGTACTTTACAACTCCACAATGTTTGTTAACATTTTTTAAGGAAAATAATTACTTTTCAGTTCAGAATAACAGGATTCTAAGATTCATTATAGCTCATGAGATAGTGCCCTGTCTAGGTAAATGACTGAGGATAAAATATGGTGGCCCAATACAGAGTTTACAGAACACAAAATTATTATTGAAAATGAAACCATATAGCTGGTCCATGCAATTATACAGTATTCAACTGATAATGTGAGATGAAGGTGGTGGCATCAGTGATCTCCTGTGCTATTCCAATAAGGGTAGCAAAAGTATCCATGGCTCTTCCTGTGTAACAAGCTCTGAAAATTCTCTTCTTAGCATTGGATTTTCATAGTACAGAGCTAACCAAAGTATGCCATGAATAATAAGCCACATTACTTCCACATCTAAGGCTGTGTTATATAATCTTGCAGTTCTTCTCACCTCTTTCAGTTCGCAAGATGTGCGCTCTTTACCTGCTAGCCACTGACTTACTTGTGCCACACAGGAGCCTTGCAGTTTGACTGCCAGATCCACCATTTCTTTTTTCGCCTGGACATTTTCATTGAGGAGGAACTTCCCTCCAAGCTCTACATGATTACAAACCTACTTCCCCAATGCATGAACCAGTATTACAATTACATTTTTAGCTTTTACATTCTTTCACAGCACATTACTTTTGACACCACATCCATAAATTAATTACAATTATATAAATTATCATAAATAATCAATAAAACATTTACATGGATGTTACATCAAAGTGCATAGTTATACAGAAATCGCATTAAGTAAAAACAGAAAAAGAAGTTAGATACGACCATTATTGGAAGTATTGATAAAATGTTACAGACTCTCTAAATTTTTTCAATAGTACCTCCTGAAAAGAAATTTGTCTTCCCTCCACAGATTCCCCTTTGAGTTCATGAAGCATCTCCATAGTACTTGCATGCTGACCGAACTTACCAGTAACAAATCGGCAGCATGCCTCTGAATTGCTGTGATGTCTACCTGTAATCTGATCTGGTGGGGAGCTGAGCTAACATACAGAAGTTGACCGTTTGACTTCCCTACTACCATCCTTATAAGCTCACTCAGTTCATATTGCTTTGCAGAATTATGCTTACATATTTAATCGATGTGATGTGTCAAGCAACTCAGTACTAACACTGTATTTGAATTTTAAAAGACTGGTTTTTCCTTCTCATCTGCATTACCTCACATTTTTTCTACATTTAGAGCAAGTTGCCATTTGTCACACCAACTAGAAATTCTGTCAAGATCATCTTCTATCCTCCTATAGTCACTCACCGGTAACTACTTCTCTTACATAACAGTGTTATCAGCAAACAGTCACAAATTGCAGCTCATCCTGTCCATCAGATTATTTGTGTATAGTGGTCTTATGTAGAGTGGTCCTATCACACTTCCCTGGGCCACTCCTGGTTGTAGTCAACTGTGATCCCTGTTATCAACACATTATTGGTGATTGGTGTCAGCAGTTTCCCCAAAGCACATCGTGTGTACCATGCATCACGAAAACATGGTTTGGCTGCAGTCTTAAGTACTCTAGTATTATGTATCTTGCTCACCTAGCTGACAGTCATACCAACAGCCAGCACAAGATATGATTGTATCTCATTCATATGACATGCTTAATTATTCAATTTGCTGTTGTGACAGGATCTTCTCTTATCTTTCACCACAGCACTCCCCGTATTCTGCTCCTTGGGGGCTCATGAGAATTTCATGAGTATGCATATGGTGAGCATGGGGCTACAGGATAATCTTGATTAACGAGGAGTACAGTTTATCCAGTGTGTCAAAAAAGGTCCCAAGGTTAGTAGAATAGATGCAGGTGCCTTTCTCTTAAGTCCTTGGTACATGAACCTTATGTTCAGCATGCTGAGTTCACTGGCTCCAGTGGCAGTTGCAGCTGCACCTGGCTCACAAATCACACTGTTTACAAAATGAATGGGTGTCAAATTCCTTCCTTAGTTCTGTTAAAACACTAATTTCCTCACTCATTCATATGCTAATCATGTTGTTCTGCCTGTGGTATACATAAATAAAAACTTCATAGAGCAAAAAGGAAAGTACCATGTCCGGTTAATAAGGACATCGGCATATAAAAGTTCCATTACAAATAGTGTCATAAAAATTTACAACAGTTCCCCACATAAAATAAAAATTATTTCATCATTCTCACTTTTTAGTGAAACCCGAAGATCATTTTTACTTGATCACTGTTCCTGTTCCATAGCAGAATCTCTACAACATGTGAAACACAAAACTTGAAACAAAATGCAAAATATATTACTGCAAATAGTGCAAGCTGTATTCTAGATAGTCAATCAAAAACTCATTCCTCAGAAAGAGCACACTTATGTTTACATAACAATGAATACTATAAAATTTACTTCTTCTAAATAAGACAGTATCAGCACCTAATACAAAATACAGAAGTTAGTAAAAAATATTTGGATCCAGTGAGACATTGACTGGAAACGCATCACGTGTTATCTTATGAATCTATGTCTCTACTCATTGCACTACACCGATGATGAATGATAATATGACCCTATTTTGCATCTTACCATTTCCTGAAAGCTTTCATCATAGATATACACTACTGGCCATTACAATTGCTACACCAAGAAGAAATGCAGATGAGAAACGGGTATTCATTGGACAAAGATATTATACTAGAACTGAAATGTGATTACATTTTCATGCAATTTGGGTGCACAGATCCTGAGAAATCAGTACCCAGAACAACCACCTCTGGCTGTAATAATGGCCTTGATACGCTTAGGCATTGAATCAAATAGAGATTGGATGGCATGTACAGGTACAGCTGCCCATGCATCTTCAACACGATACCACAGTTCATCAAGAGTAGTGACTGGCGTATTGTGACAAGCCAGTTGCTCGGCCACCATTGACCAGACATTTTCAATTGGTGGTGCTGGCCAGGGCAGCAGTCGAACATTTTCTGTATCCAGAAAGGCCTGTACAGGAACTGCAACATGCGGTCATGCATTATCCTGCTGAAATGTAGGGTTTTGCAGGGATTGAATGAAGGGTAGAGCCACGGATCCTAACACATCTGAAATATAACGTCCATTGTTGAAAGTGCTGTCAGTGCAAACAAGAGGTGACAGAGACATGTAACCAATGGCACCCCGTACCATCACGCTGGGTGATAGGCCAGTATGGTGATGACGAATACAGGCTTCCAATGTGCGTTCACCGCAATGTCGCCAAACACGGATGCGACCGTTATGATGCTGTAAACAGAACCTGGATTCATCCGAATTCATATGGTTGCAAACACCTACATTTCAGCAGGATAATGCACGACCGTATGTTGCAGGTCCTGTACGGGCCTTTCTGGATACAGAAAATGTTCGACTGTTGCCCTGGCTAGCACATTCGTGCACCCAGGTTTGTCGTTAAGTACACCATCGCAGGCGCTCCTGTCTGTGATGCAGCGTCAAGGGTAACCGCAGCCATGGTCTCCGAGCTGATAGTCCATGCTCCTGCAAACGTCATCGAATTGTTCGTGCAGATGTTTGTTGTCTTGCAAACGTCCCCATCTGTTGACTCAGGGATCGAGACGTGGCTGCACGATCCGTTACAGCCACGTGGATAAGATGCCTGTCATCTCGACTGCTATTGATACAAGGCCGTTGGGATCCAGCACGACGTTCCTTATTACCCTCCTGAACCCATCAATTCCATATTCTGCTAACAGTCATTGGATCTCGACCAACACGAGCAGCAATGTCACGATACGATAAACCGCAGTCGCGATAGGCTACAATCCGACCTTTATCAAAGTTGGAAACATGATGGCAACGCTGGTGAAGGGTTGTGTGTGTATGAGAAATCGGTTGGAAACTTCCTCATGTCAGCACGTTGTAGGTGTCGCCACTGGCGCCAACCTTGTGTGAATGCTCTGAAAAGCTAATCATTTGCATATCACAGCATCTTCTTCCTGTCGGTTAAATTTCGCGTCCGTAGCACGTCATCTTCGTGGTGTAGCAATTTTAATGGCCAGTAGTTTATTATTCACTGATATTTAATTATAACAAATTGTATCAAGAACAGTGCATTTTTATGGATTCTTGATGTGCCATTGCCTTGAAATGGCGTACTTTCATTAATTTTCACAAGTTACAATAATTCTTTAACCACCAATATATCTTTTCCCATCATTTTATGACAACAAATCACAGAGTTAACAATGGGTTTTTGAGATAGCCTCTATTTGCTAGTTCTTAAAAACAGCATCTATACATATGGGCTTTTAATGAAAATATGGCGTCTTGAGACAGTGTACTGAAGAGAGATGGTGTCATGTGATGTAAGTGGCATTCTTCCATCTCATTGGAGGTG
Source organism: Schistocerca nitens (assembly GCF_023898315.1). Lineage (NCBI taxonomy): Eukaryota > Metazoa > Arthropoda > Insecta > Orthoptera > Acrididae > Schistocerca > Schistocerca nitens. Next base: position 491,988,774 of record NC_064616.1, read on the forward strand.
CATATTTAGAGTATGTGACATGCTAGATGTGCACATTTGGAAAGACTCCCCAATATGGTGTCGGGTGTTCTTTTATTGTCGGGACACACAGTTTCAAAAACCGGTTCCATGGCCATTGTTCGGTCTTCACAGCTGAGCTATTTGCCGTCTATCAGGCTATTCTTTACATTCTGCCCTTTGTCATCTGCTCTGATTCCCTGAGCACCATCCAGAGCCTCAGTGATCCGTATCCGGTTCACCCTTTCGTGCACCGGATCCAACGTTCTCTTCAGCAGCTGGCAGACGATGGTTCTCCGGTTACCTTTATGTGGGTTCCTGGCCATGTCGGTATCTCTGGGAACTAAGATGCAGATGCCGCGGCCAAGGCTGCGGTCCTCCAGCCTCGGACAGCTTCTTGTTATGTGCCTTCATCTGATTTTAGCAGGGTTATTTGTCAGGGCATTTTATTGCTATGGCATGCTGATTGGTCTACACTTACTGAAAACAAGCTTCGGGCCTTGAAACCTCTCCCCACGGCTTGGACGACCTCTTCATGCCCTTCTCGGCGGGAAGAGGGCATTTTGGCCCGGTTACGGATTGGCCACTGCCGGTTCAGCCACCGCCATCTGCTAATGGCTGCGCCGGCGCCGTTCTGCCAAGTGGGCAATTGCTGACGGTACGCCACATTTTAACGTCCTGTCCGAATTTTAATACACTGCACATTGATCTTGGCCTGCCATGTACTCCGGATGAAATTTTAGCGGATGACCCAGGAGCAGCTGCTCGCGTTCTTTGTTTTATCCACTTGACAAACCTGTCTAAGGACATTTGAGTATGCTGTTTTCTTTTAATCCTTTGCCTGTTCATGTGCCTTTATTAGTGTTGTCTTTTTTAGTTGCTGTCTTAACATTGTGCCTCACGGTGCATTCATAATTTAGTCTGGGCACTAATGACCACTGTAGTTGTGGGCCCTTAAAAAAAAATCCTCCCCAACATGCTTTTGGCACATTATGATGTCAGAAGTGCAACACACTCAATCTTGACATTCAGATGCACTATCTGTTTGCTGATGGCTTAGCATTTAAAGGAAATGTCCTGGAAAAAGTTAATCATGGTGTACAGGTATAATGTGAAACCTAAGGTGCTTCTGATGCTTGCGCTTTGATAACGTGTCCTCCTGCTGCATAACAGATATAAAATTTGGTAACTGTGGACTATCAGTTCTTCTGAAAAACCACCTTTGTGTGTTAGTTGTATGTAACACTGGTGTGGTGTGCGTACTGTAAGACCTTCAGTACACGCACCATCAGATTATTTGACCTGTCGCTCTAACAAAGTAGGCGAGTGTCAGCAATATGTCTTGTGGTCTTACCGTGGCGTGTTTATCTTCTGCCATTAGGTCAGACGATAGAAATGCCACTTGCACGCTTAGAGTAGCAGATTGACGGTGACCAACTTTGGACAGAACTTGATTAATTTTCACACACATTTATTAAAATAACAACAAGCATAAAAATTACTTAACTTGGTTCTGGATGCTATTTACAATTGACAATCTGAAGTTCCTTTGGTATTGGTACGTTAATCTTATTCTCACATATATCTCTGATACTTGACAAAAGTGTCTATACCTTTATCTTCATGGCTATGTACAGGAATATGGTAATCTTATTAGGCGCAGACTGAAACTTGACTATAGACTGGTACAGACAAATGTAGAACTCGTACAGACTGGTACAGACTAATGCAGATGGGTACAGACTGGTGCAGACAAATGCAGGCTGACTAATCGGAGGTCTGTACACCCGTTATAATACCTCGTGCGTTCATGTATCACTGCGCGAGTGTGATCGACGAGGAGAAAAGGTTCTTTGTTAGCAGCAATCTCATTGGCTGCGTTACATATTAATATGCGGATCAGCGGAAGCAGAATTTGGTCCGTCTCTATGGCAGCGCCATCTTGTAGTGCGGAGACGGATGAGTGCTGCGCCTGCGCTGTTGTGCTTAGCGGGGCGCGCTCTAGTGGGAAAGTTGTGTACGTGCTGACTACGCGGAACGATGTACACAACAACGGGTTTGTTCAGTCTTCAAGAAAGAAAAGAAAATACTGGAATTAAAATCCATTGACTGCCTGTCCCGAATTGAGCAACGTAAAAAATATGAAGGCCCACATGCTGTTGATATGACATACAGTTATGCAAATGTTACAGCCATCACTCCCACTACCTTTATTTTTTCGAAACCAGTTTTCCCATCGTCCTTCTATCTTGTGGCTCCCATGACACCATCTTTGGGAACCATTTCTCCCACCTGACTGGAGGAGCAGCTTCCTCCTTCTGTGTCTGTCAGTGACAGGGCTCCCTCTCAGGAGTAGCTTCCTCCTTCTGTGTCTGTCAGTGACAGGGCTCCCTCTCAGGAGTACTCTCCCCAGAAATCCACAGATCAGAGGCTGAAAGCACCATGATCTGTGGACCCCAGGTCTGCCTGCTCTTTGTCCATCTCCATGCGCATCACAGATAGGTCCTCACATGAATCCTTACCATCAAAGGTTGTGAAAGCAGAGGAGGAGAATTGGGACAAGGCTACTACTGTGATACTGGAGACACCCGATACCCCCATGCCATTGGATTTTGAACCAATGCTCATTGAGGTGGGTCCATCCCCATCAGTGACAAGCAATGATCCTGGCACGTGACAAGCAATGATCCTGGCACGTGACAAGCAACGATCGTGGAGCGTGACCAGTCCTTCTGTTCCTTTCATGCTAAACCTAGACAGCTGTAACGCTGATCATTCAGTCGAACTGTAACGGATATTACTGTCAACTGCGAGAATGACAACACTTTATTTCCTCCTGCTCTGCAATTTGCATTGCTCTACAAGAAACACATTTCACTGACTGTTCCCCAACACTCTATGGTTATTGTGCATTTTATTGGAACTGTGCTGGTCCTGAGAGGCCATCTGGAGGGGTGTGTACATTGGTTTGCACAGATGTAGTCGGTGAGTGGATTACTCTTTGTACCACATTGGAAGCAAGAGCATTACGAGAGCAAACGACCTCAGCTATCACCATTTGCAATATTTACATACCACCTGGCAGACCACGTAATTAAGTTGAACACCTTAATCGAACCGTCCCCCACCCCCTCCCCCGTTTGTCCTATTTGGTGATTTCAGTGCGCACCACCCCTTGTGGGGGGAATATCACTTCATCTGTTAGGGGACTCCTACTACACGAACTTCTTACCAACTATGATCTGTCTCTCCTCAGTGATGGTACTCTTACCCACATTAGTACTGCTTGTGGCACCTTTTCAGCTATTGGTCTAATGGTCACTATGTGATGATCTTTGTGACAGTGACCAATTTCCATGATCGTTTCATTTCCTTGTCGCTGCCGAACTACTACATTGAGTGCTTCGAAGACGCATCTGGTATTTGTATGCCTCTGTTGTTACTTTCACCCCCCCTCCCCCTGTCAGATTGCATTGAAGAGTTGGTGCAAGATGTTTCTGATGATGTGATCACATACTCCACTGGAACTGCTATTCTCCTTTCTACGTGTCTACCAACAGTTGGTGCCATGATGGTCTGAAGACATTGCAGTAGCTGTTCAGGATCACTGAAGAGCCTTGCAATGTTTCAGTGACATCCTTCACAGACCAACCATATCGCTTTTAAGTGACTTCGTGCTAGGTTTCACTATATGATTAAACACAGTAAGGAGGAATGATGGGAGTGCTACATCTCCTCTGTGGGAACATATGCCTCTTCATTGCAGGTGTGAGCTAAGCTACGTAGTCTTCTGGCCTGCAAACAATCAACAACTCTTCCATGTCTTGTTCTTCAAGGTGGTCTTAGTACTGATGAGTCAGTTCCTGCTGAACATCTTGTGAGTCACTTTGCAACAGCATCTGCACCCTCATCTTATCCAGCTCCTTTCCACTGCAAAATGGACAAGGTGCAGACATCCCTCACCAAGCCAAATCGTGTAATGAACCTTTCACTGACTGTGAACTGCTTCAGGCTTTTGGTTCATCTCCCGTTACGACCTCAGACCATAATTCAATTCCAAGTAAGGTGATCCAACACCTATATGTTCCCCAAAGGCTGTGCCGAGGGAAGAGGGGCAAACCAGATGTCAGGGTGTGAAACACTTTTTCCAACACTTTGTATGTACTCAGACTATTGGGGTTCTTTTTCTGCAGTGAAACTTTTTTTTGTCAGAGACATTGAAGGCAAATATGCGGAAGTTGAGTATCTGGGAAGAATGTGAATGGCCAATATTAATTAAAACTTCCTCTGCTGCCCAGTCTACAGCTCTCCAGGCATGTGATCATCTAAATGACATACCTGTTACCATTGCCCAACACAAAATTTTGAACATGGTCCACGGAATCATCTTCCACAGAGACCTTATGGTCCAAACAGATTATGAACTCCAGACTAATCTCTAGGGGGGAAGTGTACATTTTAGCAGACATGTACGAAAGGTGCCCAAGGGTAATTGTACGGATACAGGCGCCTTTATATTAGCCTTTGAAAAAAAAAAAAAATATCACCCTGGAGAAAATTAAGGTCATGATTCACAGGTGTGATGTGAAACTATATGCCCCACACCACCTTTGAGATGCTTCGGATGTTTACACTTAAGGCATATGTCAAGCTGCTGCACGGCAGACCCAAAATTTGGCAACTGTAGATGATCATTCCAAGAAGGTAGTGCTGGTTAACAACCATCTTTGTGTGTCAACTGCACAGAACATCGCCCTCCATGTTCGCCAGTCTGCCCAATTCTAAAGAAAGAACAAGATCCAAGAATACAAATCTATTGACTACCTGACATATTTTGAGACCTGGAAGAAATATGAATGCATACATCCTGTGATTATGATTATCAGTTACTACACTAACATCATGGCAGTCATCTCCCTCCACTTTCCTTCCTCTATCTTCCCCAAACCAGATCTCCCAACACCCTTCTCTCCCATGGCTTTTGTCGTATCTTGTTCGGGAATCACTTTCCACACCGAGGCGGAAAAGCATTCTCCTTTTTTGGTGTCTACCATTGACATGGCTCCCTCTCATGATCCCACTTCCCAGCAGCTCCAGGACTGGAGGCCCTATGCCAAACAATGGCTGAAGGAGTCACGGCCTGTGGATCCCAGGTCTGTTGTGTTGCTCTTCATCTGTCCCCACACACCGTGTGGATAGCCCCTTGATGAACCTTGCCCGTCAAAGGTTACAACAGAAAATAAGAACCCCCCCCCTCTGAAGTCAGATTCTGAGCCAGTGTTTATGGGTGTGGTTCCATCCCCACTGGCGACAGACAGTGATCCTGCGGCATGACTGGTCCTCATTACCCCTTCACGCCTAACATGGCCACCAGTCACGTGATCGTTCAGTGGAACTAATGGGGTCTACTGTCATCTGCCAGAACTACACCACCTTATTTCCTCCTCTTCTGCAGCTTGCAATGCTCTCCAAGAAACGCACTTCACTGATGACCACTCTCCGGCGCTCCATCGTTATCATGTAATCTGTTGGATCTGTGCTGGTCCCAAAATGGCATCTGGGGGAGTCTGTACTTTGGGCATCAGATTTCATTTACCATTTGCAATGTTTACCTACCTCCAGGTAGGCCACTTACTTAAGCTGCATTGACTACATCAATCAAGCAATTCTACTGCGGTTTTCTTCTGCTAGGGGACTTCAATACACAGCACCCCATGTGAGGGAATACCACTTCATCTGATATGGGCTTTTTAATCGACCAGCTTCTCACAAACCATGATCTGTGCCTCCTGAATGATGGTTCTCCTTTTCAGTACCTTTTCATCTGTCAATCTAATGATCTCCGTACCTAATCTTGTTGCTTCAATACATGCATCATTATGTGATGACTTTTGCAACAGTGATCACTTTATGGTGATCTTGTCATTTCCTTGCCACCGCCAATAGAGTGAGTACCATGTTGGTCTCCACACAGAGCCAACTGGCCTTCATATGCTTCTGTGCTTCTGCTGTTACATTTGCTATATCTCTGTCAGATTGTGTTTGAGGTTGTGCAAGGTGTGTCCAAGAGATGATCACCCACAGTGCTGGAACTGCTATTCCCTTTTTAAAACGCCCCCCCCCCCCCCCCCCCCAATCATCGGCTGGTGCCATTCAGGATTTCTGATGAGCCCTAAAACGATTCAAGATTCAAATGACATCTTTCGCACACCAACCTTATCACTTTTAAGCACCTACATGCTAAGGCTCACTATCTCATCAAACTCAGGGTGCTGATAACCACGCAGTTGAGTGCCCCACAAACCAGTCATCATCACCACAAGAAGAAATTCTGGGAGTGCTATATCTCCTCCATGGATGTATGCCTCTTCTTCTGAGGTGTGGTCCAAGCTCCATAATCTTATGAACTGTCAACAACCAACAGCTGTTCTGGCTCTTGTTCTACTGAGTGATCTTTGTATCATTGCAGAACACCTTGTAACCCACATTGTGGCATTCTCTTCCTATATGCCTACCTGTGTACTGAAGAAGTGACGAGTTCAACACATCCCCATATGTTTCACTCTCCACCAAGCTAAATCCTATAATCAAACTGACTGGGAACTATTTCAGGCTGTTGGCTCATCCCACAGACCTGATTCAATTCACAGTCAGACGATCCAACACCTAAATGTTCCCCAAAGACAACGTCTTTTCAGGGTCTTCAATGACCTTTGGCTCCAAGGTGCCTTCCCCATGCACTGGCAAGGTAGCACAGTTGTCCCAATCCTTAAGCAGCCATGCAAGAACCCCATGTCTCTTGACAGTTACTGGCCAATTAGCCTGACCAAAATACTCTATAAGCTGCTTGAAGGGATGGTTGCCCTCAGGTTATGCTGGGTTCACAAATCATGGGTCCTTTCGTCCCCATATCAGTGTAATTTCTGGGAGGAATGATTCACAACCAATCATCTGCTTAGGTTGGAAACAGCAATTCAAGAGGCCTGTTCCAAACAGTAACACCAACACATTATCACAGTCTTTTTAGATCTGCATGAGGTGTATGACACCAGTTGGCATCATCATATTTTACTTACCCTCCATGACTGTGGCCTTTGATGCCCCATATAGATTTTTATTTGTCAGTTTTTATCCCACTATTTGTTCTGGGTTAGGGTCGGCACTTCACTCAACTCCGCACGGGTCCAAGAGAACAGCATCTCACAGGGCTCTGTATTGAGTGTCGCTATCTTCCTCTTCACCAGGAATAGGCTAGTCGCTTTTGTTGGGCCACTGGTCACTCCCGTGTTGTATGTCGACAATATTTGCATTTGGTACAGCTCCCACTCGGTAGCCTTTGCTGAATACAAGCTCCAAGGTGCCATCTGGCAGGCATCTGCGTGGACTCTTTCCCATGGTTTCCTGTTCCTAAAAAACTGCAGGTCGTGCATTTTGGCCATCTTACCGCTGTAGGTTCAGGCCCAGAACTCTACTTAGGTGCCCAGCACATGAACGCTGTAGTGCAGTCCCATTTTTTGGGCCTCATCTTTGATAAAAAATGGCCTTGGCTGCTCCATATTCATCACCTGAAGACTTGCAGCAGGCGGAAACTTAACACTCTCTGCTTCCTTGCCCACACATGTTGGGTTGCGGATCATGCTACTCTTATCTGTATTTACTGGGCCCTTGTTTTGTCCCGACTGAACTGTGGTTGCTACGTTTTTAGCTTGGTGGCTGCTTCAGCTTTGAAACTGCTAGACTCGGTGTACCATCATGGCATGCATCTGGCCACTGGTACCTTTCGGACTAGTCTCACAATCAGTCTCCTTGCGATTGAGGATCTTCTCTTTTCAGATTCGGCTGTACCAGCTCTCATCCTGATACCCGCCAATGGGTGTTTTTACCAGTTGGAATGTAGATTTTTCTCTGCCTGGAGACTGGGTGTTTGTGTCATCATCATCATCACCATCATCATTTTTGACAGTGGATAGATTGGACTGTGTACGGAATTGGGACTGTGTATGGAATTGGGACTTTTTTGTACGGATGCTGATGACCATGCAGTTGAGTGCCCCACCAATCACCACCACCACCACCACCACCAGTTGGAATGTGCCTCACTTACTCTGCCAATATCCCCATCTCCCCTCCCTGGGCCATGCTCCCCGTGTTTTCTTGTGAACTCCCCTTTGGATTGTGTGCAGGCCATGGATTAGAATCGATCTCTTCGAAGATCCTGAAGTCTCAGTCGCTCTTCGGGAGTTGCAGGGTGCTACCTTCGTTCACACCAATGGCTCTCAAACTGTGCATCAGATGGAATATGCTTTTACATTGACTGCTGGTATAGAACACAATTCACTACTGGGGACATGCAGTGTGTTTACAACAGAGCTGACAGCCGTTGTTAGAGCTCTCCATTTTACTAAACCAGCCTCTCTTGACTGTATTTTAATATGTACTTACCCAGTTAGCAGTCTCCAAACTATTGATCAATGCTACACTTGCCGCCCTTTGGTCTCCTCTATTTGTGACCTTCTCATTGTCATGCTGCCTGCTCAGTTGTCTCTCTGGGTCCCAAATCATTTTGATACCCCAGGGTATGAGCTGGCAGACTGTTTGGCTAGAGGAGCACTTTCTTGCTCCTTGCTCACTTTGTCAACCCAAGGCGCAGATTTGCATGTGCATGTGAAATATCTGCTTGCTTATAAATGGAATGAAATCTGGTTGCCTACTACCCCATCTAATAAACTCCGGACAATCAGGAAGGCTACTGCAACCTAGCACTCTTCCTTCCACTTCTCCCAGAAGGAATCGAAAGGTTTATGACCTTTCCTCATCGGTCATATCAGGTTAACCCATAGTTTTATTTTGTGTAATGTGCTACCTCCTGATTGTGGTTGTGTAATGTGCTACCTCCTGATTGTGGTTGGAGTCTTGCAGACAGTAGCGCATATCTTGGTGGACTGCCCCCTCCTTTTGTCCCGCCATGCTAAGTATGGACATCTGGACTCATTGCCTTTAATATTGGTGTATAGTTCATGGACATTTGACCTGGTTCTCAGTTTTCACCATGACAGTGGTTTTTATTCTCAGTTATAAGGTTTTAATCTACCTATGGAGCAGGGGCAAGGTGTTGGGGATGGGGCATCTACCGCTATATGCTAGGTGTGGGGGTTCCCCGACCCTACCTCCCTGACCAGGCAACTATTTCATCCTTTATTTACTCCATTTTAATCACTTTTAGATTCAGTTTGCCTCCTTTCTGCTGTACCCAATTTTCTATTCTAGGTGTTGCACGTGGTTGAGTAATGGGTGCTCTTGACTGTAATGAATCAGGGTGTGGGTGGGTGGAACTTTTCCCATCACGCCCAAAGCCAGGTGGATGTTCACCTGCTGACATACCTATTTCTTTCATCTTGGTTTTTTGGTTTTTATTATTGACAGTACAAAAACAGTCAGTTACATTTTTATCCTTTTCCCTTTTATGTTTAAATCTCCTGACTACATCAGAAAATGTTCTCACTGGACATTTCTACTTCGGGATACACCACTCTTGGATTGAGGAACTGATGACCTTGTTGTTTGGTGTCCCCCCCCCCCCCCCCCCCAAGCCAGCCAACCAAAAACTCAATGTGTCTAGACATCTACTGACCCATTAGTCTCACCAACATGGTCTGAAAACTGCTCAAAAGGACGGATGCCAGCAGGTTATGCTGGATTCTGGAGTCTCACGGATTTTTGTCCCCCCCCCCCCCTTATCAGTGTGGTTTCGGGGGGGGGGGGGGATGGATGATCCACAGCCAACCATCAGTTCTAGTTGGGAAAATTAATGTGACCAGTATTTTCTAAGTGCTAAAACCTCAGAGAAGTCTCATTTGACTTATATAAGGCATACAACACTACTCTGCAGAATCACATTTTACTCACCCTCCATGACTGGGGATTTTGAGGTTCCCCTACTGATTTTTATTCATCAGTTTTTATTCCACTGGTTGTTTCTGGTTTGAGTTGCCGCTTCACTAAGCTCTCCATGGGTCCAAAACAATGGTGTTCCACAGGGCTCTGTCCTGAGTGTTGCACTCCTCCTCATCGCCGTCAATTGGCTGATGACCTATCCTAGGCTGCTGCTCACCCCTGTGCTGTATGTCAATGACTTTAGCATTTCATACAGCTCCTACTCAGTAGCTTGTAATGAATCATCATCTTCTCTCTCTCTCTCTCTCTCTCTCTCTCTCTCTCACACACACACACACACACACACACACACACACACACACACACACACACACAAAACCAGTAGCGTGTGTACTATTGCTTCTTGTGTAGGTTAAAATTATCTCAGCTGTTACGCTAAAAGAATTCATATGATCTTGTATACAATGTATTATATTTCAGGCTAAAATATATAAAAAGAAATTAATGTATTGCAATCAATATGTACCAACAGTTAAAATTACTCTTCTTTTAAAAAGTTTGAAATTACGTAATTTCTGGCACATTTAAAATTCATATTATTAATTGTGCAACCTAATGCTAATTATAAATTTGTTTCTGGATTTATTAATGGAATAATAATATAATTAGGTAAAGATTCTTCTCCTGTTGAGAAAGTTTGTAAACTCTTTGGCTTTGTAAACTCTTTGAAAATTGTGAGTACCGCAGAATGTAAGTAGTAGTGGGCATGCCTCAGATGGAAATAGATATTTTTATAAGCTAGTGTTCAGATGAAGCTTGTAATCTTACCCTCCCACACATCACCATCGAAGTTCTCATTCTCTCTACAAATTTTGGAAAGCTTCGAAATGAGTAAGATTACTAAAGAAGAACTGTTTTACTTATTGTGATTATCTCGTTGTTGTATCTGGCTCAAAATCTTGTAGTGTCTAGGAATATTTTCTTGCTGATAGGTATACCTGCTTAAAGGAAGTCCCTCTAACAAAGGAATCATCTTCAAAGGTGGTCAGGTATCCAAGTAGAGAAGTAATTAGCACATTTCATTAGAATATAAGAGGTATTAGAGATAAAGCTAGTGAACTGCTTATAGATGTTGACTCTGACATTATTGGTATATTGGAGCACCACCTAAATAATTTGACAATTCATAGGCTTCCGTTACCAATATGCAGAATAGCTGCCTGTTTTTCAAGAATTTCCTTGTGGAGTGGTGGAGTGGCCATGTACGTAAAAAAACAGTACAGTAGAAGCCCCCTAATCCGACCTTGGATGGTCCGTCACTCCGGTTAGTCTGACCATGCTCAGGCTCACGAGCCTGTGCCGACTTGTCACTGACTGGATGCCTGTCGGGCCATTGTTGTCGTGTCTATTGCTGTGTATATTGTTATAGTGTACGTTATTGTGCGGTTTTATCCTTTGTTGGGATTAAAAAATGTCGTCGTTTGCTTTATTCCATGTTCTCCACAGTACTTATTACTGTAGATTCATTGAGTGTACAGTTGTCTGTTTTTCAACATGTCTGGATTCAAACGTAAACACGTAACTCTTTCACTAAATGAAAAATTAGCAGTGCTACAAAGACTGGACGAAGGAGAATTGCTCCAAAAAATTGCAAAGGAACTGAATGTAGGTGTTACGACAGTTAAGGATTGGAGGAAGAATCGGAAAGATGTCGAATCCTATACAGATATAATTGATGGTGAAAACACTATGAAGAATCGCAAAACATTAAAAAAGCCTAAACTTCAACTGCTTGATAACACATTGTGGATGTGGTTTCGTGAAGAAAGAAGGAAAGGAACTCCAATATCCGGGCCAATTCTCAAAGAAAAAGCGATAGTTTTGCACAAAAAACTGGATGCCGAAAGTAAATTTGCTGCCAGTGAAGGCTGGATTGATCGTTGGAAAACTCGTCATGGTGTCCGATTTGTTTCTATTTCCAGTGAAAAACTATCTGCTGATGCCGCAGCTGCTAAGGAGTTTTCTGTTAGGTTTCAATAAATTGTAGAAGAAAATGAACTGTTACCCTGCCAAGTGTATAACATCGACGAGACAGGGCTGAACTTTAAAATGTTGCCAACAAAAACTCTCGCAGCTTCAAATGAATCCATGGTAGGAACGAAACATATAAAAGATAGAATAACAGTCATTCCTTGTAGTAATGCAGATGGTACCCACAAGCTCCCCTTGTTCGTCATTGGCAAATCTAAGAAGCCAAGGGCATTAAAAAATATAAACTTATCTTCCTTGCCATTTTATTACCAAAATTAAAAATCTGCTTGGATGGACTGCTGCAACCTTTTTAAATCCTGGTTTTTCACCGAGCTTGTGCCATCGGTCGAAAAACACTTGAAGCAAAAAAATCTGCCTGTTCGTGCTCTACTGCTGTTGGATAACGCACCATCACATCCACATGAGGAAGATTTGGTAAAAGGGGACATAAAAGCTCTCTTTCTGCCTCTTAATGTGACCTCACTCATCCAACCAATGGATCAGGGCATTATTGAATGGTTAAAAAGGCGATATCGCAGAAAGTATATCGGCTCAATCTTGGAAAAATCTGAAGGACGTCATAACTTGTGTGAGGCAATGAAATCCCTGAACATCAAAGATCCTATCTTCACAATCGCTCCAGCATGGGATGAACTGAAACCTAAGACACTGCGAAAATCGTGGCGTAGGCTTTGGCCACAAGTTATGACTGAAAGTGAGCATACTGAAGATGAGCCAAACAATGATGCACTGGAAATCGGTGAAGATCTACAAACTCTGGAGCCGAACGTCCTCGCCAATGAAGTTGAAGAGTGGATCAACGAATGTGACAAAGACTGTGACACTCTTGAAGAGCTCAATGAGGACCAGATTGTTGCCGCTGTTAGCCAGGAAACTGTAAATGAGGACTCCGATGGTGAAGACGAACCCCCCCCCCCCCCCCCCCCACCCGGAATTCACACAACGATGCAAAAAACGCTTTTGACATCGCCCTTCAGTACATCGAGCAGAATGAAACTTCAAGTCCAATGGACATTTTGTGGATAAAAAAAATGGAGGGACACTGCAGCTAAATCTAGAATAACATCTGCTAAACAAAAATGTGTCACTGACTTTTTTTCCAAGTAATTTGTTTTCGTTTTTATTGTAAAAACAATGCATACATTATAATCATTTCTTAGTTTATACATACAGTAGTTTATTTCTTTGTAAAAAATTTCTTTTTTTGTATACAGTGCTATAAATATTTTTTAGTTTACAGTATATATCATTTATATGTTATTAAGTACAGTACAGTACTGTAATGTGTTTGTCGTTATTCCTTTTAAAACCAATACATATTATGTTGTGTATAGACGTTTTTTAGTTAATATATTGTTTAACACTGTGTAAAAAAGCATCTTTCTATATTACTGTAACGTCTTTTAGTTCTTAATCGTTTAATTTTTTGTACTAAATGTGTGTTTATATTTTTTGCAATAAATATTAGATTTTTTGGATAATCCGACCTTTTTTACGTTCCGACCACGATCCCGGTCTCGAAGGTGACGGATTATAGGGGTTCTACTGTATTCCATTTCAGTCTGGAGATGTATCACGGCACTGGACTGAACAGGTATTTCAGTGTTGTGCAGGGACAGTTGAATTCAATGAAACTTTTAATTGTTCTTGTTTACCGGTCTCCTAACTCTGACTTCAGAGCATTCCTGCCCAAGCTAGAACTTTATAGGAAGTACCAAAAATTAGTTATATGTGGTGGTTTCAATATTAATTTTGTATATAATTGTGCGTGGTGGCGTCTGTACTCTAGTGGATTGGCCTGCCAAAGACATCTGTACTCCATGTCAGGAGTGGCCTGGAAATTGTATCGCCAATCCGTTCTGAAGCAAGTGTGGCGATTATGCTTCTCACCTTTGAGTCATGATGTGTAACATTCATGTTAAATTTTCCGGAGTAATAGCCCCACAGTCGAATCTCCACGTGGGACCAACTGTGATGTCCCAAACACCAAGATGTGCTGAGAAGAAAATGCAGATTTTTCAAGTCTGTACATATAACTGTCACTCCCTAATATGCATCGACAGACTAGAAGAGATCGAGAAAGAGCGTACAAAAATTAACAGGAGTATTGTTGGTTTAATCAAAGTGCACTCTGGCAACTTGTTCTACATTTGTGGCGCTCCAGGAGGAAAACTCAATGGAGTTGGGTTTTTAATTAACAAGAGTATCACTGATAGAGTAACTGTCTTAGAAGGAAATTCCAGCAGGGTAGCTCAAATGGTCCTTAAGGTATCGAATAGGTGTAAAATAGAGATTGTTCAGGTGTACACTCCCACCTCAAGCCACCCTAACAAAGAAATTGAATCTTTTTATGAAAGCTTGGATAGCACATGCAAAAAAAAAGGTAGTGATTGTCACTTCCAGTTGGTTATTGGCGATTTTAATGCAGAAGTTGGCACCAAGAAACAAGGTGATACAGTGGTGGGCAACTATGGGATTGATGACCGAAACATTAGAAGTGATAGATTAGTCCAGTTCGCTGAGTACACCAATATGTCCATCAGGAATTCGTTCTTTAAGAAGCACCATGGCCGAAAACGGACATGGAGGAGCCCAAACTTCAGTGTTAAAAAATGTTTCGGTGCTAAATCAGTTTAACGCTGGCAGTGATCACGGTCTGGTGAGAGCAAGGGTCAAACTGAATGTAAGAGATGAAAGGAATAAACTTATAAAAGGGAAGAGAAGTGTTGAACCTAAAAATTCTGGAACAACATTTGTCGAAATTCCAAGAAGTCCTCCAAAGCAAGTTGCACTTAACTAAAGATGGAGATTTGGCAGAAATGATTGTGTCAAGTGCCCAAGAAGTTGGTGGCCTATGCCAAAAGAATAAACAGCCAAAGAAATTTAGTGCCAAAACTGAAAACCTTTTACAACAGAGTAGAGAAATGAAAATCCAAACCGATCGTGACATGGTAGCGTATTCTGAACTATGTAAGGCAGTGCGAAGAGAAATGAAAACTGACATACAGAAATTCAATGAAGACACCTTACAAGCAAGTTTAAAGTCAGCCAAACACAAACTCAAAAGGGGTGTCAAGCAAGGCAACCCCATCTCCCCAAAACTGTTCTCGGCTGTACTGGAAATGGCTATGCCAAAGATGAGCTGGGAAGGTAAGGGAATTAGAGTTAATGGAAAAAGGCTGATGATATTGCTTTACTGGCCAACAACTTCGCAGAGCTCCAAAACATAGTTACAGATCTTGCATTGGAATTTCAGTAGGTTGGCTTGAACGTGAACCTTTACAAAATAAAAGTAATATCCAACAAATGAGTCCCAGCTGGAGATGTGAAAGTCAAGAACAGTCTATTAGAAGAGGTCAGTGAATATATCTATCTTGGCCAGATTATAAATATGAAGGGAGATGTAAGGCCAGAAATCTATCGGCGCATCAAGCTTGGCTGGCAAGCATTTAGGAAGAATTCAACAGTATTCAGATAAAAAATTCCAGTAAATCTGAAGAAATCAGTATTTGATCAATGCATTCTTCCTGTGCTGACATATGGTTGCGAGACATGGCCACTGAACTCATTTACAAAAGGGAAACTTACGACAGCACAGAGAGCCATGGAAAAATCAGTGCTGGGCTATACAAGAAAGGATAGGAAAAGGGCAGATGACATCCAGTCTGTGGCGAAGGTTAAGGACATCTGAGAGACTGTTTGCTAAAGTTATTGAAAATACTTTGTATGTAAGAATAATTGATCATTTTATCTCACATAATTTGCTATCAAATGTACAGTCCAGTTTTAGAAGTGGTTCAACAAGTGAAAATGCTCTATTCTCTTTTCTCTGTGAGGTACTGGATGGATTAAACAAAAGGTTTGAAATACTATGCATCTTTTTTGATTTAACTAAGGCGTTTGATTGTGTCGATAACAAAATGTTGCTCCTGAAGGAGGACCATTATGGAATACGGGAAGTAGCTCACAATTGGTTCACGTCTTACTTTAACATCAGACAGCAAAAGGTCATTATCCACAGTGTTGAAAATGGCTATGATGTGGGGTGTGAGTGGGGCACAGTCAAATGGGGGAGGGGGGGGGGGCAGGGATCAGTGCTGGGACTTCTCCTGTTCCTTATTTCTATAAATGATATGCCCTCTAGTATTACAGATGATTCTAAAATATTTCTGTTTGCTGATGACACTAGCTTGATAGTAAAGGATGTTCTTTGCAACATTGGCTCTGTTTCAAATAGTCCAATATATAAATAGTAGAAAATAAACACATAAATATTAGAAAATAAACTAATGCAAAACATAGTAAGACACTGTTTTTATAGTTTCTAACACAAATTTCAACATAACCTGACGTTTTAATTTCACAGAATGGGCATATGATTAGTGAAACTGAACAGTTCAAATTTTTAGGTGTTCAGATAGATAGTAAACTGTTGTGGAAAGCCCATGTTCAGGATCTCGTTCAAAGACATATCTGAAGTAAGTGATTGTTCAACACGAAAATTAATCTGCTTTGCTTATTTTCATTCACTTATATCATATAGTATTTTATTGTGGGGTAGGTCTTCTCATTCTCAAAGATATTTTTGGCTCAGAAGTGAGTGGTTCAGGCAATAAGTGGTGTAAGTTCACAAACCTCTTGTCGACCTCTGTTCATTAGTCTGGGTATTCTGACACTGGCCTCTCAATATATATATTCTTTTCTGTTGCTTCTTATTAACAATATCAGCTTACTCTCAAGAATTAGCAGCTTTCACTCAGTTAATACTAGGCAGAAATCCAATCTGCATTTGGATCACACTTCCTAGACTCTTGCTCAAAAAGGTGTGCTGTGTACTGCTACATTGATTTTTCAGTAAGCTACCACAAAAAATAAAAAATCTTAGCAGTAATCCACACGCTTTCAGAGCTGAAGGGTTCACTCCTATTCTTTCGAGGAGTTCCTTGAAAACTTAAGCTGATTCCTATGGTATATTGTTGTTTGCATTTACTTAAATTTATGGCTTGACTTTTTTTGGTTCATAAACATTTTATTTTATCTGTTATTACTTTTATGTTGTAACTTCATGTACTTACACATTCCGTGACCTTGGAGGTTTTCTCGTCATTTTGATCCTAAGGAACTAGTCATGTTAGTCATGTAAATAAAAATAAATAACAAATAAAAATAACACAAGTGCCGTGTTCAAAAAAGATGATAGTTATGCAGAAAGTAAATCCCTGACAAATAATAGACCTATCCACTGTAAACAACAGGTACTGCCTCATAATGATTCTTGTGAATCATACACAGAAATTTCAATTGACAATGCCACGTAGGGCACCTTAGGTGTTCTGTGTTTGGTCCATGGGCTCTGGTTCCAAGGGACCTTCCAGTGTAACTGATGCGGGTGAGCCGCACTCACCTCATGTATTTGGGGGGCAGTTTGCTAGTTACTGGGAACTCCAATGTTACATGCATCATGGAACTCCTTATGGAAATAACATCCAGAACTGTAAAGAAATCAGATGTGTGCTCAGTACGTCTACTGCGGAGTCTCATATGAGATGTGAAGGAGGCCCAGGCTGCAGCGATCTAGGATGTAGGGTGTGGTCATCTCCAAGTTGTGTCTAATGTCTGCACAAATTATGACTGTTGCTTTGGCTGTGAGGCCATCCCCAGTTTGTAGGGATGGCTGACAGAAGTAGTGAACACTGCTGCCCTTGCCATGGGTGCAAGCAGAGCTAATAGTTTAGTTTCGTACCCCGAATTGATCACAAGCCTTCGGTGTGGAACCAAGTGGAGTCACCCTAAAATATGATTATTTTTATACATGATGTCACATGATCTCAAAGTTTTTTGCACCTCTGTGTTATTCATTCACAGTATACATAGATATTTGTGTAAATGTTTCAACATTTTTGTGTGTGTGTCCGTTCAAATTGATTTTATTATCAAGTTGTACTTCCAAACATTTTTATTTGCATGTTTTCTCATCTTATGTTTATGCTCGGTGGAAACATTGTGCACGTTCTGAACTGTCTCTTGTGAGTGAGTTTAATGGCAATGAATTGGTTACAAGCCTCATAATAATAGAAATCAGAATTTCGGTAGTAGTCCTTTTCAAAAAGGGATTTTGGTTATAAACAACAATGATTACACTGTTCGACATGGGTTCTATTTCTGATATTAAAGTATGTGCTTCTAGACCATTTTACCGTGGGAAATTCAAATATGTAAACAAAAAATCGTTGTCAGGGATACTTTATATATATATATATATATATATATATATATATATATATATATATATATATATATGTTTGCTTGTGTCTGTATGTGTGTGTGTGTGTGTGTGTGTGTGTACCCGTCCTTTTTTCCCCCTAAGGTAAGTCTTTCCGCTCCCGGGATTGGAATGACTCCTTAAACCTCTCCCTTAAAACCCACATCCTTTCATCTTTCCCCCTCCTTCCCTCTTTCCTGATGAGGCAACAGTTTGTTGCGAAAGCTTGAATTTTGTGTGTATGTTTGTGTTTGTTTGTGTGTCTGTCGACCTGCCAGCACTTTCATTTGGTAAGTCACATCATCTTTGTTTATATATATATATATATATAAATATACACACACTCCTGGAAATGGAAAAAAAAACACATTGACACCGGTGTGTCAGACCCACCATACTTGCTCCGGACACTGCGAGAGGGCTGTACAAGCAATGATCACACGCACGGCACAGCGGACACACCAGGAACCGCGGTGTTGGCCGTCGAATGGCGCTAGCTGCGCAGCATTTGTGCACCGCCGCCGTCAGTGTCAGCCAGTTTGCCGTGGCATACGGAGCTCCATCGCAGTCTTTAACACTGGTAGCATGCCGCGACAGCGTGGACGTGAACCGTATGTGCAGTTGACGGACTTTGAGCGAGGGCGTATAGTGGGCATGCGGGAGGCCGGGTGGACGTACCGCCGAATTGCTCAACACGTGGGGCGTGAGGTCTCCACAGTACATCGATGTTGTCGCCAGTGGTCGGCGGAAGGTGCACGTGCCCATCGACCCGGGACCGGACCGCAGCGACACACGGATGCACGCCAAGACCGTAGGATCCTACGCAGTGCCGTAGGGGACCGCACCGCCACTTCCCAGCAAATTAGGGACACTGTTGCTCCTGGGGTATCGGCGAGGACCATTCGCAACCGTCTCCATGAAGCTGGGCTACGGTCCCGCACACCGTTAGGCCGTCTTCCGCTCACGCCCCAACATCGTGCAGCCCGCCTCCAGTGGTGTCGCGACAGGCGTGAATGGAGGGACGAATGGAGACGTGTCGTCTTCAGCGATGAGAGTCGCTTCTGCCTTGGTGCCAATGATGGTCGTATGCGTGTTTGGCGCCGTGCAGGTGAGCGCCACAATCAGGACTGCATACGACCGAGGCACACAGGGCCAACACCCGGCATCATGGTGTGGGGAGCGATCTCCTACACTGGCCGTACACCACTGGTGATCGTCGAGGGGACACTGAATAGTGCACGGTACATCCAAACCGTCATCGAACCCATCGTTCTACCATTCCTAGACCGGCAAGGGAACTTGCTATTCCAACAGGACAATGCACGTCCGCATGTATCCCGTGCCACCCAACGTGCTCTAGAAGGTGTAAGTCAACTACCCTGGCCAGCAAGATCTCCGGATCTGTCCCCCATTGAGCATGTTTGGGACTGGATGAAGCGTCGTCTCACGCGGTCTGCACGTCCAGCACGAACGCTGGTCCAACTGAGGCGCCAGGTGGAAATGGCATGGCAAGCCGTTCCACAGGACTACATCCAGCATCTCTACGATCGTCTCCATGGGAGAATAGCAGCCTGCATTGCTGCGAAAGGTGGATGTACACTGTACTAGTGCCGACATTGTGCATGCTCTGTTGCCTGTGTCTATGTGCCTGTGGTTCTGTCAGTGTGATCATGTGATGTATCTGACCCCAGGAATGTGTCAATAAAGTTTCCCCTTCCTGGGACAATGAATTCACGGTGTTCTTATTTCAATTTCCAGGATTGTATATATATATTCACAATTCATGGCAAACACAGAGATGTTTTGGAGAAATACGGGTATGTTGCCGCATCCAGTAGTGATAGAACGTGATAATTTCTTGTGCAACAGCAGGTGGGAAGAATCAGACATCATTAGGTTATCCCCGCCACACCTATGTCATTAAGACCACCTGAAACATCTCATTAACTCGAACGGCGACAGCCGGTTGCTGCCTCGGCAGTAAAGCTTCACGCCTCTTAGGGGCAGGTGCATCGAGTTTACAACAGTGGTGTTAGCCGCAGTTTGTGTCAGTCTTAACGAGTGGGTGTTTTGGCTGACAAGTAACTGTCTGTCGTATTTCCGAGCACGGATGAATTTTTTAATTCCTGTGTGTAAACTGATTGAGCCTGGTGCTGAAGGTAAAACGACTGCTTGTTCTTACACATCAGCGTTCCTCTAGTTCCCTACTATTAAGTTAATACAGGTGTATTACCAAAGCGGTATTTTTAAATTTGCAGAAATGCCACGTTGTCGTGGATGTCGATATAAGACGGACAACTTCTGCTACATCTGTGGGAAGTTCACTTTTGCCAAAAATAGGAAGAAAATTTCTTCAGTCATAAAGAAAGCATACAAACATTACTTCGGAGTAGAGGTGGAGACCAAGATAATGGGCACCACATTTCTGTTGTGCTACATGTTACTGCAAACTAATTGAGTGGTGGAAAGGTAAAGAGAATGTGGCGATGTTTGCTGTTCCCATGGTGTGGAGGGAGCCTAAGGATCATGTTACTGATTGTTATTTCTGTCTAACAAAAATTCAGGGTTTTACAAACAAAAAGTCGAAGAGGCACATTGTTTACCCAGATCTGCCTTCAGCGAGAGTGCCAGTGCGGCATTCGGACAACCTTCCAGTACCTTCAAGAGCTCGAGATCAAATTCCGAGTGACAGTGAAATAAGTAGTACTGAAGAAATCACAGATGATGATTCTTTATATCACTGCACAAGTGAGTCATCGCCACATTTGTTAACACAGGCAAATTTAAATGATTTAGTACGTGATCTAGGGCTAAGTAAACAAAAGGCGCAGCTGCTTGGTTCAAGATTACAAGAGTATAATCTACTGCACCAAAGTACTAAAATCAGTGTGTTCAGGCACAGAGAACATGCCTTTATTTCTTATTTTTCAACTGGCGAAGCACTGACATTTTGCAATGATGTTGCTGGCCTGATGAAAGTGCTGAACTTCACTTATATTTCACAGGAGTGAAGACTTTTCATAGATGCATTGAAAACAAGTCTGAAGGGTGTTTTGCTCCATAACAGAAATAAAATACCCTCTGTTCCAGTAGCTTACGCTAGTTTGACAAAAGAGAATTACAAATTCGTACAAAGGATGCTAAATTCATTAAAATACAATGAACACAAATGGAAAATATGTGCAGATTTCAAGGTAATTGCTATGATACTGGAAATGCAACAAGGCTACACAAAGTATGCCTGTTTTCTTTGCGAGTGGGATAGTCGAGACCGAAATTCTCACTTCGTGAAAAAGAAATGGCCTAGGCGGAGATGGAAAGTTGGCGAAAGTCTGGTAGCTCCTGAATATGTACTACTTCCACCGCTTCACATCAAACTTGGCCTGATGAAACAATTCGTGAAGGCCATGGATCCAACAGGCTGTGGGTTTGCATATCTAGCTACCAAATTCTCCCGTCTTTCAGCTGCAAAAATAAAGGAAGGTGTATTTGTGGGCTCACAAATCAGGGAGCTGCAGAAAGATGCAAATTTTGAAGCATGTTTAACTGATAAAGAAAAAACCGCATGGGACTGTTTCAAGATGGTGTCGGAAAACTTCCTCGGAAGAAAAAGAGCTACTAACTACAAAGCAATTGTGAAGGATATGATCAAAGCATATCAGGATTTGGGGTGCAATATGTCTTTGAAGGTACATATGATGGACTCTCATCTGGACTACTTCGCTACTACGCTCATTGTTTATTGTAGGAATGAAATTGAATTAATATTTCATTGATTGGAGTAAATATTAATTGGAAATCAATGCTAAAAACACCTTGAACCACAATTTTTCTGTGTTATTTTTGTTGTGTGTCTACTGTTACAAAGGCCAATAGAACTTCAAGATAATATATGAATATACGAAATTTCATGTTGGCTATTGGTTTACAGTTAGTGTTATAAGATTCCATAAAGACATTTCTACCATAAAAAGGCGCTATGAAGGGAATTGGGTACCTTCTATGTTAGCAGATTATTGCTGGAATATCATTCGAGAGAAGAAAGATTCACAATACAAGAGAAAAAAGTGATGTGCATTACAAGGCAGTTGTTTGTCAATTTTCTGCAATTTCTCATGTCAAATAAATGCTTCAAAGTGTATACACATAGGTTACTGTGTTATATGTTAGATCCCACCCTCCATTAATGTGATGAACTTATAACATCATAAAGATGTGCATTTGTTTGTCGAATTTCACCTCACGTTTGCTGCACTATATCAGAAACTGAAAAGAGAAATAAAATTGTGATTACTCATAAACTATCCCTGACAGAATAAAACCAAAAACAGTTTTCAATTCAGCACTCAAAATACAACTAGGATCACAATATTTTTTATCAGAAATAGAAAAAAAGTTTTTTTTTTTTTTTTTTTTGTAGAACAGTGTTATTAATGCTCAACAAAAGGGAACTACATGCTACAATCATAGAGGCCATAAACTATTGGCTTTTAATATGATTTTGTTCATTAGGCAATTTTATGATTAGGTACGCTCATTGTTTATTGTAGGAATGAAATTGATTTAATATTTCAATGATTGGAGTAAATATTAATTGGAAATCAATGTTAAAAACACCTTGAACCACAATTTTTCTGTGTTATTTTTGTTGTGTGTCTACTGTTACAAAGGCCAATAGAACTTCAAGATAATATATGAATATACGAAATTTCATGTTGGCTATTGGTTTACAGTTAGTGTTATAAAAGATTGTAATTATAAATGTTTCATATTGTGGTAGGTGTTACTCCATGCAAAATATATGCCAGTTAATGTATGTGAATTTGTCAGTTACTTTTGAATGTAGCAACTTCTTTTTCCATATCTGCATACAGCTTTAAGATGGTAACCAGATAAGTTCAGTTATTCAGTTTCTGTTAATCATTGAGGTGGTGCAGTGATTTACACAGTAGAATGAAATTCGTGAGGAGTTGTACTCAAATCCATTTGTAACAACACTAATATAAGTTTCTCATAGTTTAAATAAATTGATTAAGGCAAATACAGAGATGGTTTCATGGAAGAGAACTCTGAGTTTTATTTTACATCCTAATCTGAGTTTGCACTCTATCTTTAATGACCTTTGTGTCAATGTGATGTCAAATCCCAAATCTTCCTTTCTACTGATTTTCATGCTGAGAGAGCATTATGCCCTAACCCATCCATCAACTCTCACTGCTATTGCAATAAAACTATTGTATCTTTTGTTTCCTTTCGTTCTGCCTCTTCTTACATCAACATTTGTGAAGATTTTAACACTGAGTCACAGTAACTCAAATGAATCAAACTTGTAGGATATTAAGAACAGTATACCAGTAATAAGTGGTAAAGATTACAGAGTGATGGCATTCGTCTTGGACCCAGCATTGTCCTCACTTATATGAGCACAAAGATCAGTGTTAAGCCAAGCTCAGTCATTGAAGGGCTATCATACATCGTGAAAATGTTAGGACAACTATCAGTATATCTTACATGCATCAAAGAACACATCAGTAGCATGTGAGGAGTTCAGATGAGACCAAAACAGCAGTAGCAAGAGAAGAAATTCGTCATACCATTTCATTTCAATTTGTTTGAGACATACTGCTACAACTGCTATGCTTGTGTGAAACCAGTAGGTAGAAGTGGGTTATATGCAACCTTGGTCTATACAATTTGACCATTGTTGGCTTAATGCTTGTGTGCTGTAAAGGATGAGGACCTGTGTTATCTACATATAACACTGTCAACTGCAGGCTGAATTGAGGGACTGGTTGTCATTGCATCTAAATCCATTATCAAGGAACCACAAATGCATGGAACTGCATTGTCCACATGAATACCATTGATGGGTGGTAAAATGCCATATTTTAGGCTGATTCCATCTGCAACCTGTTGTTCAGTGATACCCACATAAGTGGTGGATGCTAAGATGATGGCTACTATCTGGAAACTATCATTGTTGATTGGAGTTAATGGATAGGCACACAATGCTGGTGGTTTGGGGGTGTCATTACGTAGAACATAGGACCTAAACTCCTGGGTTTACACCATACTGAATTTTCACAACTGTGTATTAGAATATAATCCTAATAGATATTTCCATTTGTTACAGAAAGTTCACGTATTCCAGCTCATAGAATTGTTCTGAGTGCAGCGTCAGAATACTTTGCAGCAATGTTTACAAGCAAACTGCGAGAGTCCACTGAACATGAAATAGAAATGCACGACATGGATGGAAACTCGTTACAAGCCATAGTGCAGTATTGCTACACTGGTAAGTTTTTTTGTGTCTACTCAAGTAGAAAGTCTTTTAGCTTATAAGTCTCCTTTTCATCATAGGTCAAACTGGATTAATATATACCTGCCAAGACACTATTTTCTAAGACTATAGTGTGTAACATACAGGGTGAATCAGGAGGAGAGGTACATGCTTTGAGGGATGATCGTGTTAGTGATTCTGAACAAAAAAAAGTTTCAGAGCACATTTAATTTAACTTTTGTGTGTTTTCCTTGAATAACTCCAAAACTGCACCCTCTAGTGAAAACACATTGCAGTACAAAATCAAACTACATTTAATTTTGTACAGAGAAGCTCCTATTCATTTTTTCTCCAGGGCTAAGAATTTGCACAAAGGGAGCACAAGAATATTGAAAATCTCAGGTTACACACATGCACTGTAGCCTATGGAGATATGTAGCCCAGTTTCAAGTAACCTCCTGAGTTGAGAGACCACAAGTGTCCTGTATCAAGTTGTTTGTCTCAACTTCCCCTACACTACTGTGTTATATTGTAAACGATGACAATATTTGAATACAGTATTATAGAAAATAAATAACAATGTACATTAAATATGAGCTGTCTCGGAAGCCATTCAAAGTAGGGGCTATGTCTATATGAAGTTTTTTGTACAGAATCACTAATGGTGTCCCCTCAAAGCATGTATCTTTCCTCCTGACTTACCCTGTATGAGGAAAATATAGTTACTTTGAGTTCTGGTGGTAGTGTGGTATAAGAGTATGCAGTTCAGCTTGATGACACACATTGGTGATAAGTTATTTTTATCACTGACTACTTCCCTGTCACTGTTGTATGCTATGTTGACCTCTAATCTGGGCAGTGGATGAGATTATAATATTCCCTGTAAGAAACTGTGATGATGCATTCCGTTGGTTTGCACTGAGGTGGACTAAATGCTGATAGTGGAATCACGTGCTAAAGTGTTGTAAAGCTTAGACCTGATAAAAGCTACCCAAAGAGAAACTAAATTGCTGAAGAAATATTTTATTTGGATTGAATATTTACTAGGGTTGTTTTAGAGCTATGAAGGAAATAAAATGCAACCAGTAAAAAAAGTGATGCAGGGAAGTAACCTGGAGATGAAAATATGTAGCAAGTTATATAAAGTGGGTGGCAATGTGAGAACCATATGCATAAAAGGGACACAAAGGCACAAGTCATTGTGTTGGCTAAAAAAGTTTATAAAATGCACATTAGAGAAAATTTTCTAAAATGAAAATAGAGAAAAGTAAACTACTCAAAATGAACCAATAAGTGTCTCAATTTCATGAAATTCAATTTGTTCGTGTTGATATGGCTTCAATAGTTCTTACCTGGTAATGTTGATGACTTTTGGGGTATCATCTTAGAGCTGTAATGGTTGGATTAGTTTTAATCAGGATGTGATTCTGGTTATAAACCTTCTTCCTCCCCTTGCTGTCTGTAAGTTAAATTTATTTTTTTGCTTGTATTTCAGTTTACCTTCACATTACTCTTATCTTAATCACTACCACCTCTCAGGAGAATAAGTGGGAAACGAATTTTTCAAACCGTATTAGTAGAGACAGGGAAATATTATTTTATTTTCTGTCAAATTTGGTATTATTTTTTGCCAATTTTGCTGTTATTTTTCACATATTTTGGTATTAGTTTCTGGCAGCTTGTTTTCGAAGTACCCTATGTTCCTTCTTTGTCTTTCTGCATTCTATCAGTTGAGTTATATTTATTGTCACCAAATATCACATTATTTACATTATGAAAAAATATAATTTATATTGAACCAATTAAAGAAGAAGCAACTTTGCACTTGTATACTGCTGGAAAATGTTTCAAAAGAAAGAATTCTCATAGCTTCAGAGTTATCTTCTGAAACTTTATACCACTGATCCGATCCAGGTGGGAAGTCTCCAGTTGTTGGACCAGAACCTGCCCTAACCATTACTAAGGTGATAGTTTAGTTAAGACTATGAAACTTGATCAGAAGACATCCTGTAGAAATTTGAACTATGATCCAGAAACAAAAACATGTCAAGCTAATGGTGCTAAAGCCATGTTGTAAGAGAAGCTCTGCAATCCTGGGCATGAATAGGAGACAGACGAAACTTGTGTAGGACTGATGACAGGTCAAGGAACTTCAAGAAACACCTACTTATGATGTGTATAGAGAAAGCAGCTCCTATGTATAACCTGTGTGGTGAGGCTGATGAAGCTGCACCACATCTAATTTTCCAATATACACTCCTGGAAATGGAAAAAAGAACACATTGACACCGGTGTGTCAGACCCACCATACTTGCTCCAGACACTGCGAGAGGGCTGTACAAGCAATGATCACACGCACGGCACAGCGGACACACCAGGAACCGCGGTGTTGGCCGTCGAATGGCGCTAGCTGCGCAGCATTTGTGCACCGCCGCCGTCAGTGTCAGCCAGTTTGCCGTGGCATACGGAGCTCCATCGCAGTCTTTAACACTGGTAGCATGCCGCGACAGCGTGGACGTGAACCGTATGTGCAGTTGACGGACTTTGAGCGAGGGCGTATAGTGGGCATGCGGGAGGCCGGGTGGACGTACCGCCGAATTGCTCAACATGTGGGGCGTGAGGTCTCCACAGTACATCGATGTTGTCGCCAGTGGTCGGCGGAAGGTGCACGTGCCCGTCGACCTGGGACCGGACCTCAGCGACGCACGGATGCACGCCAAGACCGTAGGATCCTACGCAGTGCCGTAGGGGACCGCACCGCCACTTCCCAGCAAATTAGGGACACTGTTGCTCCTGGGGTATCGGCGAGGACCATTCGCAACCGTCTCCATGAAGCTGGGCTACGGTCCCGCACACAGTTAGGCCGTCTTCCGCTCACGCCCCAACATCGTGCAGCCCGCCTCCAGTGGTGTCGCGACAGGCGTGAATGGAGGGACGAATGGAGACGTGTCGTCTTCAGCGATGAGAGTCGCTTCTGCCTTGGTGCCAATGATGGTCGTATGCGTGTTTGGCGCCGTGCAGGTGAGCGCCACAATCAGGACTGCATACGACCGAGGCACACAGGGCCAACACCCGGCATCATGGTGTGGGGAGCGATCTCCTACACTGGCCGTACACCACTGGTGATTGTCGAGGGGACACTGAATAGTGCACGGTACATCCAAACCGTCATCGAACCCATCGTTCTACCATTCCTAGACCGGCAAGGGAACTTGCTATTCCAACAGGACAATGCACGTCCGCATGTATCCCGTGCCACCCAACGTGCTCTAGAAGGTGTAAGTCAACTACCCTGGCCAGCAAGATCTCCGGATCTGTCCCCCATTGAGCATGTTTGGGACTGGATGAAGCGTCGTCTCACGCGGTCTGCACGTCCAGCACGAACGCTGGTCCAACTGAGGCGCCAGGTGGAAATGGCATGGCAAGCCGTTCCACAGGACTACATCCAGCATCTCTACGATCGTCTCCATGGGAGAATAGCAGCCTGCATTGCTGCGAAAGGTGGATGTACACTGTACTAGTGCCGACATTGTGCATGCTCTGTTGCCTGTGTCTATGTGCCTGTGGTTCTGTCAGTGTGATCATGTGATGTATCTGACCCCAGGAATGTGTCAATAAAGTTTCCCCTTCCTGGGACAATGAATTCACGGTGTTCTTATTTCAATTTCCAGGAGTGTAGATGACACAGAATATTTGGCTCATAAAGTCTTGAAGAAATTGTGTCTAATAAGGAACAATAAAGGGCTTCCTACTATTCTTTAATAGTACTGATTGGTTTAACTAGAACCAAAGGGAATGAAACTATGCAATAAACCCTGTTTTGGTGCAAGCAATAGTGGGCTAGGACTGTTATTGTTTTTGTCTCTCTCTTCAAATCAAATCAGATTGATACAGTATTATTTTAGTTTAGTGTGAAAACAGGTGCCTGGAGTCTACATTTGAAAATGGAAGACAAATGGCCTTCAGCCCAACACCTAACATTTGACAATGGCCTCATTCTCTGTTTTTTTGGGGGGGGGGGGGGTGGAGACTATGAAGGGGTGTGTAGCCCTTACATGGGTGGGACCTTCCATTCTAGGTACACATTGTAGACACTCTGCCTTCATTATCACGCCACAGTTGAAACAGGAACTTATAACTGTGAACTCCTTAGGGGCCCACAGTCCCTTTTGTGGGTACGTGTGTGGTGCGCACAGGGCACCGAGCTATTTGAGTCTTCTTCCTTTTTCCAGACTGCATTACTGTCCCTGTTCCTCTCCTTCCCTGTCCTTGCTCCTTTCTCCCTGCCCCCTCCGTTCCCACTTGGTGGATTTCTTTATATCAACATCGCTATCTTCTCGGCTTTGTTTTGGTGGCTATCTTCCCGGCTTTGTTTTCGTATGTGCTATTGTTTAGTTTGCTGTTTCCATCCCCTCTGTGGTGAATGTGGGTGCCCCCTACATCAGGGGAGTGCCTGTGCTCCCCCGTCAGTGTGCGTAAATTGTAATGCACAGCATCATCCACGCTCGCCAGCATGCCCGGTGTATGGGTAAGAACAACGTATTCAAGAGTACAAGACCTTAGATCGACTTACCTACACCGAGGCTTGCTGAAAGTATGACCGGCTCCATCCCGTCCCTATAACTTCTACTTTTGCTTCAGTTACGTCCATTCCCCCTCCTCTTCCCAACCCCGCCCCATTCAGCCGACGCCTTCCACCTCACCCTCACTCTCCCATTCCTCCTCCCCATCAGTTCCCATACCCACCCCTTTGCGTGCTGCTCCACCTCCCCTGCTGGAGAAGCGCTCCCCTTCTTCGGCAGCCGCTGGTACTGGAACTCCCTCTCAGGACTCCTCTTCCCTTCACTCCCCTGAAAGGCGATCCGCAGCTCCACATCAACCGCGTGATCCGTGACCGGTGGGCGCCAAGATTGCCAGATGTAATTCCGTGCCCGACCTCGCTGCAGTCTGCCCTTCTTTCTTCACAAGAGAAGAAGCAGAAACACAAGAACAAGGCAAGGCCCCTCCAGCACACTCTGAGGTGCCACCTTCTCCTCCTCCTGCCTATGAACCAACCGAGTCTGACCCCACCTATATGGACATCACCCCATCCTCACCGGTGACGGATGGCGACTCGGTGGCGTAACTGGCTCCGGTCCGTTGGCTTCCCATTTGGACTCCAGCTTGAGAATCCTCCAGTGGAAGTGTAATGGCTATTTGCGTCACCTCCCGGAGTTGCAGCCCCTTCTTTCCTCCTACGCTGGTGCTTGCATTGCTGTCCTTGAGACCAATTTTGTCAATTCTTACTCTCCCACCTTTCGTGGGTCCCACGCTTTCTGTCAAAACCGAATTGGCCCCTTGCGGGCTTCTGCTGGTGTTAGCACCTTGGTCTGCAAGGACATTGTTAGTAAATGGGTTCCCCTCCATACCACTCTGGAGGCAGTTGCTGTCAGGGTCCATCTCGCCACTCCAATCACAATCTGTAATCTCTACCTCCTGCCTGAAAGGCTGCTCACATCCCTTGCCCTAATCACCCTTCTTCAACAACTCCCTTCTCCCTTCCTGCTTCTAGGGGACTTCAATGTCCACAACCCTCTTTGGGGTAGTCACACGACTACTGCCCTGGGCAGGACAGTTGAAGCTGTTCCGGCAGGGCTTGACCTCTGTCTCCTAAACACTGGCACTCCCACACACGTTAGTGTGGCACATGGCACTTTCTCTGTCATTGACCTTTCCATCTGCAGTCCCGGCCTTCTTGCCTCCATTCAGAGGGGTGTCCATGATGACTTATGTGACAGCGATCATTATCCGATTGTTTTGACCTTCCTTCAGTATATCTCGCTCCATCGCCCTCCCAGGAGGGCCTTCTCCAAAGCTGATTGGGGCGCCTTCTCTTCTGCTACTATCCCCCCTGTACTACCACACTGTAGTATTGATGAGATTGACTGCCGCCATTCTTTCCGCAGCTGTTTCAGCCATCCCTTCTTCCTCAGGTTCCCCCCATCAGAAGATGGTCCCTTGGTGGACTCCAGAAATTGCTGTGGTCATAAAATACTGCCGCCGTGCTCTTCACTGCTTCGAGCAGCACCTTTCTACTGCTCTCCTTCTGGTCTTTAAACGATTCCACACCCGGGCCCGTTACGTAATCATATTTCAGAAACTGATTTGCTGGGAATGGTATGTGGCTGCCATAGGACTGCACACCCCCTCTTCACAAGTCTGGGTGAAACTCGGGTGAATTTTTGGCCTTTGTCGTCCCACCGGTGTTGCAGGAATTTCTGTGCATGGTGTTTTCCTTACCTATGCGGACTTGGTCGCAGAGCATTTTGCTCAACACTTTGCCCAAGCCTCTCCATTGACTCAGTATATACCCACGTTCCTCCTCCTGAAAGAGCGCTCGGAACAACTGCCTTTGTCTTTTGTTTCTCGCTGCTTGGGCCTTATAATGCCCCATTTAACGAGTGGGATTTCGCCAGCACCCTCGCCCTTTGTCCCAACACGGATCCTGGACCAGATCGGGTACTTAACCAAATGCTCCGACACTTATACTACCGTCCAATTAGCCTTACCAACACCCTCTGCAAGCTCCTTTGCACACCTGGTGAGTCAGCAGTTGTTTTGGATCCTTGAATCCCGTGACCTGTCGTCATCGACTAAAGGTGGTTTTTGCTGTGGCTGCTCAACGGTGGATAACTTGCTCCACCTGAAGTCTGCTATCCGGATGATTTTTGTCCATTGACAACACCTCATTGCAGTCTTCTTTTACCTGCATAAAGCCTATGACACCACCTGGTGCCACCACATCCTCACCACCCTTCACAAATGGGGCCTTCGTGGTGCTCTGCCCGTCTCTATACATAACTTTCTTTCTTGTCGCTCTTTCTGGGTCCAAGTTGGTTCCCCCTACAGCACTTCCCATCGGCAAGAAAATGGGGTTCCACAGGGTTCTGTGCTGAACGTCCCTCTCTTTCTCGTCACCATTAATGGACTGGTGGCGGCTGCTGGGCTGACAGTTTCCTCCTCTTTGTGTGCGGACAATTTTTGTATCTATGTTGCTTCCTCCGTCATGGGCGCAGCAGAACGCCGTCTACAGGGGGCTCTCTACTGGGCGCAATCTTGGGCACTCTCCCATGGCTTTCAGTTTTCGGTGGCCAAGTCATGTATCATGCATTTCTGCCGTACAGTCAATCCTCATCTGGACCTGTTCCTTGATGGCTAATCCCACGAGGTTGTGGACACCCATCGCTTCTTGGGTCTGGTGTTCGATGCCCGGTTGACATGGCTCCCTCATCTTCACCAGCTGAAGAGGATGTGCTGGTTACATCTCAATGTTCTTAGATGCCTGTGCAATATCACCTGGGGTGCAGACTGCTCTATTCTTCTGTTATTGTACAAAACACTGGTCCAGTCTCATTTATAATACTGGAGTCCTGTCTGTGGTTCTTTGTCACCTTCGACATTGCAGATACTAGACCCCATCCACCATTGTGGGCTACGACTTGCGACTGGTGCCTTCCAGACTAGCCCCGTGATTAGCCTTCTCACAGAGGCGGGGATTCCACTGCTGCGAGTTTTCCGTCAAAAACATATGATATCTTACATGCTCTGCATTCGCTGCACCCCAAAGTGCCCTAATTATGGTCTCCTTTATCCAGACATGGAGATCAACCTTCCTCGGTGGCGGCCACAATGTGGGCTTACCATGGCTGCCCGCATTCAGTTGCCCTTTCCTGAACTCCAGAACTTCCCTTTACCGCCTCTTTTCTCCGCTCACGCACATACCCCTCCGTGGTGCGTCTCTCGGCCACAGCTCTGTCTTGATCTCTCCATCAATTCAAAGGATTCTGTCCCTCTGGAGGCCCTTCGCGACCAATGCTACTGTCTCCTCAGTTCATTCCAGTGTTCAGAAGTGATTTATACTGATGGCTCCATGGTTGCTGGTCACGCTGGTTATGCTTACACCTATGCGAGACACGCAGAACTTCGTTCCTTGCCAGATGGCTGTAGTGTTTTTACTGCAGAATTGGTAGCCATCTCGCGTGCATTGGACCATGTCCGCTTCTGCTCAGGACTGTCTTTCACTATCTGTAGTGACTCCTTGAGCAGTTTGGAAGCTATCGGCCAGAGCTTCCCTCGCCACCCATTGTTCATAGTTATCCAGGACTCCCTTTCTCTCCTTAATCAATGTGGATGCTCAGTGGTTTTAATTTGGACCACAGGCCATGCACCTGCCAATTGACTAGCTGAATTGGCTACTAATGGCCCATCTCTTGCTATTATCATCCCGGAAATAGACCTTCGCTCGGCATTATGTCGTCAGGTTTTGCGACTTTGGAATTCAGAATGGCACACTCTTTCTTCACTGAACAAGCTCAGGGCAATAAAGGATTCTACAACTATGTGGGAGTCCTCCTTAGGCATTTCGTAAGGCCTCTGTCGTCCTTTGCCGGCTCCGCATTGGCCATACTTGGCTGACTTATGGTTATCTCCTCTGTCGTGAGGAACCCTCCCCCCCCCCCCCCCCTCCCTCCTGTCGTTGTGGATCAATGTTGACTGTAGTTCACCTCTTACTGGACTGTCCAGATTAGCCGCCCTGCGACAGACTTTTAGCTTTCCTGACTCACTACCGCTGGCATTAGCTCACAATGCCTCAGCGGCTGATCTTGTTTTACGATTTCTTCGTGATTTTTTTTTTTTTTGGGGGGGGGTGGGGGTGGGATTTAATCGCTTTATTTAAGTGTGGGACCTTCAAACTTATCGGTGGGTGGAAGGGATGGCAGGCGGTCTTGCTCCACCCTTCGCCCCGATTGGACTGGCTTCGACTGGGCTTGGTGGTTCATCCCCATCCTCAGCCTTCCCACTCCTTTTTTATGGGGTCTGTTTTGAGTATCTATCTTGTCTACCTGTGCTTCTTCCTTCATGCCCCTGTCATTAGTCACTTTCTTTCCCTCCTCTCTTCTTCCGCCTTCTTCCTTCTTTCTCTGTCAATAATTTGTAATTTTATGACCATTTTAGTTCTCTCTTATTGTGTGAGGTTTTATCAGTTTTACACCGCATTTCCTTATTTCCTTCATTTCTGCCTGAAAGATTCATTGTACCATAGTAATGAAGTAATCTTCCATTTTAACCTGGAATACAGATAATGTTTTATCCAGTGACATCTTTTTCCCCGTTAGTTTTGTGCAAAAAATTGTAGCACCTTATGTGGTTTTTGAGAGATTTATAATGTGGTGCATCAGTTAAAGCGGATGTTTCTGTAGTACACAAGTGTAAATATGAAAATCACTAAATATGGCACTTTAGCATTACAAACACACAAATCAGTGTAGTGCCGTCCTGGTTTGCTTCCATCAGGCAATTAAAGTGCAGGACACACCCATCATGCAAATGTGTTTCTGGTGTTAAAACATAACACGGAAAATGTTTATTTCAGTTTTCATTCAGTTATATTTTTAAAAGTTTTTTGAATAAAGCTTGTTGGTGACAGGATGAGCTGTCATGTAGGCCGGCAAGTAGGTAGGTAGGTAGGTAGGTAGGTAGGTAGGTAGGTAGGTAGGTGATTCATGTGTTTGCAAAAT
The DNA here is from genome assembly GCF_023898315.1 of Schistocerca nitens. Classification (NCBI taxonomy): domain Eukaryota; kingdom Metazoa; phylum Arthropoda; class Insecta; order Orthoptera; family Acrididae; genus Schistocerca; species Schistocerca nitens. The sequence goes on from NC_064616.1 coordinate 492,022,816, forward strand.
GAAAGTGCCACATCTGGTGTTTTCACATTTATACTGGTCTATTAGGAAAATATCTGTTTAATCAATGCACTGCACTAAAGACATCTGAAAATTGTGCCATTTTTTTGTGTGATAGGTTGTCCAAAATAATCTGAAAAATTTGCATCAGCAGCTAAAACTGTTACTGGAATTCACTTTGTTTGACATCATATTTCTTTACACGAGGTATCAACTGTTATTTTAGAACAAAAAAGCGAAAGTCACAAATACAATCTGTATTTTTGTCAGATCTATATTTCAGCTATTGAATAGCTATTTTCAGTGCATTGAAATCAAGTCATATAAACTCGTCAATCTTCTGGCAACATATGTTAGTGTAAGAGTTTAAGATGTAGAGGACCAGATTCTAACTAAATTCTTTTTTTTTGAAATATACTAGTCACTGTGCACAACTGTCCTGATGAAATGAAATTGGTGTGTGGTTTTTTAAAGATTATATGCAATTCTCAGAGTCGAAAGAAAAGTCAAAATCCAATTTCAGTGTTCACTAACTATTAGTTACCAATACTAGTAAACTACCAACCTTGGTTTTAAAACATTTTTACTTGAGATTGGCAGTTTCATGTTATGCTGCTATACTGTGCCGATTTCACTTTATCATGTACACGAAATTTTCCTGTCGCTACACATTAGACATTAAACTGAGCAGCATGCGACTCAACTTCTCATCGGTCCACTCCGCCTCTTGGCGCCATCACAAAGGGTGCTGCCGATGTGCGTGTGCCAACGGAACACAACATAATGGTCATTTGATAAAGAGACAACCCCCATCCATTCTCCCTGCCTGCGTGTCCCAGAATCTTGGACAATTTTGGCATCTCTTTAAGTATCTATTGTTTCATGTTTATTACTTTATGTATGCATGTGGATACGTTATTTAGAGGTAGAAAGGTTATTGTTTAATCTAAGTTACAGAAGGACACACATTCAGTACAAATGTAGCACATCAATTTTATTCAAATTTCACTACATGTTTAACGAAGAAAGTTCTATGTAGATTCTTATTACTACAGTTAACAGCAATTTGTATGGTACAGTCTGAAACACATTGGCATGTACAGTGGAACTTAAGTCAGGACACCACCATACTGTTTCTTTTCTTGAAGACTTTCCAAATTAAAGGTCCCCCCCCCCCCCCCCTCTCTCTCTCTCTCTCTCTCTCTCTCTCTCTCTCTCTCTCTAAGGAATTCTGTCAGCAAAATCCCGTCCTAGAAGTCGCATTTTGAGGAGTAGCAGTGTGTTGTTGCTTACCCGCTTTCTTTGCAAACTGCTCACCTAATTGAAGTAGAAAATTTGCCAAATGGTAGCCTCCGACTTGATTATTTCTTGTTTTTTGGTGCTATATGAAAGTGTTTACTGCCATTATATAAAGATGGAAAAATAGTTTCTTCCACCATTTCATTTGCCTTCTCTTATAATGGTTGTAAGATAAGAGTTGATCATTCCTGTCTATGTGTGCCTTAATGAAATTGTAGTCTGGAACTGCATCAGGTTTTATCATCCTTGTCATCCCTGTTTTGCTACCGACCTCAACTTCTTTTTCTGCAATCTTGTAACGACAAATCTGCAACATTTCTAGTGTCCCTCTGCTTCAGACATGACAAATGTTTCTTGCTCATAAACACCTAGGCACCTTTTATAGGAAGTCATCTAAGATTAGACATACATGTTCCCACAGCTATGGTCTTATTCTCCTACAGAAAACTGAAAACAGATGGTGACCTGCCTGTGTAAACGGTATGTTCCTTGTTGAGATTACCAGACAGGTCTCTAAAAACGAGCAGTGACTGAATTGTCTGCCCCCCCCCCCCCCAATCCCTCCCATCCTTCGCCTGTGTAAACTTCAATGTGTAAAACATAGCGTGTCCCCCCCCCCCCCCCCCACACACACACACCTGTGTAAATTTCAATGAGTAAAATATATCCTGTATTTGAATGATGTAAAGTAAACAGTTCGATAACAGGTTACCAGGTTGTTTTCTTATATAGACACCTTTAATCCATACACACCTTCATCAGTGGTAATGCTTTCCTCAGATGAAAATTATGCTGGATACTATGAAAGTAAATTATTCGATAAAGGTCTCATTTCATGCAAGGGATCATCATGACTAGGTTCATTTTTTGGAGTGTATGGGGCATTGTCATTTAGGTGCAGGTAAGACCAAATAACAAAAAATCTGTTTATAGTGAGAAGTGAAACCCAGAAACAGTGCAGAAACATAGTTATTTGCAGATCAGTAATCACACAGTCTGTTTTTCTTTACTAGGCATGGATGGATTATCGATTGTAACATGTATGGATTGTAACAAATACATTTGATGAAGTTTTACCCCAGTCCATGTGTTCCTCATGCTTTTGGGTGTCATATTGTTTGATCCTCTCATTTTGTCTACAAAGGATTTCACATATTAGTTAGCTTCAGCCTTGATGTGCTTTATCTCTGATTCGTGGGGTGGGGGAGAGGTGGCGCATAAAATATCAAGGACTGCTACTGACATAAACTTCTGCCACACATCCACTTTTTCAATTCAGGTAACGATCGTAGCTCATCTAATGTGATCCATCCTACTTCTGCATGTGGATATTCTGCAACATTAGAATGTTTTGTCTTGCATGGTGGCTCTAAAGATGGCGCTACATTTGAAATACTATCTTGATTATTCAGGAATATGTTATACATTGTTGGAGATGGGATTTCATCTGAAAACACAGTTGAAATATAATTTACCTAGGAGATTTTTCAAACAAACTTTGTAGAACAGTAATATTGAAATAATAATGTTTTTGTACCTTAGTCTGATTGAGAAGCAGAATCACTATATTGTCTTTCAAAAACATCCCCTTTGGAACCAGAGTCTACAAATGGTTCATTCAAAAGCAACTAGATCTCAGTATTGGTCTGTATCATCAGAAAATACACACAAGCACAGTGGTGGTCAACGTGTCCGTATTGCCCACTAGTGGGTGTTCCAGGTATCATGGTGGGTGGTAGGTGATAGAGACTTTAAACACATTTTTATTGGGTTTTCATAAAATATTGACGAAGTATTTGTGAAGTAATTATTATTATATGCTTTAACTTACTGTAACTTCACTTTATAAATTTTAGAAAGTAAAATGACTTCCCCTACTTTACAAATCACCGTTACTGTGAAACCAGTGGGCAGCTGAAAAATTTACCAGCAACACAGATACAAAAGTGGACAGTAGGTACCAAAGGTTGACTACCCATGCTCTAGCACAGCAGGAAACCCCAAAAACTATGGTGGAAGCGTCATTATAGTGGTTGTGAACAAATGTGGGTTGTACTTGAGAATGCCAAAATAGTTTCAGAAACCTCCAGATGATGGCAGCACCATGCAGAGGTCATTCCACAGCATACTGAACTTGAATAGAAACTGATGAAAACAATGCAAATGGAGGAAGATGAGCAGAGCTGTGCTCAGGTTGGGACTTGGAGTTAAACAAGTGCAAATTTTTGCAGGAACTATCTATCTCCACTGTGTTAAAAATTAAAGGAATCATGATTCTAATTTTTGGTGCAATAATGTTTCTTCTAACTTAATTTGATTTACTACCCCCTGTCCTGTTTTTAGTCCAATACTGGGGATTGATTTTTTTCCATCAGTGATATTTGGAGCACCTGCCCCTAGGCCAAGCATTACTGAATCATCACAATTTGACTCTCTCTTTGGTTTGCACCAGGGTTTGTTACTATTTCATGTTTTTAGAAAATACTATTTTTGTGTATCATCTTGCATTTAATCATTATCAGAAGCTCCCATTCACATTTTTAGAAAATACTATAGGTTTTACTTTATAGACTTCTGAGTTAAAACATTTGTAACTAATATTATGGTAAGATATAACATCAGAGCTAATATAAAGCGATTTTACTAATTCCATATTTATTGTCATATGCCCAAACAGGCAAAGTAGAGATCAGAGAAGAGACTGTTGAAAAGCTTCTCAGTGCAGCTCGGTTACTGCAGATGCCCGAGATTGTTGACGCTTGCTGCGGCTTTCTGAAAAAGCAGCTTGATCCCTCCAACTGCATTGGAATCCGCCTGTTTGCCGATACCCAGGGCTGTGATGACTTAATGAAAGCAGCTCACGACTACACAACTGTAAGTTTCTTAACCATAATGTGTGAAGTTCTCTAGTTTAATACCAATACTTCTTAAAAAAAATTATGTAGATTCTTTGGCTGCTTATTGTAACAAACTGTCATTGTTGAGTTTTTAATTCAAATTCTGTGTAGTACAGAAGAGGGCTGCCTGTTTGCCCACTGCAGAAATAGAAACAGGTAAAGAGAAGTTGCAGATGATCCATATATCACAACAAGCAGATAAGCTTTTGTTGTGATATGTGGATCGTGTATGGTTCGTGTAGTGAAAAATTTTAATGCTTACTTAGGGAATTAGAGAAATTTCAACAAAACACTTGATACCTCCCCTGCACACAAATGGAGCAGTCAGAATGGAGAGAGACTGGTGGAACTGTATAGAAATTTCAGTTTCAAAATTACATCAGGCCATTTTAAGGAAGATACTCCCAAAACAAAATGTGGAAATCCACCAACAAGAATACTGGTAAATTCTAAATTGATTATATCGCGATCTTGTATCCACATCACAAGGAAATTTTTAAATGTTCAGGTACACAAACGAGGAAATATGGACACAAATAACTACCTAACCTAAGTGAAACTGAATTTAAAGGTCCATAAAATCAACAGCTTCCCCCATGAACCATGGACCTTGCTGTTGGTGGGGAGGCTTGCGTGCCTCAGCGATACAGATGGCCGTACCGTAGGTGCAACCACAACGGAGGGGTATCTGTTGAGAGGCCAGACAAACATGTGGTTCCTGAAGAGGGGCAGCAGCCTTTTCAGTAGTTGCAGGGGCAACAGTCTGGATGATTGACTGATCTGGCCTTGTAACATTAACCAAAACGGCCTCGCTGTGCTGGTACTGCGAACGGCTGAAAGCAAGGGGAAACTACAGCCGTAATTTTTCCCGAGGACATGCAGCTTTACTGTATGATTAAATGATGATGGCATCCTCTTGGGTAAAATATTCCGGAGGTAAAATAGTCCCCCATTCGGATCTCCGGGCGGGGACTACTCAAGAGGACGTCTTTATCAGGAGAAAGAAAACTGGCATTCTACGGATCGGAGCGTGGAATGTCAGATCCCTTAATCGGGCAGGTAGGTTAGAAAATTTAAAAAGGGAAATGGATAGGTTAAAGGTAGATATAGTGGGAATTAGTGAAGTTCGGTGGCAGGAGGAACAAGACTTTTGGTCAGGTGATTACAGGGTTATAAATACAAAATCAAATAGGGGTAATGCAGGAGTACGTTTAATAATGAATAAAAAAATAGGAGTGCGGGTTAGCTACTACAAACAGCATAGTGAATGCATTATTGTGGCCAAGATAGACACAAAGCCCATGCCTACTACAGTAGTGCAAGTTTATATGCCAACTAGCTCTGCAGATGATGAAGAAATTGATGAAATGTATGATGAGATAAAAGAAATTATTCAGGTAGTGAAGGGAGACGAAAATTTAATAGTCATGGGTGATTGGAATTCGTCAGTAGGAAAAGGGAGAGAAGGAAACATAGTAGGTGAACATGGATTGGGGGGAAGAAATGAAAGAGGAAGCCGCCTTGTAGAATTTTGCACAGAGCATAACTTAATCATAGCTAACACTTGGTTCAAGAATCATAAAAGAAGGTTGTATACCTGGAAGAATCCTGGAGATACTAAAAGGTATCAGATAGATTATATAATGGTAAGACAGAGATTTAGGAACCAGGTTTTAAATTGTAAGACATTTCCAGGGGCAGATGTGGATTCTGACCACAATCTATTGGTTATGAACTGCAGATTGAAACTGAAGAAACTGCAAAAAGGTGGGAATTTAAGGAGATGGGACCTGGATAAACTGAAAGAACCAGAGGTTGTGGAGAGTTTCAGGGAGAGCATAAGGGAACAATTGACAGGAATGGGGGAAAGAAATACAGTAGAAGAAGAATGGGTAGCTCTGAGGGATGAAGTAGTGAAGGCAGCAGACGATCAAGTAGGTAAAAAGACGAGGGCTAATAGAAATCCTTGGGTAACAGAAGAAATATTGAATTTAATTGATGAAAGGAGAAAATATAAAAATGCAGTAAATGAAGCAGGCAAAAAGGAATACAAACGTCTCAAAAATGAGATTGACAGGAAGTGCAAAATGGCTAAGCAGGGATGGCTAGAGGACAAATGTAAGGATGTAGAGGCTTGTCTCTTGAGGGGTAAGATAGATACTGCCTACAGGAAAATTAAAGAGACCTTTGGAGAGAAGAGAACCACTTGTATGAATATCAAGAGCTCAGATGGCAACCCAGTTCTAAGCAAAGAAGGGAAGGCAGAAAGGTGGAAGGAGTATATAGAGGGTTTATACAAGGGCGATGTACTTGAGGACAATATTATGGAAATGGAAGAGGATGTAGATGAAGATGAAATGGGAAATATAATACTGTGTGAAGAGTTTGACAGAGCACTGAAAGACCTGAGTCGAAACAAGGCCCCGGGAGTAGACAACATTCCATTAGAACTACTGATGGCCTTGGGAGAGCCAGTCATGACAAAACTCTACCATCTGGTGAGCAAGATGTATGAGACAGGCGAAATATCGATAGACTTCAAGAAGAATATAGTAATTCCAATCCCAAAGAAAGCAGGTGTTGACAGATGTGAAAATTACCGAACTATCAGTTTAATAAGTCACAGCTGCAAAATACTAACGCGAATTCTTTACAGACGAATGGAAAAACTGGTAGAAGCGGACCTCGGGGAAGATCAGTTTGGATTCCGTAGAAATGTTGGAACACGTGAGGCAATACTAACCTTACGACTTATCTTAGAAGAAATATTAAGAAAAGGCAAACCTACGTTTCTAGCATTTGTAGACTTAGAGAAAGCTTTTGACAACGTTAACTGGAATACTCTCTTCCAAATTCTGAAGGTGGCAGGGGTAAAATACAGGGAGCGAAGGGCTATTTACAATTTGTACAGAAACCAGATGGCAGTTATGAGAGTCGAGGGGCATGAAAGGGAAGCAGTGGTTGGGAAAGGAGTGAGACAGGGTTGTAGCCTCTCCCCGATGCTATTCAATCTGTATATTGAGCAAGCAGTAAAGGAAACAAAAGAAAAAATCGGAGTAGGTATTAAAATTCATGGAGAAGAAGTAAAAACTTTGAGGTTCGCCGATGACATTGTAATTCTGTCAGAGACAGCAAAGGACTTGGAAGAGCAGTTGAACAGAATGGACAGTGTCTTGCTAGGAGGATATAAGATGAACATCAACAAAAGCAACAGGAGGATAATGGAATGTAGTCAAATTAAATCGGGTGATGCTGAGGGGATTAGATTAGGAAATGAGACACTTAAAGTAGTAAAGGAGTTTTGCTATTTAGGGAGTAAAATAACTGATGATGGTCGAAGTAGAGAGGATATAAAATGTAGATTGGCAATGGCAAGGAAATCGTTTCTGAAGAAGAGAAATTTATTAACATCGAGTATAGATTTAAGTGTCAGGAAGTCGTTTCTGAAAGTATTTGTATGGAGTGTAGCCATGTATGGAAGTGAAACATGGACGATAACTAGTTTGGACAAGAAGAGAATAGAAGCTTTCGAAATGTGGTGCTACAGAAGAATGCTGAAGATAAGTTGGGTAGATCACGTAACTAATGAGGAGGTATTGAATAGGATTGGGGAGAAGAGAAGTTTGTGGCACAACTTGACTAGAAGAAGGGATCGGTTGGTAGGACATGTTTTGAGGCATCAAGGGATCACAAATTTAGCATTGGAGGGCAGCGTGGAGGGTAAAAATCATAGAGGGAGACCAAGAGATCAGTACACTAAGCAGATTCAGAAGGATGTAGGTTGCAGTAGGTACTGGGAGATGAAGAAGTTTGCACAGGATAGAGTAGCATGGAGAGCTGCATCAAACCAGTCTCAGGACTGAAGACCACAACAACAACAACAAAATCAACAGAAGGATGTCAGTAATTCGTAAATTTAATACTACTAAAATCCAACTACTGCTATTGGCAAATTAACCCAACAAAGCACAAGCACAAAACTGAGAGTAACTCATAAGACAGTTTTTTCAAACTGTTCAAAACCAAATTCCTTTACAAAGGCAGAAAAAAAAAACCCTTAGTGGAATGAAAATTGTGAACAAGCAGTAAAATTGTGACACAAGACATTAAAAATGTGGAATAGTAACATATCAGAAAATGTATGTGACAGATCCCTGGCGCCTAGGAAAGAAATTTCAGAATTTAATAAGACAAACAAAGATAAAGTATGTGAACAGTTAACTCTGTGAAATTGATGGTGGCTTCCAAAAAACAGTACCAGGACTTTATAAATACTTTCAGTGCAGTGGGAGGCACTGGCATCAGCCACAGGAAGCAAATCCCCATTGGTGCTGACAAAGCCTCAACCACTGGGGTAGGTAGGCATGATCAGGCCTGCTGTACTCCAAGTGTGGCCAGGGCCAACAAGAAATGAGGAGGGGGCTCCGCACTCATCCTGGGATGCAGCTGGTTTTAGTGGTATGCCACATATCAGTCTTGCATGCGAACCACAAAGACACGGCGACCAAGTTGGCTGTAAATGATGGCTGAAATCCAATGAGGGCTCCCTCCTAATGCCCTGGCCCAGAGTGGGGTGCTGGGTGTACAAATATTGACGTAACTGGCATCGCTGGGAAATACCTGCCTGCCAGCCAGAGATCAAGCAGCATCCACTGCTGATGACCATGCAGGAGCTCAATGGGACTCATGGCTCCAACCAGCATTGTTAACGTAATTATGTTAAAAAAATGAGAGCCTCCTTGACTGGGAAATCTCCTACGTACTTGGGCATCTGTCTCTTTAGCATCTGGACAAGGTGTTCTGCCTCGCTCTCCAACTGTAGAAGGAAGGGAGGCACTTGGACAGGATGAATGCTGTTTTGTGTATGAAAGTCCTGGAAAGCTGTCAGCATGAACTGTACGAAACCTTCTACAAAGAACTTCAACAGGACTGTGACGGTCATGTCTACTGTTGAAGGTGGATGACGAACAACATAAGGAAAATGAGAAAAAGCATAAGTTGCAAAGTGTTTTGAAAAAGACCAGTGTAATCAATGTGACCATTTTCCCAATTGGTATACTGCCAAAACACATGTGGCACGCCAACAGTTTTGTGCAAGCAATCCCACACTGACCCTGATGGAATAAGTGAAGAACCTTCGATCGTAGAGTTGCTGGAACCACCATACAGGGAGTAAACCCTTCTAACAGCAGGAGAATAATGCCATCCAACAGGGAGAGGTGATGACACAACGTGTAACAATTTTGAAGTGCGTCTGCTGCCTGGTGCGTTGGACGGTCAGGCCGTCCATATTGTATCATATGTATGAGCTAACAGAGCACCGGATCCCCCGTCACAGCACAGATAGTACGGAAACTGGTAACTGGAAAGCCATCCACTGACTGCCTTGCCTCTGTACTGAGTTGAAAACAAAGCATTCCCTCCTGGTCAGACAAGGGGTCAGGGCCCAAGAGTAGCTGGGACAGAGTATCCGCATTTGCATGTTGCAACTTGGGACGAAAATGGGTCTCATAGTTGTACCAGGACAAAAACAGAGCCCAACTCTGAAGACGATGAGTGGCTTTGTCTGATAAGAACACCAATGAGCTGAACAGGCAAACTGAGGGCTTGTGGTTGGTATTTAAATGAAATTTTACACCATACAAGATGCATTGAAATTTTGTAAGGCCTAGACATCAGCAAGTGCTACTTGTTCCACCTGAGAATAATATTGCTGAGCCGAGTTGATTGTTTTTGATGCAAAGGCAATAGGCAGATTGGAGCCATCTGAATGGCAATGGGCCATACTGGCTGGGATGTGGCTGTGGCTAGGACTGAATGCATGCCAGGTTGAAATGCTGCAAGACACAGTGCGGAGCAAAGACTATCCTTAAGCTGCATAAAAGCATGTTAACAGGCTGCAAACCAAACAAAACAAGCACTTTTCTGAAGTAACATAATAAAGTGATGGGCAATAGTAGCCGCTCTGGGAATAAACTTGATAGTACGCCACTTTTCCATGAAATGTAGATGAGACTGAGGGGGCAAAGCTGTAATGGTGGCGACATGTTGTTCCGTGGGGCACAGGCCCTGATGAGAAATTTTGTGACCTAGATAAACAATTAAAGGTTGGAAAAAGTGAGGCTTAAGCGAGATTATGTTTGAGGCCTATGGCCTGTAGAACAGTAAACAAAGAATGGAAATTACACAGGTGATCCTCCATATTCGCACTTGTCATGACTGTATCATCAAGACAGTTAATGCAATGAGGAACAACCATGTGACCTGTTCTAAAAGATGTTGAAAGGTGGCTGGAACACTAGCGATCCTGAAGATCAGCCATTGGTACTGATAGAGGCTAAAAGGCATATTAACTACAAGCAACTGAATTGATGCATTGTCCAAGGGAATCTGAAAGAAGCCTTCAGCCAGGTCGGATTTGGAAAAGAATCTCCCCCTCCCAGGAGAGGCATGGGGATATGTGTCTATGACTGCCTGTGCATTAATAGTGATCTTGAAGTTGCCACAGTGCCAAAGCTGACCAAACAACTTTTTTATGATAACTAAGGATGTAGCCCATTCACTTGAGAAAATTGATCTAACCATTCACAGTGATGTTAATCAATCCAGCTGTCTCAACCTGGTTACATAAAGCTATTGGCACTGGCCACACCTGAAAACAGTGAGGGCAAGCAGAGGGTTTGAGGGTGATGCGTGCCGTGAAGTTGGTTGCACAACCTAGCCCGGGGGCAAACAGATCCAATTGGTGGCCCATAGTGCAGGAGACATCTTCTAACGTAGGGTCCTCCAACTGAAGGGCACATTGACGCATCTCTTTACCAAGGGCTGAATGAATGATTGCATCTCTGAGCATGGGGTCCACATAAGACTCCTGAGTGTTAACTGTGACAAACCGACTCTTAAGATTGAGGCTGTGAAGATCGGCCATCCAAACTTGAGCTGTTTGCAACAATGGTAGAATTCAGAATGCGTAGCGACCACATGTGTATGCTTGTGGTGATCGGAGGACAACAAACGACACATATAGTCTAAAGAAAGTGATGCTGGTTCTTGCAGAGGATCTAACTGGCACAGTAAGAAATACATGTGAGGTGGTATCCACAACAAGGAAAAAATGTTATGGAAAAAATGTTATGGACCACAATGTTTACTACCTGGAACACCGTGAAATGTTGACATAGCCGCTTTTCGTAAGCAAGCCAGTCTTCCACAGATTCATCATAGGGGGAAATGTCGATGGGTGAACAAACTGTAGCCGAGCCGCGACCAACATGGCCAACAACTGTTCCACCATGGCCGTATCTGCCTACTGTTGTTGCAGAAGGGACTGGAGTAAAGCCTCCGTGGAAGAGATGAACAGCACAGAAATCACATAATCCAAAACATGCAAAAATTTGATCCTCTATGTTCCCACTTGTGTTCCAACTAGGAACGCAAGGAAATAAATAGCAAGAAAAAGGATACAATTTACTTGGTCACAGAGTGACATCAACAAGGATGCAATGAAAGTAGTGGCTCAAACACATTTAACAGCTGAGAGCCTGGGAGTCCATACATGCCCTTATAAAGAGGTTATCCATGTCAGGTGTCATTTGTGTACTACTGTGTGCTCACGGCAGATCTGGCGAGAGCGATAGGTGACCGGGCTGCCCCTGGCAGTCACCTCAGGTAGTTGCAAACATGCTGTTTGAATGTTGAAGCGCAATACAATTGCCGCTGTGGGTGGTAGGTGTAATAACTGGTATGTTACTACAGGTACTTACCAACTAAGCTAAGTGCATTGAATTTTGGAAATATTTTAAAAATTTCTAAGTTGCTCTGAATGCACAGAAAGTTGTCATGTTGATTAATTGGGTTTCTGCCAGTTATTCATGTCTTTCCTGGATGATATTTTAATTGTGTGACTCGCAGTCTTCTTCAGGTGCTGTCTGATACTGGTTCCAGTGTGGAACGAGTCCGGTACTTATGGCCTATGTTGTGGTAGGTGCTCCTTGTGCGGTCCATGCCGCGTCCGATGCCCTGTCCATGGTGTACACCAACCAATAGCAGCGGCTGTAGTGTTTTCTTCTAGCCGCGGGTGTTTTGAATGCTGCGGGTGTACTTTGTGGCTATTATCCGTTGTCAGTATTGATGAATTAAGTTCAGAATGCCGTCCAAGCCGTGCTAGATGTTTTATCTTCTGATTGTCACCTTTTAAGGGGCTCCGGAAAGGCTCAAAATCATGAAAAGTTCAATTTTTACTTTTTTGCGTTTTCTGAATCTGCAGACTATTACCTTTTAATAGATATATAATTTATTCAATTCCGAAGACTACAACTATTTTTAAATTTTTTTTTAAATGTGTTCTACATGGGCGTGACCCACTGTGGCGCTGTTAAACTGCTGTCAAGTGGTGTTATTATTAACGTCCGTGTTCATCAGGTACATTTTAGTGATGTGAGATAAGTTTGTGTTGTGGCTAACCTGTGATGGTTCAATATATATCGCTGGTGTGATTGTCGATTGCTTCATGTTTGTTTACTCTGTCGTTATCTCGAAAATATTCGTAATTAATTCTGTTTCTTGAGTCTCTGTTTTGTTGAAGTATAATAATGAGTAAAAGTAAAGTTATTAGAAATCCTCTGAAGGCTTTTAAGAAAAGGAGAAATGTTGGAAAGCCAAAGATATTTAGAAATATGGGAATGAAGATAGGTTCTAACATGGTACGAGCGATGCTTGCTTTAGAAAAGGAACGCCTTTGGGCTGCAGACAGGGCTGTAAAGAGTCTAGAAATACAAGCAAGAGTAAACAGGAGGAGTAACAAGAGGAAGCTGGAGGAGGAGTTTGCAGAGGATGAAGATAATCCATCCTATGGACCTGGAATGCACTAAAAAGTTAATCCAATCTTTGTCGCTCGATTCCCAAAACTTTTATTTTCTCATACTAATTACATGTTTTCTAAGGATCTTCCAAACATATTTGTTTCAAACTTTCAGTAAATGTTACACAGTACCTTCTGCATAATTTAACACAGCCTTTTTCAAAAAAAAAAAAAACTGTATATTTTTAAATATATAAATAAAAAATTGAAAAAAAATATTGTGAATTTTCATTACAATTGAAAAAAAATCATCTTTAATAACTGAACTAAAATTTTGTAAAATCCCTGTGTTAAGTTGTAGCCCATATTCCAATAAATAATCTGTAAAAAGTTCAACTTCCTACCTCAAATACTTTGTGAGGAAAGATGTAATTTATAAGCGTTATTTTAACATTGCAAGTATAGGGCATTCCGGAGCCCCTTAAGTCTTTCTGTGAATTAGTTCTATTACCGTGGTGTGCCGTGTTAGGCGTTCCGTCCAAAGTCCTTGCCACCCCCAGGAGCGGCTGCTGTGTTATTTTCAGGCTGATGGTGTTCAAATTGCCACTTGAGACTCAGAAGAACATTCTCAGGTATTGTGTCTGTTGCTGAGTTACCATTTCACACGCATCCGTTATTATGTGGTATTTAATTCCATCTTCATACTTGTGTCCCTTGGGGTCTTGATGTTGCCTCCATTGCATCTTCAGGAGATTGAGTGCCAGGTTCCAAGCCATGCTCAGCTGGAAACCAGTGTCCCGCTCAATGAGATTCTCTGCGACCTTTATCTCAATAGATTCTTTGATGCCGCTGTCCCATTATCTTGATGTTTGTGTGAAAATCTTGGCATGATTATACTTGATAGAATGATTGAGTTTTAAACAATGCTTGACAATCAGTGACTTGGTTACTTGTCTCAGTCTGGTGTGCCTTTGGTGCTCCTTGCATCTGATATCAACAGTCCTCGTCGTCTGGCTGATGTATGTCATTTCACATTCATATGGTTTCTGTAGATACACTTCGTAGCAGAGCCTTAATCTTGGTGGTGGATGGAACACTTTTAATGTGCAGGAAAGACGCGAATAACTGGCAGAAACCTGATTAATCATCATGACAACACCTCGCCGGGAAAGCCTGAAGAATTGCATAGAAAGGTTTCTATCAGAAGTAAGGTGGTGATCTGGACCTCAAAGCCACTGCAATTATTAGTTAAACAACAAATTATACAAAATCTACAATAAACTTCAGGGGGAAAATTTTGGAAAAGTTTTAAATTAAAACAGGCGTGAGACAAGGTGATGGACTCTGTCCATTACATTTCAGTCGTGACAGAGAAAAAGTAATCCAAGCTTAAAATTGGTGAACCGGTAAAGAAGTAACAGTGTTGAGAAAGATGGCTTAGCTTTTGCAGATAACCAGGCAGTTCTATGTGAGGACATTGAAACAGTGCAAAAACAAATAGAAATTCTTAAAGAAACTGCAGGAAGAGTAGGGCTTCAAATATCATTTGAAAAAACCAGCTTAACAAATACCTGGAACCCAAAATTCTAAAAACTAGACATGGAAAAATCGACAGGGTGAAAAGTTAATGAAATTACAAGGGTAGGTCAATTATTATCCACAATTTAGTTATATTTTTGCATATTTTGGTAGTACTGTTGTTTTACATTGATGAGGCATGCTTTGTTTATTTGTTGTTATATCTTTCCAATTTTCATGCTGCTAGGTGAGTTTCGTTATCACTACTGTGCTGTCAATTTGCACCAAAGAAGAGCGACATTCAGTGATCTGTTTTTTTTGTGGTCTGAAGGCGTATCAGGGGCCAAAATTCATCGAAGACTTTAAATACACTACGGGAATAGTGTTTTGCCACAATGGATTGTCTAAGAATGGATTGAAAAATTCTGAAATGGTCGCACAATTGTTAAGCACGATGAAGGAGCCAGACAACCGTTTACCACCACAAATGAAGAAACCATTGAGAATTCACATTCTCTTAGACAGATGATTAACTATTGACGAAGTGGCACATCGTCTGCAAATCAGTCGCAGTTCTGCCTGTGAAATCATTCACAACACACTTGGGTTTCATAAAGTTTGTGCAAAATAGGTGCCAAAAGTCTCACACAGTTGGATAAATAAATGCACTTGGACATTTGCAAAAAACATTTGGATCACTATGGTAACGAAGGGGACAACTCTTTAGACAGGATCATTACCGGTGACGAAACATGGATCCACCTTTACGAGCCAGAGAGTAAACAGCAGTGTATGGAATGGAAACATCCAAATTTGCCATGCAAGAAAAAGTTAAAGACCCAACAGTCTGCAGGAAAACTGATGCTTACGGTTTTGTAGGATGCACAAGGTCCAGTACTGGAACATTATAGGGAAAGGGGCACAACAATAAACAGTGTATGTTACAGTGAGATGCTTACTGCCAGGTTAAAGCATGCAATTCGAAGCAAATGCTGAGGATTTCTATCAGAAGGTGTTGTGTTGTTGCATGACAATGCCCATCCACATACTGCTGTCCACACTGCTGAAACACCCCAGAAAGTCAAATTTGAAGTATTGGATCATCCTCCATATAGTCCTGGTCTTGCCCCTTCTGACTATCACTTGTTTGGTCCACTCAAATAGGCATTAAGGGGCCGTCGATTTGCATCAGACGAAGCAGTGAAAGAAGCGGTGCATTTCTGGCTCGCAGTTCTACTGAGAACCTTCTTTTATGAGGGCATCAGGAGGCCTGTACAACGATGGACTAAGTGCATTGAAACATAAGGAGACTATTTGACTACAATAAAATTTTATAACTACTTTGTGGTTAATAATTGACTTACCCTCGTAGATTGGAAAAGGTTGATTATGAAATTCGTGATCACAAAATGGAGTGGTGGTGGTTAGGATGTCAACGAAGCACCACCCCAGGGTATGAATGAGTGGTGGTTGGCAAGTGGGTTCCTGTCAGATGTGTGATGAGGGGCCAGTAAAGCGATATTGACAAACCATATATTTATTATTCTGAATACATCAGTTTGCGCGATGTCACTCCAGATAGCAGGGCATTAGAAGTATGTGCGTGCTGAGGTTGATGCTGTTCATCAAGTAGCTTGCAGCTGCAGGCAGGTGGTAACAAAGGAAGCAGCAGTGTCAGCACAAGCGGCACTACAAAGTCACTGATCCCATGAAGCACATACACTGCATGACACACACAGCCCTGTGTTTGCTAACAGCATTGGGAGTAGGTGACCAGAGTGAGCATGACAAAGACGTAGACTGCATGCGGTCCCCAACGGCGGAATCTGCCCACAGGAATAAGGCAAGCAGCAAGTAGTTTGCCCACACAATTGGGAGCGGACAAGCAGTTGCGTGCCCCAAGTGATGAACTAGAGGCCACATAGAGACCCTCCAGTTATAGAGTGCAAGTCCCAAGCATTGGATTCTGCATGACTAGGGCCCTGTGGCTAGCAGCGTCCAACTCCACAGGAGAAGATGTGCACACCCACGAAACTCAGTCAGTAGACATGAAGACTACTGAACATCATAGGTACCTCCTCATAGCTTGATGCCGGCAGACTGGGATACCTGTAGCTGTAAATCTGGAATATTTATCCAGGTCTTGCCCATTCTTTTATTGCTGCAGCACTGGTTTCTTCCACTCAAGTCATAACACAGCCTTGACGTGAGCATGAGGTAATCAGACAGTGTGCGCTGTGGACCTGCTGGACTGGTACTTCTGCACCTCCGGCTGCTCAGTTTGGTGATAGCATGAAGTAACCACTTCAGTGCCAGATCAGCAGTTCCTGCTAAATCAGCTTTCTATGTTGCATAATTTGCTCAGTTGACTTGGCCCACTTCTGTAAAGTCTTGCAACACTCGAGGGTAATGCCTTCATTTTACTCAGCCATGTCAGCTACCGATCTTGCGGCACAAGACTTACAAAAGAATGCAGTAACAAAAAATGTGTCTCAAAATAAACCAAACTCAGAAACTATGACAGTCATCAAACTAGAGTGCTTTTATAGGACTGAAACACTCAAAACCGTAGGTCTGAATTACACAGACTGAGAGCAGATAAAGAAAGTAAAAAGTATAGTGAAGCTTATTTGGATATGAAACATGCAGGCTAAAATACCATGGACATATTAAAAGAACAAAACCAACCAGACTAAATAGACAGACTGTGGAATTCTACAAAATCCACAGTAAAGTCAAAGCTAAAAAATTCAACTAGTGTGAGTAGGACTCGCACTCTGAGCATTCTGAGCCAACTTAATTTAACCTCACATTTTCCATGCATGTTCTTTTCCATTGAATCACCAGACACAGTTCGTTTGTAGCTTTTGTTGAGTGAGTTTGCGAGTATCAAAATATGTGACATATATGGCCGTATCTTTTGATTCCTTTGACTTAAAAGATAAATTATTTACACCACCTGGGACCCTAGACCTTAGTGTTTGACATAAATTTGAACTTGATATCTGTACCCATTCATGAGGAAAAGGGGTCTTAATAGTAGGACAGACACACAGATGGCCAGAAGGAGAATGAACTGAACCTACAAGTGTTCTGTTTTTACCCAAGGAACTATTAAATGAAACAGTTAAATGGACTGTGCAGTTGAAGGAGACCTGAAGGAAGCAGGAGTAACACAACTTGAAATACCACACAGAAAATTTTATGACATTGAACCTGGCAGAAAAACCCAAGAAGAACGAAATGGCTCAGTCTACTAACAACAAGAAAAGAGCAGATTTCTGCTTACCACATAGAGGAGGCACTGAGTTGCACACAGTGCTTTGAAAAAGATGGCTATTGGACTTAGTCCTTCATCAGATATATACACAGCAAAGCAGACACATTTGTACATGCACAACTCATAGGTACACACATGGCTACTGCTGTTTTCAGTTCACTGAGATCAAACTGTGACTGCATCTTAAATGAGTAGCAGTTTTTGCTGAGGTGGGTAGTGGAGGTACAGAAGAGGCACAAATTCTGATAGCTGAATAACATGAGGGCTCTTTCTACATGAGAGAGAGAGAGAGAGAGAGAGAGAGAGAGAGAGATAGAGAGACTAACGACCCACCCCAGATTTGCACAGGTAGCAATAAGTATCTATGGCCAGATGACTTATCTGATGTAATGGTAATTTTGGCTATGGGGCATTGCATAGAGTTATGATTAAAAACTGGACGAGAACATTAGGTAACTGAAATAATCACTTCCATATAAATAAAGAGATTTAAGCAGCAGACGCCACTAGTCTCCCTAGCCAGTCACCCACTGCTAAAAGGTGGCCTACAGTTTAATGTGGAATCCGAAATGCCTTTTGTTTCTTGCACATGTGCACATCATTGACAGGTGATAGGTAGGATAAAAAACAGTGGTAAAAATTTGTGGTCTCACAGAGATGCAATCCTGCGACCTTTTGGTTACCAAGCCCGCACTTTGCCGCTAGACTACCAAAGCTAATGGGAAAATGAAGTATACAGTTTAACACTGAATCCAAGCCGCATTTTGCTTCAGGTGAATGTCCACATCATTGAGAGGTGAATGTTAGGTTTAAAAAGTGAAAAATCCGTGGTCCGACTGGTATTTGATTGCATGACCTTTCAGTTTTGAGGCACGTCATACGCCACTAGGCCCAACCTGGATGCTGTTCAAGCTTGGGAGCTGTCTAGAGTTGTGGAATTTGTATTGCTAGGTGGCAAACCTGTCATTTTCAGAGCAGCGGTGGACATTACTTTATTGTGGTTCATCCAGTTTTTAGGCACAAACCTTTTGAACATATTTCCTGAGGGAATGTACACAATTAAACAAAACATTGTATCACAATGTTTCGTTTACTATCACCTGCATTTATCCTCTTCCCCACTGTTCCTGTTAATTCCCCAGGAACTGTTATGCTCATGTGGAGTTTTTTTGTTCAGAATGATAAAGACAATCATCCTCAAAGCATATAGCTTTCCTCCTGACTCACTTTGTATATAGAGGACAGAGAGAGAGAGAGAGAGAGAGAGAGAGAGAGAGAGAGAGAGAATTCCTATGTAAGATGTTGACATTGAGTATGGATGAGCATCAAAATTCAAGGGAACAGATTCTCTCTGTGTGCAGGAAATGTCTTGCCAAATGCAATTTAAAAAAGTAACCATTTCCTTCTAGAATTTGGAAAAAAAAACACCTATATGGGTATTACTTCTACCAAAACCTTAATTTTAAGCATGTTGGGAATTGTAAAAACTCTAGATGATTTGTTCTAATGATTAATGCTTGCATAAGGTATGTGTGTAACATTTGGTTGTTGCATCATCATGTAAGCCGTTACTGTATTCCATTACGGTTGATGTGATTGACATGTTTTTTACGGTCTCTATATTCTTCATCAGTTTCTTAGTCACTCAATTCCTCAGTTCATCTCTTCTTGTATCAGATGACTACCATCATTCCATAAGCATTTTACCTGTACCTTTGCACAACTCTGAATATGTCTCCATCTCCTACAAATCGTACATATGTGGAACAAACTAGTGTGCAACCTATGTCTGATCAGAAATCCAACCGTATTCAAGAGAAGACCAAAGGTTTTCTTGTTATCAGTGTCATATCTTCCCTCTTGGTAAATCATAGCTGTCTAATCCCGTCCAGTGCTGAATCATTTATGCGCCACTAATAACAAACCCGCTTCTCTCCCTCTCCCTCCCTCTACCCCCTCCCTCTCTCCCCCTCCCTCTCTCCCCCTCCCTCTCTCCCCCTCCCCCTCCCCCTCTCCCCCTCCCCCTCTCCCCCTCCCCTTCTCCCCTTCTCCCTCTCCCTCCATTTTTCTACTTTCTCAGTTGCTTTTTCTTTAATTGTCTCTTCTATTACCTTATTATTTGTCGTACTTCCCCCAAAAATTAACTTCACCAGATTTGATTCTTTCAGGACTGGTACGATACCTTTCTTTTAGTAAATCTTTACCATATTTTATGGACTATAAGATGTACTTTTTTTCTTCAAAAAATTGCCTTGAAAATTCAGGTATGCCTAATACTCAAAATTGATATAAAAATGTCCAGATTTTGATTTAAGATTCCCACCAGTTATAAAAATGGCCATATACATGATGCTGTGGGAAACCTCTCTCTGTCTGGCAACGTTGGATTCAACTGGCAACAGCAATGCTCTAATGCAACAAACATGAGTTGTGGGGATTCATGAGCATGCTAACACTGTCTCCCTCCCATCGCGCTATCACAAACCCAGAACACTGTCTAGTCTATGATGCATCATTGCAGTCTACATACCAGTGACTTTAAATTGAAAGTATTAGTGTTATTGATAACAGTACAAAATTTTTGTTAGTAGCTGGTTTTGTAACGGAAAAAAGGTATTTATATGATGTGGACTATAAAAGTAATTGAATATACCAAACAGCATGGAAACAGAGCAGCTGAGCAGCATTTTGGCCCACCACCTAAAAAAAATAATAATAATAATAATTCACAATTGAAGTCTAGTAAAGAAGAAATGAAAAACAAGAGGAAGACTAAATTTGCAGATAGAGGACTGAATACAAATGTCCAAAACTAGATGGTGGCGTATTGAAATGGATTCAAGGACACTGTCAAAATGGCATTGGAATTAATACAAAAATGATTCAAATACAAGTTTGTAAGCCAACGCTACAGTGGAACTTAATAGACTTTAAGGGTGGAGTGGGTTGGTGCCTCAGGTTTATGAAGTGGCATGAACTTAGCATGTGAACTAAAACCAAAATATATCATAAAATGCCACAAGAGTGTGAAGAGAAAATATTATCTTTCCATCACTTTATCATGGAAAAATGCTCTACATTGCTATTTTACATGTTGTGCTATTGGTGCTAAACTTAATCCATTCATCATTTTCAAAACAATGCCAAAACCTGAAATACCGTCAGATGCTGTTAATGTACATGACGGGCTGGATGGACGAGATGAGGCTGGTATGAAATTATGGATTAACAGTGTGTGGGAGAGGAGAGTTCTCTCCTTGTGCTATATTAGTTTAGCAGTCGTTTGAAAAATTTTGTGAGAGAGAAATTGAGGCAGGGAAACACAGAGCTTGCTGTTATTCCAAAACGACTTACTTCACAATTGCAATCTGTTGATGTCTCAGTAAATAAACAATAAGTGTATATGAGAGAGGAATGGAACAAATGATGGATGAAATCCAACATGAATTCAAGCCGAAGGGAGCTTTAAAATGACCTACAATCAAACAAGTGTGTCAGTGGATAAAACAGTCATGGTGTAGAGTGAGTGAAGACGTTCTTGTTAAATCTCTCACGAAGTGTGGCATAAGTAACACTCTGATATCAGTGAAGCACTTATATCTGAAGAGGACAATGATGACGATAAGGAGGAGGAGGAAGAAGAAGAAGAAGAGGAAAGTTCACATGACAGTTTCCAGGGATTATAAAGGTCTGTTCGGTTTTATAACTAAGAAGAAAGTTCAAATGACAATTTCAAGGGATTATAAAGGTCTGTTCGGTTTTATAACTAAGAATTTTGTAATCTAATAATAAAATGGGTAAAAATGATGTTTTTAAAAAATGCTTAAAAATTAAGGTACGTCTTATATTCTGTAGCCTCGTATAGTCCATAAAATACGGTACTCCAGTTCGAGAGGAACATACTTATCACAGTGTTAATGCGTCTAACATTATTTTCATAATTATGCCCATTACTATGTATTAATTGTTATAATAATCATCACTATGCATAATCAATTTTGTAAGAAACTTGCGATGTTAACTGTAAAGAGAATGCTGAACGAAACGGTACAGTTCAACCATTCAGATTTAGGTTTTCTGTGGTTTCCTTAATTTGCTTAAGGGAGATACCAGTATAGTTCCCTTGGAGTGGACGTGGGCAGTTTCCTTTTGTAACCTTCCCTAATTGGGACTTGTGCTCTGCCTCCATGCCATTTCAGAAGAAAAGAATTATTGCATTATCATTGTGCAGGATTCATACTCCTCCTCCTACTCCTGCTCGGTTCCTATCACTGTATCTTTCTGGATAACAGGTAGATGCCACTAAATTCTGTACTGTGCTGCAACCACCATTTTGTAAAAATGTCAACTGTTATGTTGTTCCATATTAAATCATGGTGCATATTGACTGTTAATATCTCTCTCTCTCTCTCTCTCTCTCTCTCTCTCTCTCTCTCTCTGTGTGTGTTAATCTCTCTCTCTCTCTCTCTCTCTCTCTCTCTCTCTGTGTGTGTGTGTGTGTGTGTGTGTGTGTGTGTGTAATTCTTTGTGGGACCAGGCTTTAAAAACTTCTTGTCATCATTAGAGGTTTTTTCCATCTCTCAAGGTGTTATTCAGTGTATTGGAATAATCTACTGGCTCATTCCTTGGAATGTGTCCATTTTATTCCTCTAAGTGCACACCAATGGCATGTTTATGCCATAGTGCTTCTTACTGCACAAGTTGTGCCTTACTGTAATGTAGATTTTGTGATAGATGATTAGTGAAGCGGTACTGTTGAAAAACACACACACACACACACACACACACACACACACACACACACACACACAGGATTCCTGATGTTCTTTTAGTGACAAACAAAATCAAATTAACAAAGAACTATACAAAATAAGCCCACTTGTCAGAATGGGGTTACACTCCATCTGGTCTGGTCTGGCCTGGCCGGGAAACACTTGTGGTACAAGCTGGCCTCATATATTTCTAATAGGACATCATGCACATGTGCCAGGCGTGGAGATGCAATGTCATGATGAAAAATGGCACCACTATACTGTTGCATGAGGGGTAACAAATGGAGAGGCAGGATGTCCATGATGTACTGTTTTCCCTTCAGAGTTCCCTCAATTACTACCAGCCATGACCTGAAGCCATACCTGATGGCTCCCTACACCATGACACTAGGAGCAGGGCCTTGGTGAGATAGGCCTCCGCCAGGGGTGCTGGCACAGGGGGGCATAAATACTGACCCAAGGGGAAAAAATTAAGGACAGTTTAAGAATTAACTGGGAGGGTTATGTGCATTCTGCTACCCCTTTCACTTATGAGAAGCAGTCTTTTGCTCAGACCGCGAATAGAAACGTACACCGTTGTTAAAATGTTATTCCACTTTGCTACAGTGTTGTGGAATCCAAAACGTTAGTGAATGGGTACTGTAGCAAATTCAAGAATAAGCCTTCATGGCTGAGAAATAATATTTTGGGAATTTTTAGTCATTTTGTCCATACACATGTATACTCTATTAATCTTGTAAACACAGCTTCAACAAATTAAAGATGACAAAATATAATTATGGTCAAGTATGGGTCAAAGCAGACTGTCAAATTTAGCTATCTTGTCGATAAAATATTACATGGTAACAAAACTTTACTTCAGTGATGTAACCAGCTATGCTCAAAGCAAGGAAATGCAAAGAAAATTGTTGTAAAATACAATACCTGGCATGGCATATGTTCTCAGCTCATAATTATAGCCCTTTTTCTTTTATTTCTGATTAACATTTTATCAGGAGCAAATGGTAGCTGTTCTTTATTATACATGGTACTAAAACCAATGTGCACTAGGTGTTATAAACTTAAAGTTAAATTTTGTTTTATTTTCAGTTTTTTTACAAAATTTATGTCATTGCTAATTTATTTGCTACAATGACACATTTAATTTTTTGTTTACAATATTTTTCATCCACATTAACTAAGTCCGCAGCTCGCGGTCAAGTGGCTAGCGTTGCTGCCTGTGGATCACAGGGTTCTGGGTGTGATTCCCGGCTGTGTTGGGGATTTTCTCTGCCTGGGGACTGGGTGTCTGTGTTGTCATCATCATCATCATCATCATCATCATCATCATCCATGACAATGGCTCAATTGGACTGTGAAAAAAATTTGGACTTTGTACGGGTGCTGATGACCACGCAGTTGAGCACCCCACACTCCAATCATCATCATCATCATCATCATCATCATCATTTAACTAACATTTAGTAGTATTGCTCCATTTTCATTAAACCTACTAACAAAATTATAAGATTTGCTAAATCTGCTTTAAAACAATTTAGAAGGCAGTTTTGGGAAGGTGGGGATTTGGGGGGGATGGCAGCCTTTGCAACTTTGCCAGCGACACAGGAATTCCTTGGTATGTCTCTGGCCAAGAGTAACACTTCTGTGCCTCTCCAAAACGTTGGAAGAATGGAGCCTCTCCTCAGGTCTCCGCCATACTCGCCAACAATAGATAGCCAGGGAAGTGCAGAACCATTACTTATCACTGAATACTCTGTGGCATCAATAATCGGCAGTCTGTGCCAATTGTCCCAGTGGTGTTAATGGCAGTGTATTCATGGAATGGTAATTCCCTAGTTTGGCTGCTGCCACTCTGTGACTAATGGTGCGGGATGACACAGAACATTGCATTGAGTCCATTACCTGTTTTTGGATGGCAGTTGCAGATGTGAAGGCATTACTACGTGCTTGGTGCACAACCGGCAATCCTCCCTTGTGGTGGTCAAATGTGGTCAACGGGAACATTGACAGCTTGACATGTCCTCATGTTCCCATGCAATCCAACAATGGGCTATTGCCACATCAGAATGCCCATCAAATCTGGATACTGCACAATTCAACCAGCTGACCAAATGGAGATGCACAATGAGGCCCCTTTCAAACTCTGGCAGGTGCTGCTAACATTGTCTCATACATGTATGCTACATGTCTGTGTCTTTCAGTGATTTTCTGGGCCCTCCACTTTTTTTTTTTTTTTTTTTGACGAGCAGTCAAACTGTAGACCATTATCACTGCTGACAGGTTTTTCTAAAGAGCTTGAAAATAATCTTCTATAAAAGACCTGTGAATTTCACAGAAAACAATCATTTCTTTTCAAGCAACTAGCATGGATCTGTAAAAGCAAACTCGCTCAAACTGATCTTTTTGCCTTTCTGAACAAACCTATAAGATGCAGAACAAAATCCTTGATATTTCAAGAGTTTTTGATGTGTTTGGTCACCTTATCTTGTTGAGCAAACTGGGAGGTAACCCATACATCAGTTGGTGAACTTGTATCAACAGAAAAGGAAACAGATAGATGAACTTGTATACCAAGAGGGGAGTAACATAACCCTCTACTCTTTCAAAGAACAAAATTATGGCCTATACTTTTTCCACTTCTTTAAATGATTTAGACTTGCCCAGCTGTTACCATAAATATGTTAAATTTGTGGAGGACACCAGTCTACTGATAAAAAGGAAGGTATGCTAAGATTTCTGGAATGAAGCAGAGAAGTATACTCCACACATTGAAAAGTGGTTTTCTGCAAGTAATCTTATATTAAATACATAAAACCTGTTATAACACAATTACAAACAATGCAGGGCAACCACCTTGTAGTACTAACTGTAAATCTATTTGGTAAAAACCTTGGAAACATGCAGATCACAAAATTCCTTGGAATATGAGTCCAAGATGATCTGAAATGGGACAAGCATTCACAATGTGGAAGTTGTTAATTAAATTCTATCTGTTATTGTGTCAAAATTCTTTCAGAGCAGATGGAAAAATAATTTGTAACATGTGTGTATTCTACCAAAATGGACTTGTTGGTATTATATTGTGTCATATTGTTGTCTACACAAATGAAGTAGAAACTTGGCAAGAATTTTAAATTAAGACTAGGGTATTTTAAGTTAAGAACAGGGTTACAGTTTTTATTTTTAAAAGAACTATCTGATTTTACAAGGATACATCATTTAAATGTGTGCACATACAGCACTGATGTACCTTTTACATTAAAGTTTTGAATCAGAGTTTTCATTTATTTTTAACAAAAATTCATTCTACCCTCCACTGGATGCATGACAAACATCCAGACACTAGTCAGATCAGTTCTATACTTTTGTCAACATGTCTAAAGTTACTGTGTTCATTGCTGTTGCTATATGGCATTGCATTTCACACAAAATTGTTCTAATAGAAGGCACATAGATCTGGTCTTTCACAAACCCCATCAAAGAAAATAAAGGCCAGGAGATCAGGCACTCTTAAGGCAGGCAGTGGTGCAATGTGAGAACCGCACATTCCTTATGGCTGATCCATCACTGAGGCAGCTCATTATTGGGAAATGTTCTTACATGCTGTGTCAGTGATTCTCAATCCTGTCGAAAAATGAAAATTTCAACTTGTTCTTGCAATAGTGTAAAAGGCGGGTGTCCAACATACCCACTGTATAATTGGCAAAGGAAGCTAGCTAGCTGCTCCTTCTGACTTTGTTGCTGCTACTGACAACCATATAAACCACCCACTTGACACTGCAGCCGAGGTAAACATATAGTTTCAGTATTTGCATTAAAATATACCCTAAGTTGGTGTGTCCATTCCTGTAAAAGGTAGAATCGTTTGAAATCAAATGAATCTTCTTGAAACACCATGCGGTGTTATATGGCCTATGAATTAGAAACATCATGAATCTGTTACAAAAATGTATTTAGGAAACTATAATGGTGGACAAAAAGTAATGCCTCCTGTATCATAAAAATGTTTATTAAATACTTAAGGGTGAAGGAGACCACTCACCAAAAGTGTTGAGTCGTCAACAGGTGCGCACATGAGCAAAAGAGGAAGAAAACTTGCTAGCTTTTGAAATAAATCCTTTGTGAAGCTAGAGCAAGTGCACAAGCACACTACATTGTGCCAGCCGGACAGAGTGCCGGGATTGCATTTCAGCAGGTGTACTGGGGTGTGGTGTGGTGAATAATTAATGTGACATGGAGACATGGATAGGGGGAGAGTGATAGAACATAGTAAATGGAAACAGTTGGGTTGTGGGGACACTGTGTTAATGGAGACTGGGGCCAGGAGGCTTATGGGAGTGAACGATGTGCTGCAAGGATAACACCCATCTGCACTGTTCAGAAAAGCCAGTGGTGGAGGGAAGGGTACAGATGGCCTGGGTTGTAAAGCAGCCATTGAACTTCAGCACATTATGCTCAGCTGCGTGTTGGTCATGTGGTGGTCAACTCTGTTCTGGGCCAGGGTTTGGTGATGGCCATTTATTCTTTTAGACAGCTGGTTGGTTGTCATGTCAACATAAAAAATTATGCAGTGATTGCAGCAGAGCTAAAAAATATGACAAGACTGCTTTCACAGGTGGCTCTGCCTCTGATGGGGCAGAATAAGCATGTGACAGGATGGGATTTGGAAGTGTTGCGTGGGTGGATTGGCAGTTCTTGCACCTTAGTCTTCCATAGGGGTATGATCCTTGTGGCAAATGGTCGGGGGTGGGGTGGGAATGTTATAGGGTTGGACCATGATGCTGTGTAGGTTGGGTAGGTTACAGAACACCACTTTAGGATGCATAGGAAGGATCTTGGATAGGGTGTCCCTCATATACGAGGTGCATTCAAGTTCTAAGGCCTCCGATTTTTTTTCTAATTAACTACTCACCTGAAATCGATGAAACTGGCATTACTTCTCGTTGTAATCGCCCTGCAGACGTACACATTTTTCACAACACTGACGCCATGATTCCATGGCAGCGGCGAAGGCTTCTTTAGGAGTCTGTTTTGACCACTGGAAAATCGCTGAGGCAATAGCAGCACGGCTGGTGAATGTGCGGCCACGGAGAGTGTCTTTCATTGTTGGAAAAAGCCAAAAGTCACTAGGAGCCAGGTCAGATGAGTAGGGAGCATGAGGAATCACTTCAAAGTTGTTATCACGAAGAAACTGTTGCGTAACGTTAGCTCAATGTGTGGGTGCGTTGTCTTGGCGAAACAGCACACGCACAGCCCTTCCCGGACGTTTTTGTTGCAGTGCAGGAAGGAATTTGTTCTTCAAAACATTTTCGTAGGATGCACCTGTTACCGTAGTGCCCTTTGGAACGCAATGGGTAAGGATTACGCCCTCGCTGTCCCAGAACATGGACACCATCATTTTTTCAGCACTGGCGGTTACCTGAAATTTTTTTGGTGGCGGTGAATCTGTGTGCTTCCATTGAGCTGACTGGCGCTTTGTTTCTGGATTGAAAAATGGCATCCACGTCTCATCCATTGTCACAACCGACAAAAAGAAAGTCCCATCCATGCTGTCGTTGCGCGTCAACATTGCTTGGCAACATGCCACACGGGCAGCCATGTGGTCATCCGTCAGCATTCGTGGCACCCACCTGGATGACACTTTTCGCATTTTCAGGTCGTCATGCATGATTGTGTGCACAGAACCCACAGAAATGCCAACTCTGGAGGCGATCTGTTCAACAGTCATTCGGTGATCCCCCAAAACAATTCTCTCCACTTTCTCGATCATGTCGTCAGACCAGCTTGTGCGAGCCCGAGGTTGTTTCGGTTTGTTGTCACACGATGTTCTGCCTTCATTAAACTGTCGCACCCACGAACGCACTTTCGACACATCCATAACTCCATCACCACATGTATCCTTCAACTGTCAATGAATTTCAATTGGTTTCACACCACGCAAATTCAGAAAACGAATGATTGCACGCTGTTCAAGTAAGGAAAACGTCGCCATTTTAAGTATTTAAAACAGTTCTCATTCTCGCCACTGGCGGTAAAATTCCATCTGCCGTACGGTGCTGCCATCTCTGGGACGTATTGACAATGAACGTGGCCTCATTTTAAAACAATGCGCATGTTTCTATCTCTTTCCAGTCCGGAGAAAAAAAATCGGAGGCCTTAGAACTTTAATGCACCTCGTATAGGCATAATGATAGATAATCAAATCCCAGGCAAAGGATAGGATTTAGTCATTCCATTGCAGTATGATATTGGGTGACAAAGGACAGTTCACTTTTTTAGCTGATGCGTGAAAGCACTGGGAGGATTAGGGGCTTGTAAGGATATGGCTGAGCAAGGCAGCATTTGTCACTGCAGGTATGCTGTTCACAGGTGGCCAGGCTGTGAGTGTGATTTTTTGGTGTGCAAGGAGTGACAGCTGTCAAAATGCGAGTACTGTTGGTGGTTAGTGTGTTAAATGTTGACAGAGGTGTGGATGGAGCCATCAGAGAGGTGGATGTCAACCTTGAGGAAGGTGGCACATTGGTTTGCGGAGGACCAGGTGAAGGGGACAGGAGGGAAGGTGTTGAGGTTGTGGAGAAGTGATGATCGGTTGTCTTTGCCATCATGAGTCCAGATCATGATAAGTTCATCAGTGAAATTTAACCAGACAGGAGGTTTGTGGTTTTGGGAGGCTAGCAATGTTTCCTCTAGATGGCTCATAAAAAGGTTGACATAGGAGGTGTCATTCGGGTTCCAATGGCTGTGCCACAGATTTGTTTGAGTGAGTTAGTGGGTTTGGAATCTGAAGGATATTGGGAGAGGTAGTGTTGGATAGTGATAAGGCCCTGGGCATGAAGGATGTTGGTGTATGGGAGGTGGCATCAGGAGCACAATAAGCAGCTGCAGTGGGGTACCCTAGAGTATTGAGTTTTTGGATTTTGGGCAGCTTGTTGACGGTGGGTGAGAGGTAATCAGTGGAGAGTTCTGGTATGTGTCTGAGGATTTCTGTAGGGAGTGGAGGTTACGTTGGACTTCAGAGATGGGATCACTCGAGTAGAGCTTGTAGGTGGAATAGCCAGATTGATGGTGGGAGCTTTGTGTCCAGTAGTCACTGCAATGCATCATGACAGTGATGGAGTCTTTGTCTGCAGGGAGGTTGATTGGTAAAGATCCGTTTTGAGAGTTGTTGTGAGTGACTGTCCTTTCTTCTGCTGAGAGGTAAGTGTTCATAGGAAGGGACCTGGAGGAGGATTGTTTGGCCAAGTTGGAGGAAAAGCATCCCTGGAAGGTGTTTCCTCTGTAGATCTTTCACAAATCCAACATTATACTGTGCAATCCTTATTACATGCGCCACATATCCACAATTGAAACCCTTGCCCTCCAACTCTTGTAAGAGCATTCTGGATACCACCTCCATAAATTTTCCAACCTGTCAACATCCTACTCCACCTTTGGAGCACCACTGCCCATCAACACCTATCCTACCCACAGTGAAAACTTTCGTCAGCCCCTCATAGCAACCAGACCCAGCGTAGCTGATCATTTCAATTTGCCACGTTCACCAAAACTCTGTTCCAACATTCCATGAAATCCAGAACACAAACAAACCTAAAACACAGTTGTGAACCTTGTGACCAGAAACCTCAGTCCCACAGACATATCAGTCCTTTCCAAAGGCCTCACCTCCAGCCTCACACCCAAGTTTAACCATGCTGGACTTGTCAAAGACCTACTTTTCTTCTCCTGCTCCCTATAGTTCAATCTTTTCTTTGCCCCCAATCCCTCCAACCAAAGCCAATCTAATCCCAACATTGAACCATGCCTCCCTCATTTCATGCCACAATCCAACTGTGACCTTTCCTCCTCCCATCTAACCACCCCCTGGTCACTTTTCAGGAATTCCGTTTCTCCAACTTGACCTTGGCACCTTTCCACAGGTCTCTTCCCAAAAAACAGCAACCTCTCAACAGTAGAGAAAACAGCCATTCACAATCGCAAGGTAGACCCTGATTAATCATCCTCTTTGCAGACAAAGGAAATGTCATTTTATTGATGAGTGGTAGTAACTACCTCATTGAAGGCTTCTGCCAATGGTCTGACTCCTCCACCTGCAAGCTGTACTGTAATAATCCCGTCCAAGAAATCTTACATAACCTCCAATCCCTACTGAAATCCTTAAGCCCATCCCGGAACATCTCCTCTGATATCATCTTCCTCCTCACCCCAGTGACACCCTGCACACCCACCCTCTATGTGCTTCCTTAGAATCCCCAAGCCAACTATCTGGGATGCCCCATTTTAGCTAGTTAGTGTGCTCCTACTGAAAAAATTTCCGCGCAGGTTGATTAACACCTCAAACCATTTGCCCTAAACCTAGCCTCCCACATCAAAAATACTAACCACCGTCCCCACCTCTTTACGTAATGGGTTCCTACTTGTTACTGTTGATGCCACCTCCCAGTAGACCAACATTCTTCATGCCCATGGCCTTTTTACTATCCAACACAACTTCTGCCAACATCCTTCAGGCTCCAAACCCACACTACCTCAATCCTCAAAAATCTTCCCAGGTACACCATCAAACCCAACTACTTCCCTTTGAGTGGAAGTTATATTAACAAATCTGCAGCACCACCATGACATGCTCCTATGTCAACCTTTCTGTGGGACCTCTAGAGTAAACATACCTAGCCTCCCCAAACGACAAACCCATTGTCTGGTTCAGTTTCAGTGATGACATCATCATGGTCTAGACTCAGAGCAAAAGCACTTGATTATCGGTCCTCCCAAACCTCAAAAACTTCTGTCCAACCACTTCTCCTGGTTCTCTATAAACCAACGAGCAACCTTACTAGACATGGATCTCCAACTCTATGATGGCTCCATACATACCTATGTCCTTATTGAACACACTAAGCACTCACATACCTGCATTTCAACCACTGTCATCTCTTCTACACCAAAGAATTGTTCCCAGACCACCTGTAGATGGTGCATTTGCAATGGCAAGAACTTCTTGCTCAGTATGCTGAAGATCTCGTGAGGACCTTCACAGACACTCACCATCCCAACCCAACCTAGTCACGAACAGGTTTTCCATGCAACATACTCACAAACCCCTAATACTCCCACCACCCTCAAGCATCGAGTTACAAAGGTGCTCTGTCCTTTGTCACCCAATATCACACTGAACTGGAACGAATAAATGCTATCCTTTGCCAAGGATTTGACTATCTACCATCATGACAAAAATGAGGGACACCCAATCTAAGATCCTTCCTACCTTCCTGAAGTGGTATTCTGTCACCCAACCAACCAAGACAATGTCATGACCTAACCCTATGCCACTCCCACTCCCAACCATTTGCCACAGGGGTCATGCCCCTATGGAAAACCCAGGTGCAAGAACTGCTAATCCACCCACACAGCACTTCCAAAACCAGTCCTGTCACAGCATTATCCTACCCCATTAGAGGCAGGGCCACCTGTGAAAGCAGTCTTGTCATATAACTACTCTGCTGCAATCACTGCATAATTTTTTTATGTTGATATAACAACCAACCAGCTGTCTACCCGAATAAATAGCCACCACAAACTAAGGCCAAGAAAAATGTTGACCACCTAGTGGCACAACTTGCAGCTGGGAGTGACAGGCTCAAGTTCAATGGCTGATTCATAAGCCAGGCCATCTGGATCCTTCCCTCCATCATCAGTTTTTGTGAACTACGTAGATGGGAGTTATCCTTATAACACATCCTTTACTCTGATAACACTCATGGCCTCAATCTCTGTTAACTCACTGTGTCTGCACCCTCAACTCAACAGTTTCCCCTTCACATGCCACATTACCCTGTCCCAATCCATGTATCCATGTCACTGTCATCTTGCAAAGAACTCCACTGACTCCAACATGTAGGCATTACATGTAATGCCTGTGCAACTTCCACCTCTCCCTCCCACAGTTGTAGCCAGCAAACCTGATGCCTCTCTCCAAATTGCTAGCTATCCAGCCCGAACCCCCTTCCTGCCTGCCATTTGCCCCTCCCCTACCCATCCCATTTTATACAACCTCACCCCACACTAATCCACCTGCCAAAATGCAATCCCGGCAATATGAGTTCAGCCAGCACTACCTATTCACTACCCAATGCTGCTTGTATTTGGTGATTGGTCTCCTTTATTCTTAAGTACTTACATTCTGTCAGAACTTTCCTTACAGAAAAAAATAGAACAGATCATAACCTGAACTGTACACAAACTATTTTTCAACATAGTCACCACACATTTGTATACATTCACTAAATGTTTGAACTCAAGCATCAAGACCAGTTTGCAAAAATTCAGGTGTTTTTTTTTCTTGACCCATGAATTCAAATCTGTTTGCTAATGGAGAAATGGACATTGCAGACAAACTGCACAGTGGCCAGCTGATATCTATCACAGACGCCAATTGAGGATGTGCTGATGAAGTGATCCTAGGAGACAGACGCGTTAGAGTTCACAGTGAATAGCGAAACCTGAGTTTTTAAAATTGTGGATCAAGGAGCAAAACACTGAATTTTTTCCAAACTAGTTTTGATGCTTGGATTCAATGATTGTGCAAATGTATACAGATGCATGGTAACTATGTTGAATGGTAGTGTTATATAGAGGACAGTTCAGGCTATGATCTGTATTACTTCCACTGTTATATGTTCATTATTAAATTTTTATGACTCGGGAGGCATTAATGCTTTATTTACTGTTGTAAAAATTCTCCCAGTGCCTACCGAGCGAGGTGGCGCAGTGGTTAGCACACTGGACTCGCATTCGGGAGGACGACGGTTCAATCCCGTCTCCGGCCATCCTGATTTAGGTTTTCCGTGATTTCCCTAAATCGCTTCAGGCAAATGCCGGGATGGTTCCTTTGAAAGGGCACGGCCGATTTCCTTCCCCATCCTTCCCTCATCCGAGCATGCGCTCCGTCTCTAATGACCTCGTTGTCGACGGGACGTTAAACACTAATCTCCTCCTCCTCCTCCCAGTGCCTGGTTTGTTTATTCTGGAAGTAATGATTAGCAGAGATTGGATGTAGGGTCTTCATGACCGCATGCAGTCATCTGAACTCCTTGGGATCAACTTATCTTCACTGCAGATGAATCAAATAGGGGACAAAATAATTGAGCAGTTATTTAATTTTAATATAATAATACTTCTCCCTGGTGGAATAAAAATGACAATCCATTTGTGAGAGAGGAGGATGTATAAATATGCTATCCCGAAATTTGTTAGAGCCCACATGGTTGTGTGATAACATCATTAATTTAAATGTGCTGTGCTTTCTTCAGTTTGCAGTTTGCCCAAAATTTTTGTGACATTCTTCCTACACATCCTTCATCTGTTCTGTAGTCGGTCAATAAATTGCCTAGCCTCAAGAAATGACACGGTCTTTAGTTTCATCCCATGGAGGAACCTTTGTACTTGGGTAATCTGGCTCTGCTTTATTTTACTTAAAATGGCACCGACAAATTGATAACCTAAGTTAAATGGCTCGGTACAGGAAGATTTGAAAAACACTTACAAATATGAAGGTAGTATTTGATGATTAGATATAAGTCATACAGTACAGATAATTTTTCTGGCTGATTTCATTTAAACTGTTCATTTGTAAATTATTCTTGTTGCCTCATGGTATTAATTGATTTGTTAATCATTAATCATCATAAATGTAATGAACTGCATTACTGAAATAAAATTTTTTCCAGGAACACTTCATGGAAGTTATAAACAGAGAGGAATTCACAAAGTTGTCTGGCGATGAAGTGGAAAAATTACTTAAGTCAGACGACTTAAATGTACCATGTGAAGAAAATGTTTTCAATGTAAGTTGACATATACTTAAGCCATCACCAAAGGTACACATTGTGCAAGATTTTCCTTGAATTCATTGAATATTATTTTGTCTGAAGACCATAAGAATTGTCAAGGACGTTTAGTAAAGACAGTTCTCAATCATCCAATTCAGAGTATCTGTTATTGGGGGGGAGATCCAGATGTGAGTTGTAAAACAGTCATTGAAGCTGAGCATGTTGGGTCCAGTGACATTGCCTCTGTGTGGTGAACTTCACTCGTGGCCATTGATTTAGGTAGACAATTTGTTGGTTGTCATGCCACCACAAAGATTATGAAGAAGTTGCAGCAGAATGCTTTCACAGATTTTCTTGGGATGTCTATTGATACTGAAAACAAAAACATCCCAGTGGACCATTGGACTGCAATGACATCAAAAGAAATGGGAGACCTTGCGTAGCTAGTCCTACAGTAATGAAAATCTGATTTGTGTAATATTGGTAACATCTTGTGCTGAATAAAGTAAGCATGTCAGACAAAACATTTAAGTCTCCCTCACCCCGAGGTAACGTCATGGTAATAAAATGTAATGTTACCTCTAGCCTTCGTAATAAGCTCAATTTGGCAAGGAAGAACGTCAACAAGTTTATTCAGTTATGCCATATCCAGCTGAAACCACATGTTGATACAAACAGTGTTTAAATAGACATTTTGACTCTCGTTCTCAGAAACGTGCATAAGTGGGACCAAGTAGTGTTACGAAAAACACTCCCACAAAATTACAGAAGCACCTCTGACATAAACTACACACTCCACACACTGCAGGTTAAATGTCTCAGTTGGGCTGGTGGTGTACTTGACCCTTTGCATCATTTCAACAGAGGAAAAATTGTGACTTGTAGAACCACACCGTTTGTACTAGTCAGCTACTGTTGAGTTTCTACGTTGTTTGGTATCATTGTGGCTTTACGTCTTAGTGTAAGCAGTTACCTTTTACGAGGTACCATTCTCCAAACATCCTTTTCATGCAGTTCCATTTTAAATATGTACTCAAAAACTGGTTGAAGTGAATCTTCATTCGCTAATTGCTAACAGCATCAATTACTGTCTGATTTGAAACTAATTGTCATTAATATGACATGATGCTCATTTGCAGTCCCTGTTAATTGGAATCTTTTTTATGCCCACTGTTCTTGTGGCATGTTTCATAGTTGCAACTGGTAAACAATTTCCTGTTGACACATGGGACAGTCCATGTTGATACATCAACACATCCAGCAACTTCATTTGCAACGTGGTCATGGGCCCATTCAGACATGATACCTCCATATCAACCTGTTATACTTTGCTGATTCTGTACAACTGATTCGCTCATACACACTGTTTCACTGTCATATGGTGGAGGGCCACATGATTGTCTGGTACCAGTTCTACACCATCTAGTGACCATTGTGCTCTTCTAAGAGAGTGATTAATATTTTGTCCATTGATGTTGTTTATTGTTACTAAAAGGCCTGAGGATTCATTAAAAAATTTTTAATAAAGAATAAGAGAGACTTAAAAAGATCACGAAAATCAGTATAGAGACTGGGAAACAATATACTTCTGGTGGAGGCAGCCGGACACATCAACTAAGTGAAATGTTAAAACCACACTACATTTACTGAACTAGGCACTGTGATATTTTTCCTGTCAAATAGATGTGATGGTAATATTTATTTATTAAGAAATGATGCTGTGATATATAGTTCTGTTGAATTCTCCACTCTTTTCTTTAATCTGTGATGGATTTTGAGCACTCAGTTTATAGCTAATCAGTTGCTTCAGACAGAAAGCTCTTTGTTCATCATAACCTATATTTATACGTAATACATGTTGGTCCTTATGTAACCAAAACTGTCAGCTACATCATAAAATTGGTTGAAATTATTTGTTTCATTTTACTTACTATGATTGAAGTTTTTGCTTTTGATTTCCCTTCTAGGCATTATGCCTAATATTAGTAACATTTATAGAAATTCAGGCATTTTTTTGCAATTTTTTTGTAGCGTGTTTCAGCAATTCTGTTTTCGTGTCAACCCTGTCCAATTGATACATTATAAAAAAGACTTACATGTGAGTGTAATTGACATTCAGTGAGGGACTGTGATTTTATTTCGATGCACTGAATCTTAAATAAAATTGGTCTTCTGTGTAACCTTAAATTATACAAAGGATAATTTGAATTAAGTTGCTTTTTAATTATGATGTGTAACTTTCGGTGATGCTATAACAATGACATCGGAAACCACCATTACAAAAGAAGCTGCCTGAACTGAAGACGGGCACAGAGAACTGTGCCTGGTAACAACACTGAACATCAATGACACTAATGCACTATGGTGGGCAATGTACATGTCACGGGGAGTTGGAACTCATAATTATTAACAAACACACCAATGGTGTCTGTGTATATGAAGTTACACGGAAATCTGACTGTGTCTTCTGGGTGCTTCATATTATTTTCTGGGCACAGTACAACCATATGATAGAAAAATTGGTGTACCTTCAATTAATACAGTTGTGTGCCTACATAGTCGTGTCGGACAGACAGATCATTTGATGTTATTCTTGAAGATTCCTGAATGTAATGAGTATGCCATGAGGTTTTGGGATTGCAGCCAGATAACATCAACCTCCTGGCACTATACTTCAGCTAATAAACATCAGTTGCAGGAGTTGGACAGAAATATGGAAACACCATGAGAAACACATGCTTGAACATAAATGCTGATTCTGGTGAAGCCCACAGGTGCATTCTTGTATTTGACCACAAATGGGAACAGTGTAATGTCCTCAGTATGTTCAAAGTGTTGCTTGTGGTCATAACTGTGTTCTGTGTAGTTGTGAGTGCATTATATCAGAGCTTAGTGCATTTGAACATTGTCAAATTATTGATGCTCATATGTGGGTGCTTCTGTAACGAAAGCAGTTGAAGTGTTTCGTGTTCTAAGAGGCACCATATCGAAGATTTTTACCACATACAGGGAATTGCATAAAAACTTCATCCGTTAAGTCACCACACAGACAAAAGTGTGTGGTGAGTGATCATGGTAGATAATCGTTAAAGTGGATTGTGACAAAAAATAAAAGGATGACAGTTGCAAAAATCACTGCACAACAGAATGACGCAATTGTAAACCTTTTAGCACAAAAACAACATGAAGGGAGATCTGTAAACAGGGAATTGCAGGAGCAGCTGGAATTCCAAAGCCACTCATCAGTGATACAAATGCCCATAACAGGAAAAATGTGGTGCCAAAGCCGTAAAACCTGGACTGTGGAGCAATGTAAGAATGTAATTTAGTTGGATAAGTCTCGTTTCACACTGTTTTTAACTTCTGGGCAAGTTTATATCCCAAGAGTGAAACATTGAGTGGGTTTGGTGATGATTTGGGCAGCCATTTACTCCATGGTTACTCTGCAAGGTCATATTAAAGCCAAGGTTATATGACAATTTTGGCTGATCAGATCTAACTCATGGTACACTGTTTGTTCCCTAATGGAGCTGCTGTGTTTGAAGATGACACGGCCCCTGCTCACACAACTTGCATTGTCCAGGACTGGCTTGGTGAGCAGATGGATGAATTGTTGCATGTGCCCTGACTGACACAGTTACCAGATCTCAATATTATTAAGCCTTTGTGGCCTGCTTTGGAGAGAAGGGTGCGCGATTGCTATCCACCTCCATCATTATTACCTGAACTTGGCACTGTTTTGCAGGAAGAATGGTATAAGATTCACTGAAACCTGTACACAACCTGCACTGAACTATATTTCCATATTTTTGTCTACCCCCTTTATTACCAGCTGAGTTTTACATTGGAGATTTCTGCTGCACATTCACAAGTTTGTACCCAAAAACTGGTGTGGTGGCATTGTGACCATAATGTCAACAATACTTTAAACTCTAACCTTCATCTATGTTACAATAGTCTGCAGGAAGCAGAGAAGTAATAACAGGTTGAAGCTTTTGGAGGGAGTGGAAAAACCTTTGGTATCTGTCAATTGTAGGATCAATGCGTAAAATAGGCAGATATCTGGGTTTAAATCCTGGAAATTGTGCAAATGACATAGCTATACAGGGTGAAGCGAAATTCGTCCACTCGGGCTTCGCAGCGTGAGTCCTCACATACCAGCGATAAAAAAAGTTGCTCACAAAATTTCGTCCGCCGAGTACATCCGCAGAAAAAGGATGTTAAAGAATGGTAATCTGGCAACTATGTAACCCCATGTACGGTAACTATCTCTGTCAGTACATCTGATGTACAGTTGGTGCAGTGGATAGAGTTTTGAGTTAACATGCAGGAGGTCGATGGTTCGATCCTGGGTTAAGGTATATGTTTTTTATTTGATAAATGTAGTCCAGGTGGTACGGTATCTGGCATCTTAATCGTCAACGACGATTGCAGTGGGTCCTCAAGAAAACATCTGCACTTGCGTACTACAATCGTAGAAATGTAAGATTGGTCAGCTTTGAAAGAAGCAAATTCCACGTGGTGGGTCTGAATTTATTCGCACCACTTCAGCTACTAGATGCAAAACTTGTATTCCTTGTACCCTCCTCCAATGGTGCCATAGATTAGTACCAATTATTATTCTTGCCTTATTCAGGTCCATTACATTTTGTAGTGACTAAAGTTACCAGTAGGACTGGGAACGTGCTTTGTGAATCATGTCGAAACTTGGTTACTATTTGTGTGTTACCACCATGGTCCCACTAATTATGCCTTTCAACATTGAGTCTGGTAACCGCATGCTGTTTAGTATGTATCTCAATGTATTATTATTATTATTATTATTATTATTATTATTATTATTATTATATCGATGAAATTGTGGAAAAATCACATCTGCTACTGTTAGGGAAACAGCGTAATTTGAAATCGAACATTTCACAATTAGCGATGTCGGGATGAATCTTGCAGAGCAATATTTGTCAAAGGTGTAATGCGTGTTAGGTGGAACAGCTCCCGGGACTGCCGGTGTGTTTATACTGTATGCGCTGTCCTCCAGACAGGGACTAGTTGCGAGCGAAGTAACATGCCTGTGACAGAATCCAATGTAGCGTAGGTAGGCAGCTGCGTGTCTCACAACACACGGTTGTTAACGTGGTGCACGAGCATGGGCTGCACCCCTATCATTATGCTTTCATGCAACACCTGCATCCTGCAGATCACCATCAGCGGATACAATTCTGTGAATGGATCCAACAACAACAGGAAGCCAACAATGACTTTGTGAAAATCATAATATGGTTTGATGAAGCAGCATTCACTCGTGAGGGTGTCATCAGTCACACTCGGGAATTAATGTGCGTTAGTATTTGGACAGAACATTTCCAGGAAAATGACTGACATGGAGATCCAGTTGTATGGCCAGTGTGTTCACCTGACCTAAATCCCCTGGATTTCTTCCTGTGGGGACACCTGCAGGAGCACGTGTACTCTATTCCGCCGAAGAATGTGGAAGAATTGGTGGTGCATGTTCATCCTGCTCTTGTCGCTGTGGATGCAGCTTTGCTGCGAAGGGTCCAGAGCTGTAAGATCCGGCGGGTTGCGCAATGTTTGGAGGTGCAGGGAGGTGGCTTTGAGCATCTGTTGTTCTGAGGACAACGTATTCTGTTGTGAAGGTCATGCGATCATTAATATGGACATTATTATTGTCACTAGTTACTAATGTCCGACATCTGAGTGCTCATATTACGTGTAGTATAAATGACAGGAAGATGTTGTGTTATTGTACTGTGCTATCATCTTTAGCATCTCGAAATTGATATTGTTTTTGTAGTTATTCTGTCCTATGACAGATCCTTTGTTTCAACTGTCTATTTCTAATTT
The DNA here is from genome assembly GCF_023898315.1 of Schistocerca nitens. Lineage (NCBI taxonomy): Eukaryota > Metazoa > Arthropoda > Insecta > Orthoptera > Acrididae > Schistocerca > Schistocerca nitens. The sequence continues at coordinate 492,063,066 of NC_064616.1, forward strand.
GACTAAACAAATATTTGTTGTGATCAGCATTGCAAAATGTTGTAAATTTAGGATACAGAATGAAACTAGCAAATAAAAAAATGCGCCCTAACCCAGGATCGAACCCTTGATCTCCTGCAGGTGGTGACAGAGATATTTACCATACATTTGATTACAGTGTTGCCACATTGGCACTCTTTAACGTCCTTTTTCTGCAGATGTACTCACTGTACAAAATTTTGAGACAGATATTTTTTTATCGTTGGCACACGAGGAGTTGGGGTGCGATGCCCGAGTGCATGAATTTCGCTTCACCCTGTATTTTTTAAAATACGTGGTGGCTATAGAACTCATCATGAACCTAATGCAAACAAAATATCTATGTTGACAAAAGTTGTTCAGTAATATTGTTTAAAACATACTAGCAGATCATTTTAATTGTACCTGTTCTCCCTTGTTTTCTTTCGAAATTTGCACTGTTTCTTCCGTTACAGGCACTCATGACCTGGATTGCACATGATGAAGAAACGAGGAAGAAAGACGTCAGCAGACTACTAGGCCTTATTAAACTCCCTTTACTGTCGCCTGCTGTAAGTGGTTTTGTGTTTTTTGTTTGTATTTTAAATTAGAAACAAAACTCGTGATCATCTGTTACAAATTCAAAAGTACAATTACTTGTCATGAAAAATTGTGTTTCATTTGTGTATGCATTCTGGCAGTACAACTGTACTGCATTTATATTACAATATTCTTCCAGTTGGAGCTATTTTACAGCTAAATTCGTCATCATAACATGCTTTACACGGAGCACATAACTTGGGGTAATTGTATATTATTAATATAGTTATTTCATGGTTAGCCATTGTGCATATTGCAACATCAGATACTGCCTTAACAAGATATTTATACTGGTAGAGATCAGAACCACAGTCCAGCCAGCCTGACGGCTTTATTAAACCATGCAAGTTTAGTGTTTGGATTGTTTCTGTCACAGGTAACTGATAATTCCTTCCTGGTCCTTGTCAAAAATTACTTTTAATAACACCGCTGTTCATGTGAGTGTGAAATCCTAACAAAAAGAAATGAAGTTATCTGTTAACAAGTGTACATTCTTTAGCAAAAAGAACTCTGGTTTCTATTTAGGCAAGTCTTGTTTTTCATCTTGGTGGAATACAATAAATCTTTAACTTCAGTTCTTGTTTGTAATAGTGCTTTCAGTGGTATTCATGGTCTGATCAAGATGCCGTAAACACACTTTCTTCTATGTCTTCTTCTCGGATTGAAGTTAAGTTTCTAGTATCAGAAACATTTTCAGTAGTTAGTGTGTTGCAGCTTGTAGATATGATAGGTAGTAATAAAGATTTAATGAAGGCTTCCATTCAGTCCCATGGATGACATAGTAGCAAGCATCCCTGGCATAGAGAAACAACTGAAAGGTTTGAAAGCAAATAATTCACTAGGTCCGGATGGAATCCCAGTTCAATTTTACAAAGAATACTCTACTGCATTGGCCCCTTACCTAGCCTGCATTTACCATAATAAATCTCTCACCCAGGACAAAGTCCCAATGGAAAAAAGTGCAGGTGACTGCAGTATATAGGAAGGATAAAAGAGTGGACCCACAAAATCACAGACCAATATCCCTAACTTCAATTTGCTGCAGAATCCTTGAATATACACTCGGTTCAAATATGATAATCTTCTTTGAGGCTGAGAAGCTTAAGTCCACGAATCAGCATGGTTTTGGAAAGCATTGCTTTTGCGATACTCAGCTTCTACATCTACATCTACATCTACATTTATACTCTGCGAGCCATCCAACGGTGTGTGGCGGAGGGCACTTTACGTGCCACTGTCATTACCTCCCTTTCCTGTTCCAGTCGCGTATGGTTCGCGGGAAGAACGACTGTCTGAAAGCCTCCGTGCATGCTCTAATCTCTCTAATTTTACATTCGTGATCTCCTCGGGAGGTATAAGTAGGGGGAAGCAATATATTCGATACCTCATCCAGAAACGCACCCTCTCAAAACCTGGCGAGCAAGCTACACTGCGATGCAGAGCGCCTCTCTTGCAGAGTCTGCCACTTGAGTTTATTAAACATCTCCGTAATGCTATCACGGTTACCAAATAACCCTGTGACGAAACGCGCCACTCTTCTTTGGATCTTCTCGATCTCCTCTGTCAACCCGATCTGGTACGGATCCCACACTGATGAGCAATACTCAAGTATAGGTTGAACGAGTGTTTTGTAAGCCACCTCCTTTGTTGATGGACTACATTTTCTAAGCACTCTCCCAATGAATCTCAACCTGGTACCCGCCTTACCAACAATTAATTTTATATGATCATTCCACTTCAAATCGTTCCGCACGCATACTCCCAGATATTTTACAGAAGTAACTGCTACCAGTGTTTGTTCCGCTATCATATAATCGTACAATAACCGATCCTTCTTTCTATGTAATCGCAATACATTACATTTGTCTATGTTAAGGGACAGTTGCCACTCCCAGCACCAAGTGCCTATCCGCTGCAGATCTTCCTGCATTTCGCTACAATTTTCTAATGCTGCAACTTCTCTGTATACTACAGCATCATCCGCGAAAAGCCGCATGGAACTTCCGACACTATCTACCAGGTCATTTATATATATTGTGAAAAGCAATGGTCCCATAACACTCCCCTGTGGTACGCCAGAGGTTACTTTAACATCTGTAGACGTCTCTCCATTGATAACAACATGCTGTGTTCTGTTTGCTAAAAACTCTTCAATCCAGCCACACAGCTGGTCTGATATTCCATAGGCTCTTACTTTGTTTATCAGGCGATAGTGCGGAACTGTATCGAACGCCTTCCGGAAGTCAAGAAAAATAGCATCTACCTGGGAGCCTGTATCTAATATTTTCTGGGTCTCATGAACAAATAAAGCGAGTTGGGTCTCACACGATCGCTGTTTCCGGAATCCATGTTGATTCCTACATAGTAGATTCTGGGTTTCCAAAAACGACATGATACGCGAGCAAAAAACATGTTCTAAAATTCTACAACAGATCGACGTCAGAGATATAGGTCTATAGTTTTGCGCATCTGCTCGACGACCCTTCTTGAAGACTGGGACTACCTGTGCTCTTTTCCAATCATTTGGAACCCTCTGTTCCTCTAGAGACTTGCGGTACACGGCTGTTAGAAGGGGGGCAAGTTCTTTCGCATACTCTGTGTAGAATCGAATTGGTATCCCGTCAGGTCCAGTGGACTTTCCTCTGTTGAGTGATTCCAGTTGCTTTTCTATTCCTTGGACACTTATTTCGCTGTCAGCCATTTTTTCGTTTGTGCGAGGATTTAGAGAAGGAACTGCAGTGTGGTCTTCCTCTGTGAAACAGCTTTGGAAAAAGGTGTTTAGTATTTCAGCTTTACGCGTGTCATCCTCTGTTTCAATGCCATCATCATCCCGGAGTGTCTGGATATGCTGTTTCGAGCCACTTACTGATTTAACGTAAGACCAGAACTTCCTAGGACTTTCTGTCAAGTCGGTACATAGAATATTACTTTCGAATTCACTGAACGCTTCACGCATAGCCCTCCTTACGCTAACTTTGACATCGTTTAGGTTCTGTTTGTCTGAGAGGTTTTGGCTGCGTTTAAACTTGGAGTGAAGCTCTCTTTGCTTTCGCAGTAGTTTCCTAACTTTGTTGTTGTACCACGGTGGGTTTTTCCCGTCCCTCACAGTTTTACTCGGCACGTACCAGTCTAAAACGCATTTTACGATTGCCTTGAACTTTTTCCATAAACACTCAACATTGTCAGTGTCGGAACAGAAATTTTCGTTTTGATCTGTTAGGTAGTCTGAAATCTGCCTTCTATTACTCTTGCTAAACAGATAAACCTTCCTCCCTTTTTTTATATTCCTATTAACTTCCATATTCAGGGATGCTGCAACGGCCTTATGATCACTGATTCCCTGTTCTGCACATACAGAGTTGAAAAGTTCAGGTCTGTTTGTTATCAGTAGGTCCAAGATGTTATCTCCACGAGTCGGTTCTCTGTTTAATTGCTCGAGGTAATTTTCGGATAGTGCACTCAGTATAATGTCACTCGATGCTGTGTCCCTACCACCTGTACTTATCATCTGAGTGTCCCAGTCTATATCTGGTAAATTGAAATCTCCACCTAAGACTATAACATACTGAGAAAATTTATGTGAAATGTATTCCAAATTTTCTCTCAGTTGTTCTGCCACTAATGCTGCTGAGTCGGGAGGTCGGTAAAAGGAGCCAATTATTAACCTAGCTCGGTTGTAATTCACAGGAACTATCCACTTCTACTTCACTACAGGATAAACTACTACTAACAGCGACGAACACTCCACCACCGGTTGCATGCAATCTATCCTTTCTAAACACCGTCTGTACCTTTGTAAAAATTTCGGCAGAATTTATCTCTGGCTTCAGCCAGCTTTCAGTACCTATAACGATTTCAGCTTCGGTGCTTTCTATCAGCGCTTGAAGTTCCGGTACTTTACCAACGCAGCTTCAACAGTTGACAATTACAATACCGATTGCTGCTTGGTCCCCGCATGTCCTGACTTTGCCCCGCACCCATTGAGGCTGTTGCCCTTTCTGTACTTGCCCAAGGCCATCTAACCTAAAAAACCGCCCAGCCCACGCCACACAACCCCTGCTACCCGTGTAGCCGCTTGTTGCCCTTTTCTTGAGTGATGTACTGCGAATTATGGATGAAGGGCAAGAGGCAGATGCCATTTTTATTTATTTCCAGAAGGCATTTGACATGGTGTCCCATTGTAGGCTGTTAACGAAGGTACGAGCATATGGATACATGAATGGCTCCGGTCGCAGGTTCGAATCCTGCCTCGGGCATGGGTGTGTGTGATGTCCTTAGGTTAGTTAGGTTTAAGTAGTTCTAAGTTCTAGGGGACTTATGACCTAAGATGTTGAGTCCCATAGTGCTCAGAGCCATTTGAACCATGAATGGCTCAAAGACTTCTTAAGTAATAGAACCCAGTACATTGTCCTCTATGGCAAATGTTTGTTAGCGACAAGTGTATCATTGGGAGTGCCCTGGGGAAGTGTGATAGGACCGCTGTTGTTCTCTTTATACAAAATGATTTGGTGGACAAGGTGGGCAGCAATGTGTGGTTGTTTGCTGGTGATGCTGTGGTGTGTGGTAACGTGTTGAAGTTGAGTGATTGTAGGAAGATAAAAGACAATTTAGACAAAATTTCTAGTCGGTGTGTTGACTGGCAGCTAGCTCTAAATGTGGAAAAATGTAAGTTAATGCAGATGGGTAAGAACAACAAACCTGTAACATTTGGATACAGCACTCTAGTGTCCTGCTTGACACAGTCAAGTCTTTTAAATATCTGGGCATAATGCGGCGATATGAAATGAAACGAGCTTGTGAGAACTGGTAGGGAAGACAAATGGTCGATTTTGCTACCCGCCGCCATGCACCATATGGTAACGTGTGAGGTATATATGAAGGGTCTTATGCCGTAATGAACTAAGTGATATATTTTTAAAAAATGAGTTCTTCACAGGAATTTTAAAATTGACAATTTGGATGTACTTGGTTCAGAGTGACAAAAATTACATTGGGGAAATTTCCCACAAATTTGCTTAACCTGGTCACTTGTATCTTCCGAATGACAGTGATATTGGGGATATAGAGAGAAAACTACAGCATTATCCAGAAATATTTTCCCCTCAATAACTTTATTGTATTTTTGACAATGCTAGAGTAAAGAAAGGTAAATTTGAAGTTGTAAAAATGGATTGTAGTGACTTCAAAAGTACTATGGTACTGGAAAAAGCAATGACTAACAGAAAAATAAATCTTTCTGGAGAAAAGATTGAGTTGCTTAGGATTAAGGAAATGAGATTTTCAAAAGAGAAGCCAGGGGCAATAGAGTACAAATACAACCACAATGACACGAAAGTGAATTTCAATAAACAATTGACTGCTCACCACTGTTCTCTCAGTCAAATTGCACTGCCTACACTGCATCCATCAGAGTGCACACTATTTCCTGAGAAACTGAAAGATTTTCAGAGCCTTTTAGTATATGTACCCCCAATATACCATGAATTCTATAAGGGTCTCAAAATGACTGAAGTAACAGAAATTAGCAATGGCAGTAATGAAGAAGACGAGTAATACAGTACCCATATGGGTACAGGGAAGCATAAGCATTGCCTTAATTATATTCCAAGGTACTTTCCTAATTCCAGAAACTGTTTAATAATGCTGTATTACATAAATACTTAAATTATTTCTGTGTGTTTCAGTTGCCAAATAGATCTATGTATGGATATAATACAAAAAGAAAAAAGAAAAAAAAACTTTACTTTATATTTTGTACCTGAAGTGCATTAATGTGGTGCGTAAACAAAATAACCTGGTGGACATTGAGTTTTACATTGTTTCTCTGCAGCATTAAATTTCATACTGTAATTAAATAATGTGCTGCAGGGCTCAAAATGTTTGTAAAAATTTCTCGCACCCGTTATGCACCATACCACATCTATAACCATAAATATATTTGAATAAATAAGTTGCTGCAAACTCATAACTTCAGTTCTTTATTTCTCAAAACTAACTGTCACTTAGTTCATTCTGGCAAAAGACCACTGCTATGTAGATGTAGATATAGGTAGATGTTTATTTGTTGTTTTGAGGTTCATGTTTGCAGTTTTGCAGTCCTGTTACACACTGAAATTTCTTCACCACAGTGCCGTAGCATGCCACCAGAGGAGCCAAAACAAAATAGCGCATCATACTGATAAAGTGGAGTATCCTGTAGTAACACATTTCTTGCAAAAAGGAGAACATTACTGCAGCAAAGCAGGTCAAGTTAGTGAAAGTATATGACAACAATGATCCATTATGTAACACAGTAGTTATGTGGCACAGACTCCTCCATGCACTGCAACAAATCTAAGTGATATACAGTAAAGTGGCAGAGCATCTCTCTGCGAAGAAATGGGAATCGGAACAAATTGAAGGCCCACGTGCTAGACGACTGGCATGTCACAGTCAAGGTGATGGTGGAAAACGTGAAAAATCAGCCATGGCTAGTTCTCATTGTCTTTAATGTTATTTTGAACATAGCAAAGATCACTGCTTGCTGGGTTCTGTGACAGTTTACACTCATTCAAGAAGCTATGGAACTGCAGTGGCAGCAGGAGAAGTTATACCAATCCACAAGACTTCTTTAGCTGCCTGTCTCCATGGGCGAGTGCTGGGTGTGTCACTATGAACTCAGACAATGAAACAGAACAAGCATTGGAAACATGTTGATTCACTACTGTGGAGAAAAGGCAAAGTGATGCTTAGTGCAGTATGGCAGGGTTGGGGAGAGTTCATTAGATGGTGACAACTGGTGAAATTGTTGTGCTAGTGAAATTAATTCACGCACAACTGAGATTCTTGAATAATTCATCCCTCACATAGGCAATGCTGATTTCTTTGCCTACTTGCAGTAGAGGTTTGTGTCCTGTAATTTTTTACTTATAGTGACAATATCTTGCAAGGAATAAGGTAACCGTACAACCATTACACTATGCAATAACAAGGTATAATTGTCATTGAAAAACATGTACTAAGGGTATGTTATGAAGTTGCTCAGATTACAGCATTGGACTACCAGAACCATGTTCAGTATTTTATGTTAGAATCTAGCTGTGGGCAAAGGGTGCCCTGAAATGAAATGAAACAATACAAATGAGACTTGCACTAAATATAGCACTGAAAAGAGAGGGGGGGGGGGGGGGGGGAGAGGACTGTGGGTCTTCTAGATGAGGCTGTCTGGCATCTGGTATATAATGTGCATGTGCTTAAACTGAATGAAATTATGGAGTATGCCAGAACGGTTCACCTCATAGAAGCTGTTCCCATGTCAACACATTGGCAACAGTCGCGATTGGCCAAAGACAGCCACATAACTAAGAATTGTGAAAAAGTCAGAGGGAACAGTGGGATGCTGGCACTTTTATAGACTCTAATTTCAGATTTTAGTTTAGTGAAGGGACTAACTGCTTTGGCAATTTACAATTAATATATTTAATTGGCCAATTAATTTTGATTTGTAGCTGTAACTTTTCAAAGGGAGTGTAGGTGCTGCTCTTTTGTGCCTGTTTTAGAAATGTGTAGAAGTGCTGCAACTGCTCCGTACAAGACTCTTACTCAGAAACCATCCATTTAAACTTGCCAACACATGCATACTTACATAGGTTCATACTACTATGTTGTACAAACCAATAAACAAACACTCGCACAGCATGACCAGCAAAAGTCCTCCACTGAACACCAGTGTTCATCATAGCACATGACATAAAATAACATTACAAAAAATGTAATTATGAGTTCTGATAGCCTCTCATTCAAGTGATTTAATTGGTTTTTAACAACTGAAAACAGTGTATCTACTACGTTTACAAGCCTACCATAATTGTAGCTCAAATGAAACACATACATGAACTGAGATATTGATACCATTATGTCTGAGTCCTGTACTGTACATAACACTGAGGAACAACAAAGTCAGTGATGGACAACTGTTGGTCTGCTAAGTAAGGCTATCAGCTGGCAGCAAATGTAGGTCCATGTGCAGCTGTTGACAAAAGGACTGATGATACAAACTGATCGTGACATCCTCAATGTAGATAAACAGGCAGACAAGGTGAGGAGCCATCAGTTGGGTGTGCCAACTACCTACTACATGGACCTTCATATTGCAGATGGTGTGTATTTCTATTTGAGTTAGGGGCATGGCTCATTACTGGCTGGTAGTCCTTGAAGGAGCCATGTGGCCTTCCAGGAGAAGGCAACGCCCAGCAGGGCAGTGTGGACAAGGTGCGGTGAAAACCAGACTTCTGCCATCCCTTGTGTGGCCTCACAAGCAAGCGCTGCTGCTCTGTCTATTAACACCCCAGTGTCAATGAGGACAGCTACATTTTTCCCATGACACTGCATATTTATATAAGCAGTGCAGTATAAAGTTTCATGCATATCGACCTCTTCAGCCAGCAGATCTACTAAGGAGGGTTCAATCTTGGTTTCTAATTGTCCCCTGGGAGGTAAAATCTCAAACCTGTTGACTTGTAAAGTCTGCACAGGGAGCTTTAAGAGGTGTAACATGAATTTAGAGTTTCCCAGTGTAGGGGAGGTGATCCTGGTGTAGGGAGAGATGAAAAGGGGAGACTATCTGCGGGATTGCTTCTCTACTCACTATTTATTGGGCTCTCCGTTCAGTGTTTCCTACATTGCCCATGGCCTGTGAGTGTAATTCATACAAAATGGTGGTTCAGCTTCCTGAACTCTGTTCTCTTGCATCTTGCCTTCTCTGGGACAAGCCAGAAGACACAATTTATTCAGTACCTGTTCTGTACAAGAACAGATGGATATAACTTTTACAATGACTAAGCCATTATTTCTCACTGAACAAGTTGGAGATTAATTCGGAGAAATAAGCACATTGGAAAAAATGCGAAATGGATCACTATTGATTAAAGCCACCTCTGGTGCACAAACTCAAGCACTTCAGGCATATGAAAGACTACGTGAAATACCAGAGACTGTTATTCCACATAAAACTGCATATGATACAAAGAGTGATCTTTCACAGAGGCCTTACACTCCAGACAGCCGAGAAACTATAAGCTAATCTAACATGGTGAGGTATACGTTATGTCCAACAGGTACAAAAAGGTCCTTTAGATAACAGAGCAGGCATCTTCATCTTAGCTTTTGAAGGAACTTTGTTGAAGTTTGTGTGGGTGTGACATGACACCTTACACCCCACTGCCCATGAGACATTATTGATGGTTGTGTTTTGTACATGTGCCATTCTACTGCACGGCAGACCCAAAATGTGGAAACTGTGTAAGATCACTTTGCGAAAATTGTCCTTGCAAACAGTTGCCTTTCTGTGTAAAGTGCATGGGACACAATCCCCCCATTCAGCAGTTTGCCCAGTAGTTAAAAAAGAAAAAGAAAAAATACAAGCATGTAAAATGATGGACCGTCAATTGTATCCTGAGGCAAGGAGAAAAATATGCATCCAGTTGATATGATGACCATTTATGCCAGTGTCTTAGGTATCACCCCACCTAGTTAGTATTTCAAAACCAAATCTGCCAAGAACATACAACCAAAATGAAAAAAATTATGTCTAAGAAAGATCTTATGGAGCCATCACCAATCTTCCATCGGATACAGCAGGAGATACTTCATATCCCTCTGACAGCATAATAGAAGCAGCGCTGTCTACTGCTTCTTCTTCCCAAAACATTACATGTGTTGTCAGATATTAGTCAGTGGTCAAAAGAAACTGGGTCATAAATTTGAAGAAATGTCTGAACGTCATCTTACCCGAACCTGTGACCAGAAAAATTAAATGAAGGAAAACAACAAAAATAGAAAAATAAGATGGAAAAAGGTAGGGTATAAACAAAGCAAAGAACTAATTTGGTGGTTCCAATAGAACGGAACTCTCCTTGACAGTAGAAGATGCCAGCTGAACAGGAGGACTTCTGTGGTGTGGTTAACACTTATGACAACTCGAGACTTCCTGTATGAACAAACTCAATAAGCTTCTTTTTCTTGGTAACAGTTCCTGAGGTGCAAATTGAACTGCTTTGTTAACATTTTATAAATCACTCATTTTTCCCATTTGGACTATGGAAGCATTGTTCATGTGTCATTAGCACTGTCTATTCTAGAAATAGTAGACCCTGTGCACCACAGTGGAGTCTGATTGGCAACTAGAGCTTACCAACTGACCCCAGTCAATAGTGTTCTTATGGCAGTGGAAGTACCACCACTGCAAATAGGACACTGGCAACGTTGGTTTAACTACCTAATCACGCTCAACTGAATGCCAAACCACGAATGTCATCCCATTTTATGCCACAATCCAGCAGCCTGCTTACTCATGAACTGCTTTAGAACACGATGGCTGGAAGCAGTACAACTGGAAGACCTCCGACAAGCTTCATTGTCCTCCGATTACTTGTATGCAATACTCTCTCTTGCGAACACCTCCAGGGAATGTTCCCCAACTGACCCCAAAGACCATACGATTCCTGATTTTTATCACTGTGCATTTTATTCAGTCATCCAAGATTATCCACATTTTAATCTCCTTTACACAGATGGCTCTAAAGGTAATGAATGAGTTGCCTGTGCACACATACACAAATGGAATTGAGAATGACGTTCTCTACCCAAAGAATGCAGTATTTATACTGCAGAGTTAATTGCCATCCATAGTGCATTATAAAGCATAATGACTTTCCCACGATAGAATTGCCATGAATCCTTGAGTGCTCTGCAAACAATAAAAAAGTGCAATCCAAAAGATGCGTTGGTCTCTGCCACCCATGACTAACTGTCCACCTGTATGCCCTCAGCAGTACAGGGATATCCACCTTTTTTTCCTTTGGATACCAAGTTACATTGGCATTTCAGGTAATGAGCTGGCTGACAACCTAGCCAAAGAAATAATGGGGATGTAAACACTCAAATTATATATCCCAAGTGCTGACTTACCATATTTACCCGAGTATAAGACGGCCTTGAATAAAATACAACCCTCCATTTTTTAAGAGCCTCCGTGAGAAACATTTATTTTTAACATATTGTGATTAATCTAAATTACAATTTTTACATAAAGTATCTGCCAAAATGTTAACATTATACCAATTTTAAACTTCCGCCATTTATTGTCTTACATTTTGATAGTACTAGGAGAAATAAAATAAATAAAAAGAAATGGTTTACATTAACTTTCGGACCGTTCTCTTTTCTGCCTACTAACCCAGTAGTCTGCATAATAATAATAATAATAATAATAATAATAATAATAATAATAATAACAACAACAACAATACAGAACAGCGACTAGCTGATCAGATCCGTGTAATAATAAAAAATAACAGGATACCCCAGTCAGAATTAGAAAACATCAAACAACAAGTACAACAAATACTGGAACAAAATAATGTGCAATTAGAAGAAGAAGAAAATACAGTAATGGACTCAAACATCCCAGAGCAAACAAACAAAGAACAACACACATCAATTAAACAATCAGAGGAAAACGAAATCTTACGACAGCCACCAGAACAATCACAAATAGAACACGAAGTGACACACATGTTAGATATAGAAGAAAAATTTCAGCTGACATATAGCGAATACAAAGACACAAATACAGACATTAGACCATTTTTGCATAGACCACCAAATAGCCCACAAGTCGAAACAACAATAAAAACTATCAACACAATCATACACAACAAAATAAATGAATACACAACTATGGAAGAGTTACAACTACTGGTTTATGTAGGAGCACTCACTACACTAAATATACACACCAGGCAGAGATCAGAACCAACCAACACACAGTAGAAACCCACAAAACCAGCATGGCAACACAGGCTACAGATCAGAATAGAAAAACTGAGAAAAGACATCGGACAGCTAACACAATTTATAAGAAATGAAATATCAGACAAAAAACGAAAAAGGTTAGGTAAAATCTCACAACAAGAAGCAATAGAGCAATTAGATGAAAAGAAGCAGAAATTACAAGCATTGGCCAAACAACTTAGAAGATACAAAAAAAGTGAAAATAGAAGGAAACAAAACCAAACATTCAACACAAACCAAAAGAAATTTTACCAAACAATAGATAACACACACATAAAAATAGGCAATCCACCAAACATAACAGACATGGAACACTTCTGGAGCAACATATGGTCAAACCCGGTACAACATAACAGGCATGCACGGTGGATACAAGCAGAAACAGACTCATACAAGATGATACCACAAATGCCTGAAGTGATAATTTTGCAACATGAAGTCACCCGAGCAATTAATTCTACGCACAATTGGAAAGCCCCTGGAAATGATAAAATAGCAAATTTCTGGCTAAATAAGTTCACCTCAACACATTCACATCTAACTAAATTATTTAACAGTTACATTGCAGACCCATACATATTCCCTGATACACTTACACATGGAATAACTTATCTGAAACCTAAAGATCAAGCAGACACAGCAAACCCAGCTAAATATCGCCCCATAACATGCCTACCAACAATATACAAAATATTAACTTCAGTCATAACACAGAAATTAATGACACATACAACACAGAACAAAATTATAAATGAAGAACAAAAAGGATGCTGCAAAGGAGCACGAGGATGTAAAGAGCAACTGATAATAGATGCAGAGGTGACATATCAAGCTAAAACTAAACAAAGGTCGCTACACTACGCATACATTGATTACCAAAAAGCTTTTGATAGTGTACCCCACTCATGGTTACTACAAATATTGGAAATATACAAAGTAGATCCTAAATTGATACAGTTCCTAAACATAGTAATGAAAAATTGGAAAACCACACTTAATATCCAAACAAATTCAAATAATATCACATCACAGCCAATACAGATTAAGCGTGGAATATACCAAGGAGACTCATTAAGTCCTTTCTGGTTCTGCCTTGCTCTGAACCCACTATCCAACATGCTAAATAATACAAATTATGGATACCATATTACTGGAACATACCAACACAAAATCACACATTTGCTATACATGGATGATCTAAAACTACTGGCAGCAACCAATCAACAACTCAACCAATTACTAAAGATAACAGAAGTATTCATCAATGATATAAATATGGCTTTTGGAACAGACAAATGTAAGAAAAATAGCATAGTCAAGGGAAAACACACTAAACAAGAAGATTACATATTGAATAACCACAGTGACTCCATAGAAGCGATGGAAAAAACAGATGCCTATAAATACCTAGGATACAGACAAAAGATAGGAATAGATAATACAAATATTAAAGAAGAACTAAAAGAAAAATATAGACAAAGACTAACAAAAATACTGAAAACCGAATTGACAGCAAGAAACAAGACAAAAGCTATAAATACTTATGCTATACCAATATTGACCTACTCATTTGGAGTAGTGAAATGGAGTAACACAGACCTAGAAGCACTAAATACACTTACACGTTCACAATGCCACAAATATAGAATACATCACATACATTCAGCAACAGAAAGATTCACATTAAACAGAAAGGAAGGAGGAAGGGGATTCATCGACATAAAAAAACCTACATTATGGATAGGTAGACAATTTAAGAAAATTCTTTCTAGAACGAGCAGAAACTAGCAAAATACACAAAGCAATCACTCATATAAATACATCGGCTACACCACTGCAATTTCATAACCACTTCTACAACCCTTTAGATCACATAACATCAACAAATACGAAGAAAGTAAATTGGAAGGGGAAGGCACTACATGGCAAGCACCCGTATCATCTAACACGGCCACACATCGATCAAGACGCATCCAACACATGGCTAAGAAAAGGCAATATATACAGTGAGACAGAAGGATTCATGATTGCGATACAGGATCAATCAATAAACACCAGACATTACAGCAAGCATATTATTAAAGATCCCAATACCACAACAGATAAATGCAGACTTTGCAAACAACAAATAGAAACAGTAGATCACATCACAAGCGGATGTACAATACTAGCAAATACAGAATACCCCAGAAGACATGACAATGTAACAAAAAATAATACATCAACAGCTTGCCTTACAACATAAACTTATAAAACAACATGTTCCCACATACAAGTATGCACCACAAAATGTGCTGGAGAATGATGAATACAAATTATACTGGAGCAGAACCATTATAACAGATAAAACAACACCACATAACAAACCTGACATCATACTCACCAATAAAAAGAAGAAATTAACACAACTAATCGAAATATCCATACCCAATACAACAAATATACAAAAGAAAACAGGAGAAAAAATTGAGTAATACATCCAACTGGCTGAGGAAGTCAAGGACATGTGGCATCAGGATAAAGTTGACATTATACCAATTATACTATCAACTACAGGAGTCATACCACACAATATCCACCAGTACATCAATGCAATACAGCTACATCCAAACTTGTATATACAACTACAGAAATCTGTAATTATTGATACATGTTCAATTACCCGAAAGTTCCTAAATGCAATATAACATATACCGTACAGTTAAAAGGAAGTGACGCTTGATCAAGGTCCGCGTCACTTTCCATTTTTAACCAGACTTAACGTCTGAGAAAGTAAAGAAATAATAATAATAATAATACCACAGCTGTGAAATTTGTCTCTTCATTGTCACAATATTTGGCCTTTTCTTCTGTATATGTTACTATTTCTGAGGATGTCATTGTGGTGGGATCTTTTTAATACGTGTCAGATTTCACTTCTGTGCTGGTGTGAAAATGTTCAAATGTCCCTTGCTTCCAAACACATCACCTGTCCACTGCTCTCTCATTGATTGTGTAGAACCACATACATCCTTTCATTCCTATCATATGTCATGGCAAGCGTCTACAGCATTTGAGCAAGAAGCACGTAACTATGCCACTGGCCCCTGTCTAGTCTTTTATCACCTCCTGCGGAAATGAATACTCTTCTTAAGTATTGGTCCAGTTTTAAAGTCAGTTCAATTCTGACGTGAAATGGATTCGGGCAAACTGCAGTTTAAAACTGGTAGATGTTCATATAAAGCCAAAGTACGTGGTATAGATTCCCACGGATGGCAACACGATGAAATCTGGTGCTCTCTCACTGCTCCCCTCTCCGCAGTCATTACAGCCCTCAGCCAAGCTGGAGTCATTGCTCCTCTTCCAACCCTTCCGTAGGCTGATCCAGAGAAGCTATGAAAATCAGACTTCAGTGTCTTCTAGTGTGCAGGTCATATGTAATGACACCAACTAATACACAAACAAAAGAGTGCAGTTATGATCCACTCTCATTCTCTAACTTTAGCTTGTCCTGTGATCTAGTGATGTCTGTTGGCACTACCTTCATGACGAGTATTGCTGCTGTAATTCATTCTTGCGATGGCAGCTACAGTCAGTTTAATGCAATTTATTTTCTTTGTTAAACACTTCATTCTGGATTAATTTTCCTTCTTGTTTCAACTTCCAAAATTGTACTAACCACCCCTTGTACTAAATGCTTTCTCTGAGAATTACTTTGAACAATTAGTTCATGAACCCACACAAATTGTAAATGGTTGCAAAAACACACTTGACCTCCTAGCCACAAATAATCCTGATCTAATAGAGCGCGTCATGACGGATACAGGGATTAGTGAACACAAGTTCATTGTAGTAAGACTTAAAACCATATCAACCAAAACCACTAAAAATAAACTCAAAATATGTCTATTTAAAACAGCAGATAAAAATTCGCTTGATGCCTTCCTAAGCGTGAGTCTCCATTCTTTCCAAGCTAATTATGTAAGTGTAGACCAGATATGGCTCAAATTCAAAGATACAGTATCAACAGCAATATAAGGATTCATTCCACATAAGTTAATAAGAGACAGGACTGATCCAACGTGGTACACAAAACATGTCGGAACACTGTTGCAAAAGCAACGAAAAAAGCATGCCAAATTCAAAAGAACCCAAAATCCCCAAGACTGGCTAAGTTTCAAGGAATATCGAAATTTAGTGTGGACGTCAATGCGAGATGCTTTTAATAGTTTCCACAATGAAACATTGTCTCAAAATATGGTAGAAAACACAAAGAGATTGTGGTTGTATGTAAAGTACACCAGTAGCAAAAAACAGTAAATACCGTCACTGCGCAATAGAGATGGAAATGTTACGGATGATGGTGTCACTAAAACAGAGTTACTAAATACAGTTTTCCGTAATTCCTTCATGAAAGAAGACGAAGTAAATATTCCAGAATTTGAAACCAGAACAGTTATTAGCATGAGTGACATAAAAGTAGATATCTTAGGTGTTGCGAAACAACTCAAATCACTTAAGAAAGGCAAGTCTTCCTGTCCAGATGGTATACCAATCAGATTTCTTTCAGAGTATGCAGACACAATAGCACTTTTCTTAGCAATCATATACAACCGCTTAGCTGATGAAAGGTATGTTCCTAAAGGTGGAAAGTAGCACAGGTCACACCAATATTCAAGAAAGGAAATAGGAGTAACCCATTGAATTACAGACTCATATCACTGACCTCAATTTGCAGTATGATTTTGGAGCATATACTGTACTCGAACATTATGAATCACCTTCAAGAAAATGACTTGTTGATACATAACCAACACGTATTCAGAAAATATCGTTCTTGTGCAATACACAGCTAGCTCTTTATTCCCTTGAAGTAATGAGTGCTGTTGACAAGGGATCTCAGATCGATTCCATATTCCTAGATTTCCAGAAGGCTTTTGATACCTTTCCTCACAAGCTACTAATAATCAAATTGCGTGCATATGGAGTATCGTCTTAGTTGTGTGACTGGATTCGTTGTGTGACTGGATTTGTGATTTCCTCTCAGAGAGGTCACAGTTCGTAGTGATAGATGGTAAATCATAGAGTAGAACAGAAGTGATGTCTGGTGCTCCGCAAGGTAGTGTCATAGACCCTCTTCTGTTCCCGATTTACATAAATGATCTAGGTGATAATCTGAGAAGCCCCCTTAGATTGTTTGCAGATGATGCTGTAATTTACCATCTAGTAAAATCGTCAGGCAGTCAATTCCAATTAGAAAATGATCTAGAGAGAATTTCTGTATGGTGTGAAAAGTGGCAATTGGCACTAAACAAAGAAAAGTGTGATGTCATCCACATGGCTACTAAAAGAAATCCGATAAATTTTGGGTATACGATAAATCGCACAAATTTAAGGGCTGTCAGTACTACTAAATACCTAGGAATTACAATTACGAGCAACTTAAATTGGAAAGACCACGTAGATAATATTGTGGGGTAGTTGAAACAAAGACTGTGCTTTCATGGCAGAACACTTAGAATATGCGACAAACCCACTAAAGGAGGAACAGCCTACATTAGACTTGTCCATCCTCTGCTGGAATGTTGCTGCACTGTATGGGATCCTTACCAGGTACGATTGACGGATGACATCGGAAAAGTACAAAGAAAGGCAGCTCGTTTCGTGTTATTGCGCAATGGGGGTGAGAGTGTAACTGATATGATACGCGAGTTGGGGTGGCAGTCACTGAAACAAAGGCGGTATTCTTTGTGGTGAGATCTGTTTATGAAATTTCGATCACCAACTTTCTCTTCCGAATGCGAAAATATTTTGTTGACACCCACCTGCTTAGGGAGGAATGATCATCATCATAATAAAATAAGAGAAATCAGAGCTCGAACAGAAGATTTAGGCGTTCCTTTTTCCCATGTGCCATTTGAGAGTGGAATGGTAGAGAAGTAGTATGAAAATGGTTCGATGGAACCTCTGCCAGGCACTTAAGTGTGAATTGCAGAGTAACCATGTAAATGTAGATGAACTGAATGTCATCATCATGTTCTAAACTGATTAAAAGCTGATAATGTTTTTACCTAGTATTCTAATACATGAACACTGACTGAATTTCTCATTTGCAGTCTACCTATTAAATCATTGCAGTCTCTCATAACCAAAGGAAATATTGGTCTTGGTTCTGAATCAACTAATGTTTTTTGAAGGGCAAAATTTCCATTTTTGAATCTTATCTTTACTTAAGAAACGGCACTAATGTTTGTATGCAGTATCCAAACATGTATGAGAATGTTTATTGCAAACCTGTTCAAACACAACAAAAAAATGATGGAATTTAATGCTATTTCCTCCTTTGTTTCGCAAAACTGACAAATTTTAATCAGAGCAATAGACTATTGTTGTGGCCAGTTCATAGTTTCTCATGTATCTCTTGCACTAGTGTCGCGCAAGTGAGTGTCACATGACTATTTGACCAATGTCAACACTGTATCAAGCACTTCCGTGTATTGGGAAATCTCAAGGCTGTTGGAATGCAAGTATCATTTGCCGTGCCCTTCCCTTACGAATTCTTCAAAATAAATTTGCATGTGACGTAATAGCTAAAGCTTCATTTCTAAATATAAGACGACCACAATAAATTGTAAGACGACTACTATATACTCTACTAAACAATGTAAAAATGTTGACCTCAGCAGCAATAGTTTAATCTGTGAATACAAAACAACCATGTATTTTTCAAATGATGAATTTGGGGAAAAAACTCACCTTAAAACCTGGTAAATATGGTAAGTACACACACACACACACACACACACACACACACACACACACACACACACACTGGATGCCACAACATGAAGAAATGGGAAGACAAATGACAAGATAGTACACAACCCAATATGGACCATCAAACACACCACCAAAGTCTAGCAGATTCCATTACGAAGAAGTCATCACAGAATTGGACATGTCAAATGAACTAACAACTTTCTGCTTTGACAGGAAGAACTCTTGTGGTGCGACTCCAGAGAGACGTTAAGTGTTTGCCATACCCTCGAAAACTGTACGACTAACAAAGACCTGAGATGTTAAATGGACTTACGACACCACCTATCAGAGATTGTAGCTGAAGATGAAACAGCTATAAGCCAATGTGCTACACTTCCTTTGAAGGAGTTGATATTACAAGAAGACTGAAAGACAACACTATGACATGTCACATAGTTGGCAGAGGTGGTAAGGTGGGCCTCTTGCTATTTGTTTAGCCCCTACATGCCACAAAATTTGTTCTTTGTACCTAATCGTGCAACTGATGAAATCTCTCTCTGTCTCTGTCTCTGACACTATGATACTAGCTACATATATTGGGTTGCTATTTTAACTTTTACACAGTGATCTTAGTTCCATATTTTAACAATTGAATTTTAGTAAGCTAGTTACCCATTATGTACCTAATGCAAAATGTTTTAAACAAAGAGAGAGATAAAAATAAAGGCTTGTACCTATATCTTCCGATGCCAAGAGAGGACAAGGGACTATTAAACACTGAGTTGAATCCCGTTATATTTACAGTCATCATCATCCCTATTTTCCCTCCAGAAGTGGACTGTTAATTTATAGTCCTCTATGTTTAACATGAATTCCTGTATTTACATGGTGCTCAGACAGATATAAACATGAACTTCTTTTGATACACTAGATCATGCAAACAGGTATGAAGTTTGTTACTTTCGTTTCATCTTAATGTTTTGATGCATAATGGTAAGATTATATGAACAAGTTTCTTTCATGGTGACACTTCATGCATCTGGACCTCTTTAAATGCAGTCTATCTGAATGAGGCATTTAACTTAAAAGACTTACCTCCCACAATTGTAATCACAGGAATTATACTATTGGTTATGATGCCTCCCCCTATATTTTCAGTTATCAGTTCAATTTATCCATCTTTGCTGTTTATGGGCACCCATCAAACAGTTAAGGATGTAGTTAGTGTAACACTCTTCAGCAGTCTGCGCCGTATCACTAAATGCTCTCTCTCTGGTGTTGAGGCACAAATTGTGCAACTTTTGTAAATGACTATGAATTTTATCTGTGACAAGAATGCAGCAGCTGATTTACTTGTTAATCTGTCTGCCATTTTAATTGATAATGGTATATAGTTGTAGTGTTGGATGTTTTGTCTGAGCTCACACTTCAATTTTTGGGTAACAGATTTCAATATAACAAAAATGTTTCCACGTTTTTGCTGCTTTTTATTGGCTCTTTGTTAATTTGTCATATGTGTATCACTAGACGCTCATTTTGGCACTTTTGCTATTGTCATGGGAGCGTATATGTTAGTGGCTACTGGTTTTACATCTCTGATGTTACAACATGTGTTACAAATTGCAGCCTGGGATGTCATTTTTGATTATATTTCATTGCTATTGTTCATGTTTTTAATAGCATTTATATAGCACTTATGTATGTTTGACAGTTTTCTCAAGTGCTGTGTAAATGCTGTTATAAACATGAATGATAGCATTGAAAAATAAGATACCCCAGGAAGCAAGATGTAATATATGTCATTACATCTGAGACATAAAACAAATAACAGTTAACATATATGCTCACTTGGCAATGGCAGAAATGTCAAAATGAGATTTTTGCGATGGACGTATAATGAATTAATAAAGTGTCAACAAAAAGCAGCAAAAACTTGGAAGAATTTATGTAATATGTTGTCCTTTAAACTAATAAATGATGGAAGCCCATCAGAAAGAAAGAGAGATTTTAATGTCGTCTCTGAGTTGGCTTGCATTTTATTTTTCAATGATAATATAGCCACAATTTCCTACCTAATTATTTTAGCTATTATTTTACTCACATCTGAACAATGTCATGTTAGTGCTAGTTAGGCACTGTATGCACTGTATGTCTGTTGGTGAATGTGACCAAGACTGACAGAGAGAATGTGCTAAATGACAGAATGGGATTTTTAACTTCGAAATGTAAATTTTGTGTGTTTTGGTTCCCTTGATTTCAAAATATTTTAGTGAAAAACTAAGTTTTGAAACTTCTAGTTTGCACAAACTGTCACATATTTCGTGCATTTATGAATATTACATCTTGTAGCCACACAGTCTGCCCATTTGCTGCACTTAGTTTGCTGACACATGGCACCTGTGTAATAAAGTTCGATCTCACAAGCTGATCTTTTCACATTGTTTACAAATAAATCTACATCTACTAATATTGTAAAATAATTTTGAAATGTGTTGTTTACGGTGCTCTGATGTGAAATTCGTATTTAAATATAATAATACTTTTTCCCTTTTTATGTGTATTCTGTGCCCCAGAAAGTATCCCTAGCGCAATGAGAATATTAACTTGGACAGTTGTTGTGAGAATGTTGTTTGATTTTATAAACCACATGATACATTTAAAAAATGGTTATTGTGATTGATAAAAATGTAGTCTCATACAAAACAGATATTGTACAAGAAATATTCCAAACTTTGTTTCAGTTCATAGTTGATTGTATTGAAGGTAACACAATATTTAAGGAAGACAGTGTCTGTAGAGAGTTGGTGATGGAAGCTTTGAAGTACCATCTTTTACCAGAACGCCGACCCCGTCTGCAGTCAGTAAGAACTCGCCCAAGGAAATCTACCGTGGGATCCTTATATGCTGTTGGAGGGCTGGATGGAACGCTTGGTTTGTATTTATTTAACTTTTGTAATTACAACTTACAAGGGGAAGGATTCACACGTGCCTCACTCAATTGGCTCACATTTGATAGTTTCGCTGTGTACCACCTAAAATGAAAATTCCGACGTTTTGGCTCACTACCCTCTGGTTTTTGTGAAAACTGTACATGTAGTTCACGGCATGCAATCAACTCAAAACTGATGGGATTGATGGATAGTTGAAAGTGAAACTTTTTAATCATCATATATGGGGGTCTGTGAAAGAATATTTTCAGGAACATTGGGAGAAGAAACATCAACAACTGCTGCTTATGTACCCATAAGGTTAAGGCCCTGCAATGGAAGCTTTGCTGGCCAAGTGACCAAGTTGGCTGGCTGTGGAGTGGAGAACCTGTTCTGATTCCTATAAGCAATTTGCCGCTCCCCACGTATTTTTATCTGTATCAAAAGTGGTGGGTATAGCGGGTTGAATAAGGTAAATAAATCAATAAGGAATAAAAACAAGGCATGTAAATAAATTTCTCATTTTGGAATAATGAAGAAATAAAATTTTAATCCTGGCCATTTTAAAATTGCTCTTTTCCTCACTCTGTTACATATTGTTACATTCCTTCAAATAACTAGATGAATGGTACTTGTTGAATAAACATTTGAAGTAAATATGTTCATAGCACGAAAAACATTGAAGGAAAGAAATATTCATGCAGCTACATTGTTACTTTCCAATATATAGTGGAAAACAGATTTGTGTTTAAAAATACTTCTTTGTCCGGAATTAATTTTTATGCATACCATGTGTTTGAGAACATCCCTGTAAAAATCAATGCTGGAATTTGATCATGAATGATTCTGTGGATTGTTATTATGTCAGCGTAGTTATGCATTTCCCACTGAATTTCCAGAAGCAAATTGCAGTAGTGTTGTGTTCTAATAAAGCTTTTAACTTGAGGCTTAAAGTAAACATAATGTGGGTGAGATGTAAGTGTGCAGTTCGGCAGTCTTTCTTTTACTGTACAAACTATGGACCCTTTTCATCTACAAAAAAGGTATCGTACATTACAGTATTAGTTCATCAACCTCAGAAATCCAGTTTGAGACAGAACTTGTTATCAGTAATATATGGTTTTGAAACACTCTCGAGGTATGTTTTCTGATAAGAATTTTTCAATTTCCTAGATTTGAAGGTCATGACATAAACATTTTTCAATGAATCAGTTAAACCAAATTTGTCTGTAGTTTCTTGTAATGACAGGAAAACTTCAGGCAACCACTATCCATTTGCTGTGATGGAATATTGTAGTGTGTATGGATACATGATTTTATGTATACAACCAGCTGCGACGATGGTTCATTTTCCTCCCTTATCCAGTAATTTGCAACGAATGTTCATAAGATACTTGTATCCTGTTTTGTTAGTATTGCTCATTTAGCCACAATTAAAACCAATTGTAAGTGATGCTATTTGCCTGTTGTAAAAGGTGATGCCAATTTTTTTAGAGCTGTGTACTTAAAATTTCAGATTCACTAGTACTGACACCTTCTACTTCATCATCTTGTCTTTGGCTTTGTGATACAGTTTAACACCATAAAAAGTAATTTCATTCCACTCAGTGATAGGTGCTCCTATCAATTTGGAATGCCAAAAACTTGTATTGCTTGCTTCACATAATGTGTGGATAATACATCCGCTGTGCAATTCTTGCATAAATAAAACACAGTGTTGTTCGCTTCCCGCTTGTGGCTTGCTCACAAGTATTTATTTTACAAGTAGTTGAAGTCTGTGCATTTCCATTATTAAAACTCTGCAAGTAGAAAGTGACAGTAAACAGCCTGATATAAATACATAAACAAAACTGTGATGTGCTACAAATTACATACCACACAAGGCTTAGATTACTTGTGGAAGATTGGTGTATTGTTTCACAAAACAAATTTTATTTTTCATGTATGTGATAAAATTCACTCACCAAGTGTGCTCAAGATTTGCAACAGGCTAAGGATGGTGAACACCACCTTCTGTTTGTCTTGTATACAGTTACTGCTGGAAACACTCACCCTACCCAATAGTGAACAGGCAACAAGGAGAACATACCTGGATTCCTGTACCTGAGTACTTTCTATCCCAAGCCTTGGTATAAAGAAAGCATCCCTTGGCCAGCTGTCTGTGGTCCCTTTGACAAATTTGGAACAGTCCTTCTTGGACTTGTTTTCATTCAACAAGAATTAAAATTTTAATTCTTCACTAATCAAAGTTCTCTAAGAATTTCATTGATCTACGTTGTTATTGTTTATTGATTTACCTACCTTATTAACCCAATAATTTTGATACAGAGAAAAATCATATGGAAAATGAACTGCAGAATGCTTGTGGGAATTGAACCCAGGTCTTTCATTCCCCAGCCAGGTGCTTTGGTTGCTTAGCCAAAACTTCTTTTGTTGAAGGATGTCAACTTTAAGAGTGTTTAAATGGCGGTCGTAAAAGAGTCTTTTCTGTATCTTTATGAAAGTATGTTTGTAATCCCTGTGTATGATTTTAAAAAGTGTTCAATTTTCAATTACCTGTCAATTCCATCAGTTCTGAGTCAAATCGCGTACCTTAGTGCTGGTTTTCTCAAAAGTGGAGTAGTTAGGGTTAATCAGCCGAACTATCTTAAAAGTTCTTTGTTTCTATAGACTGTGTCTGATGCCTTCCCACTGTTAGCAATAATTTATACAAAAATGCTACAAGCTTTGTATATTTCCATGTTGGTGAACGTGATGGAGCTGCAGTTTGATGATAGGACTTTAGTTTGAAATGAAAGTTGCTTTTGTATGTGAGCCATATTAAATTTGATAAACAGTTTTCCTTGAAAGAAGGTTGTCCAGTAAACAGTTACACACACACACACACACACACACACACACACACGCGCGCGCAGAGAGAGAGAGAGAGAGAGAGAGAGAGAGAGAGTGTGTTCATTTAATTACTTAAATATTGATACAATAGTGTTAGATGATAGCTGAAACTAATACAATTGATTAAAATGATTTTCCTATTTCCTGCTAATTTAAAAATTAGACCAGAATAACTTAGAAAAATGTAAGTATCAAAATTCTTTTAAATAATTTTTTCTAACAACTAGTACTTTAATTTTCACAAGCTACAGTAATGTCTACTGGTGTATTGACTTAGAGCCAGTATACAGGCACCAAGTGGACGAGCACAGACTTGGACAAAATTACAAGAGACATCCCCAAACTGAGTTGGCACTGAACATCCATTTAGCAGCAGCAAATAGTTAATACTGAGGCTGTGAGTACATTGTGCAGTTGGAGTAGAGTGGAAACCTGTGGTGTTGGTATTGTAAAATTGCAGCTTTCCACATGATAGTGAGAGGCTGCAATTATGATCCATTAAACATGTAAATAACTAATTGATAAAAATTTTCATTTACAATAATACTAATGTCCAATAATCTATTAGTGGTGAAACTTAGTTTGGAAATACTGTAGTGCTTAAGGCAATTAGTTGTGAACTGCTGTACAGTATGTTGGAAGTGTTATTTTGGCACTTTCTGGCCAGAGGAAAATAACAGTACTTTGAAACACCTAATGAGATTTGGAAGTGACTTGAAACACTAACTTGTATGGTGGGTTCTGTGGACTGAATAGTGGGCATTTTTTTCCCCCCGCCAGATTTCTTCATGTCTTTTATTGCTTTTGGTGTGAAAATGTTCTCAAGTAAGGATTGCTTGCAGTATATATGTTCCTCTGTCAGTTATGCTTCTCATGATTTTTTCCAATACAACTAATGTTTGTTGTATTTGTTGACAGGATTGACATCTATTGAAAAATATGACTTACGAGCAAACAAATGGTCAAATGTAGGTCACATGAACTGTCGGCGATTACAGTTTGGTGTGGCGGTGATTGATGGAAGGCTGTATGTTGTTGGGGGTCGTGATGGATTAAAAACCTTAAACACAGCAGAATGTTTCGACTTTAGAGCAAGGACATGGAATGTGCTTCCTCCTATGGCCACACATCGTCATGGTTTAGGTAATTATGTGTTTAGAGTGCATAATAATGGTAATAACAGTGCTTGTTTTACTAAGAGTTGATGTGCCTAAACAAAAAGACACCATAGTTCTTTAGAATTGTGTGAAAATTCGTAATTTGTATTTACGATTGGAGATCATTAATGATTACATATACAACTTACATCGATCGATTGATTGTAGATTACTGGCTAATTTCGTAACTCGTCCTTCTCATTATCAACACTAGATATAAATACGTGACAGTGTTGCAGTTCAGCAGACATTTTGTAGCAATTTGGACGTTCTTCTCCTATTGTGATGTCTGTCTTAGAACAAATTTGTGACAGAGGATGCATTGTCACAATGAAAGGATGTGATATGAGACATGTGTAAGTGGAGATACAGTCAATAAATGTAACCAAATTCCCTGCAGAATGTACAGAAAATCATCGCGGGGAGTGAGCAAATTGTTACAAATACAGCAGTCAGTAAGAATGTGTGAAAGCAAGTGCTGTGTGTTGCTGTCAAAACTGCAAAGGTACATACATTGCAACACCGTATGATGCCCATAATGTCAGGCATTTTGTGAGAAACTTATGGCCATTACTGGAAAAGAAGAGGGTTTGTTGGAATAAGTCATTCCAAACTAACAGGTGACACTTCATTTATTTCTGAAAGTCAAAAGCTTTAATATTAGAATTAGGGGATCTGAAATTAAATGTGATAGTGCAAAAGCAAGCAAATTTGTGCTACTTACAAGCAACATGTTTATCCCAGCTTCTTTCAAGAAAATTATCCCAGGACACATGCACATGACCTCTTGGAATATTGGCTAGATGAAGGAAGATAACAGGAGTTCAATTTTGATGATGGTAGGATCTCACCACATTGACATATCAGCTAACTTACTACCTTACCCAAATCAATCAGGTTCTTTGATTATTTGATAGAAACACGAAATGTTTGCTCATGGCCACCAGACTCTCAGTTCTTTTGGACTTCCATCAAGGAGAGTATTTACAGCCCTTCAATTCCAGTGATGTCAGAAATGAAAATATGCTGTATCATAGCCATTACAAAAATTGCACCAAATTTGCCTGAGAGGATTTCATCCTAAAGAGATTACCATCGGACTGTCATTCATTATACATGTGGAGCTCACATTGAAGGCACCTAAAGCCAGTGTAAAAGCTTCAGATTTTCCTCTTTGAGAAGATGCTAAGAACATGTATTTATGTTCAGTGAAGTGAAAATACACTTACAAAATTATTCAGTAATGCGTAATGACTGTGTGTGTTCTTTTGGGTAATGATTTTATTTATCAGACATCAGCTTTATTGGAACCTACAGTGTTGCACTATCTTTTTCTATAAACTTTGTTTTAACGAAGTTCCACTATCAGCTGTTTCCACCATGCTGAATTTATGGGGTACTACACAATTTCTGCTACACACTTTTATAGGTAGAGGTGACACAGTAGGTAGTATTACTGTACAATGTATCTCTGGAATAAGTGACCCATTTCCATGTTACGGGGAAAACGAATCAGTCTTATTTTCAATGTCTTTGTGTAGTTTTCCAGTATGGTAGGTTACACAAAGAGTGCTTACATGTGGAATCAGCTGACATCATAAGTTGATTTTCTTTGTTTACATGTCACCTCACTGTTTGTCATTACCTGCTTTTCAGGTGCCAATAAAAGTTGCTCAGTACTGAAAATAGTATCCCTGAGTACTGAAGGATAGAGGCACTCATTTTCCTGCAAGCAGTATTGGTGTAGTTTTTCATAGATAGACGAGCAAATGTTTATGAATGCTGTATTTACCTGAATATAAGATGATCCTGAATGTGAGATGACCACCTTCTTTTTTATGAGACTCCTTGAGAATGTTTTATTTTTAATGTGTTCTGGCTAGCCAAATTTATTGACTGATTTATTGATAAAAGATCTTAAAATCTGCTTAAAAATAGTTTAACATTCCATATGATCAAAAGTTGTGATTTTATCTTAGATAGATTATATGATGCTGATAAACAAGCAGTTTTTCATCAAACACCAGTTTAAGTCACTGAGCTAGTGTTTTTCTGTGTCATTATGTATGCTCCACCACCACCACCACCACCACCACCCATCATCATCATCATCATCATCTCCACCCACCAGCTCGTACTTCCTATGAATTCTGCGATGCATGCTGTTGGAGAATTCCTCTTTATTTCCAATGTCATCATTTGGATAATTTCTTGAGTAATTGGAAAGCCTAAATTGTCTTTCTTTTGCACATTCTGAACAACCTGCTGCTCCAATGCATGAGATGTTTCATGATGTCATCTCTTGAAAGACTGGCATCTAGAATTGGTGACCTTGAATTTATTCATCTGCTATGATTTGCTTGTGGGACATAGAATTTTCTTCCTGCTGTTCAGTTGTTTGTGGTTATGAACTTAAAATCAGTGTCATGTTGTCTGTGTGAACCAATTGTGAACTGCATACTCATAGATCTACATTTCTCAATGGTCATGCCTGTGATTTGCATTAATTATCAATTATTAATATTCGCTCCACTTACAGCATTAAGCAAACTGAATAACAATAATTGAACCAATTCAGGCTAACAGTTCACTTCCTCATTTCTTGCCAACGTTGAAAATCAAAATTGCTATTGAGGAACAGATACTTTGTTGTCATTGTTGAACCTGACATTTCCTTTGTTGTGTTGTGTTTCATGTTTTATCTGCAAAGGTATTTATGTTAGAATTAATTTGTCCCCTGTAGAAATGTAC